>NC_064767.1:20982170-21647795 GCF_011397635.1 Epinephelus fuscoguttatus
AAAAATATGATCTCTGCGATCTCTCCTAAAATGGTTTATTCATAAATAAACAATTTGTATTTGTATACACAATGAAACTTTGGGGTTAATTAAAGAGGATGGGTAGACAAATAGTGCAAAATGCGCTTCATATTAAGGCAACAGCTGAACACAAATAAAACTGACACTACAGTAGATCACATGCTGCCACCTGGTTGTGGTGAGATGTTTTTCTTGCCTCAACCAGATTTTCAGTTTCTACCTCAGTATGCTCTGCATTTCTAGCCTCCACTTGCTCGTGTACGTAAGGCTCCATCTCTGGCATCTCGTGGTTCAACTCCCTTAGTATTGTTTGTGTTGCTTCCTCAGTTTCCTTTGTGTCATCCATTGCATTATCTCCCTCCATTCCTTCTGGCTTTACGTCGCCCCCAGTCTCATTTGTGTCCATTATATTGTCTGCCTCTGTTTCATCTGGCTTTATGTCGCCCCCAGTCTCATTTGTGTCCACTGTATCATCTCCCTCCGTTTCTTCTGGCTTTATGTCGCCCCTCATCTTGTTTGTGTCGATTGTACCGTCTGCCTCTGTTTCGTCTGGCTTTACATCGTCCCCAGTCTCGTTTGTGTCCACTGTATCATCTCCCACCGTTTCTTCTGGCTTTACGTCACCCCTCATCTTGTCTGTGTCCATTGTATCGTCTGCCTCTGTTTCATCTGGCTTTATGTAATCCTCTGTTTTATCCGTGTCATCCGTTGTATCGTCTCGCTCTTCCTTGTCCTCGTCCTCAGATATCATTGCAACCTCTTCAGTTCCAGTTTCATTGGGTTCCTCTTCTTCACTCTCCTCCATCACCGGCCCCTCTTCATCATCACTGTTGACCACCTCCTCCTCTTCTTGGCTGCTTGTCAATGTATCCACAGACAAAGGCTGCCAATAATCATACAGCTTACCCTACAGGAGGACAATATAGAATTGTACATCAGAATTATACAATCGTTTGACATAATTAGAGGACTCCTTATTTTAACTGCTTTTATCTTTTAGATAGACGAAGAATTTGTTAAAAGTAATTATTTATATAAGAGTAAGTATAAGACTACTGTACATGGAGGGGCCTGGTCCTCTGAAGGAGCATCGACCACTTGGTGTAGATCCTGGCCACCAGGTCCTTGACCTGGAGGAAGAAGGAGGAGGTAGACATTGTCAAACACACTTCTTCAAGAGAGAGCAGCCTGCTTTTAATGATTGGCTTGCATGACTGCATCTTGAAACAACGACAGCAATGATTGATTAAGGTATCATCAAAAATTAAGATAATTGTTTGCTGACGTCAAAACTTCATCTGTTCCAACTCCTTAATTGTGGATTTTTGTTGACAGTAAGATGGAAAGATCAATCAAGACCAATTCTCAACATTATGATCACCTGTAACAATTTTGTAAGATCAGGCTGTACGTCCCTTACAGCTGAACCAACCAGATAGTGAAACGGAACAGATATAAACATGCGTGATGTGTTTGTGTTCTAAGTGAGGCTACTTCTTGAGTTTTAGCCATCAAAATGCATCAGTAATCATTTGTAATTGCATTGTAGCCCTTTGAATCAGAATCAAATTGGGAGGTGCCGAGAGATTCCCACCCCTACCAAATTCAGCGGGCTAGTGTTTAATGTAACAGTCCTCAAACAAATTAGTTAACCTGACTGGTGTTGTCATGGGCTACACTTGATGTACTTTTGAATGTAAATTGTGCACCTCTTGTGTCTTCTGTATTTGTGTCTACTGGGTTGCTATGAATTTTAACTCTGTCTTTTGTCGCTGCTGTTTCACTACATTTTTTACATCAACCTGCCTATAGGGATAACAGATGGAAATTAGCTATGGGCTACAATCTGGCGTATTTACATATACTCATGTATTTGTTCATTAATATGCATTGTCCCTTTAGACTACTACAAACTACTGGCTACTGTATCGGTGTGATCCTCCCTGCCTTCTGAGGAACTTCCCCTTAATATTCCTGACTGTACAGATATTCTGCACCTCTGCCAGGGGTGCTTTGATTGTACAAACTGATCTATCTTTCAGAACTCACTTAAAAGCATTGATTAACTAAATGTTGTGGTGTGCAGCAATGGGATAGTGGATTCCTATGAAGGTGCTTTTCTCTTACCAAAATACTAAGCCCTACAAAGTTTCTCTGGAGAGGGGACAAAATTGCTTCTGCTATTACTAGAAGGGATGTTAGCATGGAACAGCATGAATGTGATGGCATGTCTACACAGTAAGTGCAGTATAGTCTCTCTGCATGGGGTTAGTTCTGATGAGCAGCTAGTGGATAACTCAAGCAGCTTTTAGTTTAGATTTGCCAGCTATGATTTCTGTGATAAAACTAGTGTCAGGGACAGTGCTGCCACTGACATCAACATAGCATTCAAAGGGTTTTTATTTGAATGAGACTCGTTAGTAATGGAAAGTTTTGAGAGACTGGTTAAACAAGAGATACTGAGGCAGGTGGAACATCAGGTATGTCCACTTCAGCATGTTTAACAAAGTTAGAGGTGTTTCAGATGCCAGACTTAATACAATTGGAGGATTCTGAGAGCAACACTAAGCTCTTACTCACTGACTTTCCCCCAGTCAGTCGCACAATCCAGCCAGTTATTTCTTTGTTACTTCTAATTGCAAATCTCATTTATTAACAGACTCTCCACAGGGTTGTATTTTGTCTGCTATTTTTCTTCTCTTGTACACAAATTTAGCAAAAACAACATGGGTGTGTTATATCATATCATTCATGATAGTGCTGCTTTAATTTCATATCATCCGACTTGTTGACATACTGTTACGCATAGCAACAACATAGCTGAAAGTGAGACTGCTACCGGCCCATGCTGAGTGGCGTTGTTAGAACTGGGCAGTCTGAATGTTTTATTAACAGCCCCAGACTTTTTAGACTCTTTAATCAACTTGCTTCTCAGAGTAAACTCAGTTAACAGCTCCTCTGGCAGCAGCACAGCACCCCTCTCTTCTTCTCCTCTTTCACTGTACACATACAGAAACAGGTGCTGCCAAGTCATTTTGTCATAAGCCTGTCATAATGTAAGCTTACATGATGCCTGACAAGAAACTTTATATGTGTGAATGTGGGAAAGTCATCGTAACATAACAGCCTGTCAATAAATGCAGGTCTTTGTGTGTGTGTGTGTGTGTGAGTGTACTATGGGGGAATTCTGATTGTCGGCACTGAGAGAGTTACAGCAGAGTAGCAGACAAAGGGCTGAGCGTACAGGTCCAAAATCTCTTCCAGGATAGAAGTGTGTCTATTGCCATCTTAATTTCTAATACATGTTTTTATTACTGATGAATATTTCTAAATTTTTAATATTCCTAATATTTCAATTTTTTATATTCTATACTGCTTCGTGCTTTTGACTTAAGTTTTTTTGTGTATTGCCTCTGTATTCCTGTGATTTATGTATATAATGCACAGCTGCAAACCAAATGTCCTTCAGGATAATAACAACGATGACGTTCAAACTTGAAAGCATTCAGAAACGACAAACCTCTGTCAAGGCTGCACTTTTTTTTAAAAAATTTGTTGGAGGAAAAAGTAGAAAAATGTTCTGCGTGTGGGCTCAAAATATACACCAATACACACACAAATACTCAAAGATCTTTTTGAAATCAAACTCACCTTGCTCCGGTAGAGACATTTCTCGCTTTCTCTAATGTCACACTTAACATGCGTTTCTAGCTCATAGCATAAAACCAGCAGCTGCTTCTGTAAATCAGAAGAAAAAGGCAAAAAAACATTAACACACCTCTCACAGGAAGAAGGATATCACCATCTTCAAACATTAAATGATGTAAGTCGCACCTTTTGATGAGCTGGGAAGAACTGAAAATTGGAAGCTTCATTTGCCAAGGTCAGAAGGCTGTAGCAGAGATAGTAAGACTGAGACAAAGAATACATGGGAAGAAAGTTGCATTAGAAACATCTGTAAATTATGTTTGATCCATTCACATTAACATTCAGTTCAGGATTCTTTTACTTACATATTAAAAAAAAATCACTAGACATGACAAAGAAGTGGAGAATTCGAGACAGAGTTTTAGGCTGGAACATTTTAAGGTTTCAGGCATATGCTCACCTGTTGGTCTAAGGTGTTCATGTCGTCTTCTTTCTCTTTCTGACTCCTGCTGGAGGAGCTCAGCATGCATCGGAGAAGGGTGGAGGGTTGCATACGAGGCAGGTATGGCCTCAGTTTAGAGAGCTGAGCATACAAGAGCAGGAGGATGGGAGAACTATAGATTATTAACTATAGATTACTGAAGTGCACATATTTCATCTGTTGGGCTCTACAGCACACTGTGTAGGTTTAGGTTACACACTGAAACAAATTACCTGAAACTCCTTTTCTGTAGGTCTGTAAGTGCAATTTCCATCCAGCAGTTTTGAGATCATGGACAGACTCAGATGTCTCCGCAGTTGCCTATACAAACAAAAGTGAACAGCTTTTAATGTGAAATACAATAAAATCAATTATCAAAATTAAAAGATTCATTGTTTGGATAAAGAAGAGACAAGCAGAGAAAAACAGATTAAAAGACTTACTTTCCACGTGTGTTGTCAGGCAGCAGTTGAACAAGCAGGCACATGTTGTGGTGGTCATCTGTCAGATCAGTCAGGGCTCGACAGATTCTGGGCAGCTGAAGACATTTCAGATAAATAATCAATAATTAACTATATTAAAAAATTATCATTTATTTTATGAAAAGGTGAAAAGGGTTCATAAACACTTTGGTCAGTTGATTTCCATGCTTTAAAAAAAATCCCAACCAAACATGTATGCATATAAGGACATACAATATTAATCACAATAGTTCCAAACATGTATTAAACACTTCTTTCTTTTTGACACCTTTAAAGATTTTCATCTGATGTTAAAAGGTGCAAAGTGTAAAATATGGGCAGAATTTTAGTCTGAAACATTGATAAAATGAACAGGATGTAAAAGTAACAGTTCTGATATTATGTCAAAGACATCTATTTGTGTTGTTACAACTACTATTAGATATCTGAAATGAGCATGCTAACTAGCTAGCCCCGGCCGGTCCTGTCTTGTCTTGGCTTTAGCTCTTGGTAAGTGACCTTTATCACCAACCCAACCACCAGCTTGCTGCAGGAAACCACATTTGGCGGAAAAGAAAATAGGTGACATAAAAAGAAGCAAAACAAGAGTAAACATTGGTGTGGCTTTTGATCGTTGGAGACAGTTATGTAAGGGATAATGTATAGTGAGCCGGTGACTAACTGATTTTGATGCTCCTCAGTCTAAGGCCGTTGCTATGGCGTCCCTAGCAACGGAGCAGCAGAGCAACGGTGATACCTCAAGAAATAAACACTGCAGAATTTTGTTGATTGACTAATCAGAATCAAGCATTTAAGAGTGCCATCTTGTAATGCCAAGTAAAGAGGTGAGGTTTGATGCAGAACTCACAACCTTTCTTTTAGACTGGTAAGTAACATCTAATGTTGGCTATTCAGTGAAACATTTCTTTAGTGCAACTAATGACACTGAAAAAACATTACAAATGGCATTGATACATGGCTTTGATGTGGCTGTTTTCTTGCTTATATGGTCTTGCTTAAACTGAGCCAAGCAAGCTATAATATAAACTATAGGGTGACCCAGTCTTTCAGTAGTTTGGTAGAGTTTTGCATATTTTTGCCCTGCTGTTTGGAGGGCAAAGAGGTGAAAAGCTGTCCCACTTTAGTTCTGTCCCCATGTGGTCAGGCATTACACATTGCACCTTTAACCATGCCAGCTGCCCACAGTGATTAACATTTTATTCGTCATGTAATGGTAAATATTCAGATTAATGTAATATTTTTCAAAAACTTTTCCAAGCCTGGAAAAAGCACATCAGTGATTTTCATGGAATCGGAGGTATGCATGAACTAACCATGGTGTCCCAGTCCTTGATGTTGTTGACAACTTTGTACTGTAAAGGGTACAGTTCCACACTGGACTGGAGGATGAGCCGTGTGTCCAGGCCCACCCTTCCCACCACGGTAAGCAACAACAGCAGCTCATCGTCACTGTACGCCTTTGGACAGAGGCCCATACAGTAAGACAGGTACTGCAGATGAGAACACAGAGGAAACAACGAAGAGGTGAATGATCTGAATGGTGAAGCTGTGCTCTTTTTGCCAAACTCTCTTTCTCACAGACATGACAGCAAACTGCTCCTATCAGACATCTGTTTGCATTTGCATCTCACCTTCAGGATGTTGTTGCAGTTGTGCTCGGGGAAAATGGTCTGCTCCTTGTTACTAGAGGGACTCTCACTTTTGATACAGATGTCCTCCCTACATAAACAGACAGATATTCAACTGCATGAAATAAAAAATAACAACTTTCAGCTCACGCTCTAAGCTCTTACATAAGAAACAAGGAAATGTATGAAACAGGAACACTACTCACAGCAAATCTCCCTCTGTGAATGGAGGCTGCAGGTTCTCAAAAGGGAAGAGAGTGACAAACGCAATTCCCATATTCATCAGGACCAAGGCCACATCAGCCAAACTGGGCACCCACACTTTAAACTGTTGATTTCCATTTTTCACTGAGGAAGCACACACAGGAAAAAAAAACATGGTTACATGTCTTAACAATAGAAGGAAATACCAAAATACCAAAAGCTTGAGTGAAGGGAACTGACCTATCTGATAAGCAGCTGTGCAAGCGATGTCACAGAGGGCCTGAAGAATCTTTTCAGATACTATCCTTTCATTGTGGACTGACATCATCTGACAGAATCAACAAACAATTACTTCCAAAGCTCAGACATTTGGACAGAAATCATTAGTGGCATGCTACAGGTGTGCGTGGGGCCTACCTTGAATAGGAAACGGGTAACCTGAGCTGGACAGGGCGAGTGACAGTCGAAAGCTTCCTGGAACAATCCAATATTTAAATGCAGTCTCAGCTGAGCAGGGCTGGACCTGGGGAACATAAGTTGAGAGAAAAGGTATTCATTAAATCAGACAGTAAGATGAAAAACGGCCTTAATATATGGGGCACAGACTTGTCACGTAGGCGGGGTGGCTCAGGGTTTATTTTATTATGTGCTACACAGACTCCGTCTTTGTAGCGTTTGTGGTTGTGTGCCAGCTTCACTGTGTGCATACTGAGTTTTACCAAGTGAAAATGGCAATATTAACTGGTGCTACATGAATTAACTGGATCATTTAGCTACAGGATGCACTGTTATGATTGATTTTAATTTTTTTTTTTTTTTTTTTTTTTTACACAGTTCAGAGTAGTTTTTACATTTTTTAAGGGCAGCAGAGGCATGTGTAGGAAAAATAATGGACACATTAACTGTTATGCCATGTTTGTGCCCCATGTATTTCAGATGTAAAGCTTTGGTATTTGTCAATATAGGCTGCAATGTTCACTACAGAGGTTAAAAATTTAATTTGTCCTCTGGGTGGCCTTAAGGAAATGCCATGGTGTCATTAAAATCAAAAGGTCCATCCCCTTGTAAGCAGTAATGAGCCATCATGCAAGATACAAGATTAACTTTATTGTCTCACAAAGTGAGAAATTTGTTCTGGGCTGTTGGCCCATGCTGCAGCCACAACACAGAACATACAATACGATACAACACAATACCAAACATACAATAGATATGCACATTCCATATCATACAAGGTGCCGAAAAGTGCAAGAAACATGTTCAATTAAAAAATGAATAAATAAAAGAATGAATAAATAACACCTAATAGGGCTAATAAAATGCTAAAATTATAATAAGTAAAAATACTAACCTGTGCAAAACAAACAAAAGCAAGTCATCTGAGTTCTGGTCTTATCTGACCTTGTTTACCAGTTTTATTGACACAGGAACAAATGAGTTTTTAAATCTGTTCAGTCTGCAGTGAGGAACTCTAAACCTTCTACCAGATGGTAGAAGATGTCTTGTGTGCAGATAAGTTCACATATTGGCCTTAGGGATATGCAAAAGGAGCTGTTGTCAAAGACAACAACGATTCATCCTCTGGGAAGCATGAATGTGCTGTGCTGATCTGACCATCATATAATGATGTTATACAGTATTTATATGAGTATTACACTTGACATGGACAGGATGGTAGGTCAAAATGATCAACAGCTCTGGGGCAAATGATCAATCTCGTCAATGGCAAGACATGTTGCTCTGAACCTCCCATATGTCCACACAATAAAACAACTTACCAAAGAAGCGTTTTCTGTGCTGCCCCCTGTGGACTGACCATGCATTGTCTGAGCTGCAGTGTATCTTGGCTGAAGATCTGGCCAAATTTCTCCAGGTTGAACACGACTTCTCCTGGAGGCACTTCCCTGATTGCATTGGACATCAAAGAGTAGCGCTGCAAGAATTCCCTAAAAGACAAATAACATAAAAATACAGTTAACAGTTAAATGCTGTGAAAGGCATGGTTGCCAGTGACAAGGTATAATGCACCAGTGTTTTTGTATGCTTTACTGTTGTTCGGTGGAGACACCCTCCTCTCGGTTCTCCTCAGCCTCCTCGTATTCAGCTATTCTCAACAGGTCCTCTTCACATGCAGTTAGAAGTTGTGCCTCGAGCTCTTTGGCTCTGATGGATAAACAGAGAGTGGAAAAAGTTAACTCCTCTCATGTGCAGCTTTGTAGCTCAAATTAAAAAGGTAGTTGGAGTGACATTTTCTGTATAATATACCTTTTAGTGGAGTTAATTTCCTTCAGCATCTGGTCGAGGTTGTTCTTGTAGGTACCACACTTTGTCGTGGATGGCAATGGCTGCTGTGGAAACACAACCAACAACACTTAGTGGTTTTATTGGTCCTTTAGCTTAGCAAGTTCATGCTCATTCATAACTTTATGTACAGCAAAGACAAGCCATGCGAAGCTTACAGTTTTTGACTGGCTGCTGCGATGTCCAGGTGTACTGGGCTCTGAGAAGGCTCCCTTCTCCGGCGTATCTGGAGGCTTGGTAACACGCTCCATCATCTCCTGCAGGGAAATCAGCTGTTCGTCCTCACTGCTCTGGGAGCTCTGGGTTAGATCCACATCTACTGCAAAGCTCAAGTCCAGATCCAGCTCCACATCTATAGGATCCTCTTCACTCACCATCTTTCTACGCCCTTCACTTACCTGCCTCTCCAGCAGTGGAGACAGAGAATGATGAGATGTAGCAGTTGTGGTCACAGTCTCACTCTCTAAAGCGCATGTTCCCACATTGTTGGGGAGGAGAGATGTGTGTTTCTCATCAGATTTAACACTCTCATCCTTAAGCTGCCTGCCCGAAGAACTGGTGGGGCTCTTTTTGAGTTTACTGTTTTTGGAGCAAATGGGTTTTAAGTTCTCAAGTTTTACCCGCTCTAATGCCACAGTTGGCATGTAGACTTGTGGGAGAGGAGCTGATGATGAGTCTTGGGTGTCCACTGCATGAAAAGAACCAGTTTTGCGACACAAGGATGCAGTAACAGAAGTACTGGAGCTGGTCACAGTGCTGGATGGACATCCTTTCTCTGAGGATGGGGATTTGATCCCATCTGTCCTGAGCTTTACAGTCTTATGGCCAGTGCTGAATACATAGGTCAAGGGATCAGGGGTGAACAGCTCATCTATATCATTAGGGATTGCAACAGATCTTTTTGGACGGGGGTTTTTGGTCCGTTCTGCTGTGCGACAACTCAGAGAACCTGAATTCGTCTTTGAGGCTGGTTTTGGAGTGCTGTTGTCCGACTTTCTGCTCTCCTCCACATGATTTCCTCTGCTCAGGGTCCTGACTGGCAAGACTGAAGTATTACGGTGAGTATGACCAGAGAGGTGGTTGCCTAACTGAGCATGAGGTGAGCTACCAGTGTCCTTCTGGGGAACCTCGGAGGATAACAAAGGGTCTGACCTATCCCTTTTATCGTTTTCCACGCTTCTTTTCCTCAAACTCTCTTCATCTGGTTTTGGAGGTGACCTTAACTCTATTAACAAAGTATGATTCTGGGTGAAATTTAAATAGGCTTGCTGCGCCCCTGTTGATGGTTGTCTCTTTACACAAGTTTTGGGTGTCAGTGATGCACAGGATGACTGGGTGGGTTTAAACGTGGATGACAGTTCCAGGCATGCTGACTGACCACGTGCTGGTTCTGGTTCTGAGCACAGATGGCGATCGATGGTTTTGGGTGACAGTTCCAAGACTGAAGAATGCATCGATGATGGCTGAGACATCAGTGAAGTGTTGAGTGAGTTGCCAACAGTAGGCTTTGGTGTCTGTGCTTTGCCTGTGTTTATAGCTGGAAGACACAGTTTCTTGGCACTGTCGTCACAGTCCTCAAACTCCCTGCACCTCTTCTGAGATGAGCAATTATAGTCCACGACTGGGGACAAAAAAAGACATCAAAATATACCTTTTTTAAGAATGTAAAAATTCAAATAATTATACATATACTGCAATTTGTGGCATGTAAAAGTAACAGCTTCTTACGAAACTACCAACAGTTCAAGCTCATGTTTATGTTTCCAGGTTTTTAGCAACTTGTTAAAAACACAAGTGCAAAAGCCAAGTAATTCCTATGAACACTGTAGTACAGAAAACATGAATATCGATGATAAAGAGGGGAAGTTTCTGGATGATTAAAGCTGATATTTTTTACATTATTTTTTTAATCTGTTATGGTGGACTGTAGTGAAACATTAAAAATAGTACTGTAGCTGAGGATGACAATTATACTCTGCGACTGAGGAAATGTCAACCCAATTATTTATGACATGCCAGACTAGTTGACTTTCCCAACGCCATCTCTGTTTATCACTGAGGTAAATCAAATTCACATTACACACAGGTCAATAACAATTTCAGTGCAGTCATGCTATAAGATGGAAAAATCTTGTTCTGCAAACTCAAAAGCCTGTTGTCACTTACTGCAAGATAACATGCAAACAAGGTTAAAGATTGCAGCTTTATGAGTAACAGGTGGAAAGTGAAAAATGGGCAGATTTACTTTGACATTATTACCTGGAATTAAGTTTTCTCTTGAAGGTGTTCGTTTATGTTGTTGGTCCTACAAAAGAAAAGAACAGAACAATGTGACTATTTAAGAAGCAGGCTTCTTTTAGTAAAAAAAACACAGCAACATTAGCGTTGCTATGCAGAACTCCAAACTAACTTTTTCCACTGGTAGCACTGGTACTAGCTGTGGACAATTTTAGTAGCACCACCTACATCAACATGTAACACAACAGTTAAAGTTTGCTGGTGTTTGCTGGGAACATAGATGAAATCACCAATGTTCACACCTCAAGTATTTATATATATATAAAGCTATCTCAAGTTGCAAAATGTTGGACTTTAATTCTGGCAATCCTCCAAACTGACACCAACAATCCTGTATAGTAGACTTTTACATAAATATCAGTAAATTAAACTAAATACAGCCCTGTGATAGTCTGGTGACCTGTTTTAGGTGTACCCCACCTCTGGCCAAATGTCAGCTGGGATAAGCTGTAGCCCCCTCGCAACCCTCGTCAAGATAAGCGGTTATGGATAATAAATTAATGAATAAATGAATGAATTAACTTAACACTTAACACCTGGCAAATGCTCTTTAACTTATCAAAGGTATATCACCTGAATTTTTGTTTTAAAAAGTCTTATTAAAAAGACTGAGAACCCAGCATCATGCTCTCTTCAACGCCACAAGCCTGATTTGAGGTTCGACTTCCAGATTATCAAAACCCCCGACCTGAACTTGATGTTTGATGGAGCATGACAAATGTTACCTGGCAAGGAGCTACAGGACTGTGCATGTTGGGTAAACTGGAACCACTACTGCTGACAGAAGACTGGGGACTCGGAGAAGGCTGGTAGACAAGCGGGGGCACCTGGCTGTCAGAGGGACCACTGGCAGGACTCCAGTGTTCTGAGCCTGAGGGGGCCAGTGTGCAAACTCCTTGAACTGCTCTGGTGTTGAATGATGAGGTAATAGGGGGTCGATGGAGCTGGATAGTTTGTATGGACCCTCTCACCTCGCTTGATTGAGCCTAACAGACAGAGTAAACATTAATAGCCACAACAATTTAGCACCACATACTGCTATACTGTAGTACAGGTTATAAACAAGACAGTTTTTTAAACAAGCCCTGGTTTCACTGATGGCTATATTGAAAAAAAGAAAACAATACCTTGTTTGATTCTTGTCTTTGTGCAGTTACATTTTTGCTTCCTGAGTAAGACCAGTTGTCCTTGGATTCAGTCCCTTGATCTCTCCTGATGTGGGAAGATGGGGAGTGGTTGCTTAAATCCTTCATGAATTGAGGGGGTGCAGGGTAAAAGACGCCCGGTGGCCTATTAGCTGTAGTACTACTACTAGTTGGTGTGACTGGAGCATACCCAGATGGGCAGAAAGACCCTGGGGGTTGACGCTGTTGGTGGGGCTGAGGACCCAGTCTGCCTCTTGGCATGGTTTGGAACCTATTCACGGAGGCACCAATGTTAGTTGGGCTGCTTGGAACAAACCCTGATGAATGGACTGGTCCCGGAGGATAAGGGGGGTGCCATGGTGGACCCAGTCTGTCCCTGTAGCATGGCTCAGGGCTTTGAAATGGCAACATTCTCCTAGAAGATGGGTGAGAGAGCCAGTTAGGGACCTGAGAGGGCTTCACTGGAGTCTCCTGGAGAAAAGGTGTGAAATGGGATCTGAAGTGCTGCTGGATTACGAGGTCCTTCACTAAAACAGAGAAGACACACATGTGGATCATGGCCTAACATACCCTAAAATATGGGGTGCCACTGAATGCTCAAGTTTAAACAGGTCTACCTGTTGTCATTTGTCAGCCAGCAAGGGCCCATGATGCTTATAGCTGTGGCTGAAACTGTTCCATATAAATCAAGTGCCGTTCAATTGATTTTGCTTTTGTTGTACACTGTTGTTAAATTAAGCTGCTGCAAGTGTGACAATTTTTTCAATAAATTAAAAAAGCAACAACAAGATTTTGCCAACTACCAAACCTTCAAACATTTGTTATGTCAGGGAGAAAAGGTCCCGAAAATACAGCATGTTATATAAGGCGCCAGGAAAATCTAAGGACCTGTTCACTTGCTAGTTTAACACTGTTCAAACAAGCCTAAGTTTGGGAGGGTAAGCCCTCACTGCCTTGCCTGGGAAAAAAGACAAATGACTCATGTTTTATTTGCTCGGGGCAGATGCAGATTCACATTTGTGATACGGTCAGGTGATGTCAGGCTACTCACTGCCACCAAAACCCTAAAAAAAATTAGTACAAGATTAGTAACAAAGACTATGACAATTACATGATTATAACAATTACAATCACAACATATCACATCACATTGATAGCTGTCCTCTTCATAGGGGCTTTTAATGTATTTTAAAAACTGAATGGATAGACTGTTGAGTCAACATTGTGTGCACTGCATGGCTCTCGTTATATGTACTTCCATGAAAACACCATACAGCACACCAAATATTAATTACACCACCACATAGCTATAACTGCATATACACTGACAGGAGTGTGTTTTAGCAGTGCAGAATAAATATGTCCACTCACCCCTGGCCACAAAGACAACTGGCTGACATATTCAAATTATCTAGATTTAACTTCCTCAGAATCCGTCAGACAAAAGACTATGTTCAGAAGTTCATACCATCTTATGAGACTGTAACTGACTCTACACTTAGATCCATTGTCAAGCTCCCACCATATACTCTTTGCCTGGTATATATCCTTTAAACAGCTCTGCAGGGGGAAAAGGTGAACTCGTCTCAATAAGAGAGAAATGGGAAAAAGCTTTATATATCCAGATTGCAAAGTAACAATTGAATGAATGAACGCTCTATTAATGTCAAACACTGCCTAATGTAACTGAAAATAGCACGTAGACTGCATATGCACAAATATAAGATCAGTAAATGGTTCCCCCACTATATCCATTCTGTACTTTAAGTGGCAATCTAATGAAGCCAGTCTAATAAATTGTTTTATAATGTGTCCTAAGATTCAGAAGAACTGGTGCACCATTTGTCATAAAACTTCAAATAATTCTCGATTCAAGAATTGAGCTTGAACCATACACAATTATTTTTAACATTTACCAACCTCACACTGGCTCAAAAATGACTTTTAACCTATTTTCTTATCTTGAGTGAGTTGCTTGCTATTGTTGTAGAAGGGTAAAAACATCCCTAATGTTAAAATGTGGTTTGATGACCTTTTCAGTACTTCTGAGGCAGAGAGGATCAGATATATTAGAAATGAGCAGGTGAACTAATTTCATGCCAGCTAGCAACATTTTATTCAACATTTGGAGAGGATAACAGTGTAATGTCATTCGTGTCACCAATTTAATGTGGGAGTTTTAGGGATCGTTTAAGTTGGGCGTTTTGTCTCCTTTTTTGTTTTTTGTTTGTCTCTTCTTTTTTCTATTTTCTTATTTTCTATAAATCCTACAAAGAACACTGTGTTTGCATTAGTTTTGTAAATGCTCCAGTTATCTTCATATCGCATGTCCCTCATTTGCAACATCTCAACATGTAAATATGCAGTACAATACTCTCATTCACAAAGGTGGGGTGGACAAAATACAGGAACCACCTTCAAAGGGAAACAAACGCACTGCTCCAAAACTACTACAAAACTGAATCAACTGAAACCTCTTTAAAACATCCATTTATTATTTCTATTTTTATTTATAGCTGGGTTGTTGAATGAACTGCATTTTATTTATTAGTTTTGGGTAGGTATACCCAGTAAAAACAACTCTGAATGCCTACTAAGGTTGACCAGGCTGCTCTACAGGAACTTAAAGTTCACCATAATAAACAGTTGTGTTATGACCAGCATCACGGTGTAAATCTAATTAATACTCTGTTATTTTCAGCAGACAGCAGCACCTGACGGTGCAGGATGCGACACTCCGACCCACCTTTATTCCTCGGGGATAAATTTTCAGTATGTTTTCTGCAAGAAAGCCAGAGAGGAGGAACTGATCATGTTTGGATTATCAAAGTCACCAAGCCGACAGTCAAGCAGTTTAGCAGCGTAGTTTTCAAGTAAAATGATACAGAAGTCCAGTTAGTGGGAAACATTATCGAGAGAGCTGGCTGAAGTTAGCACTCCTAAATATTATTAGATATAATTAACGGTTTGACGGTTGGTTTCACCGTTGATTAACTGCACGTACAGTACTACCTACTGTGCACGCGCTACAAGTGACGTAACGTCCCGTGCTTCTTTCTTCCCTTGGCCATTACCAACAAGACACCTGCTAGTCAGCTCGCCAATCACATTACGCTAGTGACAACAACACGAGAAAATATCATAACTTTATCCTGCGGCTGTGTCGCTTTGACATTATATTATTTATCCACAGTACCCCTTCAAAACCCCAAACACAAACACACGTTATCAAAGTAACGTTAACACAAAGATAAATGTTAGTAAAGTTAGTGTTTATGTTAACAACTAAATGAAGTAGGTAGCTAACGCTAGCTAGATAACTGACATGAAGGTGTGAACATGGCGGCAGTGTGTTGGTTACCGTTAAGTCTTTATATTGTGACAAACACGAACAGCCCTCTTTACAGTAAGTACGTAGTCGAGCAGACATAACGGACTCACTCACAGTGCCTGCCTAACTACATACAACTGAATATTAGCAAGTTCCTATTTCAGGAAGTGTTCTGTTTAGCTAGCTTGCTAACGCGCTGTCAACTTAGCTATGGAGTGCAAATAAAGTCCGCAGGTTTTCTTACCGAGTGTTTCCTTGGTTTTCTGTTGCTTTTCTCATTTTGAGGACGAGACCGGCTGACAATATGCACAGACATTGACAAAACCCAGAGCTCCAATGCTACAAACATCTCATCGTCTGCTTCACTCCCGCCTGCAGCCGCTGAAGCCGAATCGCTTCACTATGCGAAATGCATTGTGGAGCTTGGAGTCCAACATAAAGGTATAGTCCACCAAAATCGACTGAAGTTCATCTTCTTTCAGAGGAATTTTTATTTTATTTTTTCAACTTTTGATTGATAAGTATTTTTCATGGCTTTTTTCCTTTATGGATCATTTTATGTAGTGGTTATTGTTCACTTCTATTGACCAGAGTCTTTCCCTAAAATCCTTCTTTATAATGGGCATCTGTGTGAGTTGGATGAAAAACAAAGTAAATTGTAAATAAACAAAGAAAATTAATTTGATAGACATTCATGTTGGTCAGGTTCCCATGTTTGGTCTGGGAGAGATGATAAACACATCTTTAAAAAATGATTTTCCAATTTTAATGTTACTTTAAATAGGCTGCTGATATAAGTGAGTTTGGCCACCAATACTTGTATTTTCATAATAAAAATGAACTGACCAGCTAACCTGAGGTTAGCATGTAACTCCTATAACTACTACTATAACTATACTATACTATAACTACTATACTACGTGGAAAATATATATATATATTTATGTAAAACAGGACAAGCAGACACAACAGCATTAGATGTGTACATTTATTACCATCAGAGGTTCGGGGTACATTTAATCAGCACAGAGGGATTTACATTTAACAAAGAAAATGGCAGTACTGTAAGACACAATGGGACATTTCAAACCAAATCTTAGCAGACTGTTTTCTTAAAACCACCACTGCTTCCTCATTAGGCAGTGAGGCCAGCCTAGGCATTTACGGTAGGAAGAGGAGGTGGAGGCACGTAAATACTATGACACCAAGAGGCAGAGACAGACTTATGGCAGTCAAACAGAGAAAATTTAGACCGTATCTTCGGTTAAAGTACTGTGAAGCTGGCTGGCTTTAATCAAAATAATGGGTTTATCACTTATACAGTGCAATACTGCAGTGTTAGGCACCATTAAAATTGGACTCAACTTGATGAAACACAGAGAAAAATACAAATGGTCAGACACTGCACAAACAACATACAAGGACACGACACAAATACTATTTAAAGTAAGAGAAAAGGACTGAGGTCCTAACTGTCCCATCCTGCTCTCAAGAGACTGCAGAATTGCATCCCTTCATCAGTGGAATGCATCAATTAAATGCTTTGAAATGTGAGATAGAAAATATTCTGTCTATCCTTAACAGTGGTCCCTTTCATGTTAAAAAAAATCTCATACAAACTCTAAAAATTGCCATAGAGCGTAAATAAAATTAAGTATTTTTTAAATTACATTACATTAGACTACAATATCCCACTGCCTAAATCATCTGATAAATAATACTGTTGTCCCAGGCAGGTAATGATGAAGTCAGTATAATCAGACAATAACTTTCTTAAGACCATAAGTGCATTTGTAAAACAGTATCTCAAAGAAACATACAGTATACACATGGGCAAACAGATGCTTATTCTCCTCTGTTTGTCTTAATTGTGTTGTCAACCTTATATATGTGTGTGTGTGTGTGTGTGTGTGTGTGTGTGTGTGTGTGTCATCAAAACTCTCATCAGTTCTGACATTCAACATCCCAGCCTTGGGCACCACAGCATTAGACACTTGTCTTTTTCAAACTATGTTGTGTGTTTTGATGGCAATGTTTTAATCATTAAAAGGGCTACTACTTAAATATTCAAGTAAACAGATTAGAAACTGTCTTTATCAGCAATGCTATTAATTTCATTTCAGTGCTACATTCTCAGAGGTTGTCATATTAATGGACCATTTTAGCAAAATTCTTTACAATCTCTTGAGAGCTATGGCTCCCCTGGCCCTAATATATCCCAATCTTTCACCATCTACTATCCCTGCAGTGTGCAAGTAGAGTGAGGTTGCCTTTGACAACAATCTGCAGTGTACTCTTCATGTATTACAATCCAAAATAAATTAGGATTTAGGAAAAACACTAATCTGAGGTCAGGTGTTAGGGACAACCCACTCTGTCATACACAGAGCCGGCTTTTCTCTGTCTTTACTTCTTGGCTTTTCCTTGAGCGGCCACGGCCGCCATGGCTTTGCGTACAGTCTCCTCGTCTCCCAGGAACTGCATCGGCTTCACGGGCTTCAGGTTCTTGTCGAGCTCGTAGAGGATGGGGATGCCTGTTGGCAGGTTCAGCTCCATGATGGCTTCATCGGACATTCCTACAGGTGGCAGCACATACATACAGATCAGTTATGTATAGAGGGAAGTGAATTTGCAGGATGTTGCTATTCAGTGTAAACACTGGATCACCATAACGGTTTGTGGTTATATACTGGATGCATTCACTTCTTAAGTATTTAAAAAGTATAAATGTATATCTGGACAGAGTAAAACTCATTATGTCACAATATTAAGTGGTTATACAAGTGCAAAAGAAGTATATACTGGTCTTTACATAAATTCAATCAACATTTAAGAAGTGTGAACAGCCCTTAACTTAAAAATCTCATTACTTAGTAAAATACAAAACAGTTAGGCAAAAGGCATTGTATTGTCAGCTGAGATGAACTATGAAAACTGAAAAAAAAATTGACAAACCATGGCAGAATCATTGGCTAGTACTCCCTAGCTCTGCATATAAACTCTATAGCGCCACCTACCCTCCAGGTGCTTAACGATCCCCCTCAGACTGTTTCCATGAGCAGCGATGAGCACCCTCTTTCCCTGTTTGATCTGAGGGGCTATCTCCTCATTCCAGTAGGGCAGCGCCCGTGCAATGGTGTCCTTAAGGCTCTCACAGGAAGGAAGCTGGTCCTCGGTCAGATCTGCATAGCGACGATCCTGCAGGGAGGACAATCTTAATACATAAAGGACACAATAGAGCAGAATAGAGGAAGGGCCTAAATGCATTCAGTAAGAGTAAGTGAGTCATTTGCAGGCATGAAAGAATCTGATCCCTTAATGACACTCTTCTTATAACATAATGAACACACTGATGATCACTTATCCACTTAGTTTTGACTGATCTGCCAGCTTTGAGTTACTACATCTTAACATCTGACTACCTCTGTCTACACAGGCCTCTGATCCACCTTGACTGAACTTTGAACTTGAACCAGGCAGACCTCATTTCTGCCTGTCATATATTAACTCACCTTGGGCATACTATTGGGCAACAACATGAGAACATGTGCTCCCAAATAGTGTGTGGTGCGGCTGTCAGATTTCATTTACACTGTTGTACGTGTAAAATATTTGGAAATTCAAGCTGACTGTGCTGTGGACAAAAAGACCTTAAACCCACTATTTTCACTCTAAACACTCCACTTGTTTCTGCTGATTTCTCTCATTCATGGTGACACAGCTGATTATGGGGCCTAACTGCAGAGATAAGTTATAGTCATGCCTCGTCTTTGTTATGCCTGTGTGTCGACAGTTGATCAATATGTACAGAACCATCTCTTTCCTCACAGGCAAACATAGCTTTAGATATCATATCTTACCTTGCTGATGATGCTGTAGTAGTCATGGTCTGGGCCCATGGGGGGAGGTGGGATGTCAAACGAGCGCCTCCAGATCTTCACCTGAGCCTCTCCGTGCTTGGCGGCAGTCTCTGCCTTGTTTAGCCCCGTCAGGCCTCCGTAGTGACGCTCATTGAGCCGCCAGGTCCGATGCACCGGCACCCACATCTGGTCAATGCTGTCCAGGGCTAGCCACAGTGTCCTGATGGCTCGCTTTAGCACGGAGGTGTAGCAAATGTCAAACTGAAAGCCTGCATCTGTAAGTTTCAGAGAGAGAGAGAGAGAGAGCGACACTGGAGTTTAATGCATTTAGACTGCATATTCCACTTGGATACTGTGACGGCTTCACTCAGCTTTATTTAGTGAGTAAATTCCCCCGCAATGCCTTCTGGGAGTAACAAGTCTGCACTTGTTGCATGACACATAACTTAGAAAGGACACAATAAGAGAGAAGCCACTGAGTCCCAAGCATAACTACAAGGTGTAACACGGCTGCATTAAGGGCTGCAACTAAATACTGTTTTCATTATCATTGGTTGTTACAGTCTACACAACTAAAGATATTCAATTTACTGTCCAAAATGACAGAGGAAAACAGCTAATTATCAAATCTGAGAAGCTGGAACCAGAGAATGTTTGGTATTTTTCCTTGAAATGACTGAAACCATTGCTAGATGATTAAATAATTGCTGATTTGTCTTTCAGTTGAGCAAGTCATTAATCAGCTAATGGTTGCAGCTCTAGCTTCACTGCAGTCTGATTCATTGAGGCTGCTCTCAGTGTATGGGCCTATGCGTCTCTATTATGATTTCTTGTTGTTCTCCAGCTGATAAAGAGCAAACTACATGACCCAAAACTGCTTTGCTTTACAGTGGATTTTCCACTTTTCAACAGGTTGTTCTTGGGTCAAAGAGAATAACATGATTAATAATAATAATTAAATTAAATGATAAATTCTGTAGAAACTGTCCTGCTCTGTGGCCCTGTAATAACACAATACCAGAGCAGCCACATGAATGCATCATTTCTGCACGTTTGCACATCTACCACATATGGGAAGGGGGCGCGGTCGAGAGTCTGATGCAGGGGACATTATGTAATAGTATCCGTGCATTGACCCTAAGGTATTTCAGAGACAATTACAGTGGATGATAGGATCAAATTGAATCAGTTCGTCCTCACCTTTCAGGGCCTGTCCACCTCTCTTCGCCTCCTTTTCTCCGGTTTCGCTCAGATCTGCATCGAACCAGCCGCAGAACCGATTCTCCTGGTTCCAGTTGCTCTCTCCGTGACGAATCAGCACTAACTTGTACACAGCCATGATTTATGATAATAAACCTAAATAAAAGTTAGTCTATTAAATAATCTTTTTAAAATGATGCAGAAGATGTTGTACTCTCCACTCCAGAGAAGAGAACGGGTCCACTCGTTGGCTGCCGAACCGGTGAGGACTTTTAATCCGTGCTCTTATCCCGTGGATTGGTTACTCCCCTACTTCCGGGTTTCCACATCCAATGAGATCCCGCTAAAATACCCCTCTGTTATCTCTCGACCAATCACAGCGGTGGGCGTTCTGTTCCCTGACCTTCATACTGTACATTGTACCGTATTGACTTTTCATTGTGTTTTTCTCTTAACCCCACATTTATCCATTTATTATGTATATTATATTATTTAATGTGATTATAACCTCCTGTTTACATTATCAAAATGATGTTACAATGTTTTTTTTTATGTTTTTATAAAAATATAAAGGGGTAGGACTAGAAAAGTTTTTTTTTTACTTCTTGTTTATTATTTGATTCTGCTTTGTCTGTTTCGTTTTGTTAGGACTGCACCTGGTCCCCCCCCCCCTTTCTGTGTGAGTGTGAGCAGGTGAGGCAGGCTGCAGCAATCATCTCCACACCTGCAATCATTCAGCAATCTACTTGGAGTATTTGAGACCGGCTCTTCTCTGCAGTCGTCGCCAATTTGTTGTCAACCTTTGTATGGTAAAGCTCTTGGCACCTGTTTTGCACCAGGTTTTGTGCATGTTTGTTTTTTTGGCCATTTACCTCATTCCTAACTCTGATCTCCTCGGTTTCCAGTTTGCATCTCCGGAACTTCAGCTGCTGACCTGCCTCACCTGCTACTGTCTGTGCCCGCTGCAGTCCAGCCTCAAGCTGCATCCTCCTCAGCCTGCTCTGCTCCACTGCCTGCCCCACTCCTCTGACACCCAATCCTGGATCTACAACTAGTATAATTCTCTTGGTGGAGCAAATAAATCCTTTTTGAACTGAGCTCTGTGGTTGTCTGCATTATTGAGTCCACCTGTCGTTCTTTAACTCAACAGTTTTATGTCGTATGCTTTATTTTTGTTTGACTTTTTGTTTCTTTTAACATGTTCAATAAAATCGTTCAATTCAAATTCAACGATGTAAAATGTAATTTCAATGTTAACTTAGTTGCAAAAACACACATTAAAGCAAAAAAAAGCAGTTGGCAGCAGAACTCAGCCTGTTCTCTATTTCACAAGGAGGTACATGGACATAGTTATACATTTAAGTAGACAAAAGTATGCAGAAAGGGGCATTTTAAGCAAGAAGGCCTACGGACTGCTGAACCAATTGTTGATTTTCCTCTTCATCTGTAGGTGGTGAACTTGGTCGGTAAAACATACAGCTCAGTTCAATTTTTTATTTATGAAGCCCAATATCACAAATCACACTTTGCCTCACAGGGTGTTACAGCATACAACATCCCTGTGTCCTTGGACCCTCACAGCAGATAAGGGAAAAACCCTTTAACGGGTAACAAAAAATGGTAGAAACCTTGGGAAGAGCAGCTGAGGAGACAGTAATCAGTAATCCATATGATAAAATAAAGCTGAAGTTACTTCTGCCCAATAACTGCCCATGGCATCATGCCACCAGTGCAACAGTCATGGTATATATCTTTTGAGAGGTACTAAAACAGATTTGAGGAGAAACAGCATATTAGGAATAAGATACTGATGTGAAATGGGACCAAGCCAAGATTTGCATGTGAGGCCCATGTGGGTAGTAAATAGGCCCTGTATGGGATTGTTCACAGGTTCCATATTGGCCCCCATGTGGGTGGGTTTACCCAAGTGGGCCCCAGATAAGATGAACATTTTGGGCCCATACCTACTTGGTAGCCAAGTAGCGCAAGCATAACCCATGTGTGGACCACTTGGGTAAACCCACCCATGTGGGCAATGGGCATGGGGCCAATATGGAACCCACAGACAGTCCTTTATAGGGTGCATTCTTCAGCCTATTTCCTACTCACATGCGCCCCACATACAATAGGTAAAATATTACAGAGCACTAAAGATACAGTTTAATGAGCAGATATCAGTGTTGAAAGGAAAGAACAGCTCTCAGATGTATGGATGCATTTTGAGCCAGTATGGAGGATGTTTTTTTGGAGTATTAAGTACTGCATTTAAATTGCATATTGGCAAACAAAACCTTTGACCAGTTTATAAAAATAAGATTTGTGATTGTGCATGCACAGTATATTTGCACATTTGCAGTGCTATTATTATAATCTGCTGGACACTCAAAACATGTCTAATAGAAGAAGACATTCTCTATCCCAAAACGTCTAGTAAAAGTTGTACGTTTTTACCATGACAGTGGAGTTTTCCAGTTGTTGTTTTTGTCTGGTGATGTTGTCAGCATGATGTCAGCATTTTACTCTGTTTCCCCCCCCTCGGCCAAACACGGATTCCCAGACTGTGAAAGGAATAATTCTTAACTTCAGGGCAGGATGGCAGTCACATGCATTTGTGAGAGGACAACTCAACAATAGAATATTATATGATAAACCAGACTGAACTCCAGGAGAGGGTAGAAGAGTTACATGGGGACATTCTCAGCCAATTCTGTAGTCACTCAGATGTAATTTAAAGGGGGTTTTAGGGACTTAAGAACCCAGGTATGTTTTTTTGTCAGGCATTAAACTTCATTCTTGACAGTGGAAAGACTGGTTTGACAAAACTAACTTGACTCAAGTCTAACACTAGCCTTTTCTTGACTGTTCAACGAAACTTTATTACCTCCACGCTTAAACTAAACTAGACTGAGATAAATCAGCTAATTAACAAGGATAGTTGAAGGAAAATTGAGAAAACACACAGTTAATCAACCACATTAGTGCCTCTTAAGGTTAAATGAATCGCAAAAAATGTCTCAGTTGGCCTCTGCGTGAACTCCAGTCATTCTGATGTTGCAAGCTGACATTAAATCACTTTAGTGTTTGGCTTCTCACCATGTCTGAGATTAATTATCTCACTTCTATTGACACATTACCAAATTCTTTTCAAGCCATTGCACAGTAGCTGTTCTATTACGTGGCATAGCATTATAACACTGTGCAGAATATGAACTGCTACATACTTTTATTTAACACTAACTTATAATTTGTGCTGCTGCCTTCATCTGACATAATGGCCTTATAGTGGCTACTCATACGCTGTGGCTAAAACAGACGGTTTTGGCCTCTGTTGTGTGTTTGCAGTAATTCTGCTTGTGGATTTCCACTGTTTGGCTGCTGTCTAAAAGATGCAGCTTTGGTTTTGAAAAGCTGATCTTGATCATACAGGTCAAGTGAGAGGACTTCACTGCACTCTTTTGTTTACTGTAGCAAACTGTGATTAAGCTGCATCAAGCTATTAGAAGAGCACCTTATAGTTGTTATTTATTAAAACCACTAAACTTAAATGTGACATTCCTGTCTTTTCTACAAGCTTGTGAAGGATAGTAAAGTTCAAAGAATTACATGTCTACTGTCAGGGGACGTGTTCAGGGGGCACCAGGATAAATAAACTTAGAACTTTATAAGGCAAGTTGGAAATTCATGCTTTGTGAAGCCCTATAACACCTCCTAGTGGGTAGATGAAATCATTGTTTATAGTTTTAAGCAGTCAGATTTGATCACAGTGACATTTTATGCCTTGACAGTTGCGCAATAATGAGCTAGACTTTGAATATATAGTGATTTCATGTTTTTTAGTTGTACTACATTCTTCTATATGAAATTGGACATTGTTATTTTGATCTAATTTGGGTGTTGCTACTGGACTTCTATGCAGAATTTTGACATTGCAGCGTAAGAACACCAAGATATCAAATAACGCAAACATCTGTTATTATTTTTAAAATATCAGGGTCTTAGACACATTTCCATATTATTGACCAGAATAAATTGAGTGCATATGGTTTTAAAAAATATGTTTTTTAGGCAAGTAAAATGTATTTATATAGCACATTTTACACCAAAAGGCAACCCTAATTGTTTTATAGCTTACACAGGTGAAAGCAAGAAACACACACACATAGCACATAGAGTAAAAACTATAAAAGTGACAAAAATGACAAATCAGTGAAATGCAATGGTAAACAGGTCTTTAGCTTGTAGTCAACATTGTCTTCTTCAAGTCTTCTTGCAATTAGTTCTTCTTTCGACCAGCATAGCAGCTACAGGCATCTTCATGTTTAGTCTTTATTCTGGGAACAACCAATAATCCAGAGCTAGCGAGGTTCATTCTGGGTCAGGAGATCTGATCAGTATCTTGGACTTAAACTGCTCAGTGAAGTTTTAAACGCCCTGCTTTTTTTTCCCAACAGCAGTATGATGCAACAGAGAGAACTGGGGCTTCTGTGTGTGAAATCTGTGGGAAAAGTAGTGCTAGGAAGCAGTTCTGAGCCATGTGAGCTATTATCAGGAACTCCATGATCCACGCTTGGAAGGAATGTTTGTTTTACTTCCCAGTGTGTGTCCACTTACGCTGCTCTAGAGATGCAAAGTTCGCAAAGAGTTTTCCTTCTTGGGAGAGCCTCACCTTAGATAGTACTCATGGGAAAATTAATCATCACTCTTTAACACTATGTTTTATTGAGGTAAAACTTACAGGTGGTTAATGTCAGAGGTGTTGCTAAGTCTGCATGAATCAGTGCCTAAGGATTAGTTAGTTAATGTCTCTCTCTAAGTTTCTCCAACCCTTTCACTCTCTTAAACACTCTCAACATCTTGGCTGACAACTGGCAGAGTGACGGAAGCTGTGGTATTTTCAAGGCTCTATAAATAGCTATCATCATTTCCCACCACTAGCTGCCATTGCTCTCACACACGCAGCACATGAACACTGTGCCCATTCAGAAGCATTGTGTGGGCAAAAGCTGCTGCAACAGATGTGGAATCAGTAATCCCAGTCACCATGTTAGGAAACTATAAACGGGCGAGTGTTGGAAGCAAACTACAAGGCCTGCACGGCTGGAACACTGTGCCCATTCATGCCTGACACAGACAGGAAATGTCAATCTCAGATTGCATCTTAGATCTTTACGTAAGGCATATTTGCAAATCGCTATTTGCTTCTTTTTTTCTGCTTATTCACTTGTCCTGTCTGTCTCCATCTGTTTTCTCATCTCTCCCTCTCCTCTGCAGTGGAATGTGCATCTCAGCAGTATCTGATGAAAGTGTGGTTAACAGGGCGCTGCTGTGTGCATGTGTCTGTGTTTTCATGTTTCGTGTGCGTACATGTGAGACAGGAGAAGAGTACTGTCAGCAGGGAAAAAAATGTAGACATGCTCGGATAGGATAGAGCACATCCACTGGGAATTACCCACCCAAAATTTGGGTGGGTAAGAAAGAGCCTGGAGATCTGCTGAGTGGGTTTAAACCAGCCAAATGTACCTGGTTCAGTGAACACTGTGTAACACCAGGCTCTGGTCTGTCAGAAAGTCAGGACTGTGCACAGTACAAAGGGCTGGTTATAGTCCTTCTTTGTAGGTATTTTTAGACATTAAAATTGACAGCTGAATAATACTAAACATACACAAAATCCAGAAATATTTAATGGGTAGCCAGGTAATTTTTCAAGTCTGTCTTGAGATAATACTGACTTTACCATATGTGCATTGAAAGGGTTTTAAAAGTTATTAAAAGTACTTCCTTGTGTCCAATCTGACTATGAAGTGATCATTTCGAAATTTCAGCAGTTACTCAGACCAAGCACATATATTCTAAATGTGTTTAGTGTAAAATTAACTTGAGTATCTCCAGAAAATGATTCACTGCTGAGTTCTGGTAACAAAAAGAGGAAGTTTTATACAAAAAGCCCTTTTCTTTGGAAAGCACCTACTTGACTAACATAGAATGTGAAGCCTTATATGGCTTTGGTTGAATTTAAGAAAGCATTTTTGCACGCAAGAACTGTGGATTTTGTCTCTCGTCACTTACATTGGGACCACTTTAGGGAACAGATCTTGATAAAAGATTAAGCTACCCTTTAAGACCAGGAACCTTTTTTGCTTAGTGAATATGTAGTGTGTTATGTATGTGTTGTTATGACAGATTCAGATCAGCTCTTCTTAAAATAACAATGAATCTTAAAGCAACAAAGTGGTGTTTATCACAAGATGTTTACTTTTTTTTTTATCTTAGATTGCAATCATTTGGCCTGGAAAAAAAATCTGAAAAAGACTTGTTGTCTTCCACTGAAGCTTTTCTGCACCTCACATTGTGCCCTGTACGCCCAAACCGGCCGCCAGAAATTTTTTTGGCATTGTACGTCTTTGCAAACCACAGTTATGTTACATTTGCATGTTATGTTGTAGCGGACATGTTAAACCTTTACATTTCAACAACACTGTGGTTAATGTGTGGTGAGGTTTAGGCACAAAAACCACTAGGTTATGGTAAGGAAAAGATCCTATCTTGGAATAAATACGTGGTTTGGGAGCACAGTCACAGCAGGAAACACTGTAAAGTTTCTGTAAAAAACAAATGCATTTTGTGGCACTATCCCTGCTAGAAAGAACACAGATGGGTTGCTACAAAACACCGACATTTTGTACCTTAAAAGCTGCTGGAAACACAGCAATGACTCACTAAACTGCTGTTGTCTTCGAGCAGTGGTCAGCAGCTTGGCAGAGGTATGGCCTGTATAGGTTAGGACTCCTCTTCACAGTGACAAAATGAGCTCATATACTTCCTCACTTAAAAAATGTTGATATGAAATGTACAAATGTAACACAATGGTTTGCAAAAAGATACAATGCCAACATCTTCCTCTGGCGACTGAGCTGGTACACCACTATGCTGGGAGGTGAGAAGCAAGAAAAAGATGCACTTTGAATTAAAGTTTTTTGGAGTCTTTCGAAAGAAGGACAGAAAACATTCCTGCCATTTCTCTTCGATAATCACGCCAGTGATTTATTTGCACCCATGAGTCACAGTCATTGTTATCCATTTGGACTTAAGAACTAACTTTTAGATTTTCTGGCAGCAAACTCTGTATCAGTTTTTCAGTGAACTGACATTAGTCCATGGCAACAGTGTGCGTGATGCTGTGCTTTCAGGGAGGGCCAGAGGAACCATTTGGAGGGGTTATGACGACTATTGGACGCTTGGTCGCTTGCAGACGGGTGGGAATGCGCGTACAGGAAATGTCTCTTTGGTTGAGTAGCCAAAAAAAATATCACACAGTTGGCACTGCAGAGAAGTGGCTGGCTCTATACGTCCTTACGTTTTCTTTACTGTCTATGGAGCTGGAAAAAAATACAGCAACCTCACCCTTGTGGCGCCCACACCCTTGTAACAATGTCAGAAGGTAACATAGTCCAAATTCATGCTATTACCTGTGATTACATGGGTTTCTTGTTTGGACTTGGATGTGATGGCTGAGGATTAAATTCAAAATGGGCTCATACACTAAACTGACAAATCTGAACACGATTGACATCTATAAACTGTGGGCTGTGTAATAATACAGCGCCTGTTAATGTGGTAAGCTCAAAGAGACTTTCAGGGTAAATGTGGAGAATCCTTTTCTGGCCTTAATTGTCAGCATATGCTATAGTTGTGAGTCATCCAAAACTCAAATGATTCACCATGGTTACTTTCAATATCGACTTGAACCCTGGATTCGGTGCTTTGTTTATGGAGCACGCTGGGCTGTTGTGTATTGTCTCCATTTGGTTGTATACACAGCAGTGTGTTTCCACAGGCACCCGACACGTGGACAGGACGACACTTCTGTGGAAATCTCAGAGGGGGAGACGGTGGATGGGAGTTTGAGGCGAGGGGGGCGACTCCTTTCCTCCTTTAGAAGTGCTAGATTTATATCCTGCAGCTGGTTAACATTAACCCTTCCACTCCTTAACTTTGACCACAGATGTCACCTTGCTCTCAACACACACACACACACACACACACTCGCGCACACACACACACACACACACACACACACACACACTGTATTTGTCCTGTCATAACTGCACAAAAAGGCGGCTAACCTAGAGGATCATATACTTAACAATTGGTCTTGGGAGTACAAACTAAATACAATACCCAAGTTAAGTTCTAATGTGGCAAAGGATTTTACAGTTTCCCTGGTTGTAGTTTGATCTGTCGCTGTCTTTATATGTTCACTTTTCAGCAAAAGTGTAGATTTCAGGGGGGACGCAGGAGACACTTACCTCTCACTATTTTATACTTGATGCAAAAAAAGCACAAATTAGTGCATGTTCAGGTTGAGGACTGGCAACCCTCCAACCATTTCATGTGTCCCTGTTGAAATGAAACCATCGCCCTTGCTTTTAAAGGTCGCTTTGCCTCTGAAATGTAGGCACTAAATAAGTCGTCAATGAATCAGGTAACAGCAGAGATTCTCATCAAGCAAGCAAGCAAAAGATATTTGTCATCTCTTTTTCTCATGATTGTACTGATTTCATGTTCTTATCTCTGCATTTTTTGTTGCCTTTGTTTGGATCTTGATTGTGAATCTGGAGCTTTGACAATGCAACATTTGATCTCTTACGCTCCTCTCCAAGAATAACTCATTGCATACAGTTGGAAGCATGCAAGAGGAGCGAGAAATGCCCAAAAAGGGAAAGTGTGTGTTTATGTGTGAGTAATCTGCAGCCTTTTTTCATCGTACACACGCCCCATGCCAGCAACAAGTGTGCAAAGTTTGAACACAGATTTGTCAGAGAACTGCACAACTGTCCACACAGAGTAAAATGGTACTTTGACTGCATAACGGCAACCAAACAGAGCTGTCACAGTGTGGCTTAGGGTGCAGTTTAATCAACTTGTCTGCAGCATGTTTTTGAGAACTGCATGCCGACTGGAATAGACGAGACATTGAATCATCTTCCGCTGCTTGGCTTCATTTTCATTGGCTGAGCGTCAGCCCACCTCCAGAACCCCAACAGACTGTTCCGGTAAGAACAAGCCTCTTCCCAGATTATTACACACACTCACACACACAACATGCACTCGCTGTTTCCAAAAGTAGGATAACTCTCATGCAACACACACACACACACACTCTGTCTATCATAGCACATGCATGCACATTGTCAGTGTGTGTGTGTGTGTGAGCTACTCGCTCATTGTCTGTTTGAGACACAGATAAGTCTAAGTCTTTCATGTGGTCATGTGGCATAGCACATAAATGATCCCTGCTGATTGGCCAAGGCTTTTATCTCCCAACAGGAAGTTCCTGAGGGCTTCCATCACTAGACCCTCTAAATCTGTGTTTCATTTGGAAAAAGCCACCAAAAGCACAATTTGCACATGCAACACGGCTCTTTCTCTAAATTTAACTCAAAGCACTCAAACAAAATTAACAAAACATTTTACGTTTCATTTAAATGTCCCAAAACATGATCATAACCAAAGAAACATCTCACCGGCTCTCACTTACTGCTCTTTATTCTTTGGCTTTACATAATGAACACTCAAGGATTTTTTTTTTCTTTTTTCTTTTTTTTTTTTTTTTTACGTTCAGCATACACATGTAGCACCAATCACATCCATATTGTTGGGTTGTCGTTGTCACAACCTGGTTGAGTGTACAGCATTCTGACAGAAGGCACTGATTAACAAAAACAGAGCTGGTCAAAAGGAGTGTTTTTTTTTTAGTCCGTTACACTTCAGTAACTGTTCAGTATAGTTAGCTGTCATACAAAAACACATACACACATAAAAATATATACTTTAAAAAAAGGTAATGAAAAGAATCCCTTGTAAAAACAACTGTAGTAATCCTTTTAGAGGTTTTGGATGGACTGTTAGTCAGTACCAAATCTACAAAATGAATGTTAAGGCCATTGTACTGTAAACTTATCGCTGAATATACTGCTACCACACTATAAGAGGAATATTATAATGATTCTTAATGAGGGAATTAGTGGAAGACAAACTTAACTAATACTAGGAGGCAAACACATGTCATTTGTGTCTTCATAAATGGATGCAATGCTTTAAACTTCCTAATTTCCAATCAGACTCCCACCCTGGGTAGCTAGGCCTCTGTACCAGGAGCTGCTTGGATATTTTCATGTCAGTAACCCTTCAAAACACTGATTATAAGGCCACAGAGTGATGTTTGGATGATTCTGCCTCACCACCAAAGTGGAAAGTTTGGTGTGGGGAGACAAGAGACAAACCTGTGATTAGAGAAGCTGTTGAGTTAAATTACAGTGAAGTTAACTATTCCTCATCTTGCTGTGGACCCCATGCCCCCCTCCCTGTCGCCATCGCCCCCCCTTCAGTCCCATCAGATGACCGTCTGTTCTCCCCGACACTTCCTGCACGCTCCATAAATAACGGACAGGAGGTAAGCCAGGCAGCACAGGCAGGCGAACACGGCGGCCGTCAGGTAGACCTTGTACATACAGGGGTGCTCGTACTGCTCCAGGTTGCAGTACGAGTTGCGTTTGGTCTTGTAGATCATGATCCCTATGGCCGGCAGGTAGAGCGCGGTGGCGGCCACGTCGTGCGCCAGGTTGGTGGACAACCAGCGCTCCCCTCCCAGCAGCGGGACCAGGTCCTGCTTTTCCAGCAGGGTGAGGAAGAACAGGGCGAGGGTGAGGAGCCAGAAGAGGACCGCCACGAACAGGACGAAGTGGATGGATCCTTCGTATTTGTTTGCGGCGATGGTGACACACAGCCCGGCCCCAAACACAACCTGCAGGATCCGGATGATTCCCAAAAAACTCTTGAGGAACTTAAGGATATTCTTCCTCACCTGCGGCTGGGGAGGTTGGGGAGGTTGGGGTGGCATCTCTCTCCTCCTCCGGTCACTCTCGGTCCCTTTTTCCCGAACAGGGCGGGTGCTTTCTGCCAGCTGCAAACAGCTGGGGAAAAGATGGGCGAAAAGTGGAAATAACGGGGTGGAAGGCCGGGTTTGTGGTCTGACAATGAAGCCAAAAGTGGACAAGTTTAGGGATAAAAAAGGAACTCTCTGTTCTTTCCACAGCCCCGGGGTTTTGAAATGAAAAACCTACTTGTATGTTTCGTCTTTTCCGTTTCCTCCGTTGAATGTAGCGTCTGTGTTGGGGGGCTGGGTGATGGAGAGGGGGCGGCCTGTAATTCAAAGCCTGCTCCTCCTCTGCTGGACTGCTGGAGTCATCCATGTCCGCTCATCTGCTCATGTATGTCCCTGTGGTGCGGTTTCCCGTGGAGTGTGTGACCTTTTTCCTTCTGTCTTTTAAAAAATAGGAGAGAAACATGCGTGTGTCAGTTAAATATAACGAAGTGGTGATGTGCGCAAAGACAGCAGTCAGAGATTTGCTACCATACGCCAACATCTCAGCATTGTTTTGTTTATTTAACTGAGGCAAGCAACAAATATATTGCATCAGTTATATAGCCTGGACATAATAATACAATATAATATAATGTTTTTTATTATACTGGAAGTATACCATAACAAAGGAGCAGCGCTAAGAAGCCCATGCGTCATACTGTTTGCGTGTATCTGCGCAGGATGCTGCTCACATGTTACTTCCCTCGCGCATAACTCACAGACACTTATCGTGCCAGCCGGGCTCATTGACGTCAATGGATTTCAGCACACACACCCTACGTGGCCAGGAGGCGGGGTCCGCCACCCGCCACCCTTCCTCCCCTCCTCACCCTTCCCCGCGATTGGTCGACTTAAAGCCGTTTCCCAGCCCCGACAGGAGGGCTCAGAAGATCTCTCCCCCCTCATTGGTCGGATGACGACATTGATCTGTGATGGATGGTCGACTCAAGGACAGAAATTGGTTGCAGGTGAAACTGGACAAACATACTGTCCTGCTGCATTTCAGCCATTGTTGGAGCTTTTACTGAAGAGGAACGGGGATGCAGAGGGAGATGCTTTAAGAGCAAAGCGCACTGGATCTATCAGTTCATCTTTGGGTGAGCAGAAGTTTTTTTTTTTATTATCGCATGACTCTCACGGGACTCCTGTTTACTGCCTTTTACGCACAGCGTAATGAAAGCCAGCACAGGCAGTACTGTAAGTTATTCAGCCACTGCATCCTATTTCATCTTCTATACTGGCACCGCGAATGTTTTAAAGATAATTTCATACCTCCTTCTTTTCAGAGAGTGTTGGTAGGCTATTCATAGTTTTGCAAATGCGCACCAGTGTGTTTGTTGTGCAAACAGTTAGTGGGCTGTAAAGACACCAGGGGGAGGGGAGAATGTAGAGGCCTGTGACGCTTGGTAGATGTAACCTATGTCCTATGCAAATAAAGGGCCTTTGAAAGGCAAGTGTTTGTCTTTGAAGAGCTGCATGCCATTAATGATTATAGTATAGGGGGTAGTATCACATGCATGTCCTCAAATAACCCACTTACTGTTTAATAAGTTTAGTACTGGAGTTATTCACAGGAAAATATAAATGTTTGCTCTTTAATTGTTTGTGATGTAGTGTATTGTTTTCCTTTTTATTCCAGAAATATACTTATGCTGACAAAACATGAGATATGCTGCACTAAATGGTAAATGTGTATTGAGGAAAGTAAGAGAGAGTGTGAAACTTCATTCCTGATGTAGTACATAGTAAGATGGACAAATTAATCTTCATCAGACAATTTTTCTTTTGCGTAAACTCCATAATCTGCTGTTGATAGTGCAAGAGGACCTTTTACTCCAGATTATTTTGTCAAACTGACAGAAAGTCCTTTCAGTGGAAAGGCGGCTGACCAACATGCAGTCATGATCTTGGGCACTCAGCTAACACTGTCTGTCAGTGTCCCACTTAAAACCATATGTGAGTAAAGAGAGATAAAGTTGCCATCTGCAGTTTAAGGCTCTTTAAAGCGCCGCTCGTCACTCACTTTCTAAAGTAGGATTAAAGAATCAGAGCAGAAGACTCACAGCTGACTGGTTTCAGTTGTGACAGCTTTGTATAGGTGTTGTGACGCAGTCAGTGCTCACGTACGTCATATACACTGTTGTTTTGTTTAAAGGTTCAGTGTGTAGGATTAAGGGGCATCTGTTGCCAGAAATTGTATATTGTATTTGTAACTATGCATCTGTTAGTTTATTATCACCTAAAAATAAGAATCATTGTGTTTTTGTTACCCTGAAATGAGCCGTTTATATCTACATTCTGACCTCTTCCATGGAGTCCACCATGTTGTTCTACAGTAGCCCAGAACGGACAAATCAAACACTGACTCTAGATAGGCCGTTTGCATTTTTGCACTGGTCGCCGTAGTTCTCCTACATACTTGGCACACAGAAGAAGTTTCAGTTCTGCAGCATCACTGCCAAATACCACAAAATCCTACACACTGCATCTTTAAAGCATCTCTCACCATGCATCACATCCTAATGAGTGGAAACTCTCACTGACTCCTCCACAGATTAGAGCCAGTGTATGCCACCTTCTCCAGTGTTTCTCCGGATGGATACCGGACCCGCCTCCCCTCCTTCCTCCATGGTGGTCGGCCCTTCCTCGCTGTGGCGGCTGGCTGAGAGGAGGAGCCGGAAGGCTGGCTCGGCGAACATTTTCAGCAACGTGAATCTGTGGCAGCTCCAGAGACTGTTCAGGGCAGCGGGGGATCAGGATGCGGAGCAGAGGGCCCAGCTGGTTTGGGGTCACAGAGATGAGGCAGAACTGGCTCAGGCCTTGATAGGACTGAGGGCCCGAAGTCACAGGAGAGGGCTGAGGGCTAACGGGAGAGAGGCGCTGGGCTCACACTGGCTACGAGCCTTCAATCACCTCAGGTAGAAAAACTGTGATATGATTTCATATACATTCACACCATTAATCATGGTGACTTTTTGGCATCCATTTTGTTTTCAACAACACTATGTATATTGTTCAGGATCGGGGAAAGCTCGCCAAGCAGCCAGGGAAAGGATCCAGGTGATGACAGTGATCCCGAGGCAGGAGCACACAGCAGTCCAGAGCCTTGCCGACACACTTCCATAGGGACAACAGGAAGAGGTACAGGGGCCACAGTGGTACTAACTGAGAGCCAGGGCCCTGCAGGGACTTCTGAGAGACCAGTCAGGACCAGCTCAGGACTGAGGAGAGGAGGAGAGAACAACCCAGAGAGATACCTCCACAGAATACTCCACTGACTTGACCAAAACACTCTGAGATGCAAAAATAACTTTCAGCCTGTGAGTCTCGCAGCACTCCTTCATTCTGCACAGCTTGCGTGTCTCTCCTGAGTACAGTGTTCACAAACTTGAGCCAGGTTGAATTAACTTCTTCTTCTTTACAAGTAACGCTGTATTGCAGGTTGAAAGAATGGAATAGTTTCTTATAATGCCATAATATCTGGTCTTTTAATGGCACTGATCAGATGGCTGTATACTGATACTGCACTGTAATTTGTTACGCACACATATCTCTACCTGAATAATGAAGGCAGTCCAAACCTCTGACTGTATCTTGTGGTTACCTCTCAAAACTGCCTTATGTGTTCTCCATCCACACTGAATATCATGGACAGTGATGTGGTGTTTAAGTAGTTTTATCATTGATTGGAGTTAGTGTTGTGATCACTTTGTGAATAAGCCATCATAACCTTATTTGAACTATAAGGCTGAAAGCACTGATATCATAATGCACTGGTTCCCAACCTGGAGGTCCCAAACCCCATTAAGGGTCGCCAAAGCTTGATGGGGGGGTCGTTAGGCATTCTTGATTTTAAGGATTGTAAGAAAACGTTTTAAAAAGATATACAGTAGGCCTATATCTTAGCATTTTATTCATTTCTGTGAAGAAAACTGAAGTGAATTGTCATATTTAAAGTTCAGATTATTATTAAAGATATAAACTGAAAAAACCTCACAGGACAAGGGCACAGCGAAGTTCTGGGGTCTCATTTATAAACATTGTGTATGCCCTAAACAAGGCCTGTAAGGAGTGTATGCCACGAATTTGTGATCCATAAAAATAGACTTGATGGAAGAAAATTTGACCAGTGCTTCTGAACATTTTGGAGACAGGCTTTTGTCCATATGTTCATTTTTAGTATGGATCCTACGCAATGTTTTATAAATGAGACCCCTAAACACAAGTTATATTCACAAAGACTTCACTCTCTGCTAAACCGCATCATCCTGCATTAGAAAAGTATACAGTTAAAACAACCAAAGTGCTAAAAGAACAATGGCCAAGGGTCCAGGAGAAGAAAAACAAGCCCATTAAGTATGTGTGATTGTGCAAAACAGAACAAAAAACTATATGGACAAAAGAATCGTATGAGAAGTTACCAAAAATATCACTAAATCTAATCTCTGATGCAATATTCACAGGAAATAATCTGCCCAAAATGAAACTAGATAGCTCATTTACAGACCTTCCTGCAGATATTGTGTTTACTATTTGCTTTAACTGGACAGTTCATCAATTTATCAGCTTTTATGCATTGAGCCATAGATTAGCAGTAAAATATGTGACTTAATCAGGGGAGAAAAGGGGTCCCGAAAAGGTTGGGAACCACTGTTATAATGTGTGGCTGCACTGTGGATGTGCTTATCAATAATTACATCTACTTCCTGTACCACAACAGCCAGATATGTAGATACGTGACTTTTCAGCTGTACCCACTGTGTCCCTGGTTGTAGGTATGGTACTTAACGCAACACTAAAAATGTTTAAGAGTGCAATGGAAGCAATGTTAGATGTCATGGCATGTAGAAATGCATGTCCATGTTGCACACACTTACGCATGATGACTCAGTAAGAATAACTTCTGCCAGTCACTGGTTTGTAGCGATTAAAAACAAGTGTCAGATGGTTGACGCAGCCCAGAGACCAAAAATAATGAATATCAGCTGCAAGGCCAAACTCAACAAATGTCACTCGCTGTCCAGGGAAAGACAAACTTGAAAAAGTAATGATGTCATGTTAAATTGTTCATAGTCACAGTGTGAAAACCCACTCTGCCTATGACAGACTGTAAGTCACTAACTTTGATGAAGCTTTTTGATAATACTGTTTGATGTGTCATTTTTAAGTTTGTGGTAATAAAGAAGTGAGTCTTTGTATCGTTTGTCTTGTTTTATATGTATACTGTGACCATTTGAAATAAAAGAAAAAACATTTTCAGAAATGAATGCTTCAGTATATTTTTACTGAAACACCACAGGTAAAGCATCCATTAGTCTGTTGTTTTTAGATTCTCATTTCCACTGTTGTCATGTGTCTTATACATATAGTTTGCACATATTTACACCCAGGACCTGCAGCTTGCACCACAGTGGTGGTTAACCACTGAGCAGCTCCACCAGACCAGTTGGGCGTTAAGTACCTTGCTCAAGGGCACCTCATTAGCAGTTGACGATGAATATAAGAGCATTACATGTTTCTTTTCCTGAACCCTGCATTTGTAGCTGCTTCTCACACAAATATTCTCTGACAGAGGACTGCTTAGTAACAGCTAGTGGGGCAGTGTTAGTTGTATTAGAAACAAATGCTGCCCTCTGATGGTCATGCCTAGTAATGATGCCATCATGTAACTCAGCTTGTGGTCACTAGATGGCGCAAAAGGTTTTCTTTTGGGAAAGCAAAGCACTTCACTGAGGCAGTAAAGATTCATCCTTGTCATGTCATATATAGCGACAACATTCCCACTGAAAACTTCAAAATTCAGACTATTTTATCGTGAGGTGAAAACGGCAGATTCATTCTGCATTCAACAGCCAAATCTGGTGATCAACCAGATTTGGCATTTCTAACTTGTCTTTTCTGCCAGGTTTACCAAATCACAAATCCTAAATATGAGGCAATGGGTGAAAAGTTGTCAGGTTTTTATTCCCACTGCAAATGTCCAAACCAATGGAAGCCCAGTCTGCCAATGGGATGAAAAAAGCTCCTGTAAGTCATTAAAATGATAAACTTTCTTGAAACAATGAGATATTATTTTAAACTACTAATACTTACTCAAACAATTAGCTAGTGTCACAAAACAATGAGAAATTTCCTCAAAATTATGACTCACTTATTTTGAAATGATTACTCTCAAAATATAGACGTAATATTTCAAAATAATGACTCTGTGTCTAAGAATAATGAGAAGCTTTCTCAAAATAGTATCTCAAAATAAGAGAAATGACAGTATGTCATTATTTATAGATACTTTTTCATTATTTTGAGAAAGTTTCTCATTTTAATGACTTAACTTTATTTTTTCACCACTCTGGTGGAAATGTGTTTCCGTACAAACCCTCAGACAGTGTCCCCCCATAACAGAAGAATATATTAGACTAAATGGACCCACTGTCAGCCCACTTCAGTGTCAGATGCTGTTTTGATTTATTCTAACAAGGAGAATCTGTACATGCAATATAAATGTTACTTCATCCTTCCACCTGGTTATAGCAGTCTTGGTCTCAAAACCTCTCCTAAGACCACTTTTTGCAGGTCTTGGTCTTGAAATCAACTGCATTTTCATTCGGTCGTCTCACAGTCTCAGACAAAGACTGAGACAAGACCGGTCAAGACCACAACTGCAGAGATATCACTTAATTGTCTGTGCAAAACAAAAGGAGTGTTGAATAAAGATGGTTAAGTTGATTTCAGCTTGTTAGTGTTTGTGTTTGTTTGCTCATAGAAATCAAAGGAAAATTCCCACACATAAAAGTCACCTCTGCAATGCCTTTTGATAGTTTTATCAGGACATTTCTCATGATGCATGTATACATAGACACATATATTCAGTATGGCAATAAAAAGAGGTGAATAACAAGGAATCTTCATTTGTTTTCTGTGGGTGTTTTTATGGGAATGTGGATCAGTTCAGATCAGTTCGAGGACTGCCTATGGTTTGCAAGTGCCACATTTTATTGCAAGTGTGTTACTCAGTGTGAGACTCACACTGGTCTGGTCTTGGTCTAATCTCGAACTCAATGCACTCTGAACTTGGTCACAGTTAAGGTGGTCTTGACTAAAACACTGCAGTCGGGTGAGCAAGAAGAGAAATGATGAAGCACCACTGAGTACATCAGGAGGCACAGAAAGGCCTTTATCTCCAAGACAACATGTAAAGTTGAATATTTGGACTGGGATTACCCCACATCCACCAGATGTTCTCTTCCCCATCAGTTTCCTCCATCTCCTCCTGGGTGACGCAAAGCGATTCAGAGGTCATATGGGGGAAAAAGTCCTTTCTGTGTATCCTGGATCTACTCCGTAGTGCCGGTCTGGTGCAACGGCAAACGGAGGCATCTGTAGGGCAGCTTTATAAAGTGCTGAAACCACAGCAGACTCCCTCAATGCAGAGACAGCAGCAGATTGACTCTGAGGTAATCCTCAATTCGCTGAGCTTCTCACCTTGTTGTGTAAAGTAAGCTCATTGCACAGAAAAACCTCATTTTAGTGCCTATTTATGGGTTATCTTAAGTTTTCATTCACCCCATAAATCTTATGACTGTAGATGTGAGGTGATGATCCAGCAGTTATAGAGCTGCAGCTAAAATAGTGGTTTGCTTTGTGGTTTGTGCTCATTCTTCACTGTTACGGTCAGTGGGGGAAACTGTGAGGCACTCGTGTTTCTCCTGAGAATGTCCGTATTGTGCTACTTTACTCTACTTAATCACATTTCAGTGGAAGATATTTTTCACTCCTATACAATTATTTGACAGCTACAGTTACTAAATTAGTATTTCACATTAAACAAAACAGTAGTTAGTTCCACCATTACTCCAAGTAATGGCCCCTCTTGACCTCTCTGTTGGTTTCCTTTACATCACTGTTTGAGGCTCAAACAGGTAAAAAGGTAAAAAGGACAAGTTAGATTTAAAAAGAAGAAAGAAATAAGGAGAAGAAAGAACATGCATGTAGCAGAACTTCTGAAAATCTTCTTTCCCATCCCATTAGTGCAGGCCTGCCGTCAAGGGAGGTCAAAGGGTACAGATGACCCCGGCCCAAGGCCAAGGGAGGGCCCATGAAAAGGTCTATCATTGACCCTTAAATGGGATCAAGTACAACACTTAACTTACAGACTCTCATCACTGACAATACAAGTTATATCCTCCTGAGATCCTGTGTCCTCATATGATGACATCACATTTTGGGTTTAGTGGACCTCACACTTCATTCTACTTAACTCAGACCTGGCTGTCAGACAAAAAGGCCCTGCAGAGGATAGTGAGGACAGTGGAGAGGGTCACTGGAGTGCCACTACCCTCTGTCCAGGAACGTTTTCAGAGCCGATGCAGGAACAGGGTTCTGAGCATCATCAGGGATCATTCACACCCTCTCCACAGGCACTTTGAACTGCTACCATCAGGCAAACGCTACTGCAGCGTCAAGTCTAGGACCAGTAGACTGCTTAACAGCTTCCTCCCGCAGACTGTTAGGATGCTATACAGTTAAAGCGGACTCTCCATACATAGGCTACTGCACATGGTCACTTTAAATGCCAAATGCCAATTGTCACTTTTTCTAAAAGTGGTCAATGCTGATGTGTGATGTGTGAGTGTCATACTGGACTTTAGGTTTGCTGGATAGTAATGGTTTTATTGTATTTTATTGATGTCTGTTTTATGGTATTAGTATTTATTAATCTAGTGTTGGAACGATCCCCCGCAAACACTGTTTCGTTTGACCTGCAGTACTGTTGTATGATTGGTGAGATGACAATGAGATGAGATGATGAGATGGTTGAAACTTGTTTATTTATGATTAATAATATTTGTAGTTTAATACGGTAACAAATTTGACCAATTTTAGCAACAGTTACAAGCTAAGATGGTGTTAATTGGGAAGTACTCATTTTAAGACATTGGGATTTTATTATCATCTCATGTGAGGACACTGGGACTTAATAATTGTTGACAATGTTTAGTTTTTTATACTTATGGGGTCCAACTGATCCCAAATAGCTGGAAGAAATTAAAAATGCATAACAAACTAAAGTCCAGGTCTCAGAGAGATATGTATTCACATGATAAATTAAAGTGATATTATAGTGATATGTATACTGATTTTGCCCCCCACACCTATGATGAGGAGCCCACTTTTGAAAACATTGTTCCCCTGCTGGTCTGCATTAGTCATTACAACTACTGAGTAAACAATCTACATATATATGAAGTAGATAAATCAGCTCCACCTCAACCAGCTACAACAGAAAAATGCTGCTTACAAACTGTTGCATCAGCACCAACAGTCAAGTCAATCTAATAATATCTCAGTCACAGGACCCATCTCTCTTCACAACAAGCATTTTTACTTTTGATACTTTTTGCTGAAAATATGTTGCACGTAAGTAGAGTTTTAATGACAGCATCTTTACTTGTACTATCATCATTTTTTATTGATACTTTTGCTTATTATGGTGAGGAGGTTCCTCAGCGGGTGTTTTGGGGAGACCCAGATAGGTCTGAGATGAGGGGTCGGACAAACAGTGACTCTGTTAGACTCCTGTCATGGTCTCAGATTAATGAAAACCTGAACCACAGACAATTAAGAGTGCCGGGATCAAAACCTTGCTCCAGACTCCTGGGTGCTGACCTGGATGTTCAGTGACCATTAGTTCATCCCACAGAGATCACAGCAGACTATTCCCTCACATAAATATCATCTTTAGATATGTTGGCGCTTTGTAATTATCACTTAATCAGTCAGATGTGGAATTATATTGCAATGAGACACACTGAATGGAGATAAAGAAGCATCTAAATCTGGGTTAACTTATAAAAAAACAAATCATGCTGACTTCTGTACTTGTAGCTATTATAGTTCTGTGCACAACAGCAGCGTGGCGGCAAACTGAGATTCCTTTGTGGTACATTGTTGCCTTTCAGGCAACATGCACATCTTAGCACTTTTCTAAGTTATGTGCATACAAATGAATGTCTTCATGCTTCCAAAATTATGAGGGAAATTTAGCAGTTAATGAAAAATGACAGAAATTTTTGTGCAATGGTTTTGTAAAAGGCATGTATTTCTGGAACTCATTGTTCAGTCCAGTCCAAGAAAAATGCCACTTTGGGTGAAAGTAGGTGAAAGTAAACCAAATAAATTATTTTGAGGTTCTGTTCTGTCCTTTTCCTGTTCAAACCTATTAATACAGGGATGTAAAGTGAGTTATACAGAGCCGTTCCCAGTGTTTGTGCAGTGAAATATTTGCATTTGCATAAGGATCTTTCAAGGGTTTGGTTATGACAAATTTCTGTAGCCTAGTTTCTCTGGTCAGCACAACTTCATAAGGATAAAATGAAGACTGCCTGTTTAGGCTACAGTTATTCCTCAAAAATGCAGCACATCTACCTCACATCTTGATTAAATCCTCCTCTGTTGTGATCATATATCAGATTCGCTCCACTGCCTGTCTCCTAAATCAGCCAAATAACTGTCATTTTAAGGGACAATAACTTTTTATGATGTCCTTTTAACAGAAACTCGGATTTCAAATGAGCTTATCTCTTTTTTGTCGTTTTTTTGGTGCTGCTTTCCAGACATTTTAGCAAGGGTGAGCTGCGGTATAGCTGACAAAAGATGAAGAAAGAGGGGGGTGACAGCTGTACGGAGAGCATGGGGAGCAGATCGGATTTTCAAAAGGAAGACAGGGAGAAGAAGAAACAAGCTTTTCTTTCTGGATGTCTGCGCATGTGTGTGATTGACAACAGAGGCCGTATGGAGATTTTAGGATCTGAGAGCTGAATGTGTCCCTGCTGCATTGTAATTAGAGCACGGAACAGTAATTAGTGAAATGATATATACAGTACATGCTCCTCGTGCTCTGATAATAATCCCAAACCCGCACATAAATGCGCACACACACATACACACACACAATCCGTGTACCACACTCTGAGTCTTTGTTCATGGTAGAATCACACAACACTGCGGCTCGGCACTCATTGTTATTCCTTCCTCTGTGTCATTGTGTGCCTTTGTTCTTATTCTCAGTACTGTACAGCTCAGGCTCTTTCTTGCTTCTGCAGTCTCTAAACACTGGCATGCCCCTGCCTCTCTGCCCCCCCCCCCCCACCCCACCCCATACACACACACACTTTGAGGTGAACGTACAACATCAAACATGATTCAACAAGAGTGTCCTGCTGAGCAGAGGCCAGCACCTTTCCAGTTTACTAAATTTAAAGGCACTCAAGTACAAACACTCTTAAGAAATGAAAACTGCTTTATTGATGTAAAAGACAGATCACTATCTTGAAACTATAAAAAACAAATAAGACTTCAAGCTGAAATAGCAGCACCGGTCATGAAATGATGGTTGAAACGGATATAGAAATGACCCTCGACCCTGGCGCCTTCGAAACATATTCCAACATGTGTATGCACAAGGTCAAACTGCTTTCCATATCTGAGACCTTTCTGTCTGCCTTCATGCTTTGCTGCCTTCTGGGCTGTGCAGAAACACGTAGAGCCGACTTCACATCACATCATATTACGATGCATTGCCCACACCTGAACTGCTCAGAGGCAGTGAGAGGAAGTGGTTTTAAAAGCAGCCTCTTGGTACTTTAATAGGTAAGATCACGTGTCAAATGGTTCTGTGGCTACTTTGCTCTTTGGCCTATTTTTGAGCTCACATTAGAGTTACGATTGTTGTTTTTATTACAATATTAGTCTGTTATTTTCAGGTCATGGAACAGCAGTTTATATGTTGGATATTTTCTGCGGCTCAGCTGGGGTTGTTATTGTTGTTCCCTGGTTCATAGATTATAATTAGCATGCATCAAATTACTGCCAAATATAAAATAAGCAGAGCTAATACATTTTAAAACAACTGACAAACTTTTCTCAAATTTTCTCTTCAATTATTCCTCTTTTTAAAGGATTATTTTATGGGCTTTTTGCCTTTATTAGTGTAATTAATGATACATAGAAAAAAATCGAACTACATTTTATTCTCTAACCTGTAGTGCTATTCATCAGTCTAGATTGTTTTGGTGTGAGTTGCCTAGTGTCGGAGATATTGGCCGTAGAGATATACTCTCTCTAATATAATGAATCTAGACGGCATTTGCCCCCCCCAAAAAAACCTCAACAGCAATGCCTCTCTCCAGAAATCATGACCTGGTTACTCAAGATAATCCACAGACCGTGTTGTGAGCAGTTTCATGTAGGAAGTATTTTCTTTCAACCAAACCACATCTGGCAACCGTATCACCGCACAGAAGGAAGCTTAATATAGCAGCAAACCACTATTTGCTATGTAAAGATATAGTGGAGTAAAAGCATACTGAGCAGAGAATGAAATCACGCTACCTCTGTGTTTAATAATCCGACCTTCTCTGTGGTTGTCCACACAATTCACACGCATACGCTCTGAACTGTGCACAGAGCCCCTTTAAAGTCCAGTGCATATGATTCAGGGGTATCTACTGGCAGAAATGGTAGCCTATGTGTATTCATAGCTATGTTTTTAGTGGTTCATAATCACCTGAAAATGAGAATTGATGATTTTTTGTTACCTTTGAATGGACCATTTATATCTACAGATAAAATGGGTCCTCTTTCACAGAGTCCGCCATTTTGTTCTTTTGTTCTACAGCCCAGAATGGACAAATCAAACACTGTTCACGGGGCCATTTGCATTCTTGCATTCTTGCGTCCTTGCATCAGCCACTGTAGTTGTCCTCTACGCTTGGCATATGGGAGATTTTCAGTTCTGCAGCTTCACCACTAGATGTTGCCAAATCCTACACACTGGACCTTTAATGGTGTCTTCCTTGGCTGAGCTGTGAAGTTGGCTAACTCAGTCATGCTAGGTAAGTAACAGTAGATGCACACTTCCTTTTGTGTAGTGATGTGGTTGACAGGTGTAAAATTGGTAGACAGGAAATAGCTTCAACATGAAACTGCAACGTTTGTGGATTATCTTGAGTAATGAGCTCATGATTTCTGGAAAGAGACATCAATGTTGAGTTTTTTAAATGTATTTTTTGGCACTATGTGTCACAGCTCAGGTTTCTTAGGTTGTTTTTTATTCAGTTATGTTGTTTCCTGTTTTACTTTGAAGCTCACATCTCCTCTCATTTCAGATCACTTCACTTCCTGCCCTTGTGTGTTTTCCCTCCCTTTCGATGGCCTCACCTGTGTCTGATTGTTTGTCCCGCCCTGATTAGTCTCACCTGTGCCTTGTTATCCTTCCCCTCACCACAGTATTTAGTGTGTGCCTTGTTTTCTCTCTGTGTCAGTTCGTCCTAGCTCCTTGTGTGTTGACGTTCCGGCTTTTTGATTCCCTGTGCCTCTTTGTTGTTTTTTTTGGACTTTGCCTGTTTTTTGACTCTGCCTCTGCCTTGTCCCTTTTTGGATACTTTTGCCTCTACTGATCTCCCTGTGTGTACCTAAACCTATTTTGTCCAGTAAAGACTTTTTACTTACCTGAACTGCCTCTTGAGTCATGCGTTTGAGTCCATTCTCTCCTGGTTCACCAGCTTTAACACTATGAGCACCACAAGCCGAGTGCCATCTAGTCCCATTGTATTTCAGAGTAGGCGGACATCTCTTTGGCTGATACCTCCAACACTTTTCAACTCTCATCAAAAAAATCTAGACTGATAAACAGCACAACAGGTAAGAGGAAAAATGTGTATTTTTCAGTTGGGGGTGAACTGTCCCTTAATGTTTGTAATGGCACTGCTCAAGCTGGCTAATGGCAGAACAAATCTTCAATCACATGAAACCTGAGCCTTTAGCTCAAGCTATATTAAAGAGGCTGTGTACTTCTAAATTTTTCATTAAACGTAGGAGAGTTGATCTAGTTGGTGAAATAGCAGTGCAGCGTGTGTTATTGCAGTTTAATGCACACTACATTTCTTGGTGTTTGTTTTTGTGATAATTTCAACCATGATTGAGTGGTGAATAGTTAACGTACTTCACTTCATGTGTACAAACATTGTCAATGCAGCATCACCGGCACAATCAGAGCAAAGTGTTTCATATGACGCCAGGAGAAAACTCTGCACTCGCATCCCATCTACTCTCACAACTTGACATAATAAAGGCTTGATTTATTCAGAGATCCGGTTGCATGGGACTGGTTTATTGTAATGTGCAATAACAGTATGTGCATATAAAGATCAGCAGGGTAAAGTGGGACTAATTTCATATTAACATGTACCACTGGGCTGGAACTAAGAGGGAAAGCACGTCTGAATAATTCAGTTCAAATCAGACCTCAGAGCCAGTGACACAGTATACACAGTAACCTTGAGTTAATGAAGAAAGTGGCATGCAGGCTCACTCACATATCACACATCTATGCATGCAGACTCAGTGCTTTTGCTCGCACGCATGCAGCAACATGCATGGGTGCACAGATACAAAATCGTGCAGCTAACGCCCTTATGCTAGTTCAGTCTTCCTCAAGCTTTGTTTTCTCCTGTAGAGGATGATACCTGTTAAACATGTGACAGAGCACGCGATAGGATAGGACAGGACAGCAGTTTGTTCAGTGACCTTTTTGGATTTCACAGACTCTGTCGCAGCTACAAAACCTCAGGGATGGGGACACTTTGTGACACACATGCGGATGCATTGCATGCAGACCTAACCACAAAGTGACACATATTCACCCAAACGTAAACACGAACTCTTGTGAGTACAAACACAGCTCTGCAGTGCTTCAGTGGGTGTGATGATTTAGATCTTTTTCAGAGGGAAAAGTGGTGCTGAATAGTTGAAACCTAAAGTGCTTACTGGCAGACGCAAGTGATATAGTGGGGTGGCTCATTTTCATTGCTTCTTCTTCTTCTTCTTTTTTTGCAATATATTTTTATGGAAAAAGAATAGGGTACATAAAAAGCAGCTCCTCAGAGAATTTTGTTTTTCATTTATCCACCCTCTCCCCTTAAAGTATTTCCATACACCATCAGACAGAGCATGGGACCAGTGCATCAGATATTTATGTCTAGCACACACTTTAAACATCCCAATCCTGGTCTAAACTTCAAAGTCACAAATACATTAGACAGGGACAAACATTAAAGAGACAAAAAATAGAAAAAGAAGAACAAAGATTAACAACATCATTGTCATCTCATAATCCCTCTGTAGTATACCCCAGGGCTACAGCTCTTAGATGTGCCACTGAAAGAGCATATTTACAGGGACAACACTAACACATAGGCAAGTCTGGAGATATATAAAATATAAATAAATAAAAATGAAATGACGAGGAGACAAGTAGAGGAGGGAAAAAAAGAGAGAAATGGAGGGATTGGTGTCAGGCTTTGTGTGCAGTTTCAGGGGATTTATGGTGGTCACTCCCCAGTCTGTGAGAGTGAGAGTACCAAGGTGTTAAAACACACAGTAGGTGTGGAAAAGGGATGGGCGGATCGATGCCGTGTGATCAATACTTTGATGCACACAAGCTGTTCTTTAGTGTTGATTCCTTCAAAGAAATATCTATAATAAAGTTATATAAATACAAAATATTCATCACTTCCAAATGTTTTCAGTACTTTTGTATGTCAAAGCAGTCCTGATGTTTAGCTGGCATGTTTCACATGACTGGAAACCTATGTGACATCCAACACATTCTCACTCCGACCTTACATATTGACGTTTGGTCATGGACCTTCCACATCCTGTTGATGTTCAGGGACGCCGTGTCAAGTTCTGCCTGTTAAATGCATTGTCTACTTTCAAAATTCACTTCCGTTTTCATAGGCAATGTAATGTCAACATACTTACCATTTCAAAATAAAAGCACTACGTCAGTAAAACAATGCAAAGTGACGTTTTTCTTTTCCTTCAACATCTAACGCACGTGGTTGGGTTTATGAAAAAAGAATAGGGTTTGGCTTTATAATCTAACAGGAAGCATACACCTCTCTCTCAGGTGAAAGTCAGTGTTTGTTGGACCCATACACTGCCCCTCCTGCCCGCAGTACTCAAACTTTTGTCGCCTTAACTTTCGTCCCCTTAAATTTCGTCCTGCTGCCTTTCCCCCTCACGCTGCAGAGCGCTGTTAAACTATATGGCGATAGGCCACATATAATGCAGACGTCCAAGGACGGCTTTTTTCATCAGTGTCTGACACCGCAGGTCACTGCTTGAGTACCAGATTTCGACAACTTGGGAGTGAGACTGGGTTGTGACATCAGGCACAGTCGCACACCTCCACATAAAATATGGCAGAAAGGAAACATAGTCTGGTGTGGCGCTACTTTTCATATCATAGATAAAAATGCGGCAAGGTGCACTATTTTAGACAATAAAGTTCCACACAACAGCAAGAAGAGACCATTATTTTTGAAAGAAATGATCGGTATTGGTATAGTTGTAATTTTAACAAAAAGTATCCATATCATATGAAATTAAAAAAGGTTTGGTTTCGCCTATCTCTGGTGTTGAATAACAACGCCCAAACTGTGTTTATGGTTTTCAGCCAGTGTCGACCACTTTGGCCCAAATATCTCAACAATAAGGCCGACTGCATGAATTTCCATGAATGTTTGTTGAGACATTCATGGTCCTCAGAGGATGACGCCTGACTTTGGTGATCCCCCGACCTTTCCTCTGGTGTCACCAGGGGGTTGACGTGTTTGACTTTGAATGAAATATGGCAACAGAGACTTCAGTGTTCCCTAGACTTTACCTTGAGCACCACCATGAGGTTCACATTTGTGGTTTTGAGTGAAATGTCTCAGCAGTTGTTGGATTCATTGCCATTATGAGTACACCCATTCATGTTCTCCTCAGGATTAATTGTAATAACTTTGGTGATCCCCTGACTTTTTATGTAGTGCAAAATTTTCAGTTTCTTCAGTTCTTTAATTTATTACCAAATGATGACATTCTCATCAACCTCAACTACATCTAGTGCTAATTAGCAAATACTAGCATGTGTCGTCGTCGTCGTCCTCCGCTTATCCGGGTCCGGGTCGCGGGGGCAGCAGCCTCAGCAGAGAAGCCCAGACAGTCCTCTCCCCAGCCACTTCTGTCAGCTCTTCCGAAGGAACCCCAAGGCGTTCCCAGGCCAGCCGGGCGATGTAATCCCTCCAGCGTGTCCTGGGGCGGCCCCGAGGTCTCCTTCCGGTTGGACATGCCCGGAATACCTCCCAAGGGAGGCGTCCGGAAGGCATCCTTACCAGATGCCCGAATCACCTCAACTGGCTCCTCTCGATGTGAAGGAGCAGCGGCTCTACTCCGAGTCCCTCCCGGATGTCCGAGTTCCTCACCCTATCTCTAAGGCTGAGCCCAGCCACCCTATGGAGGAAACTCATTTGACCATAGTTGAGGATTGGAACGTAGATTGACCGGTAAATCGAGAGCTTAGCTTTCTGGCTAAGCTCCCTCTTCACCACAACGGACCGGTTAAGTGCCTGCATCACTGCTGACACCGCCCCAATCCGCCTGTCAATCTCCCGCTCCATGCTACCCTCACTCGTGAACAAGACCCCGAGATACTTAAACTCCTCCACCTGAGGCAGGACCTCCCCCCAAACCTGGAGTGTGCAATCCACCCTTTTCCGGCTGAGGACCGTGACCTCAGACTTGGAGGTGCTGATTCTCATCCCTGCCCAGAATACTAGCATGCCTACATGCTAAACTAAGATGGTGAGCATGGTAAAGCTGCTTAACATCAGCATGTTACCAGAGTTACTGTGAGCATGTTAGCATTTAGCTAAAAACACCACCGTGCCCAAATGCAGCCTTAAAGAGCCCCGTATATGGCTCCCATTACTGTGGCCTAAGTATATTCAACACAGGCAGGTAAGCTACTGAACACTCTTCTTGTCAAATACAGACTTTCAACTATTTTTAGAAAAAAAGAACAAGAGAAAAATCTTTGTGTGTTGTGTGTGACATGCAAAGCCAGCACTTAAAAGGATGGAGGCCCAAGAATAGAACCCAGTTAAGACTGTTTCCACCAACAGCTTTGAAGTCGGTGTGTAGCTCCCAGGGAGGACGTAAAACGAATGAGATCCTTTAATGGAAAACGACCCCTGAAGTCCTCTAACCCTTCCCGATCCGATGTGAGGACACAAAGAACGTGTGTGGCAGATAAAACGCTGCACCTTTGCAGACGTCTCCTTCCCCATCACTTTGCATTCATATTACTCTCTTCAAAGGGGCTAATTCAAACGCTACAAACGCAAATACGTCTGAACACACTTCCCTGCAGGCATTGTCACTTTGAGAAGGAGAACTTATTTGAGACGTGGTAGCAGATGAGTGAGTGGTTGGTGCCAAAAAATGGCCTTTAAACAACAGTACAGTGCCTAGGTTGGCAAAATGTCACATGTAATTCAGGAGATAGGATTGGTTGTGAGTGGTCTGATGTGTCATGAGGAGGAAAAAGTGGTCAGTGTAATAAATGACTGACAGATAAGGGCTGGAACTGGACTGAGCAGCCTTCTTAGACAGCCTGTTGTTGGTTTTATTAGGATTCAGGCCTTGTCCTCACAGATGTGGATATTTTTGTGAACGTATATATTTTTTAAATGTATGTTGGCCTTTTGTCCATGTCCAAACTGTGTTGTAGGTCACTAAAAACAAACCTTTTGTAAAACTCAGTCCAGGGTGAAGGTTTTCAGAAACTCAGAAATGCGCTATAGAGATAAACACATTCTCACTCCGACCTCGTCACATATCGACATTTGATCATGGACCTTTCACGTCCAGATGCATGGGTGTGTTGGTTGTTGACGTTGTGGGACACCATGTCAAGTTACATTTCCGTTTTCACAAGAAACTCGCCATTCACATGCAGTCTCTTTAAAGATAAACACACTACATCAGTACAATAACGCCATGACATTTTTTCCCTCCAACAATTAGCGCACATGGTTAGGTTTAGGCAGCAAAAGCATGTGGTTAGGTTTAGGAAAAAAGAACAGGGTTTGGCTTTAGAATCTCACGTGACACGAACACCATCATCCTGGGTGAAAGCTAGTGTTTGTTGGACCCATCCACCACCCCTCCCACCTGCCCTATTTGGACTTGAACCACCATAAGTTTCGTCCCTGTCCTGCTGCGTTGCTGGGCACTGTAAACTATAATGGCATCCAGCTACGTATCATGCTGACAGCTTTTTTTTTTTTTTTTAATTATTTTTTGGGCTTTTTGTCTTTAATATACAGGACAGTGTGAAATGGGGAGACAGAGAGAGTGGGGGGATGACATGCAGCAAAGGGTTGCAAGCCGGAGTCGAGCTCGCGAGCGCTGCAGCGAGTCATCACCTCTATACATGGGGCGCCGGCACTATCCACTACGCTACCGACGCCCCAGAACAGCTTTTTTTGTCCATGTCTGACGCCGTAAGTCACTGCCCAAACACTGGATTTCGATGACTTTGGAGTGAGACCAGGTTGGTTAAACATATCCTCAGTTGGATGCATTTACAATGTGCTGTAACAACTTGACCCTGATTTTTATTTAGCGTTTCACCAGACCTCTGGGAACAGTTAACCTAGTAGGTAGGAAATAGTAGCTAAAGTTAGCTAACATTAGCTGGTAAAGTTAGCCTGACAGCGGTGCATCCATGAGTTGAAATAAAAAAGACTTACACTCAAGCATGTCTAGTCACCCAACCAAAAACAAGATGGCAGTATTTTCAGCTGTGGGCAGAACTGCACACAAAATAATTATAGTCCACTAGACTCTTGTACACTTTCATCAGCTCGCTGTGTAATGTGTGTTAAGTTAGGAGGTCAGGAGGTTGAGGTCATTTGTAATTTTGGCTGTGTCCATACCAGGCAAATCAGTCAAGGTGTGGAAAAATCACTTGTCTTCATTTTGTCTGGATCACGTCCAACATGAGTTTCAATTTTCCAACAATACCTGCTGCCTGCAGGTTCATCCAACCTTTTTAATGTGACCACGTTCCTCTATTTCCAATCACTCAGCATATGGATTTATTACTTTCTGCCCTCTGTTCTAATTAGTCACACCACAAGCTTTCAACCATGCTGTAACTCTTTTTTCTCCACACCTCTAATTGCCTAATATCTTCTTTGTTGGTGTGGCTCTAGGGTTCAGTTATAGCGCTGCCTGTGGGTTTGGCATGCTCTTGACAGTGTTTCACTTGTGTTTTTGCTTTTTCATTCGGCCTGAGATTTTTTTTTAATAGTGTTTTTTTTTCTGAGAATGCAGAAGGGAAAAACCCAATTTACAAAAATACCCGTGTCTGTGTGGACTAGGCCTTAGAACCTAGTCTGTGGTTTGTCATCTAGGGAATCACTGAAAAGAGAGTAGGTCATGTCCCAGTTCAGTTTGCATCACCTCTGATTTAATGCATCAGATATCTTAGTTATGACACTTTAAGATGGCCCTAATGGATCCTTGCATTAATTATGACTATTACTTTATCATTCTGTAGCTCTTAGTGAGCTGCATCAATCAATGATTAGACTCAGATATCAGGACATTAGCAGGAGACGTACAGTGTGAGAGGAGCACTGAGGAGGTGGGGGGAGGCTGTCATCACACAGTGGCTTCAAGGTTAGCAGATTTTCACCACAAGCACTTATCAGCTGCTCTCATCTCTATTCACTTTAGCCCTGAAGAGGTTTATATGGGTTTATTGTGAAAATGTCTCTTTATTGTGTTCAGACTAACTCATGCATTAACTGTGTTCCCGCCTCACTCCAAACAGCACGAGAATTTCTTTTGCCTCTGAAACGTAATCAGATTCCCCCGTTGCAGACACATTTAAAAATCCAATCACGTTCAATTCAGTCTGTCAAACCCAGAAAGAGAACCTTTTGTGATGGTTATTGAATGTTTTTGAATTGCCCTGTGAAACACAATGGTGTGCGACTGATGGCCTCTTTCAGGCAGTAACAAGTAGGCGGCTGATGAGCAGAACACAATTACAGAAATGACATGTTGCATTGATTAGTTAATAGCAAGTTTACTTAGGACTTCATAATTGTTGATTTTCACACTTCGCTTCACAAGGACAAGAGGACTGGGTGCTCTTTGCCTGAATCAGAATTAGCAATAATATGAAGTGATTATAAACACAATATGAAACTCAAATGTCCCAGATTCAGCACCAGTCTGCAGTCAGTTTAGTAAAGCTACTGTTGATGTGTCCTTGTGAACATGCTCATTTACTAAAGGCAGGTTTGCATGTTGCATGAATATTAAACAATATATAACATTAGTGTGCACTAAGAATAAGTAATTATAAGCAATGGTCCCTAAACCATTTTTAGGTTCACCCTCACAGTATTATCAGGAGAGCTCAGGTAGTCTTTAATCGACACATTCATGTTCAGAATTTGTTGAATGGATTTAAAACTGGATGCTTTTTAACAGTTATAAGCACAATCCCCTTTCTTACTTCCCCAGCCCCCTGCATTGTCATTCTCCATCCATCCAGCAGATGCCCTCAGACTTTCCCACCCGTCCTTGTCCTCTGTCATTTTCTATACTGAACCAGATTGTCACACTAAATAAATCAGCCTCACACCCACTTGTATCCCTGCTTATGTCTATTCCTCCCAAATACAAATGTGTGGATTTGTTTTTCTTTTTCAACTCAGATTTTCTTTCAAATTACCTGAGCTGCTTCATCGTCTTTCCGTATGCCTCCTAGAAACTGTGGCACTCCCCGGGGGTACAGGTACTCCATGACTTAGTGCATTATTCATTAAAAGCTTCTCAAATGAGCAGAGGTTTTTCAGTCCACCTGGAATCACACCACACATTCATTATTGAGGCCATGCCGTGCCTATCTTGACTGTTATGTGTATTTAACACCATGCAATGAGTGATGATTAAGTGCAATGTTGCATATGGATGTGCATCTAGTTCATTATATACAATTAAGGTGACTCTATGTGAACAAATAAACAACCCTTCCAACCCAGTCTCATTCTGAAGTTGCCAAAATCCATTGTTTGGGCAGTGACTTGTGGCGTCAGACACAGACGAAAAAGGCTGTGCTTTAACATCGGCATCTATTACATCATTATAGTTTAACTGGGGGGAAACGCAGCGGGACAAGAATGAAAGTTAAGGCAGTGAAAGTCTGAGTAGGGCAGGAGGATGTGGTGGTGGATGGGTCCAAGATACACCAACTTTCACCTGGGAGAGTGGTGTTCAAGTCCCATAAGATTATAAAGCCAAACCCTGTTCTTTTTTCCTAAATCTAACCATGTGCTTTTGTTGCCTGAACTCAACCATGTGCGTTAGTTGCTGAAGGAGAAGAAACGTTCATTCGCTTTGTTGTACTGGCGTAGTGCTTTTATTTTGAAAGAGACACTATGTAAACATTACATTTCCTGTGAAAACGGAAGTGTATTTTGAAAGAAGACAATGTATGTAACAGGCAGAACTTGACACGGTGTCCCAGAACGTCAACAACTAACGCACCCAGGGTACCTTTCACAGTGTATCTGGATTCCATGACCAAACGGTGATATGTGACAAGGTCGTAGTGAGAATGTGGCCCAAGCAGCTGGTTCCTCCCTGATGAATCTGCTGCTGCATGTAGAGCAGTGGGACAGCCAAAAGAGGAAGAATAGTGGAGGGTGTGGCTGTTATAATTTGATAAAGCCTGTATATCTCAAAAAAATCAAATAATCAGCCTGACACATTGTGTGTTTGGAAACTAGAATTGCACTTATGAACATATGTTATACTAAAATACACACATAGAAAGACACAAGTGTGACCTTTTAAGAACGATTTACGATGTCACTAATGGAGGAATATACACATGCCTGTTATAAGCTTTAAGCTCTGGCAGGGAGCTGGTTTTATAAGTAGTAGTAACCGTGTCTGAGTGACTTCACACTTGCAGATTCAAAGCCAGGATATCAGATGACTGTGTCACCGCTCCCACCTCTCTCTCTGTCTGTTTCTGTCTTTATCTATTTCCCTTATAAATTTCTGTCATGACACCTTCCCATTTCCGTGGCATTTCACACCACATATGCTCTAATTATGCTGAAAGATACAGCTGTATCAAACATGAGTGTATGTGTATGTGTGTGTGTGTGTGTGTGTGAATGATTTAGCGTTCACTTCAGACTGTGCTTCATTAAACCCTGTGAATCTTCAGAAGAAACTGGCTGAAGCTCAGCGCGTTGATCTGGTTTTTCACGCTGTGTGTGCCCGGGCCTGTGCGGCTGTGGATTAGACTCAGGGGGCCGAACTTTGATGGTGGGGTATAAACAGAGGGGAGGAGAGAGAGGGGCTGAAGGAGGGGAACAAATAAATCAGCAAATGGGTGGCAAGATGTTTGCCCTCTCTCAACATGCTTTTTCTTTACCCCATCTCTTTCTCTCAGTGGCTCGCTCATAATCATCACTGTTTTTCTCCCCATCTCTAAACATTGCAAACAACAACAATAAAGCTGGCATCGATTGTGTTTGCAAACTTTTTCCATGCAACGTTTTTTTCTATGCACTTGTCTGTGTGACAGTAGTTTCCTGTACTGTGTTTCTCTGATGTACCTCTTTCTACCTTTCTGCTTACACCTGTCTAATTTCTTTATTGCTTCCATTTCAGTCAATTTTCTACAATCAAGGTATTATTTTAAGTCCGCCTGAAAATAAACTGCATGTTTTTGTCTGCTACAGCATACATATCTGCTCTTTAAATCAGTGCTACAATACTGACTCACTGAAACACAGTTTGGAGGTGCACACTGTTGAATTTGGAGAGGTTTGACTCAGGTTTTATCTGTTTGGTGCACCTAAAAGTTTCTTGATGTCCTATGGATTCATTTTCTTCATACATATTTGCATCTAATCAATAATATTTACATCCAGATTTTCCATATTATAATTGTATGATAATTATTTTGTTTTATTTTGGAGACATGACATATTGCACACATTCTCACTCCGAAATTGCTGAATGCTGACGCTTGGTCAGTGGCCTTACATGTGAGTCTATGATGCTCAATGTAGCCCAGTCCTCCAGCATCAGTTTTGGATACTCAGGGATGTTGTGTCAGCATCCATTCATTACATACACACAGTCTGTTTTCAAAACAAACTCGAAATGTAAGTAAAAAATGTTGTTTTTTTAATTTACTTTCTTAGTTTTTGGCAACAAAAGCACGTGGTTAGATTTAATAAAAGAAATATCATAGTTTAGCTTATTATAAGTACGTTTGTTACTCATGTAAGAACACGTCATGTGATATATGTCTCAAGCATAGTGTGCTACACATATTAGGGGGCACTGATTCATTTTCTGTAACTGCTTATCCTGTTGGAGGCTGCAGGGGTGGCTGGAGCCTATCCCAGCTGACATTGGGCGAAAGGCAAGGCACATCCTGGACAGGTGACCAGACTATTGCAGGGCTGACACATAGAGACAGACAACCATTCATGCTCACATTCACACCTACGGACAATTTAGAGTCACCGATTACCTTTTTGGACTGTGGGAGGAAGCCAGGGTAGAAAGAGAAAACCTATGCGGATACAGGGAGGCTTCCCCCACCCCAGGGTTTGAACCAGGACCCCTTTTTGCTGTGAGGAAACAATGCTAACCACTGCACCACAATGCAGCCATATTAGCACACTATGTTGTTATTATGCTGTGTGCTATTTATTTATTTTTTTATATACTTTATTAATCCCCGAGGGGAAATTCAATTCAATTTTTTACCCTGTTTGTCAATTACACACAGGTCCGAACACACACGCACAAACTGGACCTATACATGCACTAAGTGGAGAGAGGTCAGAGTGGGCTGCCCATGACAGGCGCTCCGAGCAGTTGGGGGGTTCGGTGCCTTGCTCAAGGGCACCTCGGCAGTGCCCAGGAGGTGAACTGGCACCTCTCCAGCTACCAGTCCACGCTCCATATTTTGGTCCGGACAGGGACTTGAACAGGCCAGAAGTCAGACATTGGAGCTGGGATTGGTGTCACACCAGCACAACAAGTTGGAAATTTGAGATAGTGTTACTAATACCAGTTCTGGCCAGCTTAGCCATCATTAGCAATACCAGTCAGTTATGCCATATTTTGTGCATACACACACTGCAGTAACATGTGCAGATAGAAGTTGGACAGCACTAGGTGTGTGAATGAATTATTGAGACACAGCTAAGACAGAAGTACATAATAAAGAGTATATTACAACAGTTTTCACTACTGTTTATGCATGGAGCTGCCACTGTGGATTTTGAATTGGGGGTTGATATGGTTCCTTCGACTTTCCAAGTCAGAAATCTGACATCAGGGGGCATTCCAATTGAAATTCCTGACTGGGCTTTTGGAAGTTCCAACTTCCTGGAGCAAACGCAGCTCTAAAAGAACTCAGTTGACTTTTGTAAGGGGCACATACAGGGGTCCCCTAGGTGAAAGTCCATCCCCCATCCTGCCCACCTCACTTTTAATACTACAGCAGTTGCTGGGATCCTCAAAAAATGCTGTTGCCCAGTGCATCCTATAACACTAACACTTCTTGAGGTTTCCTCTTTTTTTCCACAGTTGAGGGGATTTTCTGGGAAGCATTTCCTTGTACGAATTGAGGGTTTGAGGTTTGAGGGGGTATTGCTGTACAGATTGTAAAGCTCCTTGAGGAAAAATTCTGATTTAAGGCTAGATAAAACTGACTCGTGCTGTACTCCTAAATTCTGCTGAGTCCCATGATAAATATGTCTTGTGCTTTCTTTGTAATAAAGAGCTACTATGCTCTGAGGTCGGCCCTTTAAAGCATTCTTTTTTTTTTTAAAGATATCCCCATTTTGGCCTTTAATTGATAGGACAGACAAGCGTGGGGGGGGGTAATGGAGTGACATGCAGCAAAGAACCACAGGCCGGAGTCGAGCCCGGGCCGCTGTGGCAACAGCCTTGTACATGGGGTGCCTGCTCTACCACTAAGCCACCGACACCCCCCTTTAAAGCATTCTTGATGGTTTCAAAAAGTTCACACTACAGTGATCCATATGCATACTAAACTATCTCTGTTGCTCTCATTGTTCCATCTTCACCTCCTTCTGTCTCTCTGATACACATATACACTATGCATGATGTTCTTCTCTTGCCTACCTTGATGTTTTCCAACCTTAGGGGTTTTTAAAGTCAGTGGCCAACTGCCAGCAGGCTTTTGAAACATCACTTCAGCACCACAATCTTATTCTTTTTTTCAGTCAGATCACCTGTGCCTTTATACATTGGAGAACACAGCCCTCTCCCTCCCCGAGCGTACAGCGATGTGATGAGACAGTAAATATGGATGAGTTTGTTGCTTTCCCTCACAGTTTCTGGAGATTTGTGTTGAGCCTCGGGCCCCCGGAGCGCTTTGGCAGCCAATCTTTTCATGAATCTTCTGTTCAGTGTTCAATTATTCAGTCTGGTTCCACGCTGGAGACGGCAATGACGGGCCAAGAGGATAGAGAGATAGATGCAGGGGAGAAGCCAGAGGTTTATTGTAAATCACATGTGGAGGATATTTAAGTATCTCAGCTGGGGGTAAGAAAAGTGTAGTCAAAGGGTCAGGAGGTGTGACAGGAACTGGGGTGACTTGTTCATCGTGTTCTCTTGCTCTTTGCTTGTCCTCATAGTTAATGTGGTGGGAAGCACTGTGCCGCTGAGACCTACATGCATAGTGATGTTGTGACTAAACCCTTGCGCTCAGATGACAGGTGCTATTTATGTTAGTAAGGACTAATAACTTCCTCCCAGGTTGAGTTTATCTCCTGTTCCAGGGAGCACAGAAAGTCCTCATGTTCTTGAATTGGATCCAGGATTGTAATTCTGCCTGAGAAGTGGGCTTAAATGACTCTTTCACACTCATGGCTCATGTTCACAACGTCGGTGATGTGAATCCACCAGTTTGCTCATGCATGCACGCAGGCTGGTTCATTTTTACGCAAACACGCACAGTGTGTCAACCTTGCTCAGCAGGAAGGTTTTCCACATGAGGTTTCATTTCAGAGATGGAGAGAGGTGATGCTGCAGAGAGAGATGGGGACACGGCACAAACCAGCAGGAGGGAAATGAAGATTAATTAAATCTCCAGGGTTTCCAGGAGTTTTTTGGGCAGAGCAGGAAATCTCAACGTCCCCCCCCATCTGGGCACTGGCCCTGATATCATCAGATGATGGACGAGGGGCACGCTTCACCACAGGTCTTCAAGCAAACATGAATACTGAACTTTTTCCCTCATTAGCTCTCTCTCAGGAGCTGGCGCCATTCATTCACAACTTTGTTTACACTTTAATCACTGAGAGGGTTGCAGCAAACACACACCACACACAACAAACACACCAAGGTCGAGGGCTGGATACTCACAGTTTAGCTGTGAAGGACACTTGTAAAACAAAGTTTGATGCATGTGCAGCCCACGCCAGTTAGTCTTAATACTTCATCAAGTCCTCAAACCCTGATGGATGACACCAGCAGAGCCGAGCCAGTGGTTTCCTTTCACCAGCATGTGATTGCGTTACAGCAGGGCCCATTGCCTCATTTCAGCCCCTCACAATCTGTTACTTTCCACTGTACATATCTGAATAGTCAGCACAACAACTGATGCTCCCCTCTCTGCCCCCTCCGCCGTCTGCCCTCTTCCATTATGCCTCTTTGATCAGATTCTCTCCATCTTTCTCTCCCTAACTCCAGCTCAATCTCTTCTTCTCACTGTCAGTGGTATGATTGTCAGCTGTGAGATTTCACGTAATTGCATCATAATTTCCCAGCCCTGCACTTTTGACAGCTTAGCCTGCAATAAATACTGGAGATGTACATTTATCTCTCTGCTGATTTATTTTAACCTTTTTTCTAACCTGCAATGGAAAATAGTTGCATATTTATAGATTTTGGAAGGAGGGAGAAGGAGTGGACGTGCTTTTAATTTGTAAGTAGTTTACTGAACAGATGCAAATTATTATTCAAAGCAGAATTTTCTGAGATGTCTGGAGGCGATCTGTAAGTGAAAGTACATAAATATTATCAGGGAAATATAAAGTTAAATATCAAAGTAAAAGTACTCATTATACAAAATGGCCATGTTGAGAGTGTAATTATGTATATTACATCATTGTATTAATTTATACAGATGCATATAAACAGCATTGTTTAAGTTGGTTGACGAGGAGTGAATTACTTTATATTGTTCCTCATATTTTAGAGATTGATCATAGTTTTGTATATAATAGCCTATCTTAAAGCTCTGGTAGGCAGTAATCTGGAGAGGAAAAAGGAAAATAACAGAATATGAAAATACACCATCCGCCTGCAGGTCCCCCCTCTGCTCTAAGCCCCTCCCACCAGATGACCACAGGCATATGCATGTGCTTCATACAATAACCCAGTGCTTCCTATACATTACTGCAGCGCATCTGCTCAGCTCCCCCATGCCCCCCTCTCTCTCTCTCTCTCTCTCTCTGTTTTAAGACCACAAATGACACCAAAAATTTGCTAGCTAGCCACCCCAAAGTCCCGCCACCTCACTTACTACTGCTGTGGACTGTTTCGCCAAGAGGAGAATAGGTGGAAGCCAAGGAGACAGAGCTTCAGTCAGTAGCTGTAGTGGCTGTAGTTTGGCTAGCCCAAACCCCCCAGTGCTGGGTGTCACAGCAGGCTTGCGGCCAGCGGCAGAGCCGGGTCTTACCTGTGTTACAGCAGCAACAGAAAGTCTGTTGATTCAGTCCAGTCCCCTGGAGTGGGGGTTTGCACTGGCTGGACTTGAGTTGCTGCGACTGCTGACTGGGGGTCTGTCTCCAGGAGCTGGTGCCCGCTCTCCTTCTCCACACTATGATTTAAGACTCTCGCTAACATTTACGACATTAGCTGTAGCTACAAGTCTTTGGCTGCGGTTAGAAGACGGCTAAACTATTACCAACATTTTACCTCCATCTCTGAAATGCTATGCTGATATTGACGTATGTTTTATTTTGTTTATTGTCAGACTCTCTTTTAGATAAGTCTACAGTTCTCTGCAGGATTCTCCACCACTGAATCACACTTTCATCAAAGGGACGTGCACACACATCTGCATTTGTAAAGCAGCCACGAGGAACCCCCTCTCTCTGAAATGAACTGTGACTGGCTGAAGTGTCTTATCATGGTCTACATTTTCTAAAGCCTGAAAACAGAGAGTTAGTGCAGAGGTCTAGTTTTCTCTCAGATCACTTGAATTACAATATGCTTAAAGTTTATCATGGGATTTTTGCCCAATGATGCCAAAGTCAAACTGCCCACACCAGCTTTAATCTGCAAAGTCACTATAGCTGTCAGATAGATGAAGTGGAGTACAAGTATAAAGTAAAATCACCTGGAAGTACTCAAACAAAGTACAAGCACCTCAAAATGTAGTTAAGTACATAACTGGCATAGCTGTTGCTTTCTACCACTGCCTGCAACAGTTTTAGTTTGTATGACTTTGGTCTCCTTCACCTTGTGGTGCGCAGCACTGGGGGTTCATACCTCTGGCTTGTGGACAGAGCGTGCTGCTGGACTCGTCCCTCCCTCGTCATCAACAGAACAGAGGGGCTGTTAAATGTGATGGCCCCGCTGTTTCCCCTTTAACTCAGTGCCATCAGATCCAATGTGACATGCACAGTGCTGCTACGCAGATCTGAACTGGCTTCTCACTTCACACCAATCTGCACGGCCTCGTCACGGGGCAAATGCTGCTGTCTCCTCTAGCACTGGCATGACACACACACACACACACACACACACACCCACACACACACATAAAGACACAAACAAACTCCACACTCAACACACATGGAGCTAAATGGCCAATTCATTCTCAGTGCAAAGATGATTCATCTTTGGGTCTGTCAATTTCCCCTGTGGACTCATCTCTTGTCTCTCCGTCTCCTCCCCCGCCTCTGACACTCCTCTGTTCTCTCCCTCCTGCTGCCGGCTCTCTCTGGCGACTATGATTTTAAATTGAGAAAGTGGAATTCACCAGGGAGCCTGCAAATCTGTCAGAAGTTTAATGAATACTAAAATGTGTTTGTGTTATTCCTGGAGTGGAGATTGGGGTTTGGTTTTTAAAATAAGTGGAGGTTATTACTGATAAGGTCATGAGGGGTTACACATTACATTTAAATTCTATTTTTTATTTACTTTCTTCATTGTTATTATCTTTGTCATTAACAATAATTATATTCTTCTAACATTTGATGCACACTGTCTGTACTTTCAGACTGACACTCTGTCCTTTGAAATTTTGCCATGTGTGCCCTCATTTTTTATGACAGTGTTTGATTAAATTCAGTTGTTGCACCTGATTCTACTCACTAGTTCAACACGGTTGGACCGTCAAAATAATTATGTCTGCTCACAGAGGAAGGCATCAGCTGAAATGTTGGAACTCATTATTCCTCTGCATTGTCAATTAATAAAAACAAAAAATTAAACCTGGAAAATTTCTGAAAACTATCAAGTCCAGATCAGTTTGCTTCTATTTAGTCGCTACAGGAGAGTCACCTGGTAAACTCCATCTATCTGAATGCAGCAGAGAGTCAATATTAAGGGGTGAACTAGAAAAACACCTCCTGAAGAAAATGAGTGGGATTTCTGTAAACACTTATGATGATTGGCTGGATTTTTGGATGACTTTATAATCACTTTCAAATATTTGGGTTCATATTTATTGTTTAACTACAAAACGTTACACACCTAAACTAGTATAATACCGATCATTTTGAATGGATATTTTACTGTGCAAACTTTTTCCACAGCTGACTTATTACCTGTCATAGCAGGAAAAGCCCAGGTGTTACTATAATAACACAGATCCATTACATTTAAGTGCCTGAGTAAAAGCCATGTCAGTGAGGCAGCTTGCACAATAGCAGGGTCCAGCCATCATTTGTGTCACGAATTACACCTGCACTTGCTATGAAAGTGATGTACATGCTATGATAGTCAAGATGTTGTGCTGCGAAACAAGGCAACACAGGTGCTATATATATATATATAAATAAAACGGGACTGACTGAAATGCATTATATACCTCATGATAACTCACAAGCTGCTGCACATCACAGAATACATATTGGCAGATGATAAAGCAAAAAGCTGTTCAGCCTCCTCTTGGGATGCTTTTTCACAGCAGCAGAGGTGGAGGGAGAATTCAGATATTTTACTTGAGTATAAGTAGCAATATCACAGTGTGAAAATAACCTACAACAAGTAAATATAACAAGTAACCTGTATTCAAAATGTTACTGAAGTAAAAGTACAAAGGTCTTAGCATCGAAATATAAACTTTAAGTACCAAAAATTAAAAGTACTCAATAGTCAGAATGGCCCCATATTAGAATTACATAGGTGTAGATTTCAGGGAACACACACGAGACATGTCCTCCTCAATACTAAGAGCATGTGCATGTCCAATTTGTGTGCAAGTTGATGTATAAAAGGCACAAATTCTCCAGAATGAAGGAATTAAGTGTGAGATGCACAAAATTTTCTGGCAGAGGACCCTCAAACCCCCATTTGATGACCACAAGTGAAGTATTCATTGCTTCTTTAGAGAACTGTATTCTGGTCAGGGTGGAAAAACCTCTGAGACAGCATTTTACATAAGGATTGCATCCCAATGTTTAACTTTACCTTAAAACCTGACACCTCTCAGCCTTCACAAGTGCATTTACACTACTGTAGGTGTGAAAAGTCATCCAGTGGGCCGGAGTGGACCCTTTGGAGGGCCGGTTCTGGCCCCCGGGCCGTATGTATGACAACCCTGACTTATCTGCCAAACACAAAAACACTATTGTGATGTTGGATCTGTTCTCTATATGCACTATATGCTTTGTTGTGTGTGTGTTTTTAAGGACAAAGATTCTAAACATAGAAATCACCTAAATGACATTTCAACAAAAAAAACAAGAGATGATTTATTTTTCATGAATTGTTAACTCATGTCAATGAATAAAGTGATGCTCTACAACACATTGCATATATATGTTGCATTGTATTTGTAATCATAACTCAAAATATCCTTAATTTCTGAAGTATCTACAGAAAACAGTATTTTGAAAACCTTGTGAGATGAATATTAAATGTACATAATTAATAAAATGTATCTAAAATGGATCTGAACTGATTAGTATTCTGCTGGGTAGCCTATAATATCATAATTTATTAGTTGAGGTATAATTAAAATCTGCAAAGTAGCCACCCACTAAAATTGTCAAATAAATGTAGAGGAGCATAAACTATTCGTCTCCAAAACAAAGTGGAGTAAAACTAAAGTAGCATAAACTGGAAATACTCAAGTAAAGGACCTTAAACTTTAAGTACGGCAGGCCTACACGAGTAAAAGTACTTAATTACTTTCCACCACTGCTCAGCAGACATTTTGACATGTCACAGCAGGAGAAGCGCAGGTGTTTGTCATTACGGTAACGATGACTCAGTCCTATTCAAGTGTCTCAGTAAGTCATTGAGCAGAAGCAGCTTAATGGAAGTCTGCCATCATTAATATGATTATTTCCACCTGTGTTTATCCTGTCGTTACTCAGACCAGCAGGAGGCGCTGCTGCACACACACAGTGATGAGCACTGAGTTTGTTCCGGTTGGATTCAGCAAGCGGGATAACCAAATCTAAGTTGGAGGAAACAATTTTACCTATAGACTCGTTTATATGTTTAAAAATGAGAGGACGAAGACAGAAGCAAGGACAGAGGAGGATGGTGTCAGAGTGGAATAACTTTAACCAGGAGCTGACATGGACGACTACCTGCAAGACTCACCTGAGCAACACCTTGTTGCAGGTAAGACAGCTCCCTGTGTTAAAGTGTGTGTTGCTAGTTTTATGAGCACTGCAAAAGTGTTTGTCTCTGTGATAAATGCTCTCTTGATTGGTAGCCTAGTGTGTGCATACAGGCGTCAGTGTCATTTAGGTTTGACAGATGTATGGTGATTGATTCACTGGTGTGTTTCCATTGCAGCTGAATTATTTTGACTGATTTAATCCTGTATTAAATGATTACTGGATGTGTTTTTGCACCACGCATCTGATTTGTGTTTTTGATGGTAAACAGCATAACTTTCATATTGGCTATCTGTGTCAGAGGTTGTGCATTTGTGTGTGTTGGCTCTGTGGTTAATGGCAACCTCATGTCTTATATGCAAGTCTGAGAGATGGATGCTGCAGAGATGAATCTGACATAGGAGCTGCTGAAGTTTGTATTTTCTTCACAATCTATGCTATAATTGTGTGTGTGTGTGTGTGTGTGTGTGTGAAACCAGACTTTTCCCAAGCTGCATGCTGCTGCAAATGTGAGTGATTATTGCTCTGCTAAAATTAGATATTAAACTTGCCGTGTTTTTTTCACTGGTAGAATATGGGTGTTTAAGGTGCGTGGGCACTCTCAGTGATTTTATTTTATTGCATTATGTTTCTCAGGGATGGGTTTATGAGATTAACTAGGCCTTCATCTTATTAAGTTATAGTATTTAGCTGGCTAATTTGAATGTTAATTTGAGAGCTAATTTGAATTAAACTGATTACCAATAACTGTGGAAAAGCTCCGTGTGAACAGTGTGCTGTGAAAGATTGTGGATTAGATTGTCAATTTGATAATACAATAATGATACATGCAGTGGGGATGGGCAACTGTTTTTCTGTTCCAGTTGAAATATTATCTTTCATGTTACATTTAGTCTTCTTAGATTTCCATGTGACTTAATGAACAGGTGTTATTGTCGTTATTTCTTTGTACATATGTGTGTATAGGCCTGTAGTTTCTCATTGTGGCTCCCAAAAGCCACAGAATGAGCCAAATATTACATGGCTTTTGGTCCCTTTTTGCCTGTTTCAAGCATTTCCCAGGGAACATATAAACCATACAGGATTTTTGTCATTGATGACTGCAGCTGACAGTGACAGTCAAGAAGCACACTGAGGATAAATCATGTGGGAATCAGTGTTTGACTGCAGGAATCTATGATTATTTGAATGAATATTGATACTTTGCTGGAGAAAACTGATGATGTATGTGAGGATGAGCGACATTGATTGTGGTTGGCACCGTTGCCTCACAGCAAGAGGGTTCAATTCCCGCCAGCCAGTGGGGGCCCTTCTGTGTGGAGTTTGCACGTTCTCCTTGTGTCAGCGTTGTTTTCTCCGGCTTCCTCCCACAGTCTAAAGACATGCAGATAACTGGTGACTTTAGACTGCCTGTGGGTGTGAATGGTTCTCTGCCTCTGTGTGTCAGTCCTGTGATAGTTGGTGACCTGTCCAGGTGTAACCCACTTCAAACTGGAAAGAATCAGGCACATAGTGTACCCTGCCTCTCACCCAATGTCAGCTGGGACAGACTCCAGGCCCCCTTGCAACCATGTCAAGGATAGGCGTTTCCGAATAATGAATGAATGAATGAATGTGAGGATGCTGATGTTTTGACACGCTTTGTCACTGTAACAGCGGAGATAAAATTAATTTAATGTACAATGTGTGTAAGTACATCCATTATGTGTGTCTCCTGAGGGTGGTTAAGGAGGTCACTGAATAAAACTCTGAGTGGTGATCATACATGAGTATTCCTGCTGTAGTAGGCTAAATTACAACCTTCAGTTTCCAAGCAGGATGTACGGTAGCACTGATAGCAACATGAGAAGTAAGAGTTGTGAATGGCTTAATAAAGTTTTGCCTTTGGTAGTCTGGTTTGTCACTGTGTCTCAAACTAAAAGTTGCATGGACTTTTTTATTGTTTAGTCAGGATGGCGATCTTCCCCTCACTTAAATTGAGTGTTGGCAGCAAATGTGGATATGACCAAGTTATGATGAAGAAAAGCGTCTAAGCTTTTCTCCCTAATCATATTTTGCAGTTTTCTACAAGTTAAAGTTGTTGCATACTCTGCATCTCTGTCTTTGAACGTCTCCACTTTCTGAGCTGTGTATACTGTCGAGTAATAAAGCACAAATTCCACTAAAACTGTTTTTAAACTGTAAACTCCGCTCAGTAGCCATCCTGCAGAATCTCCATCAGGACTGTTGAGTGAGCGCTAAAGAGATGAGGAAATAATTTATTTCTCTGCAAGTGGGTCACTAAGCAGCAGCTGAAGGTGAAATATTGAGATGCATTAAATCATTGGTAGCTTAAAGGTGGGATGTTGTGAGCTTAAAGGAAGTGTGTGAGTACAGCCGCCCGTGTGTGTGTGTGTGTGTGTGTGTGTGTGTGTGTGTGTGTGTGTTACATACTCTGGGTCTTTAATAAGTTAGGACCACTGGAGCCCAGGGTTTAATTAAGAGTTAGAGACAGATTTAGGCCTCAGCAGCACCATACTGGTCTCCTCCTTGGACACACACACACACACACACACACACACACACACACACACACACACACACACACACACACAGGGATGTCCTTGGATGTTTTATGAATCATACTCTTAATACCTCTGAAATAAGACGAGCGCTTTGCAAGTAGTGTACAGGGAAAAGAGGCAGATCGGGAGATAAAAAGAATAAAAGCAAAAGGAAAGAACATAATTTAGAGGGGAAAAAGGCTTAAATGATAGAGTGAATGATAATAGACCGACAGTGATCAATGCAAAAAGGAATTGCAGTAAAGAAAGCGGGGACAAAGGTAGATGTGAAATCATGTTATTATAAATCTCCTACATTCAATGATTTGCTCATCTGACCTGTTCAGCTTTGTCTCACGTGAAGGTTTGACTTTGACTTAGAGAAGTAGGTCGTAACCAATCAAGGCTGTGTTGAGTTGTAAGTGTCGTCGATGTGGATGTAAAACAGGATTTGTACACAATATTCAATCATATTGACATAAATTGATTTACTCCACATATTTGGGCTGGCAATTTTTACATTTTTATTCCTCCGTGCCTGTGATAGCCACGGCCGGAGGCATTGTATTTGGGTCATCCATCTGTCCGTCTGTTTGTTAATTTCATTCTCATTCATTCATCTTCTAACCGCTTCATCCTCTTGAGGGTCGCGGGAGGGCTGGAGCCTATCCCAGCTGACACTGGGGGAGAGGCAGGGTACACCCTGGACAGGTCGCCAGACTATCGCAGAGCTGACACATAGAGACACACAACCATTCACACTCACATTCACACCTATGGACAATTTAGAGTTATCAATTAACCTAGTCCCCAATCTGCATGTCTTTGGACTGTGGGAGGAAGCCGGAGTACCTGGAGAGAACCCACGCTGACACAGGGAGAACATGCAAACTCCGCACAGAAGGGCTCCCACACCCGGGATCGAACCGGCAACCTTGAGGATTTTTTTTCACATTTGGCACGCACATCCACTTGCACTCGAGAGCGCTGATGAGATTTTGTTGGTTAGAGGTCAAAGGTCATCTGTCTCTTTCTCACAAATGCTATATCTATATAAGAACGCCGTGAGGGATTTTATTCAAATTTGGCACAAATGTCCGCTTGGACTCAACAATGAACTGATTTTATTTTGGTTGTCAAAGATCAGAGGTCACTGTGACCTCACAAACATGTTTTGGGCCATAATTCAGAAGTTCATACACTAATTATGACAATAGCATAAAATAATGAAATGATGATATTTTATATCCAAAGGGTCAAAGGTCAGCTTCACCGTGACATCATAATGTTTTGCAAAAACACTTATACAGCCATTATTTAACGTCATATCTCAGGAACAGAAGGGGAGACATTTGGTTAGACACTGAACTGGTGACTGACCTTGGGTGTCCACCTTGAAACTGTGCTGATTGCGTAGATCTTCTGTGCTGCCGGAGGGAGATGTGTTTGTGTGAAGCATTCATGTTTTCACAGACATGGATGTAAACTTAAAGTGCAACTTGACTTGTTTGCGGAAGCGTACAACCTCGAGGTGGTAATTCTAGTTTAAAGCTAAAACCCTCTCTGAATTTCAGTCAAGGTAGCAGAAGAGGTGTCCTTGTGTAGGACACAGAAAGGGCATGACCCCAATCGAAGCCTAGCAGACTGTACATAGCCTCGGAGATTTACGAGGTGTGAGTTTTCATCTAAAACTCTCTAACCCTGCTAGGCAGGAGAGGCCTTCTCTCAGGGCTACCTTCACAATAAAATGAGATTAATGCTGCTACGGTGTTCAATCAGTGGTACAGAGTGCAAATTTGGTTCCACTGATGAGGCTCCCCAGCCTTCTCTCCTTTACTCTATCCCTCATCCTCATTCCTCATCACATCCATTTACTTCACAGGATGATTTTTTTTTTCCCCAAAAAGGGAAGAGCTTCTCGTTAGTATGCAGAGCAGCGGAAGTACAAACGGCACACTTCTCTTTTTCAGAAGTATGAAAATGAAATATTCATGACTATAGAGAGCTTTCTTTGAGCGTGCGATAGAGAGAGAGAGAGAGAGAGAGAGAGAGAGAGAGAGAGAATGACGAAGAAAGGGAACAGTTGTCATTTTGACACGAGCCTCCATCCAAATTTCCACAGTGTCCGCCGCCCTCTTTCACAACAGCTGCATTCTTCTTTCACCTGTTGGCCATTTGAACCTGACGGACAGACAGTGAGAACAATAGCTCGTCTTATCCCTCCCTTTCTTTCATAACTGTCTCTTTTGCCATTTCTCTCCTCCTCCTCCTCCTCCTCTTCTCTTCATCTCTCTCTGTTGTTCCTCCGGCGGCTGTCACTTCAGCACTGTTGGCGATATCTCTATGGCAGTGAGTAAAAAAGACTTGGCACCATCCCAGCAGAGAAACTGAAGGTGAATGAAATGCAAAAAAGCTTTCAAGTCACGGAGCTACTGCATTATGGCGTGGTGCTACAGGGAGGACTATAAGTGCCTGTTAAGATGTTTCAGCCAGTGGATCAGCTGTGTTCAGTTTCAGAGACGCACAACTCCTAAAAAAAAAAAAAAAAAAAGCTTTCAGACATCACAGAAAGGCTCTTTTGAAGTTGCTGAATGCATGCTAATCAAATCAAAGTGTAAATCATTTAATAATGATAAAGAGTGTGATAACAAAGCAGAGATTTTGTAAAGGTCAATTCCAATTGCCGTAACATTGCATGAATCAGTGTACATGCACTTTCAGGATTTGCTCGTAATCTAAATGACATGATGCTTTGTTTTTAAAGCTCTTATGAGAAAAGCTGATTGTTTACACAAGAATTAATAGTGAAATATCAGTACACACCCAACCACAACTACATTGCAGAGCTGGATTACTTCCACGTCTTTTGAATGATTCTTAGCATGTTAACAGCTTGGCCTGATTTATTTTGGTGTTTCAGTTCGGAAATCCTGCAGGTGGCAACTGTCAGTCAAACAGACATTTTGACATGTTGCTATACACTAGGAAAAGCACAGGTGCAAATAATATAAATTAATGACGGCTGAATTCCATTTTGCTCCTCTGGTTTCAGGGTCCTGGTAATTTGCATGCAGGCTTACTGTCACACCATCAGGGTTTATTGGGACACTTGGGATGGGCAACTCTGAGTTTTGGGTTTCAGAGCAGCTGATCAGGGAGGGATACTTCAAGCAACTCTTGAGTATGTTCATTTAGTTTGAGTTAAAGGGACAGTTCACTCCATATATTTTTCGTCTTACCTGCAGTGTGGTTTATCAGTCTAGATGTAATTGGAGGTATCAGCTGTACAGATGTCTGCCTTCTCTTAAATATAATAGAACTTGATGGCACTCGACTCAAAGCGCCAAAAAATGTCTCTTTCCAGAAATCATGACCTGGTTCCTCAAGATAATCCACAGACCTTTTTGTAGGTGTTATAGTTCCTGCTTTTCAAATGTATTTACTTGGCGCTTTGAGCACCACAAGCTGAGTGCCCCTTAGTTCCATTATATTTAAGAGAAGGCAGACATCTCCACTGCCGATATCTCCAACACTCAGCAACTCACACCGAAACAATCTAGACTGATGAATAACACTACAGGTAAGAGGGAACATATGCATTTTTGATTTTTGGGTGAACTGTGCCTTTAAATGTGTGTGGTGAATGAAAAAAGCCATCATCAGTGGAGCCCTGCTATGATCCATCACAGCAAAGGGTGCATGAAAAGCAGAGCCTCCATTTTAATGCAGCAGAACTAGAAATAATAATATATGTTTATGTCGAGTACGACTACAACATTTATCTGTAAAAACACAGCAGTGGTAAAAGGGAGAGCTGGAGTGGAGAGAAGAGTCAGTAAGTTAACACAATTTTTTTAAAGTTTAATTTAATGTAGTTCTCTCATTCATCATTCATCATTCATGAGACCTACATTTCCTTAATGGAAGATAAAATGGTGGAATCTGCCTTTATATTATACACTAAATGTTTAAATACATTTATTCAGCTGTAACCTGACTGGGACAAAATGCAGGAGGCAGTAACTGCAGTGGAAATACAACCCCAATTCCAAAATGTTGGGATGCTGAGTAAAATGTAGCTAAATAAAATAAAATGCAGTGATTTGCAAACCAGCAAATCCTGCAGCACAAAGACAAGATATTTAATTTTGAATTTTATGCCTGCAACACGTTCCAAAAAAGTTTGGGCAAAGGCAACAAAAGACTGGGAAAGTTGTGGAATGTTAAAAAGATAGTATAATGATTGGGTATGAAAGGGGCATCCTTTTAAAGGCTCAGTCATTCACAAGCAACAAATGTCACTTTGTGAAAAACTGTGTGGGCAAATAGTCTAACAGTTTAAGAACATTTTTAAACACACAAGAAATGTAGGATTTCACCATCTACAATCCATAATTTTAGATTCAGAGAATCCAGAGGAATCTTTGCATGTTAGGAGAAAGACTGAAAAACCAACACTGAATGCCCGTGACCTTCAACCTTTCAGACAGCACTGCATTCAAAACTTAAGTTAAGTTTATTCACTTTATTAATCCCCCTGAGGAGAAATTCAATGTTTTCACTCTTGCTCGTCAATTACACACAGGTCCGAAAGACACACACATACACAAACAGGACCTATACATGCACAAAGTGGAGAGATGTCAGAGTGAGGGGGCTGCCCTTGGTGAGGTGCCCCGAGCGGTTGGGGGGGTTCGGTGCCTTGCTCAAGGGCACCTCGGCAGTGCCCAAGAGGTGAACTGGCACCTCTCCGGCAGTGCCCAGGGGGTGAACTGCCACCTCTCCAGCCACCAGTCCATGCTCCATATTTTGGTCTGGACGGGGACTCGAACAGACGACCCTCTGGTTCCCAACCCAAGTCCCTATGGACTGAGCTACTGCTGCCCCATGCTCAATACATGGACATGCAATGACAAATTGTCATTAACTTACTACGTTATAAAAAACGATGAAAATATGGACTTACCCATAAAATGACCTGTTGAAGTGAAAAAACGAGTACTGACGGGAACAGATGAATGGAGTCGATGTTTAACCGGCATGGAGAGCACAGCAGGCGGCACTAATGCGCTCGATCTGTTGAAAAATGTTGGGTTAAAATCGGGCTCGGGCCCATGATTACAGTTAATTGGCCGGGCCAGGCCAGGCCGGTCCCAGACATAATGTGCACAGGCTTGGGCCGGGTCGGGCTGAATTTTTTTTGGGCCTAAACTCTAGTGGAGGAGTGGTAGTGCCCATAACATGGCTAACTTACACATCTGTGACGGCCCCGTTAATGCTGAAACTTGCATAACATGTTTTGGAGCAACATACGCCGCCATCCAGACAATGTCCCAAGCTCTCGTCACATATCGCCGCTTGGTTGTGGACTTTCCACGTCTGCATATGATGTGCAAGGTAGCCTGGGTGTGTCTGTTGTCGACATTCTGGGATGCCATGTAAGCTTCAGCCTGTTACCTGCATCCTTTTGAAAATACACTTTGGTTTTCACAGGAAATGTACCGTTATAAATGTGATATTATTGGTACAACACCACAAATTGTCATTTTCTTCTCTCAGCAACAAATGCATGTGGTTACATTTAGCCACCATGGTTAGGTTTAGAAAAAATAACAGGGTTTGTTGGACCCCGCCCACCCTACTTGGACTTTTTGCCCCCCTAACTTATGTTGTTGTCAGGGCGCTTTTCCCGCTGACGTCGTCAGGCGGCATCACACATGAAAGGACGTGTTTTTTTTGTTTGGTTTTTTTTTGTCAGTGTAAATTCATTTGTTTATTTAATCATAGATCAATACAAATAAAAGTAGTCCCACAATGAAAAATAATAAATCGTATTGACATCAAGAATTTTGATGCACTGACAGGCTAATCATTTTAGAGTCACATTTTAGCCCTCTGAATTAGAATCAAATTTGAAAGGGGTTAGAGATTCCCACCCCAACGCTCACTGGAGTAAAGTGGATGCAATGAAAGTGTATGAAAACACTGATGTGGCAGAGAAACAGCTGTTGTTTTAGTGCCACGAGTGATAAAACAGAAAATTGTCCTGTTGTTGCAATTAATGTAAAAAACAATAAACCGTTTTACGATTGTATTGTTATTTCTTGCAACCTTAACTTGACTATTCCAGGCTGTACACACCTAAACAGGTGTTTTTACTTATAGTGGCTGTTCAGACCTCTGCTCAGGTTGAAGGTGGTTGAAGCTATCTGCTGAAATATCTGTAGTGTATTGAGTGCGTATTAATATGCAGGGTAGTGAATGAGTGAACGAGGGAGTGATTTCAGGCACAGCTCAGGTCTAATAATTCTAAATGATTAAAATCACCTGTGTGGGTTTACCATTGCTGTTTGGAGCCTTTGAACAATCTGATCCTTTAGAAAAGCTTTCACTAGAACTAAAATTACCTCCACAATATGCACTGATTGACCCTTCAGCTACCTATAGAGTTTTATTAGAAGTAAAATCATATGAAGAAAATGATTCCGGTGAGAAAATGGCTCCATATTCAGTTTTCCAACATGTGAATAAAGGCTTGCTTTATCATTTTGATTTTGATGTGATAAAAGCATCGGCCTCTGTTTTGGCATTCTGCATTTCTCTCTCTCTCATGAGTGTGAATGTGTTTTGTTTTTTTTTGTTTTTGTTTTTTTTTTGCGAGCGTGGATATGGATGTGTATTTATCTTGGATGATTGTGTAGCCTCAGTACTCTTCACAGAGGGTAGATGACTTATTGATTAAAAGGACTCATTTATTCAGATGAGGCATCTGGAGAGGCCTGGGGGCTTGTTTTAGTCATGAAATCAACCCCCCTCCTCGCTTCTCTATTCCTCTCACTGAGAAACACCTCACACACATGGTACGACATCCGCTCTGGAAACTCTACAGCTCATAATCTCAAGGAAAAAAAACAAAAAACACAAGACAACAGAAGTTTGTTAAATTCTACTTGTCCTTTATATTGTTGAGATTCTGTGTAACATCCCAGTTTGGCAGGCTCATAGCCTTGATTCTAATACTTTGTGTAATGAGACCGTTCTGTTTATTACCCCTAGCATGCAAAATGAATATCACTTCTGGGTTTTTACAAATAATGAATGAGTTTTCTTCTCACATCTCTGCTGAGTAGCCTAACAAGAATTGCGACAGGTTTTAGTATTGTCTATTGGCTTTTATTTTTTTTTACTGCAACCATCTTTAACGAATAAATGTCTTCTGGTCTGCTTTTCATCCATGTTATGGCTCTCAGGAGGCCGATGTCTGTCTGTTAGTCCAACACTTTGTTGGAAATTTTGTAAAACAGGGCTGTAGGATGTTGCCACTACATGATATGCATGTCAGAGTGCAAGGCTACTGTGACACTCTGAAATGAGTCTTTGATCATCAGTTCATGTTCCAGATGTGCGGGGGCTCAGAAAGTTATCTACATAAATGCCTTTGCACACCAAATCTGTATTTATTTTTAATGCAGTTTTTTTTTTTTAAATCTCTCATCTCACACAGAGAAATCTTGCACATTAAGTTTAGTACGATTTATTGTTATCTTACTTTTTGTAAGTAGAAAAAAGAAAATATTGGGTTTATCAAATCCTGAGAAGACGTTCAGAGCAAAGAGAGCTTTACCTGATGATAAAGAACAGCCGAATTATCTCAATCATTTCGTGTGACTATATCTGTACGTCTGTTTGGAACACTTCTAGCAATATGAGAGTCATACATTTAAAAAAAAACAAAAAAATCCACCACTTCCAATTGATTGGCTGGCAGTATGTCAAGTAGGGACACACACACACACACACACACACACACACACACACACACACACACACACACACACACACACACAGACTGATTACAAAAATCGCATAAGTCAAACCTGTTCTGAAAACTGTAATGATGGACCAGGGGTTGGCGACCTTCGCTATCAAGAGAGCCATTTTTGACCAAAAATGATTTGGAAAATCAATCTAGGGCAGCAAAACATGTTAAGTCTTATAATGAACACAGCCCATTAAATCTAAATTAGCCTGTCAACATGACAAATAGGTCAAAATGAGCATTCATTAATATCTTTTACCACCAGGTGGCACTGCAGTGGGCCATTTATGATCATTTGGAATTTTAACCTTTCAGGGCTGGCAGCAAAAGCAAATAGATCTCTTCACGCACGATTAAATTCAGTTTCATTCAACAACTATTCCTTTTTTGGATTTGGAATCTATAGCTTGCCAAACTAGGGGGAGGCTAAGGCTACTGTAGCCACCACTTTTGAGATTTGGCAAAATGTAGAGGAACAGGCGCTGGGCTGAGGATGATTGATGCATGTTTTAGTTGCCGAAATGTTACTTTTTTTATTTTGTGTTTTGTGTATAGGCTACACATTATTACAGTTGGAGAATGTCAGACTCACTGAAAATTAAAACATTAAAAAATAACTTATTTTCCATCTGATTTTTTTTTTTTTTTTTTTTAAACATTTTTTTTTCATCAAAGCCAAAGGGAGCCACTGACGAGTGGCTAAAGAGCCGCATGTGGCTCCAGAGCCAGAGGTTGCCTACCCCTGTGATAGATGAATGTTTCCGGTTTGGTGTGTAAGTGTGATTGACACAATGCGTGACAACTTCTGAAGAAAAATACAAACTTAGCTTGCAAAGGCTTTTACAGTAATATCCTTCTTTGCTGCCACCCACGGGAAATGCAACTATATTGTTACTTTTCTCTACGTAACGCACACTTGAAATGAAGAGCCCGTTTACGGTGTGTAGAGTTCATTGAGGGTTTAGTATAGTGAAAGCAACAATGACAATGATTGTGTGACTTGAAACTTTAACTTTTGGTGATACAAGTACATGAATATTTGTTTCAGTTTTCTATACTCATTAAACGCTCTCTGTTGGCTTGCCTGTCCTGTGTTCTTCCTTTGAGCTTTATCAAATGTTCATGGAGGAGGACAACAAAGCACAGCAGTGCCTGTTACTGTCACTTGTTGTGATGCCAGACCATGATTCACTCACTAAATCTTGCGCTAGGCCGATGCTGATATGACCTATGGACCGTGTGCCAGCTGTGTTGTGAATGCTTCAGATTAGCTGTGCCTTTTTTCTGCCAAGGTGCCACCCTAACTTGCCACTAATCTGTCCCAGAGCCCAGGATTTGCCCCATACTTACACAGGATTCTGCACACACAACCTCCAGGGGTTAGTGAACGAGACATGGACCACTGGAAATAAAGGTGTCAATAGTTATTCATGAAGCGAGAATGCACGGCACGCTGTAGAAAAGTAAAGCGATGCCACAGGTTAGGAGGGTCAGCTGGTTTCGACGTCTTTATCGAACTCTGTCGTCCTAAGATGTGAATCCATGTTCTCTCCTTCTCTGTGCTACAAAGCCTTTAATCTCAGACTTACATCTTTTAGTGTGCAACCCTGTATATTGGTTGAGTAAGTGTGGTGCGGCCTTCGTGCACCTCCTGCGTGTGTGATACAAGTGGAGGTTCTCACAAGTGCATGTGAAATCTCCTGTTTTGACAGGTGCTTGAATCAGGGATTAGAGTAGGGATGAGGGTTGCATTAATCAGAGGATTCATCCTCTGCTGCCTCTCTCATCCCTCTGACTAAAATATACCGCACCGAGCTCTGCTAGCCAGAGAGGGATGGAGAGAGGTGTAGAGAGACTGAGATGGTGTAAATGTGGTTTCTGAGCTGTCAAATGGAGGCTTATTACTGAAGGGCCGGACATGCTTTCATAGGTCTCTCAGATGTGTGCGTATGTCTGTGCACAAGAATGCACAAGTGTGTGTGTCTTTGTTGATGTAGACAGGGGGCTCAGTTGAGAGTGATGAGTGCGTGAGGTTTGTTTTATCTTCACACTCTCCTGGAGCCAGTCTGCAGTTCCTAATGCACTAATGCAAAAGGCAGATGGCTCTCTCCGTCTCTTCCCCTCTTAATGTTTTCATCTATCCCTCTGACTCAGGTCACCTCTATTTCCCACCACACACCATTCAGCATGCGCGTGTGTGTGTGTGTGTGCACGGGGGTGCGTGTGAGGTGCTGAGTTCATCTCACGGTCTAATTGAGATGACATTTCTGCTCTCCAAATTAAATTATTCAGCTCCTCTATTCATTTGTTCTCCTGTTCCTTTGTTCTCCGTCCACCAACTGCCTCTCTTTCTCTCCGGGCCAAAAACCTGCGCTCATAAAAGCGCTGACCCCAAAAATAGAGAAACCATAACTTGTGTCTGTATTTGGGGGCTTTGTGAAGTGGCTGAAACTCATTCTGAGCGGTGTGACCTTCAGCAAAAGTCGGGGAGTAATGGCAGATGTATTGCTGGAAGGAATCCTGCAGTTGTGACCAGAGGTTGAAAGCAATTGGTGCGCTTTGTTCACTACAATACTATCTATTGTAAAGGTGCAAAAGCAAAGGCGCAGGGCAACCTTGAGAAAGTGTACAAGTTTTTGGCTTGCTCTCTAATCACAGATTCTACAAAAATATCTTCCTATCTTTAATGTTGTGCTTGAGCTGTTCTTCAAAAAACAAAAAGAGCTAGATCTGTATTTTCAAATCTGTTATCAAGCTGCAGTTAAGTTGACCTTGAGGATAAACTGTATTTGTAGTGTCTGTTTCTAAAACTGGCACAAGTGACAGGAGGAGGTTAAGCTGTTCGTCATGGAAAAAAACATTGCATCTGTTTTATTTTTTTTCCTCATCTTTTTTCTCAGCTTGGCTTTGGTCCCTGTCCTCTCATGCGTCTGTTCTCCTTGGCTCATCTTTGATGGTAGAAGGTGTGGGACAAGAAGCCAGCATGACACTCTGAGTTAAAGGAAACTTCTCAGCTCTGGTTACATCCTGCTTGCATCACACACACACTTTCATGCGCACATTTAACTCGCTCACTCTCACACAGCGAACAGGCCCAACTCTTTGGCAGAGTGTGTGCATACCATTTTCCTCAGTTGAGTTTCTATTTCTGCTCACAAACGTAATGCGTACATTTTCATCCCTTTTTGTTGTCCTGAAAGAGCAACTGATCGTGATTCCTACTGCTTTATGGTTACCGTTTACACAGCCATTGATAATGTGCTGTGTTTGTGTGCTTGGGAACACAAAAGTTTGACATCAAGGAACTTGCCAAAGGGCATTTCAGTACAGTGTTGTTTGCAAATGAATTACCAGAATAAACTGTTGACATTTTACCTTTCATTGCAAATCACAGATATGTTTGATTTATGGGTTAGGTTTAGACACAAAAACTCTTGGATATGGTCAGGAAAAGATCTTGCTTTGGCTTAAAATACCTGGTTTTGGTGGCACAATCACAGCAGGAAACGCAGCAGTGCTTTGATCAAAAACAACTGTTTGTCATGGCACTATCCACACTGGAAACACAGTGTTACTAAAATTGTTTGAGATGATTATTTTTTTGTTTTATTCTAACAAAATGCACATCTCTGCTACAAATAACCAGTTTTTTTTTTTTTTTTTGCCAGAGCTTATCTATCTTCTACGATTGCACTGAGAAGTGGTGAAAGTGAAATGTTACAACATGCCCCATGGGTGGGGTTCATTGTGACAGGCAGAGAGTTAGTCATAACTCATGTTGGAGAAGTCTGTTTAACTTGATTAATTCAATGCAATTCTATCTATATACTGTAGGTCTCCATCTACATCAGGGGAAAGATAGGGATCTGTACAGGTATCCATCCATCAGTCTATCATCGATACTTAATGGTTGGACCCATATATGTAAATAGATTGGGTAACCTAGTTCACATGTCAAAATATTAGTATTGAATAAATATTGACAAGACTGTGAAACTGTGTGTCAATAAGATACCTGACAAATTAAAACTACAAAGTATGTCTCATTTAACATGGAGACGTGAGCTAAAGTAAATATTACCAGGGATTTTTGTCCTGTCTGAACGCGCCATGTCTGTAATCATTACAGATAACGTTAGTAAAACGGTCCGGAGAAAATACCTTGGGTGATATTAATCCTGTGCAAACGCGATCCTTTGTAAAAATGTATGTAAATATTTCATCACGTCCTGTTTACAACTATTTTTCCGCATTTACAACTAGTTTTCTGCGTTTTTTTGATGATGGAGGCGCTTCAAGAAGCATTCGTTGTTGTTGGCATTTGTGATAGTGGACATTTTTCTAATGATCACAGAGCCCTACGTGGAAGACCAATCAAAAAGGTTGAGAAGAAAGCACAGAGCCATGAGACTTCTGGTTGTGTTGGGTAGGCGCAATATAAATCCATATTGCTAATTGTTGTGTACACACAATCCTGATCATGGGCAACAGGAAGCAACGTAGCACACGTATGCTGACAGGGAGGTGACGCCAGGGCGCAAACTCCCATCTCTGGTAGAATTACGGAGATTTCTTGTCCCGTGCGAATCGGACATTTATATTACAGACATCCTGTGGTAAACTGACATTAGTCCACATCCCTATGTAAAACTAATCCCGTCCGAATAGTACTTGACATAGACGGCTCCGTAATCAAAAAACAAGTATGACAAAGTAATGTACTTATGTTGGCTGCAAACACTCTTTGTTTCAGAACTCATCTGAAACACGTCCAGTCTCTGGAATTTTGGCAGTATTGTGGTCAGCTGGCCAGAAGCACGAAAGGATCGACCCTGTGTAACCACATACAAAGTCCATGTGTTAGGTTGTGCCAGGCGCTCCCCTACATTGGGTGGCTAAGAAGCTGTTTGAAGATGAAACAATGACTTTCTAAAAAAGAACCATATTGGTTCTTTGTTGGTCTCAAACAGTGGTCTGCAGTGGTATACAGCTTGGCAGGTGTCTCGCCTAGGTGACATGCCATCCACCATCCCCTCCACCTCCTGATGACAAAGTCTGCTTTGATGCTATGTCACTTTAGATCCAATAATATGATATGAAACATCCACATGTAAGGTATATGTGGTTTTCAGAAACATACAATGTCAACATTTTCTTCTGGCGACTGGGCTGTGTATTGTCAGAACGTCAAACGATGAACACGCATTGTTATTGGATTCTGTGTGTTGTGTTGGCATTGGCAGAGGTTTGCACTCTACTGCACCTAGTGCCCTCTAATTTGTATTTGAATATGTAGGCTTGTGTTCAACAAGTGGGTGTTGATATTTGCATGTGTGAGGCGTACAATAGAGGTAAGAATCAGACTCTAACACGACTGTGGTACGCCACTGTAACAGCATTTTGCACATTTTATATAAAAGCATACAAATATTCCTCATTTGTTGGTAGATGGTGTTTTGGGTCTGGTGGCAGCTGAGGAACGTGTCTGATAGCCAATCCATGTCTTTGCAAGACCTTTTTTTATCTCTGCACGGCACAACAATGCCTCACAGAAGGAGCATTGTGCCACAGTTTCAGCAGTGGAAGAAGTACGACTCTTTTACTCTTGTGTAACTTTGAATAAATCTTTTGCTAACAGCTAATGTCTGGAAGGATTTTACAAACCGTGATGTTGTTGCTTCGCGAGGTAAAACAGACACTGTTTGGATTCTGAGGTGAAAGAGTTGCTACATTGCCAAATGACTCATATATAGGTCAGAGACGTGAGTTTGTGTTTCTGCGAAGATGATGTGTGTGTCTGACTGACAGAGTTTTATGGGGTGAATCTCTTGTGCTGTGAAGTGAACGCAGTAAACAAACATCAGTGCACGGTGAATGCTGCAGCAGCCTTGCCGTGAATCTGTTGGAAGCCTCTGAAATTGGTTTCTGATTATTAAAATGAAAACAATTTCCTCTGATCAAATCAGCGAGGGCACAGTTGACTGATGCTGTCTACATAGGCAAAGGAAAATAATAAACAAGAAGAGATGGAATATTAAATTGCGCAAATAAATACATTGAACTAATAAAGTAACTGATAACACAAGTTTCTAAACGTTTGAAGATTTTCATGTGCAGCCTGGTAAACATTGATTAGATTGTATGTGTTGGAATACTTTATGAGCTGACGTCACTGCACACAGTTTTAGTATTTCATCCAAGTGCAGAGAGACTTAAGATCGAATGTTACCATCATCCACTTTTGCAGTAGGTTGTCTTCTTAAGTTATATGTGTCAAGCTCAAGACTCAGATGTGACATCCACTGAATCAGTCTGCATGTTGTTAATCATATTTATTCTCTCTAATATTCTTTCTATACTCTTTAGCTGCACTCTGAAAAACAAAAAAGGCTGCAACTGATGATTTGTCAGAAGTTAAGGCCGTAACATGGTGGAAGATGCCCATCAAAATTTCCCAAAGCCAGAGTCTTCAAATTCCTTGTTTTTCCAGTCTAAAATCCAAAGACATTTATTCGTCATGTCAGTTATGATATTATGAAATGGAGAAAAACAGCAAGTCCTTGTAGTTTAACAACTTAATGCTGCCATGTTTCTTGATAAGTGCTTATCAAAATAGTTGGTGATAGGGTTGCAACAGTATGAGATTTTTAAAGTACGATAACTGTCTCAGAAAATATTGCGGTATCAAAGTATGACAGAATTTATATTATTATCAGTCAGAATGACCCTTAAAGGTATGAAGGTGGAAGAGTTATTGTTGGTTGAACAAATGTTTTATTACCATAATTGAAACTTGAAACCATTTTAAATAAAGGGGAGCCCCTCCATCCAGTTGCATTGCTTTCAATATCGAAGATAAACAAATGTACACGGTATGATAATCATCAACTTTTATATTACAGTATATCTTGAAACAATTATATTGCTGCAACCATAGTTGGTGATTATTTATCAGCTAAACACTTATTTAGTGTATCAGCACTAAGATGAAAGCTTAACCCCAAAGCATAAAGTCAGCACCTTTCTTTTTGAATGTGCAAATTTAAAGCTAACACTAACAATTGCGTCAATGTTGAATAATCTGTTGATTATTCTCTGGATCAGTGGTTCTTAAATGTTGTGCCACAGTGTAAATCCAGGTCTGCTGTGAGATTTTGTGATAACTACACATTATTACTGCTATATTCAACTGGACCTATACAAAAAGTTATAATTGCATTTTTAATTGACTGCATCACTGTGTTGTTTGCACCCATGTCCTAATAAAAAGGTAAACTCTAGCTAAAAAATACACTGAACAAAAATATAAACACAACACTTTTGTTTTTGCTCCCATTTTTCATGAGCTGAACTCAAAGATCTAAAACATTTTCTATACACACAAAAGACCATTTCCCTCAAATATTGTTCACAAATCTGTCTAAATCTGTGTTAGTGAGAACTTCTCCTTTGCCGAGATAATCCATCCCACCTCACAGGTGTGGCATATCAAGATGCTGATTAGACAGCATGAATATTGCACAGGTGTGCCTTAGACTGGCCACAATAAAAGGCCACTCTGAAATGTGCAGTTTTGCTTTTTGGGAGGGTCTGGGGGGGTCAGAAAACCAGTCAGTATCTGGTGTGACCACCATTTGCCTCACGCAGTGCAACACATCTCCTTTGCATAGAGTTGATCAGGTTGTTGACTGTGGCCTGTGGAATGTTGGTCTACTCCTCTTAAATGGCTGTGCGAAGTTGCTGGATATTGGCAGGAACTGGAACAAAAATGCCATCAATAAAATGCACCTGTGTTCGTTGTCCATAACATACGCCTGCCCATACCATAACCCCACTGCCACCATGGGCCACTCAATCCACAACGTTGACAGCAGTAAACCGCTCACCCACACGACGCCACAGACGCTGTCTGCCATCTGCCCTGAACAGTGAAAACTGGGATTCATCCGTGAAGAGAACACCTCTCCAACGTGCCAGACACCATTGAATGTGAGCATTTGCCCACTCAAGTCGGTTATGATGACGAACTGCAGTCAGGTCGAGACCCCGATGAGGATGACGAGCATGCAGATGAGCTTCCCTGAGACGGTTTCTGACAGTTTGTGCAGAAATTCTTTGGTTATGCAAACTGATTGTTGCAGCAGCTGTCGGGGTGGCTGGTCTCAGACGATCTTGGAGGTGAACATGCTGGATGTGGAGGTCCTGGGCTGGTGTGGTTACACGTGGTCTGCAGTTGTGAGGCTGGTTGGATGTACTGCCAAATTGTCTGAAATGCCTTTGGAGACGGCTTATGGTAGAGAAATGAACATTCAATTCACGGGCAACAGCTCTGGTGGACATTCCTGCAATCAGCATGCCAATTGCACGCTCCCTCAAAACTTGCGACATCTGTGGCATTGTGCTGTGTGATAAAACTGAACATTTTAGAATGGCCTTTTATTGTGGCCAGCCTAAGGCACACCTGTGCATTAATCATGCTGTCTAATCAGCATCTTGATATGCCACACCTGTGAGGTGGGATGGATTATCTCGGCAAAGGAGAAGTGCTCACTAACACAGATTTAGACAGATTTGTGAACAATATTTGAGGGAAATGGTCTTTTGTGTGTATAGAAAATGATTTAGATCCTTGAGTTCAGCTCATGAAAAATTGGAGCAAAAACAAAAGTGTTGCGTTTATATTTTTGTTCAGTGTATAATGTGATTTTAATTTAATTGAAAAAACCTTCATGGGGAACCTATTTGTCGCCGTTCACGCGAGGGGAATTATAAGTGTGTGACACATCACATTATCTTACATTATTTCCAATCTGAATGGATGTGTTATTGGTGCTTTGATGTAATTTTAAAATGTGTAAAATGAAATATTGAATGATTTTGTTAATAAATATCAGGAGTTACATTTGGTTGTCAGTTGTTATTTGGTATCAGTAAATAAAAACATTTATGTCATGATTAGAGTTATAACACACGTTATAGAAGCTATTGTGCACTGATTTAAATAGAGTGTTGCCTTGAGATTTTGGGTTGCCCTTTGGTGTGGCTTGGGCACAAAAGGTCTGAAAATCACTGCTCTTGATTAATCAATTATTATTCGGTTTACAAAATTTCAGGAAAAAAGTGGCTCATAACCACTTTTCATAGCCTATGTTGACTCATCCAAATGTCTTGGCTGATCAACAGTTTATAATTAAAAAATATTCAATTTAATATCATAAAGTAGAGGTCATCTTGTTATGAGATCACACCAGCTGCCAAAGAGCGTTCCACACTTGAAACAAAAGTAGGCCAGGGCGTAATGTGTCGGAGCCAATGGCCCCTTCCCTACTTCCTATCCTCCTACTTCTGTCCCCCTTGCACAGAACACACCCATCCTCAAATTCAGTCTTCAAAATTCCCTTGTCTCCCCAGTTGCTTATCTTTACAGTGTCTTTCAGGCTTGTGTTTCCCTCTTGCTACTAGCGGCTCGCAAATTCCTGCTATCAGCTGTTTCCTGTTAGTTCAGCACTAGTGGGCTGCATGTGCGGCGTCATCAACAGCTCCTCCTACAAGTCATCAGCAGCCCCTCCCGTTGCAGAAGGACACCTCGTTCTTTTTAAACCAAAAAGGTTCCGCCAATATGTTTACCCCTATGCGGCAGAAAATTGGGCACCTGCAAAACTGCCCAACATTCGCCGAAAATCTGGCAGTGTAAAAGGGGCTAAAGACTCACAGTAAAAACAATACTAGCTGTTGTGACATTCTTGCAGATGGCAGAAACAAAGAAACTAGCACAGATGAACTACTGAAGAAGCTGAATTTTTGATCAGATTATAATGAATCATCAAAATAGTTGCAGATCATTTTCAGCTCTAAGGGTCCTATTTAGATGGTCTAAAGCGGACGGCGGAGGGTGCATAATCCATGTCGCAAGTGTCATTGCTATTTAGATGCAGGCGCAATTGTCATTTTCACGCCCTGCGCCCTCTTCGTCTAACTAGCAAATGAACTTGCGCTTCTCTGGGTGTGTTGGTCTAAAAATGAGGAGTGGTCAGGCGCAGTCATGGCGCGTTGCTAGTTAAATGACGTAAAATGCACCAGTGACCAACAAAAACCTGGTCTAAGGTCAACGGCGCAGAATTTCATTGTTAAACAAGTTAGTAATATGCGTCTCTAGGCGGGTGCACAACACGCATGCACTCTGCTCAGACACACACGGAGCAGCCACACATATGCACAAGATAACAAATAAAAATATGATTACAATGTGAAAGGTTATTATTATGCACATTAAAATATTTATCAGAAACACGTCTTAATGGTCAGTCATTAATCAGAATGATCTAATCGCAGTAGGCTAATAATGATCATCATAATCCAGGAGGTCCAAGCTCGCAGTGTCCGAATATACGCAACTGCGAGCAGACCTCCACGGGCTGATGATGCATTGCCTGTAAAATGAACTTGTCTTTCCCAAATGAGTTGTGATCATTTTCGCATGTAAATCACAAAATCAAAGATGTGAAAACGTTTAACTTTATTTTGACATAAACACAACAATATCCAGCTTCTGTGAACTAAAAACAAAAACTTATAGCCCTACAAGTACAAATGTATATTTTTTTAAAAAAAAGCTTTTATAACGTAAAACTGAAGATCATCTTGTCAGGAGGAGGAGGATGTCCGCAGCCAGACCGGACAGGCCCGGGTGCACCCACGGGACCAGCCCTTCCTGCACCTTCAGGCGGGGGTGTTCAGGATGCTGGAGAGGGAGCTGGGCTCTCTAACCTCCCGGGTTAAAATAAAATAAATTGAATAATCTACAATTTGTTGACAGCGTTTCTCTTGTGTGCGCGCGCTCTCTCTTTCTCTCTCGCAGTCTCACTCTGTTTCTTTTCTTTTGGCTTTTCTAAGATGACAGATGCTGAATATATACACTCTATCTGATGCTGTTGCTGTTTGTGGCTGGCTGAGAGGGATGTTTGCAGCTGTGTTTCCATTACGCGTGCCAAACGTGCCAAACGGTGCCAGTCCCCTTTGATCTGACATCAGATGTGATGGGACAGTCGATATAGAGATACATTTATCATCTCCTCAGCTGTAAAACGCTCACTCTTTCCAGTTGGTAGGTCCACCATCTAACTAGCTCTCCACCATGCGCTCCAATCGCGCCTCTTTTAAAGAGAATGAGAGGTAACACTCTGATTGGCTTATTGAATGATACGCCCAAAATGCACCCATGACTAATTCACAGAGTAAGTCCAACCCTTTTAGACTCTCCGCCATGGCGCACAGTCTGAAAACGCGCTGTCTGACTAGCAAGTGACTGGGGCACGCCCATGTGCTGCACGCCTGGCACTTTGCGTTTTAGACCATCTAAATAGGGCCCTAAATGTTTAATTATTTTTAAACTTAAATGTGTCAAAATTAAATTCAATCCTGGGAGTAGATTTTGAGATTTGCCGATGCATTTCGCAGTACAAATCAACCCATAATTGCATGTTGAAGTGAAACCAAAAAGTGAATAAGACTGAAAGAAAAGAATCCTTTCAATGAAACAAATTTATGTGCAATTTCACCCACTTTATCTCCAACAAGGTGCAGAAAGAAATTACTGAAAATCTTTCCAATATCTACCTGTTACCCCCCAAAAATCCAATCCTGGTTCTTTTATCTCCCACAGTGGCAGTCATATGTGCCTCTGCGCTTGGTGCTGAGTGGGTCATTTCAGGGGTCAGGGTTTTTAATTGGATAATCCAGTCCCGAGCCAGCTGAGATTAGCAGCTACTCAAACCCAGGGAATTGGTATGATAGTGTTTGACCTGCGTGACCACACTGGGTTAAGCTTCCTCATGCAGGAGCACACAGCGCTGCCTCAGGGAAACACAGAAACCATCAGAGATGAAGGAGGAAACTTTGCTCAACAGCCCCCAAGTTCAAAATGAGATATGAAATTTCCACACGACACCAGTGTTAATCACATCACAGCCCTCTTGAAGTGTCAACAGCATGTCTTGGCCTTTAAAGCGTCCCACTCTGTGTATTAAACTGTCTTGTCTTGTCTTTTGTCTTCACTTCTGATCCTGTGGTGGAGCCTTCAACAAGAGTTGTTGAATGTGCTCATCATTTCTGCAGCCATGTGCTTGTGGGCACATTTTTGTAACACACCCGCAGTGTTGTGTGTGTGTGTGTGTGTGTGTGTGTGTGTGTGTGTGTGTGTGTGTGTGTGTGTGTGCCTCTGAGTCTGGCACCGCGTTAAGCCTGAGAATGTGCATGTGTTGGAGCTGTCCTCTTAATCCTTACAGCAAATAAAGGGAGGCTTACTCAGTCTGGTGCACACACACACTAGAGCAGGCAAGCGAGCACAGATGCACACACTTCACATGCACTGGCACGTGCATGTATGGCACATGCTCTCTCTTCCTGTTCATATCTTTCTCCCCCCCCTCCCTCCATCTGGCTGATGCCTTTTCCTCCCATTATTCCACCTCTCTATCTAAGATTCTTGCTTTCTTTCTTCTGCAGCCCATGCTTTATCTGTTCTCCATCCCTCTGTCTCTCTTCTTTCCTGTCCTCTCCTTCTCGCCTTCACTCACAGACTCGTGCCCAATCCCTGCTGCTCACAGTGTCGCCATCTCTTTGCCAAGCCAATCTGGGTTTTGGAAATTGTCTCAAAAGCACCAGGATTACCCCCACACCCACAACAATTACCCCCAACCTTCCTGAGCAGGGCACAACAGCCGTTAGTGTCTCATAATGAGAGAGCTGCTGAGGTGGGATTTACGATTAGTGATGGTGTATCTCAGAGCAGCACAGGCTGCCTCCGTCAGTGTTGTTAGCAGTGTTGCTTCGGTCACAGCTGAGTTTAGGAGAAGGCTCTCTGGTACTGCACCTAAATATGCACGCTCCTGTGAAGACTATCATCCACCACATTAATTAATGACACCCCTCAGGTTTGGGCAGCTGTTTATATTTTTATATTGTCCTGTTGTCATTGTGTTTCATTGCTGATAGCATATGATGAAGCAGCGGGTGGGCTCAGCTGTCTCATCAGTCAGACTGTGTTGTGTTGTGTACATACACGCAAGCACATTAATGGACAAGACACACTAAGAGCAGTGGAGATGGACCTCAGTGCAGCGTGTGCATGAGTCTTACTTGGATTAAAGGGTGGGTTCACACTTTTTCGAGTTTCAAAACTACAGTCAGGAGCCTATATGAACATTTATCATGCTATTATCTTTCCTCCTATTCTTGCAGGCCATTCCAGTAAAGAAAAACGATCTGTATTATCACAACAGAATGATCAGAATTTTTCATATTTTCATCATGTTGATATGATCATTTATCATTCAACACAACCCTATAGGGACGGGGATATGGCCAAAATCCTCAGGGAATATTTAACTTAATATGATGGTAACAGTGATTGTTCTTTAAAGGAGCTATATGTAAGAAATCTAAAGCAAATAGTCATAAAATCCTCCTAATATGTCACAGAGACTAAGGAATACTGTTCATATAACATACTGATCTCATCGACAACAATAGTACGGCCAGAATATTCGCATTTAAAAACTTTTTTACAGTCCGCAAATCATGTTTATGTTTTGAATTTGTGTTTTGGCCTGTTGCACCACCCACCGCCGTCTACCAGTCACGCAGTCAGCAGAGTCTCAGCATCATCTCAGCATCAGTTACAGTTACGACTGAGCTACGGCAGCACGGCAAGCAGCATTAGCAGTGTCCCGGTACATAGTGTTAGCAGCCAGCTCCCCCTCAGCTGTATCCCGGCAGCAGCGTTAGCAGCAGAGAAGCCGGACTTGCTCGAATGGTCCGCTGGAAAACCGAAGATCAAGGATGTGGCGACGCAGCCCTGCCACGGCAGCCGCCCGTGGGCAAACAAATCAGTCTCCAGCGAATCTACCTTGAATCTGTAGGGGAGGGGGGGCAGACATGACTCGCGGCAGTATTTTGAATTTGAGTGCAGTAACCGTTTCATGAGATCAAGTGAGAATCCAGCCCTGATTTGTCACAAAGCCTGCCTTTAAGTCAGCTGCTGGTAGAAACGATATTGCAAAATCTCTACACATTTCTAACGTTGCATGGTATGTGCCGTCATGTCGCCAACCACACTAGCATACTTACTGCGTTCTACAACAGGGCCTACAAGCTTCTTAAAATTAAGTTATCTGACCACTAGAATGTTACAAAATAACACATCTTCAGCTTTGTTCTTGAGGCCAACTTCAGCGTGAAACTTGTTCTAATGATTATAGTGTAACACTGGTATCCTAGCTGCACTGATGGTTGCACTGTCTGATATGATTAGAGGATTTAGAAAGTTTTGCACTGGATTCTTCATAGTGCTTAATTTTCTTGATGTGTAGCACCATCGGGGCAGAGGCAAGAAATGTATTCAAATATGTTTTATTGTAGAACAATCACAGTCCACGGCTTCTCTGTTGAGCTTCTCCCTGTCTCTCCTTACGCGAAGCAGCATTGCACAGGCAGGTGCAGGGGCAGGTGTGGGACAAGTGGCAGGGAAGTCGTGCGCGTCCTTATGTTATCGATTCCTAGTTCATACAGGCAGGGCTGCCCCTCCCTAAACACAGAACTGTTAGAGTTTGGGCGTAGCTTCTCCCTTTCCTTGTGTTTTCCTGTTTTCCCCTCCCTATTGTGTCATGTTTGTCTCAGTCTGTCTGTGTTGCTGGGCGTGGACTCTGGGTTCCCTCCTCCTGCCTGCCCATCTGATCTCCTGCAGCTGCTGGTTCTCCTCACCTGCACCTAATCTCCAATCAAGCCCTGCAGTGTATATAACCCTGGTTCAGACCTCCAGACTCCGCCAGATCGTTCAGTCTCCGTTGCGGTACAGACGTCTAGGCTTTCTTTCCTAAGACTATTTGGATCATTTGTATTTTTGGTGTTTTTTCCTGGACAACCAGTTTACCTGTTTTTTCTCTGTGCCTCAGATCCTCCACGCCAGCTCCACCACTATACAAGACTCGACCTGCCTCAATTCTGTCTTCAGCAGCCAATTTGGTTTCTCCTCCTTCAACTCCACCACCTGCCCTGCTCCGCCGAACCCAACCTGTCCACTCCAGCCAAGCCTTCAACCAACTTTCCTTTTTTTCCCAAAAAGAATAAACTGTCTAAACTGTTCAGTCTTCTGGTGGTGTCTGCTTTTGGGTCCTAATATTGAACTGCCTTAACAGAACGATCTGGCCAGCATGGACCCAGCAGACACAGACCCTGAAACTGTAAGTTTACAGAAAGCCGTCTCCAGTCATGGTCAGTTATTAGGACAACATCAGCAACATCTCCAAGCACTCTCCGAAAGCAGCCAAAGCATGGTAAATCAAATATCTGAATTAACACACCAAGTGTCTCTACTCACGTCTCTGCTCACTCCTTCAGTGTCCCCAGCTCAACCTCCTCAGTCCGTTCCACCTGCTGCTCCTACGCCACCTCCACCTCGGGATTCCTATGCCACCGACCCAGAGCCCTTCTCCGGACAAATGGACAAATGCCGAGGATTCCTCCTGCAATGTGCCATGGTTTTCCAGCAACGGCCTCAAGCATTTACTTCGGACCAATCTAAGGTACAATATTTACTGGGATTATTAAGAGGAAGAGCTTTGGCTTGGGCGGAGGCAATTTATTCAAGTCAATCTGTGGGAACCTGATCTTATGAGGATTTTGTTCACAAGATGAAAGCTGTGTTTGATCATCCTGACTATCAAGGCAATGCATCTAACCGCCTGTTGAATCTTCGGCAGGGTAACAGGAGTGTGGCTGATTATTCTGTTGATTTTTGGACCTATTCTGCTGATGCCAAGTGGAATGAGGAAGCTCTGCGAGGAGTATTTGTTAAAGGATTAAGTGAGCAAATGAAGGATGAATTGGCAACCCGTGATGAACCTGCTGACTTGTGTTCTTTGGTTTCTCTTGCCATTAGGATTGACAACCGTCTACGTGAATGTCGTGCAGAAAGATTCGGACGTTCTCAGCGGCCATCTGCTTCTCGTCCCCTGCCCTCAACACCTACAAGAATCCAGCCTTCTGTGAGTTCCTCTGTTAGAGCCACTGTTTCACCTCCCGAGGAGGAGCCTATGCAGTTGGGGCGTGCCCATATAACGCCTGAGGAGTGTCTTCAGAGAATCAGGGCTGGTGAGTGCATTTATTGTGGCCAAACGGGACACTTTCTGGCAACATGCCCTATTCGGCCAAAAGACAGGGCTCATCAGTAGAAGTGGGGGTACTGGTGGGCCAGACAAGATCTTCCTCCCCATCCAAGCCACGATTACAAATACAAGCCACAATCTGTTGCAACCAACTAAACTTGCCTCTTTTCGCCTTAGTAGATTCTGGTGCGGAAGAGAACTTTCTGGATTATGAAGTAGCCATTCAGTCTGGAATAGCCCTGGAACCTCTGGAAAGACCCCTCACTGCCAATGCCCTGGATGGAAGATTGCTGGCTCATGTCACCCAACAAACTGAACCCATCACCTTGGTACTCTCAGGAAATCACAGGAAACAATCAGGTTCAACATTATTTCTGCTCCCAAAACACCATTGCTGCTGGGACACCCATGGTTAAAATGTCATAACCCCCACATTGATTGGTCTGCCGGGAGGATTGTGAGTTGGAGTTCATTTTGCCATTCATCATGTTTGCAGTCTGCTTTGCCTCCCACAGAGGGTGCTGTGGTATTACCCAGTCCTGAGCCTCCAGATTTGTCTTCCGTACCTGCTGATTACCATGACCTTGGTGAAGTTTTCAGTAAAGATCGTGCTCTTTCTCTGCCTCCCCACAGACCTTACGACTGTGCCATTGATCTCCTCCCTGGTGCTCCTTTGCCATCCAGCCGCTTGTATAACCTGTCTCAACCCGAAAGAGAGGCCATGGAGAAGTATATCAAGGAATCTCTGGCAGCTGGCATAATCCGCCCTTCCTCCTCCCCTCTCGGTGCTGGTTTCTTCTTTGTGGATAAGAAGGATAAGACCTTACGCCCCTGCATTGACTTCCGAGGTTTGAACAATATCACAGTGAAGAACAAGTATCCCCTGCCATTACTCACTTCTGCTTTTGAACCTCTCCAAGGTGCCACCATATTCACAAAGCTGGATCTACGGAACGCATATCACCTGGTTCGCATACGAGAAGGAGATGAATGGAAGACGGCCTTCAATACTCCACTGGGCCATTTTGAATATTTGGTGATGCCATTTGGCCTGACAAACGCACCTGCTGTCTTCCAGGCTTTGGTGAATGATGTGTTGAGAGATTTTCTAAATCGCTTTGTTTTTGTCTATCTTGATGACATTTTGATTTTTTCAAAGCAGCATGCGCTGTGCGTAGGGCCTCATCTTCCATGGGGGGGCCACATTTTGCGCGAGGGGACGCATTTGCGCATATGCGCAATGGATGCGCACATGTGCTACTATGAGGCGCGCGTGGAGTCAGCTCGAGGAAGGAGAGAAGAGACCTGACCGCCCATGTGTTGCTGCAATGATTGACAGCACTCGACATCTGAACAATAAGAGGGGTGCGCCGGCAGGCACTTGCAGAGCTGCAGCAGGTGAAGAGTTGTCAACATGTCGTCCAAAAGAGCCTCAGGAGTATGTGCGGGGCCGGGAGGTCGGATGCTCCCAGAGAGGGGAGAGGGAGAAATATAGCTAAATAAGATGAAAATAGAAAAGAATGTCTCTATTTTATTTCTGTTTTCAGTGTTTAATTAAGGTGGGAGAGGCGGAGGGCTGAGGGAGATTGGACGCCTCCAGAGAGGGGAGAGGGAGAAATATAACAAAATAAGATTAAATAGGAAAAACCTGTCTCCCCCTTTTATTTTATTTTCAGTGTTTAATCAAGGGTGGGGGATTGAGGTGGTGGAAGTTACTTTCTTTTGATGAGTAATTGATGACTATTTGTGACTCAGATTTGTTTATTTATTTATTTCAGTTTGAAGTTATTTTTATTTAATATTTATTTATTTATTTATTTCAGGTTGAATTTTTTATTTTATTTGACTCATACAGCCAAACTACTGTATCTACAGTACATTTGTTATTGCCAATAAAGGTTGTCAAGTTAAATGGCAAGTTGTTGTACGGTCATTTTGTACCTATGATACATATGGGATGGGGGCCTCCAAATAAAATTTCGCTTATAGGGCCCCAATTTGGTCAGGGGCAGCCCTGCATACAGGCAGGCAAGAGAACCGGCATGGTTAGGTCACTTCCCAAAGTCAGCGTTGTTAAAACACGACGATAATCTGTTCCTTACTTTAACAAAGTGTTTTAATTTTTGTCAGCAAAGCTTGTGTTGTTGGAACGCACGTGACGTATTTCATTGTGAAGATTGGAGGACTTATTTAAAGGAGTAATGCTGCATAGCACTGTCTGCAGTGGCTGGGTATTATTTTACCTCACAACTAAACATGGTCCAAATTTAACTCAATTTTCAAACCATCCTGCTCTGCCTTAGTCGAGCTGACTTTGCATTTGGAATGATGAGTTTGCAAAAAGTTGCAGGAAGACTTGTGCTACCTTGCGTTAAGCTAAAAGGAGAAAGTGATGAGGTGTGCTATGAGATGACACTGTGATAGAAAGAGCATCTGAAACTTGTCATTACCCATTGGGCTACTAAGAAATCCAAATGATCATATGTTCCTTTATTTCATACGTATATTTAGTTTTTAATTTCAATTTCAGATTTGAAGGCACATTAAATCAACGCCCTGAGATCTTAATTCATAACCCTCTTCATATTAAGCCAACCTTAATGCTCATTGTCCAAAATTAACTCTGAAGCACAAATCTTATCCCAAATTAAACCACCTAAATGAGAGAGGACTGGGCTCAGCGTCCTTGAAGTGACATGACACATACTGCACACGTACAGAGTAAGTGAGGGGTGAAAGTGTCTGTATAATGTGTGTGTAGTAAAGTGCCTGTGTTAATGAAGCATGAGAAACTGACATGTTGAAAAGTCCTGTGAAGTCAGTGTTCCTGACTTGTCTCTCTAATTTGAGCCTGTCACATTTTTGTGACGCATGATTAGGCTGTCAGAAGGTTGCTGCTAATGTCTTTGCCTGCAGCGATATGCACACAAAGTAAGAGACTGTGGAGAGAGTGTGTTTATGCGAGGAAGAAGGAGACAGAGAGTTTGGACACTCCTCCTTTGTAGCAGGCTCGTAAATATACTCACAACAAAACAATAATTCCCCCTCACTTCTGCAGAAATTCTATAGCTGTTTTGTGTTGGTAAGTGTTTGAAACGGTGTGATTTGTTCTTGTGAATGGGTGTGTGAATCCTGTCTGAATGCTAATGCTTTATGTCTTGACAATAACACCACTCTCGCAAGTGCTGCGTTTTACAAGTGTGTACCTGACATTTGAGTGTGCGTATGCGCTTGCAACAGTGTGGGTGCGTTTGTCTGCCATAATACCAGTCAGTGTTGGAGAAATGCCACTTGAATGAACAAAACCTTGAAGAAAAAGTTGTATTTGACCGTTTTCTTCATCCGTCCCCTCCCGTAGGAAGTCTTCTCCAGCATTCCCATTCTTATCTGCTCTCAGTTCCCATGGAAGCAGCTTATCTTTGTTAAGATTATCAGTTTGTTTTTTGGCCAGATTCGCGAGAAAACAGACCACACGCAAAAACTGTTGCTGCCGATCTTGAACAGGTGTTGAATAAGACTGTTTCTCCGTTAGTGTTTCCTAAATCTGATCAAACCTTATTCCTAATGCTGACCATAGAGGGATGTGCTACAAAAAGCATCATTTTAACAGGAGAGAAACATTTTTTGATAGGGGGAACAGATTTTGACAAAACACCAGTGCTTCCGCCTCTGCCGCGATAGCAGAACGAACAGGTACTGGAGGGGTAATGCGAGGGGAGATTCCCCACTCGTTAACTGATTGTGGATGGCGTTGTTCTCTCGGATGGATAGAAAAATGAAAATAATAAACGCTAACACGGGCCGCCAAATATACTTTGGCTGCCATTAATATACCTGGGCGGCTAGCCCAAGTAAAGTCTCTGTGTGGGAAACACTGAAGCTTTCTCCCTTTAAATCTCTGAGGCTTGGCAGTCCAACTGGCGCTATTGTGCTTAGCTGAATACACAGATAGTACCAAACTCCTCTGCAGATTACCACTGCTGTATTTACCCCTCTGAGACCAAAGTTAATCCAGGCTCCAATGTGCAATACACAAAGGGATTGGGTTAGAAGTTCAGAAAGAAATAAACATGGAAAAATATTAATATCCTCATTCTCTCACTATCTCTCCACCTCACAGTTGGAACTTAGTTGAACTTAGCTTTTAATGTATGAGACAAACAAACAAAGATTCAATCCTGAACTGGAACTAGTTTAATCTCACAGGCACCAAATATAGCAACACATCAAAGCTAATGCAAAATAGTCTTCAGATACTGCTCCACCAAGAGCCACTACATGCTGGCGACAAGAAGTATTAAGGGTCTTTTCACACCTGCACTGTTTATTTTGACTGAATCAGGCTCTGTCGACATGTATACAGATACTATTGAAAACTGATATTTTCCTCGATGTCTGAGACTTTTCAAAATGCCTTCTAAGGTGCCAACATTTCGAAACTCCCATTATTTTGTATCCATTGACATGTAAAACGAGTGTTTGAGGAATGATGATGTCATTTCCTCATTCGTGCATGGCCATTTTTGCTTTGCGTGATGAGCATGCTCCACAAGCAACAGCAGCAGTGGCCTAATAACTACTTTACATCACCGTGATCTAACCCAACTACAAGATGTACTTGTAGTTGTTTTAGCTAAATGGCTCCCATATCCAGGTGAGCTTTGGATACAGATGAGTAAAATCAACAGTTGCTAGAAGCTAACCGGAGAATGAATCAAGGTTTGACCTGAACAATCAATGAGGTGCATTGTCTTCTTGATATTTGGGCAGATGCAATGAGTGGAGTGAACGTTGCTACAAAGCTTTTAGTGATTGTCTTTCAAATTTCTTTTGTGTGTGAAGAGAAACTAAACCAGAGGAAAAGTTGACCAACTAAATCAAAAATTGTGACCACAGCGTGAACTCTAGGTTTGGAAACACCCTAAGGCCCAGTCACGAGGTGCACTGCACTGCCTTTTTTGTTTTTAATTGAAAAAAATGCCTGCTGCGCCTAATCAATCTATCATTTTAAATTTTTAAAATTTTCTTTTTTGTTTTGCTGTCAGCAAACAGTTTGTTGGGCACAGGGAAACTGAGATCTGTGTAGGTACATGGGACCTTAAAAAAAGAGGGTGGATCACAGGAAGTACTACCAGTTTGTCCAGGAGCTTTGTCTAAATGACGGCCATTTCAAGTACTGCACTTATGTTTCCACGCCTGCTGTTTTCTACTGAGATTGTGGTAACTGCAGTTTGTAAAGTCATATGGCTCTGGGTATCCAGGATCCGCTACCACTAGTTTCTTCTCCATTGTATGAAAGCTATAAAATTTTTGTGACAACCACCAATGGCCCGCCTCTCAAATCATCTGAAAAACTGGTAAAAAGTGGAGATGACGTGGGGCGCTTTTCTGCTCTGAGTTGAAGTTTATTCTACAAGCGGAGTTCAGAATGTTCTGGCAATAATGGCAGGCACCTAGAAAGCGGAAACGTAAGGTGCATAGCAACACAAAAACAGCAAGCAAAAAGCTTAATTCTCATTAAAAACAATTAGCCACCTCCAGCTGCTAAAATGCGTTCTGTGTGATCGGGGCCCAGGACAGTAGAAAACCTCAAACTGCTCTCTTGATATGCATCCATTCATTTATTTTTGTGCTGGGTCTAGGGCAGGTCATGGTGGTAGCAGCCTCAGTAGGGTAGTCCTGTCCTCCAGGACCTCTAGGTGTTCCCAGGCTAAATGAGATATGTAATCCCTTCAGTTTCTTGGGTCTTCTCTGGAGTGTCATCACACAGCCAGGAATACCCCCAGAGGGAAGGAGTGGATAGACGTCCTTATCAGATGCCCAAAACCACCTTAACTGGCACTTTTCAGTGCAGAAATCCTACTCCCTAGTTCCCTCTGTGTATCCACCCTCACTTTGTCCCTGAGAGGAAGCCAAGCTAACATGTTCAGGAAGCTCATTACAACCGCTTGTATTCATGTTTTTTTCAGTCACCTTAACCTCATGACCACAGAGCAGGTGAGGACTGGAGCTTGAATCAAATTAGAATTGTGATTTCAATTCAAGGTTCATGCTTTGGTATATCTCTAGATATACAGTCTGTGGCATATTCTAACTCAATTATTAATTTAACTTCTAATAAGTTTCTTTTGAATGGCTTTTGGGTTGTGTTAACCTTGAGGGACAGCAGTCAGAATCTGTTCTTGCCGTTTGTCCCGCCTCAGCTCTCAAATATGGATTTTCTGGCTCTAATGTCTGACAACGAGTTTGACGAGCAAAAACCAATACTCCAGGCTTCAAACTGTCCCTTTAGAAATCTATAGTAGGTGACTTGCAAGACATGGCACCCATGTTTTTCTACGTTTGTAATATTTTTCTAGTGTTTTCCCAAATGGGGAAAAATGTTCATTGAAATCCTCCAAACCTCTAATATTATGTAAAACAATTATTCTGTACAATATTATCTACTTAATCCACACTCTTCCTCATTATATCATAACCTTAGGAGGCTGTGGGTGAAAACATGGTCAGGCGATTCCATGAACTTCAGTGGACCTTTTTAATTTACAGTGGAGGAGTAGAATGGTGAATGCATTTTATTTTTGGGAGCACTTTTCTCTCAGTATTGTGTGCAGCTGTATTTACACAGCATCTGAGCTCTGGGTGACTGTCACAACTTATTCAAATGAAAGTTAAAGCTTTCTCCTCTGCGTCTTTCCAAATTTTGCTCCTGTTTAGTTTGTCCTTGTGCTCAGCCGTGTTGCTGCCCCCTCCGATTATGTGTGAGGAGAACATACTTGGACCCTCAAAGTAAATACATATTCATTGTAATAATTACATCAATGACACGGTTGTTGTGTTGCTCCCATTTTCAGCACTAGAGTGAACATGCAGCGTAGTAAAGAGCAGTTTCTAAGTATGAGAAAATAATAAGAAACAGGCTTTTTGTCAAATAGTTGTTAGTGACACATCTGAGTGTGCTCATTGCTCACTGCACAGAGAAGCGCCACATCAGTGGAGCACAGAAGGAGCAAAGATTGGGTCTAAAATGCAACAGTCTGTTTCTTTGTGTTTTAATCCCCTTGACATTTACATCTACAGACTGAAAGCGTTGGTCAGACTTTGGTCATCTGTCTTGAACGCTGAAAGATCAAGAGGCTTCAGAGAGACAGCAGCTTCACAGTGATTCAGCCTATCTGCGCTCCTCCAAATGGTCACATCTATTTTGTATCACGAGCCTTTGCCAGTTTTAGTCGTGAGTTACTGCCTTTCTAATCCATTTTTTAGCTAGTTTTTATTTTTTTTTAAACTCTGTGTTTGAGTCAGATGGACATTTCTGAGCCAAGGCTGTTTCAGTGTGCAGATTTTTCACATGTATTTATTGAAACCTTGGCTAGTTTGCCGCCTCCATTTGTGCATCGACCCTGGACTTTTCTGTCTTTTTTGCTGAGGCATTTCTTTTTAATATGTGTTATTAATTCATTTGTTTACAAAAGCACAGTGAATGGAAGTCAGAGGTTAGTGCTCTGTGCCAGCTATGGCTCAGAGATCGGGGGAAAAAAAATACATTTGGAGAGCTGGTGTTTCAAGCTGGCCAACAGAGATAATACCTTCTGAAAATATGGCAACCACTCTGTGATTAAAGGACGACTACCTTCAATAGAACTCTTTTAAACCACCTCTCAATGCACCTGAAAACAGGAGACAACTGCAGCATCAATAGAGGTTCTTCCAATTATGCAGTATGTAAAAAGAGCTGACATTAACCATTCCTTGTAACAAGCTGGTGTATACTAATACTTTATTATTTAATTTTTACTATTCTTGTCATGTTATTTTGCTTCATTTTGTTATGCTACACTGTCAAACTGTAAAAGCTGAAGCTTTGCCCACAAAAACACACTGACATTTCGTGTTTAACTTTGATGTGTTTTAAATGATGGTGTAAATGACAGCTACTTCAAGTCTTCATTTGGCATGTCGTTATTGGAGCAATATTGGAGCAAACACTGCAGCCCTGCAGAAAATGCAACACAAGAATTGGAGATTGTGATTCTAACAGACAACGCTTCGAACATGGGTGTCGTTTACACGCTTAATCTGGCCTTGCAGATCTTATCTTATGATGTAAAACTGATATTGACAAAGATTTCCTTTGGGGAAGTAATTTGCTGTTGGAAAAAAAAGTAATAAATCGCAATATATTTTATCGCAATACTCGGGTTATTATAATATGACAATAATATCGTATCGTGATAATATTGTATCGTGAGTCTTCTGACAAGTCCCAGCCTGAAATACCTCCACCTCCTTGTATGGAGAGTTATTTCCTCTCCTGCAGTTGCAGAAGGTATTTGCTAATTGGCTGTTGGCTTTAGTCCTTGCGGTGTGCTCAGTGCAACTTTTTGGCCAAGACACGGGCAACATGAGGTGATGCAACAGTCGGCCTTCGTTGCCACTAGTTCTTTGTCGGTTTGGTGTGTTTGGGTCTTAATATCTTTATTCCAAAAATTGTTTTTTAATCTTTATTTACTTGTATTTGGTTTTGTGACTCAATTTTCCATAACTGCCTGCATTAAAGATTAGTATGCAACATATCTCAACACAGACTCAACAGCATGGAGCCTGAGTCAGAGTCTGAAGTGCTCCTGATCGTTGCTGTTTTTTCTGTTTGACTCTCTCTTTCTCTCCCTCCCTCTCCACCGATCTGTCAGATTAATCTTCGTCTGTTTAAGCAGTGTAGCATCATTAATGATAGGTGGTATTATGTGAGATGCTCAGAGATGAATGAGGGTGTTTGCCTTGGCTATTACTCCCTCTGTTAGAGCGAAGCAGCATGAGCACCTCACAGCTCATCTAGATCCGTCTAAATTTGCCTCAGGCAGGCAGGACCAAGGTCACTGAAGCCCTGCCATCACATTCACATAGTGCTTACTATATATAAGAGCTAAGGTCGTTTGTTATTGTGTTGGATCGCAATATAAACAAGACTTTGGGGGTGGATAAAATTTATCCTTTACTGCACTAATGTGTCAATAACAGAGTAATCTCTTTGTTTTTGCACACGTGTGACGAGGAAGGACCTGTCCATGTATTTAAGAGTTGCTCGTATCTATGTCTGTGATATCCAAGCCTGGTGTCGGTGCCTATTTATTCCTCTTATTGATCTACTCCCGGTCCTCTCTTTCTCTCATACACATACTCTCCTCCACACAACGCGTTTCCCTCAAGGGGTTTGCTGCTCCTTCCCCGACCTTCATAGAGCTCCCAAGTCTCTCTTCCTGGCTCTCTCACTCTGACTGTGTGTGTGCTGGCGTGGGGCTGAGGGAGCAGTCCACTAATAGAAAGTCTATTGACTGGGCCAGTCACTCATTGCTGCTATAATAGCTGCCGGGGCCCTCTGGACGCCAGTCGATAAAAGCGGCTTGTCTCTGTTCACTGGTGAGAGGCCTTTGTCAGCACTAGAGGAAAATTAAATGTTTGATCGACCACCTTTAAGATGCAGTTTATGGTGCCTGCGTGTGTGTGAGCATGCATGAGAGCTATGTGTGTGTAATACTGTATGTGTGAGTGAGTGGAGGAAACAGAAAAAAAATAGAAATGGGCAGCAGGTTAGACGCTGTAACAGTAAATCCTCTTTGATTGTCTGTCTCAGACTTTGCTGCGAGGAGTTTATGTGTGTGTGTGTGTGTGTGTGTGTGTGTGTGTGTGTGTGTGTCCCAGAAGACCAGTGTGACCACTAATTCCTGAGAAGCTTGTTCCTCTATGCGCCTGGACTGCAAACTGCTGGCTTGACTGTCTCACCGTTTGTTGCTGTGGATCCACAAACACACACTCATGCCAAGTCTCCCCAAATAACGTTTGGCAGCAGAAATGGAGTCTTAGAGGAGACAAAGTGACAGCAAATTGAACTTCAGATAATTAAAGGTATACTATGCAGGAATTGTCTGTTACAATTTGTAAACATCTCCAGCAAAAGTAAGGTCTGGTTTTGGAACAAGCTTTGTCCGCTTGGCATTTTCCCCTTCTTGTATTTGCATTTCTACGCATTGTGTATACAATTTTCATAGCTTCCTTTTTATAAAGGAACTTGACTTGTGCACTGTGCCTAGGAACGACCCAAACACAGCAAAATAAGTCATGTAGACATGGTCAAGACGACCTGCTTAAATTCAAATCAAGCATCAGAATGAGGAAGAAAGGTGATTTAGACTTTGAGTGTGGCATAGTTGTTGAGTTGTCTGAGTATTTCAGACACTGCTGACCTACTGGGATTTTCACGCACAACAATCTCTAGGATTTACAGAGGATGGTCCGACAAAGAGAAAATATCCAGTTCTCTGGGAGGCAATGCCTTGTTGATGCCAGAGGTCAGAGGAGAATGGCCAGACTGGTTCAAGATGATAGAAAGGCAACAGTAACTCAAATAACCACTGGTTACAACCAAGGTATGCAGAAGACCATCTCTGAACAAACAACACATAGAACCTTGAAGCAGATGGGCTACAGCAGCAGCAGACCACACCAGGTGCCACTCTGTCAGCTAACAACAGGAAACTGAGGCTTAAATTCACACAGGCTCACCAAAACTGGACAATAGAAGATTGGAAAAACGTTGCCTGGTCTGATGAGTCTCGACTTTTGCTGCAACATTCAGTTGGTAGGGTCAGAATTTGGTGTAAACAACATGAAAGCATGGAAGCCTACCTGAGAATTGCTGCTGACCGTGTCAATCCCTTTATGACCACAGTGTACCCATCTTCTGATGGCTACTTCCAGCAGGATAACGCACCATGTCACAAAGCTCTAGACTCACAAGTCAGTCTTTAGACGCTTTGCTTAGCTAAAGACTGATGACTTTCTCCCTGATTTTGTGTTTAGATGGGTGGATACAATTTCAGAGTTTAAAAAAAACTCCCTACTTTGCAGAACCAATAGTAAATCTGCAGGGCGGTCCTTCTGTGGCTCGCTCAACTCTTGTGCTTGTATACATGGTCCCACTAGAAACACGTATAGCGGTTCAAAATGGCTCAGCCGTGCTCGCAGAAAACGCCGTCAAAGTTAGTGGATGTTTGTCGCGTTTGCAGCGACACATTCTCACAAACTAAAAGAAACACATAATCTTTTACAAGGCCATGACTCATCCGTCCAGCCAGACTATAGAGGGATTCGCCTTGTTTACAAATAGCCTACTTCCGGGTAGAAAACCAGCAGAGCTTTAAGCTATAACGTTATATATATATATATAGCTAAAAGCTCTGCTGGTTTATATATATCACATTTTTCACATCACTGTATCACCGTTTGGACTAATCCGATGTTTGTAAAATCTATAAACACAATGATTGAACAAACATTACTATTTCTTAGTCGTTAGTGGTGTCTGTAATAGGTAATAACTCATTAAACGGTCCGTGGAAAAAATATTTTTTCCAGCGGATATCTTAGTTACAACATGATTGAGCTAGCAAAGCAGTTTTGTGTTGCTATGTGTGATATTTATTCAGTTTTGGGAAATCACGATGTCTAGAAAGCATCAGTGGCTGCAGCAGACAGGGACAGCTAACAGCAGCAGCAAAGCTAACATCAGGACGTCATCTGTTAAAAGCCTCCCGTTGTCGGATACGACATGACACTACTCCAGTTAGCTCAATCATGTTGTAACTAAGACATTCGCTGGAAAAAATATTTTCTTCACGGATGAGCACATGTTTGATAAAACAGAGTTAAATCTCTCAGCAGCCATTTTCAAGCTCTCTGTGTGTTTGTTTTCTTGCGGATGAGAAAAGGGGGAGTGCACATTTCCGAGAAGGCGTGTCCTTTTCAAAAATGCAAGAGGCATTGCTTTGTTGCCGGCCGTTTTCGTCAGTGTGTTAAACACACTTTAGAAAGGAGTGTCCCCAGACTATCAGAAGGCGGAGATCTCTGATTGTCTGGTGGCGAGACTACAAAGCTCAAATCATCTCAAACTGGTTTCTTGAACATGACAATGAATCACTGTACTCTAATGGCCTCCACAGTCACAATCTCGATCCAATAGAGCACCTTTGGGATGTGGTGGAACGGGAGATTCACATCATGGATGTTCAGCTGACAAATCTGCAGCAACTGTGTGATGCTATCATGTCAATATGGACCAAAATCTCTGAGGAATGTTTCCAGCACCTTGTTGAATCTATGCCATGAAGATTGCTGTTCTGAAGGCAAACCGAACCTGTGGTCGCTATGACAAGAACACAGCCCTGCACGTTGGGTGCCAGCTAAGGGTACTGAGAGAATAACATTGGTACTACAAAGAACAGATTCATGTTAAATCAATCAGTAACACATTATGATATCTAAGAGCACGCCTGGGTGAGAATGCTGGGTTCAGACAGGAGGCAGAAGCTCTGCATGAGGGTCTTGCAGCTGAGACAGCATAGCTCAGCAAAGGTGCTCAACTCAGAACTGAGGTGGAAGTGCTGCAAAGTGGCCTGGAAGCTTTATCAGTCTCCCAGCGAGTTGAAACTGTTGGCGCAGTGTCAACAGTTTGGTCTATCGGGTCTATTTTTTTCTATTCTTCTTTAGAAATAGTATCATTACTGTTTGTTATTGTGGTTTTTTAAACTATGTTCTTATTCCACATATCTGTCTGTGCAGGGTTAGTCATTATTTAAAACGTATTTAAGTATTTAAAACGGTCAGCTACTGAGAAAAGATAGCATTGTTTTTGTGCTGAAACATTTGAAAAACAATCAGCCCCTGCATAATGTGCTGCTGTATTGCACGACTGCTGAGGAAAAAAACAAGTCTTTTTTGGCTTATCTACCAAACAGCTGGACTAAAGTTGCTATCACTGTCTCTATGTCCTCTCCACACACATCGTAATGACTGCCCTTGTATGAAACAGTCTCACAGGCAGCCTTTTGTCCTGTAATGCCAACATGCACCTCATTAGAATAGTCCCTAAGGTAGTGCTAGGGGGGAAGTGAGGAGGCTGTTTGATTGACAGCACTGGCATTCAGACTTAGGGGGTGGAGACAGTGTGGAGACAGCGCAGCAAGGTCACTGTCAGGGGAGAATAAATATGGAGAGACCTGCCAGTGCTTTAAAAAAAATCTGTGCCACATAGTGAACTGCCTCAGTTATGCCCACACACACACACCAACAGTGTGAGGACCAAGGCCACAGGGTGAAGGGCCATGGTGAGACGTCGGTATGCAGTGTGGATGTGTTGGCGGGTTGTGAGTGTGTGAAATGTGTGACACCCTCTTGTTTGGGCCACATGATCCTCAGGGGGGTTCCCTTGTAGCCAAGCACGGTAGCACGGGGGAGCTAATGCCGCGGTCTGGACACTAACCTCTGAAACCTGGTTCATGTCATTACTGAGCGGCCGTGATGACAAGCCGAGACAAGGTCATTGCATTTGAGATTTCAAGCGTCTTGAGTGGCAGTTCTGCGGCAATAAACCACACAACCCTTAAGAGTGGTCTCTGTCAACACTTAAGCTGCTGTCTTTGTCAGGAGAGTTGATCACAGGCGTGAGATAACTGGGAAGGAAACTTGCTGCTAATTCTGTCCCACATTCATGCTCGCGGCAGACGAAGAGGGAGAGCGGCAAATATGATTATGGCTGATTTCTGCCAAACTGCTGGTAATGCAGCTCAGGGAGGAAAACACGTCCAGACGCATGGACACAAACACAAACACACACTCACACACAAAGGCAGGCAACTGCTGATTGAATTAAGGTAAAATTAACTGGGAACTTTGTGAAAGTTGTGCTGCTTCCCCGCAGGCAACAATCCGATTAACTTCATTAACATACCTGGCTCGAGCTTTAGTGCTGTAAGGAAGACATGCTGATAGAGAAATAGACAATGTATGAATGTATGTTGGGGTGGCAGCGGTGGTAGTGGGCAGGAGGTGAAATTGCAATGAGGCAGTAGCCAGATGGAGAGGTGAGGTAGAGGAGGGAGGTGGGAGGAGGAGGAAAGGGCTGTGCTGAGTGATATCTGCAGTGTGCAGGGTGTGAAGCGTGTCATCTGTCATCTAATAGAAAACCTGTGTGTGGCCAAAGCTGAAATGCAAAAACATACTTTCCTTTCCGTTCTCGTGCTCGCTCTCTGCTGCTATTTGTACCCACAGGGTAAGCGGTCCAATCAGTAACCACTCCTCTGCCGTCCCCGTCCACCCGTCCGCCTCGGTGTCTCTCTGCTGCTCCGTCACCTGTCACATATGCAGTTGTGATGCAATTTCCCACATCTCTGTGCTGGGAATCTTAAGTAAGCTGTTGGTGAGAAGTTGGTAGGAGGCTGTGTTTGTTTAATGCAAATTTTCAGGGGAAGGCACATTTACAGAGCCAGAGTAACGAGCCTCTCATTTACTTTTCAGATGAATGCGTCTGTTTACTGCTTGTTGGCAAACAGCTATCTTTAAATGAAAGGCCTGATTGGCAAAAGATGCTTGCAATTAGTCTTTTGTGTTCCGGAAAGAAGATGTAATCACATAAACATGGTGTCACTGATGAGCTGCTTTAGTATTGTTGTGGTACAAATGATGGTAAGAAATTACGCTAATAATCTATTGTCTCACAAGAGACTTTTAAATCAGTCCCACATGCGACTCAGTTCATCTTTGATGTCACTGCAGCTGTTGTTCAAGGTCAGAGTGACCTTGTTAGAGCTTTGAACAGTGAGGTAGCCGTAATTCCTGTAAGCTGACGTGTTCACATTTAGTCTCTGAGGATCTTTTGACTCAGAAAGATGGCACCTGTCATGCAGTGTGTGTTTGTGTGTGTGTGTGCATTTTCTGGTAATGAGGAGCATAAAAGCCAGTGCATGAATATGTGCAGGATTTCATTCATTCAAGTTGTCATTGTTCTGAAAGGAGAAAATATTTTTGCAAACTTTTCAGGGCGATCTTGCTTAATAAAGTCATTTTCATTGATTTAAGGCACAACAGAATCAACAAGCTTGTTTTGGTTTGTTGTGCTGACACGCAAGAAGTGACGCCTGTGACTCACACGTGCAAACTGTCAACTGCCTTTGCACGGACGTCAAAACAGCCACAGATTTTGGGAATGGCATCATCCACCCTTGGGATCTGAGATATATTAGCAGTCTATTCAAACCCTCACAGTGTTTTTCATCCCACAGCGATCATGATGACAGCCACCCTCTGGTTTGTGACCTAAAAGATTATATATCTCTCCTCGTGGGGAGCTCAGCCCAGTTAGCTCCCCGGCCTTTTACATTTAACAGCACAAAAGATGAGTCTGCTTGCCGTGCAGTCACTTCCCACTTTTCCTCCTCTAATGAAGGCTAAGTGCGTTTTAGTGTTCTAATGGCTCTGCATTATACTCCGTCTCATCCGGTTCGCTCTTACAAGAGTGGCTGATTGAGACCAAGGCCCACTGATATTCTGCTTTAAAGAGGAGAGGGGTGCTATATATCGTTGGATGCACAGGATTCATCCATTTCAGTTTTTAATTATTCATTTCATGCAACTTTTAAAACCTTAAACACATGAGCCATATACCAACGGCTTCACATTTGTTATGGACATTAATTAAAGTGTGCTCCGGATAATAGTGTCATCGTTGCTGCTCAGTCACAGTACCATCTGTAAGCAGTTGGGACAGTGACACATTTTCGTTGTGATGGCTGTGTACTCCAGCAGATCTGATTTGGAATGACAAAACTATAAATCAGAAGTTAAAGACTGTTACAGCTCCATGACTGCTTCTACAACAGCTTTAGTGAAAACTTTTTATCTGCGGTTGGAGCGTTAACTGATCTGTTGAAAGCAAAAGCCAAGTTCATTTGATCTTCCCACTGTGAGAATGTGTTTGAGAGTATTAAGGTATTGTTGTGTTCAGTTTCAGTGTCAGCGGTGTTTTTACTAGAGCAGCTGTTACAACTACAGGTAGATGCCAGCAACGTGGGTGCTGGTGCTATTTAGTTGCAGGAGAATTAGGAGGGGGAGGATTCTCTTGTAAGTTTTTTCTCCTGGAAATTTCACGACACATTTAATTTAACAGACATCAGCTGAACTATTTGGTAACTGTGGGGGGGCATTGACACTTGCTGGGCAGCATTTTTACATCTATGTTGCAGGGCTCAACAATATGCAATACCCAATTGCCAAGGGCAGGGGTAGGCAACCTGTGACCCTGGAGCTACATGTGGCTCTTTAGACCCTCTCCAGTGGCTCCCTCTTGCTTTGACATAAAATTATCTGGAAATGAATGACGGTTACTTTTGAACAGACTTTCATTTGTCATTGTTGATGATCTAAAGTGATTATTGTATTCTCCGACTGTAAAAATGTGTAGCCTATACAATGTTTTGTCGTTTCATCAACTAAAATGTGCGTCATACATCTATGACCTGGTCCCTTTTCCTCTAATCTTTACTGAACTTAACTGTGGCTGCCTGGAGTCTCTCTAGCAAGGCTAGCTGGATTCCAAATCCAAAAAAGGAAAAGTCTTGGAAGAAAAACTGAAGATTTAATAATGTGTGGACAGATTCATATGCTTTCACCACCAACACTGCAAAGCTTAAGTACTAAATAATTATAAATAGCCCACTGCAGAGTAGCCAGCTTGTAGTAAATCATATTAATGCTCATGTAGACCTATTCGTAAGGTTGATGCGCTAATTTAGACTCAGTGGGCTGTTACCGTTATTTAAATATGTTCTGTGGCTCCAGACAGATTTTTTTTTTCTCTTTTTGGCCACAAATGGCTCTGTTTATAGTTAAGGTTGCCAACCCCTGGCCCAGGGCAAGTAAAATACCATATCAGGTTTCTAAATCTAGCAACTCACATGCCTGATCGGGCAGGCGGTATAGATGAATTAAACATATAGTTTTTTCTGGAGCTGATGATGGAAATAGCTAAGGAGCCATCTCACTTTCTTCTCATGCCTTTTGAGAATTGCACATGCGCAGTACAGATCGTGTACTTGCAAGAAATGGTGGCGGGCAAAGGCAAAGTCTGTGAGCTGAAGTGCAAGCGAGCATTTTAAATATCCTAGAAACTTAATTTTAGTTTTTGTTGTTATTTGATATCTGCTAATGAAAAAAAATGTGTAGGGGCAAGTAAAAATTGACCTCAGGCTCAGATAGTGGACCCACTTGCCCGAATGGGCCAATAAAAAGAAAGACATACAAAAACATAACGTTGAACCCTGTGTTAGCTCTGGAGTATCTTCACTGATCATAATCCTCTGTTAAGGGTGCTTCAGGAACTTCAAGAAGATCAGAGATTGATGAGGTGGGCATTGTTTCTGCAGCCTTACAATTTGGACATTCAACATGTCAAGAGTGCTCGTGTGCTCTTAGACTCTTAATTCCATGTTGCTAATTGCTTTTAACTTCCGTACTCTCTCTGCCTGTCTGTCCTCCCCTCTTAATTTGCTCGTGTGGTAACAAGGTTGCTAGGGTTGTGTGGATGGAGGGAAACTGCTGGAAAATATTGTTTTGTTAACTTTGTAATGACTTATGTGCCACTGCAAAGAGTTACTATAACTAGGTCGAGGTTTTTAGTAGAACTCTGTTTTTATGGAGTGGGGTGTTACGGCCCCTCCTTTTCTGCCTGCAGTGGACTAACCTAATTTTGTGGCACCTGTTTAGGCCTCCACCAAGTTTACAAATGCCAGCCCATTTTCCCTTTTTGTCTCTTCCCCTGTCCTCTCTACATTGCCCAGGTTTGGTTTTGGTTTAGTGTTTTGCTGCCTGCAACATTTGCACATAAACTTTACTTCCTCACCCATGCATTCCTCTCAGTACTGATGCACTGACTCTCCTTACCCCATGCTCTTTTGTAAGTGATGATGTTTGTTTATTTCTAATAAAATTAATTGCCACTTTAACTCGACTGGTCTCCCCTCCTTGTCACATGCATTGAGGCGGTTTGTAGCACAGATGTTCAGCTTTAATTCAAGGGTAATTACATCCACTTCAGCTCAGTAGGAATTGTAGCCCTTCTAATACACAGTCATCCAGACTACAGGAAAATATTAAACAAATTTAAATAAACAGTAATTACAACTTTGGTTGCAAATCCTTGGTAGTGAATAATGAACTCTATAGCGCATGGACATCAGCAGACATTTGGTATCTTACTTACACTCTTCCTGGACTTTGGTGTATCCATCTTTACTTCTTGGTTTTGCTGTTTGGCTCAGCTGTTTGGTCTTCAGCATCTGGCATGTCACCGTTTTCGTGTTTTGAAACCAGAGGTGACCATATTTTGAGAAAAGGTGGAGCTGTGGGGGAGTGAGAGGTGGATCTGACTCAGGCTGTGCTGATGCCCTGCAGACAGCCTGTCACTCAAAGCAGCTGCGCCCTTTATTATGCCTAACTTTAAGTCTTAATAAAATGTAAAGAGATGAGTTATATAAGAATTCACCCCTGCAAAGTTGTCATGAATGGAGAAATTAGCTGTAGAGACCAAAGCTGTTTTTGTACCAGGCTGTAAACATGTTTATTTCTTCTGTAAATTTGGGCATCATAACACGGGTGTCTATGGGGATTGACTTGCTTTCGGAGCCAGCCTTAGGTGGCCATTGAGGAACCTCAGTTTTTGGCACCTTCACATTGGCTTCATTTTTTAGCCCTGGAGGTTGCCGCTTGTTCAGTGTGTCGGCACTATTGGCACAGCACAGTTGCTGAAAGTCAGTACTTAACCTCAAAGTTTGTCTTTAACTTTAAATGTAATGTGCTGGAGTACACAAGCTCAAACAATAGAAAATGTGCCACTGTTGTAACACTTATTGATGCCACTGTGTTTGTCGTGGAGCTTTTCGAATAAGTACTTTGCATATCATCCCAGTTACAACTTGGCCTTCCCTTTTTCTGCTTGACCATTCCCCATACCCTCCTTCTTTTTCCCCCACATACATAATGCTGACCCATTACAAAACCTGGTGCCTTGTTCTGTTACTGTGCACGCCTTTTAATTTGGCCGTGTTCATGATTGTAAGGTAATTTTCTGCTTAGCTGAAACTCGTAATTGAAACAGTGGATTTCTTGGTGTTTCTGCTCAAGAATCAGATTTCGTCTGACATCTTACATGGTTTGCAGAAAAGTCACCACACCTGGTACAGACAGGTGTGCACTGATGTAATCATCATCAGGCAGATGTGCAGTAGCATGTGTATGATATGCACCAATGGACAGAGCATACAAGATCTTTTTAGTATTTACTGTGTTAAGACTTAAACTGACAACGTTGAGTGTATTTAAAGATGTCTGTATCCAACTTAATTTTGACTGACTCTTGAGAGTGGTGTTGATTGACACTATTTTCCATGATGTGATTAAGGAAATGGAGGAGCTGCTTACAGCTAAGAGATTAAAACAAATTGCACTTAGTGGTGAGACAGCTCCACAAAGATCAGAAACGAATTAGACTCAAACATTATGTCTTTGTAAAAATCTTTTGCTTTACTATAAGTCTAATTGAAAGTTGCAGTCTGTTGATGCATATCATATTTTGATAAGATGTATAAACTGGCAAGATGCATAAACTTCCTCCATACAAGCTGCTAATGCATTAAAGTATAAAGATGATTGTTTAGCTTGTTCTGAATAGCATAGTCTGGATTTGACACACAGTGTTGCAGCGATCATGTCAGAAAGATGAAGACAGAAAGCTATATTTAGGCGAGGATGAGTAAACTAAATGGAGCTGAAGAGCGGTGCGTGAACAAGCACCTGTCAGTCAAAGCCAAAATTCCCCAAACATAGTTTTCTTAAACCCTCAGTGTCTCCTTGGTGGAAAAATAACCGAGACCTTCAAAAAATGACTCGTATTTTACTTCCATTTTCCGCTGTACATTCATGGATACATTCAGGCCGTTACACATCGGCTCCAGCAGTCGTGGTTATTGATTGGATTTGGTTGACAGGGACACAAAGCACCTGACTAGCTGTCTGTTAGCTTTGACAACCTAATTTCGGCTGCAGACTGGCTGTCTGGGCTTGTATGTATGTATGTGTGTGTGTATGTGTGTGTGTGTGTACGTCTGCATGCTGGTTACAGATTTAGATTCCTGGTTTGGGGTGCGCTCTGCAGGCTGGGAGAAGGATGTTGAGATGACAGCAGTCACAGGGGGGAGACCATCAGATGTAGCCGTCAGCTGACAGACAGATTTATTACACTGCCTGTCCCCCTCCTGAGTCGAGGCCCAGATACATACGGTATTAGGCCAAATGCTGCCTCACTGGCCCAGTTTATGCCTAGCCTAGTTTGGGTGAGTGTAGGTGTTGTGGGACACCCCTGTAGCATGTCTATATTCAGTGGCTTTTCTTTCATGTTAGCCGGAATGTGGTGCCTACAACATGGAGCAAAGGAGCAACCGTGTCTGGTGAACTGGTTTTCGGTGGACAGAATATAGCTGTTTTTTTTGTTTTTTTTGTATCAAATGTGAACATGTCTGCAGTTTGTGAAGAGGTCCCATTTTCTTTTAACTAAATGACTTTTTCCTTCGAATGAACAAGATTGATTTGTCATGAAAGGCCCCAGATGGTGAAATAGAGTTTAGATGGAGCGTGCATCTTGTAATGAATTTTTTAAAGTGCACATTGCAAACGCTATTTGCCAAAACACTCACATAAATCTCAACACACTCTCAAATGTACGTACAGGCACACACGTTTACATGGATGCATGAATATGCAAAATACACCTGTATTTGCACACACGTTCAGACATCTGCTTCAGATGCTGCTGCACACTAACACACACACACCCCCCTGTGAATGTACATGTGCATTTGGGGGCTGACACAGTGAACGTGTCAGATCAGAGTTTTAATTAAAGCCTCTCTGGCCAGCCGTGGAGCAGGAACAGCAAAAAGCTTTTTACTGGAGGAGTGTTTGGCACTTGGCAAAGCTTCCTCATTTGAAAAACAGCAAGAGACAGATTTGGATTATAGCTGAAGCCAAAACAATGTCTCTGCATGACTAGAGCTACAGCCTCGTTGTCTTTAGCTTAAAACAAGGTTAAAAATACTGGAGTAATCTGTCAGAGTAAGTCATGATATGATTTCATTATTATGTAACCAGTGGCCTCGGCCACAAAAGAGATGGGGCACAAATTTACAACAGGGCATTTGTGTAAACACAGAATTTGACATTATTATTGCTGTTTTACTGAGCTTTAATGTTTCAGTTGACCTTGATCACAGTTGGACCATAAAATTGTGTGAGTCACTCAGACCGTTTGGTCTACTGCTGAGTCTTGAAGCTGGTGTTTCTTTTGAAATGGGTGAAAAAAAATCTGCATATAGGATGAAATGCATTTGCACATGTAATTTCAAATGTTTTAATCATTAGGGTAAGAAATGACATTTTAAAAATTGTGATTACTTACTGGTTTTAAAACCATTTTTAGTCATGCTAGCAACATGGCTCTAAGGAGGGCAATGTTGGGCTGTCTCGCCACGACTTTGGTGTGGACTGAAGTGTCTTAACTTTTGGATGGATTGGCATGAAATTCATCATGTTCATGTTCATGTTCATCATCCCCTCAGGAAAGATCTGGTGCAGCAAGCAGATTTCCAAGCCAAGACTTCCTCTTCTGTGTGCCATTCGTTTCAGCTCATCTCTATGAACAGATTTCAGCATATGAATACACATTTAAAAAAAAAAAAAAAAGAAAAAAAAGAAAAGCGCCAAATAATCGTCAGAAGATAGTGGATTGGTTCCAAGATGGCATTTTGGCCAATGTGTTCCGCCCATGAATATATAAGGACACCTAGATAAAGTGCTGCAGGTGGGGCCCTGTACACTCCTGTGATAGTTGCTCAGTGGTGCATGAAGCCAAAAAGTTCAACTGCCACGTATGAAAGTACCCGAATGATCAGCAATGCTTAGAGACTTAAGCTGGCAGAGCTGGCTACTTCCAGTTTAGCTAAATTGAGTGGAGATAAAATGAGTCAATTGTGCGTCTGTTCTGCATTTTAAACTTTTCGGATGTTATCAGACTGAATGGATCAAATCCCAGTAGTGAAACGAGTCAGCTCAGTGGCCTAGTGGTAGAGTGTCCACCCTGAGACTGGGAGGTTGTGTTCGATCCCCGGCCACCAAAGGCTATAAAAATGGGACCCATTGCCTCCCTGCTTGGCACTCAGCATCAGGGGTTGGAACTGGGGGGGGGGTTAGATCACCACATGATTCCGGAGTGTGGCACCGCTGCTGCTTACCGCTCCCTCAGGGGATGGGTCAAATGCAGAGAACGAATTTTACACACTCAGGTATGTGACAATCAGTGGAACATTATTCTTTAAAACTTTAAATTTTTTTTTTTTTTTAAGAAATTTTTTTCACTGATTTACGGACATCTCTTTCTTTCTCATATAAGACAATGGGAAAACGTCCCTGGGGCCACTTGGCATCACACTATGAAAATTGGCTTCAAAGTCCGGTGTGCTTCCTGGGGCCTGTTTCAGCCTCTCTGCACAGACTGTTTATCCGTCGTGCAAACGTGATTGGACAATACTACTTGGACTATACACAAAAACCAAATACTTCTGATACCAAAGTTTCACCTCATTGCCTCCAGGTTCTGCATACGTATGCAAATATCTGTTTGTAGAGATTGCAGTTGAATTATTACCCAGAGTACTGCAGCAGTTGAATTTTTGCACAAATTTGAAAATATAATATCAACTAAATGATGGGGTTATAGCTACTGACGGATGAAATAAGACAAGGTTGAAAGAAGTTAATACAACTAATACAACTCCTTCCAACTTGGATTTATTTCTAAACTATCAGGAGGTTAGAAAGGATGTTGTCAGTGGGATCAGAATATTTCCTCAACCCAAAGATGGTACCAAACAGTTTGTTTAATAAGGTCTAATCTGTGATATCAGTGATCCAGAAATGCACATTTTGTTCTCTTTGTCTCTGCATGGTTTGGTCCTCACCTGGTTCAGCTGCCTTGACCTTTTAAAAGGACAGTTAATGTCCACCAGGTTAGCCTGTAGCTCTGCATGAATAAATCAGCTCGGACAGGTCAGGTATCTCTGCAGAAATTTTAGATTGCTGCTCTAACATCCCATCTCTGTCTTCAGGAATTAGCACAACACCATATATACTCTTATGTTGATGAAGATGCGTTCAGTGCTGCGTGCTGCATATGTGCCCGGCTGCTTTTGTCACCCGCCAGCCTGTGATCCACTGTCTAAAATGCCATCCCGGGCTGTGGGGCTGAATATTGTGATGGCGACAATGATTTTTGACAGGGAGGCTCTGACAGGCTCTGACAATGAACAGCCTGCTGCATGGAGCAGAGCGGCAGAGTGGAAATCTGTTGCTGCCGGGCTGTCTGGGGTCACATCACCACTGCTGACGGTAACAGCCAGTTAGGGACATGCAGACACAACATGTGACGGGTGAAGTGAGAGAAGCCTCATCTACAGGAGTGTGTTGTCTCTGACTTGTGGAAGGTTGTATTTAAATGTGCGGGTTAAACATCTCACGTGTATTCAGAGAGAGCGAGAAACTGTCCTGTGCTCATTGTCTGTCCTTGCTCTTTGTGATTGTTGAAAGCAGTGTTTATAAATGGATATCTCTACACCTACATCATCAGGGTAATCTTTTCCATCAGGCAGGCATTAAATGAAAGTACAATTGAATCAAAGAGAAGTTCAGAAATTTTAACAGCCAGTGTTGTTCTCTCCTGAAAGCAATTCTTGTTTGTTCATTTACCAGTTGTCAAGGGGGGTGACTCAGTATTTACGATTGCTTCACGCACATAAAGAGACCGCACTAAATCGTTACTCTGCTGTCTCCTCTGAAGAGATTTTGTTTTGTGCGACCCCCGTGACCCATTTGCCCTTTCAAATGTCAACTGAAGACGTATCTCCATCTTGACATTTTCCTGCAAACGCTTCTCATAATGATGCCACTGTACAGGGGCCACACAGAGGAAACTGTAACATCCAAGCAACTGGTTCTCTGGGTCCCATTACCGTCACTCACGGATACTCTTTCATGTGGTGTGGAACGATTACAGAATCAATTACCACGGCTAATTCAGTGTAAACTCTACAGTGCGGCCGAGCCACGCTAGCGTTTTCAAATGAAGGGAGTTCAAGAAGCCGAGCTGCGAGCTGCACCTACAGTAGAGAGATTACCTTCGCAGAAACACATCCCAGCAGAACACGGGGTTACAGTGATAGGGTCATGAATATGGATGAGCAAAGATAACATGCCCTACTGTGGGCTAAGTGGAGTGGCGGCCCAGTATTCTCACACCCACTGACTTATGGTACGCAGAGGTTGGATGGCGCAGTGGAAATGACATAATACCAGCTTTAATGTTTTATTTAGTTCATCTCCTGTTGACTACAGTGGGCCATTAAGAGCGCACAGCATTTCCCATTTGCACTGATTTCCTCTCCCTCCTGCCGCCCTCTCTTCTCTCTCTCTCTCTCTCTCTCTCTCTCTCTCTCTCTCTCTCTCTCTTTTGCATTTGTTTTTTTCATGGATTTGCTCTGCAGCTCTTGGTAAACAACAAGTTTGATTTCCATTCAAGGAAATTACATGAAAGCTCATACACATTTTGCCTATTGTAGAGATATCTTGCAGCTCAGCGTAACTGCGCTCCTGTTTAAAGTCGGTGGGTTTTTATGCTCATTTATTTTAACAAGGTCTTAAAGAAGGTGTCTGTGTGTTTTTGTGGTGGTGCTCTCTGTGTACCTCCAACTTTCCGCCTCCCTCTCCTCATCCAGCAGATACTGCAATGTTTCTATGGAAACTTTGTGGAGAGAACTTAGCTTTGCAGTTAATTGCTTGATCAGAACAAATGACCTGTTTTTTTTTTTTTACTTTCAGAAAAATCTTTCACTACTTTCATCAGCTTTTTTATTCATTATTCGCAGACACGACAATTCTCGCAGTTCAGATCTCACCTTTTCTTCTTGCAGCTTTTCATGTGCTGCCTACTTTTATGTATGAATAAATGAAGAGTTGTCACCATGGTAAGGGCCTATATTATGTATGTGTGTGTATAAGACATTCAAGTGCTATGACAGGAACAAGAACAGCTCCTATATATTCTATATGAGATCTCAAACAGGAAGGTAGGTTTATGAAGGGGGTTGGGAGTGCCTGCAGCAATGGCCATAAAGACACATCAGATAGTTTGATGTGCTAAATGTTACAGCATGAATGATGCATGAGTAGGTCGATATTATCAACTGATTTTAGCTTGTTACAGATATATTGTCAGTTGCATGTACAGTAAGAAATTGTTAATTACAGGAGTACTTTACCCACAAAGTTATTATTTGTATATCAGTAACTCACCCTGTTTAACGTTGAATTCAAAAAGAAAAATTTGTTGTTTCTCACAAGCCTGCATGGTGAACGGAGAATCCAAAAACTGAGAAAATTATTTATGAATTGGAGTAAAAGGGGGCCATGTTTAACAACAGCAAAACTATATCGACACATCCATCCATTTTCATCCGCTTATCTGAGGCCGGGTCGCAGGGTCAGCAGGCCAAGCAAAGCACACCAAACATCCCTCTCCCCAGCAACACTTTCCAGCCCCTCCCGGGGGACCCCGAGGCTTTCCCAGGCCAGATTAGATATGTAATCCCTCCAGTGTGTTCTGGGTCTGTCCTAGGGCCTCATTCCAGTAGGATATGCCTGGAATACCTCTAACTAGAGGCACCCAGGAGGCATCCTGATCAGATGCCCGAACCACCTCAACTGACCCCTTATGACGTGAAGGAGCAGCGGCTATCCCAAGCTCCCTATCTCTAAGGCTGAGCCCAGCCACCCCTCTGAGGAAACTTATTTCAGTCGCTTGTGTCCGTGATCTCATTCTTTCAGTCACTACCCAGAGCTCATGATCATATGTGAGGGATGGGATGTAGTTGGACCAGTAAATTGCAGAGGCTGCACCAAACCGCCGATCCATCTCATGCTCCATTCTACTCTCACTTGTAAACAAGACCCCAAGATACTTGAACTCCCTCGCTTGAGGCGGTGGTAAGTCTCCTCCAACCCGGAGGTGGCAATCCACCAGTTTCTGGCAGAGATGCAATTCTGAGGTCCCCAAACTGGACCATTTCCTTTCCCTAGCTGTGCCTTGAGATCCTGTCCATGAAAATCACAAACCGGATTGGTGACATGGGACAACCCTGGCGACCAACACCCACCTAGAACATGTTTAACTTTATGCCGAGTATCGAAACATCTGTTTCAAATTCTCAGACAACTCATGAAGAATAATTCCAGTCTCAGTACTTCACAAAACATGCTATTCCTAAAACCTTAATATTTACTTTCACATGAGAGTAGCTTCTCTGGGCGAGCATGTGCATTGAGAAGTGCTTGTGTACTCCATTTTAGAAGAATGAGAAGGCATGCTACTTGTCTATGTGTGTTTAATAGTAATGTTTTAGTGAAAATTTTAGTGAAAATTTTGTGTTTTGGTACTGGGCATACAACTAGATAAATGAGGCTTGGATTATACTGCATGAGTTGTGTGAGAGTTTGGATGTTTTGATAGTAGTTTGATAGTTGTTTTGCTGTTAAACGCGACCCCCCTTTGCTACAATTCATCAAGAATTTCTCAGTTTTTGGATTCTTTGTTCACTGTGAAGGTATGCCAGAAAAACATTTTCGTCATGAATTCAATGTAAAACACAGGTTGAGTAATTGATATAGTCTTCGGGCTGCTGAGAGCACTGATGATAGTCAAGGATTGAAACGTTTGCTGCTGTTTGTACTTTTTTTTTTTTCACTCTTTTTTGTGCACTGATGTCTATAGATGATTTTTGCATAGATCTGAGCCTGCTGACCTTTTTTTGGCTTTCTAGCCCAGTTACATTGGGGAGCAGTTATCTCCTCTGCTGTCCTTTCCTGAGTAATTAATATACAAATGCTCATATTGTGGGTGAAGTATTCCTTTTAAGTCCAGAAATAAGTTTGAGGTAATTTGGAAACAGTGTCACCATTAGTCTGTCCACTAGAAAGCACTAACAAGTAAAACATCCCGCACAAAATGCCTAAATAAAATCTTATATAAAATGCATATATTTGGGTTTTCTACCTCTCCTAACTTCCTGAATTTAAGATCATCTTCTTCTCTAAGATTATTCTGTGCTCCTATGAATTACAGCAAAGTAAATGTGTGGTGTGATCGATCGATCGATCGATCGATCACTGTCCCCTGCTGAGCGGATTCAGACTGATCCTGATGCATCTTGTCTTATAAATGAAATCACCAGATGACTATTTAAACTCACTCAGTAAATACTGGTACATGTCCTTTTCTGTGTGGAGCGGTGCCTCTGCTTGTTTTCCTTGAGGCTTACCGGCATTATAATATTTCATAAAGATGTAATAATTTCTGCTGATGTAACGTGGCAGTTCACCTCTTACTTTTATCATATACTGCGAGAAATCATAAGTAATAATTCTCTTATTACTAATAACTCAAAACAAAAAATCTAATTTAAAATGAATAATATTACAACTCAAAACATTTTCTATTAACAAATATTTTGAAACTCTTAAATGTCAATGTGGGTACTGATCTCAAAAAATTACTCATAATTTTCATAACATATCTGTGTCTGTGTGTCAGGTTTCACAGCCTGAAGTTTCCACATTTCACACTGTTGGTCCACCTTATTACTCGTCTCCCTAATTTAAATTTCAGATATTCATTCATATTATTGGATTTCTGTATCTCATATTCTACATTTCATATCTCCTGTTGATGTACCTTTGGCTGAGGTTCTGAGGTATAATATTTATACAGAAAAAGAAAAAGGTTTGGGAAAGGGAACGACAGGACAAACTGATAAACACTGAAAGTAAAAGGATATTATTTATAACATGATTAATCATCTAAATATTATTGCGTTGTTGATACTGCAGAGCTGGAGGTTGTGCATGTTTGGCAACAGACGATCGCTGCCAGTGAAAGCGAATTTCACACATCTACATGGCGGTGCGAACACACAGAAAAAGAAAAACGACAGGTCTGGATTTTGCAAGAGAAAATAGATATAGTTGTCATCTTCATTGTATTCATCATCAGGTGTGTTTACAAATGTGCTCACGGTACACAGCTCACAGCGAGTCTCCCACTGCCAGTGCAGTTGACAGCTTCACATACACAGACACCCACCCGCAAGCATCATATCACAAAATTCCTACCCATAGATACAGCTCTGTCATATATTATGTAACATCTGGTAAAATCTGTGACTCATGGCACAATCATCTTCTGCACAGACTGTGATATCGGCACACACAGACGCCGCTTCTATTCTGAATACAGCAGAAAGGACTCGGTGTAAATAGTCATCAAAAGAGTCATGATGCACATCAAAAAAATGCCATATGACTTTTTGTGTTTTTCTCATGGCATCACCGATAACAGAGGGGGTGGTAATTTTAGACGTGGTGTTTAAATCCAACAGTTTGTAGTCCTGCGTCATTTTGGCTGTTTTGTGAATCCACTGGCAAAACAGTCACATATCAGATGTTTCTCCGAGGGGACGGTCTTTGTTGAAACTGTGGTTGTCCTCATGAAAACAGCTTATCACAATCCCGCTATGATCACTCACTGTCTTCCATACGCTGGATTTTGGTCCGTCATCACTGACTCCTCGGCTCAGGATGACTTTATTTTCACTGATGGTTATCAATTCATAAACATGACCCACCCAAAGGTGGTTTATTCTCATTTCAGTGCCAGCATATTTGTATTTTTTCATAATACCCATAAGAAACACATTTCCCTTATCGCCCTCAGTGCAGATAAACACTATGAATACAAAACTCTCGTACTTCTTAAAACACAAACTTCACCTGCAGCTACTGCTTATTTACACATACTGCTTTGTTAAACTTCACTTCAAACCCTCATTGTATGGTTGTTAATATTACAGTGTGATTGCATAAAACCATTACTCATCCATATGTCTGCAGAAGAAAAACAATTTTTAATCAGGTCACTCGTAGTTCACTCTCTTCACCGTGAAATGAACAAAGCACAAAATAAAACTAAGTGTTTACAGAAAAAGGAAAGAAAAAAAAAGCTTGAACCAACAAGAACTTACAGAGGATAGCTTAGCATTGAGTGTTTTTTCAATCCTTTCCTCAGCTTATAGAGAAATGCTGCTCAGTGTCAGCATAGGAAAGTGGAGCGTCTTCTCCTCGCTCATCTTGCTGCTACAAACTGTAGTTAAAACTCACTTCACAGACACTCTGAAGACACTACAGATGAGGGGTGTTATACAGCGGTGATTAATTTCTAGGTATCAAAAGGTTTTTTGTTTCTTGATGAGTAAACTCGCAGTTGAAAAGAAGCCAGTTCGGTACTTAAAGATGACCTTTTTGCTCAGGTGCAAGCATGTGCAGTAATGCATTACGAAGCTATCACTAGAAAGCAGCGCTATTGCCAAAACGCGCAAGCAATAGGTTTCAAAAAGGCAAGTGAATGCAACGTTGTACATTTTGCATGCATTGAATTACATCCCAGTTGTATTGTACATTGGCTGCTACATGGATTGGGAGTGATGTTTTTCTTTTTTTTCTTTTTCTCTTTTCCTCTCTGTCCATAGCAACAGAAAAATAAATATTATCTACATGTCGCCCGTCTCAACAGAGAAGAGAATTTTTGTCACCTCCGGACTGCATCTGACATCAGTATTCAGTGCTGTGGGAATGTTTTCAACAGTAGATGATTCACAAAGTTGCACAGACCCTCACCTCAGAGCAGGAGTTGTTTAAAAGTCTTTGTGCTGCTTTTCTCCTCTGCCTTCTGTAACCATGCCACATGTCAAAGTTTTGATTATATGGAATACATGAAAAGATTCAAAATGACACATCCACCATTTCAAAAAAAAAAAAAAAAAGTGACACCAATCCACTACATTTAAAGACAACACAAGATTCAAACCAATATGCCTCTTTTAAAGTTATGGCAATTCATGCAGTCTGCAATGGCTGAGGTCGTTGGGGGTTTTCTTGTCCTTGGGTTTAAAAGTCTGGGCCTGAGTAGGTCTCAAGTGGTCTGAAAGTGAGCCACGCATGTGCCACCATCACTGTGTATGAAATGCATGTAGAAACAGAAGTCTTGGATCACTGTCAGAGCACTTGGGGGACGGCTAGTTAACAGAGTTATTATTACTGCTGCTCTATGACTATCATTGTAATGATTATTACCACTCTGGGCAACGCACTGACATCAGTTCAATTTTAGGATTGTGGTTCACACAGGAGTTATGTGGCAATATGCAGCCGGAAGTTTTCCGGCTGCTGTTGGTGTTGAGAACTCATATCAAACACTTAGGTGCTGAATAAATCTCCGAGATATATTTTTAGATCAAAGATAGAAATAAACACACTCACAATGACCCACACATGCATACTGCAGATGCATGCATGGATGCCCAGGACACCCATACACCTATACCCACACACACACACACACACAGACACACACACATACACACACACACACTGAAGTTACTCTGCACAACTTTCTCATACTATTCGGTTTCCGACATGAGTCCTTTTATTCTGAAGTTGTTTATTCCAATAATCTCGGTCTTCATCTCTTCTTCCTTTCAGAGTGGCCTGTCTCTGTGGCTTACTGCTGGTGTTGCTTCAGGCTGAAAACAAAACACAGGAAAGAATTTGTTAGTCTTGTTTTGCCTCTGACACGAGCAGATCCGACAAGACATGGCTCTTTAACCACAGGGAACATCAAGCCCGCTGGGGGACAATATTTTGTTTCTGGCATGCTCTGTCCCTGGGAAGTAATCTCGTTTACCTGTAAAGCTCTGTGTCACGCCATCCTTATAAACCTTGAGATAGCAAAATAAACAAGGTCCTCATTGCTAATGCATCGAGATAAATGTGCAGAGATGTAAGACTGCGACCCTGCATTGCTGTATTTCCTCTACCGCGCTCAAAAGAATTTCTTTTCACCAGGAATAACAGCTCTTCTGTACTGTATGTGAAGCATTAGCCAATAATCCCGTTTCGCAATCTTCTCGTAATTACAGCCGTCTATTATGCCTTCTATCTGGCTGTTCCCCAAATTAAAACAAAGCAGAAAGATATGAGCATAAACCCTCGTGTTTAAGGTGCAATAATTACTGTGGATTTGGCCTTTATCTTGAGCTGCTGATTGTTTTTCACGATGACAGGCGCTGTGGCTGCATTCTGTTGCTTTATCGCCATTAAACAAAGCAACTCCAGAGGCAAACACGCCACATTTAATTAAAACAAAGAGATAAGTTGGATTGAAGCTCATGCCAAGCAACACCCACCTAATTGAGTAAGCATTTTTTAGTGAAATTTATTTTGACCCCCTCCCTCCACAGGGGGGTTTAAGGGCAGTAAAGCTGATCTTTGCCAAATATAACTGAAACAACAATATCAGCATTCAGTTAGTCTCATTTATCCAATTGCCTGAGTGTTACAACAGAAATCCCAACAATAATACACATGTAAAACAGTCCCTCTTTCATCTCCGCAGTTTCTCTTTTGTATAAATGTTCCTCTTGTCAGTTTGAGAGGCTTTTTAACTTTGTTTCATGATGCAGTTTTGAAATGTTTTCTCCTCAGTATGAGCTTAGCCCTGTCTGCAGTTGTTAGGTTTGTTCAGAGAGACAAACACAATCAGACACACATAAAGTGGGAATAAGGTGTTTGTCTCAGTACATGGCCATCAGTCTGATCCTGAAAATGAAAACACGTCCCCCAAACAGCACAACAGATTCCACCATTTTTATCACAGTCCTTGTTAAAATGCCACTCCTCCGCCGTGCCCTAATTGGAGCGTTGCCACACACTCATCCAACGCTCAGACGGAGAGAGACATAGAGAGGCAGGGATGCACAGGCACCCGAGCTGTCAGCACCTATCCTGGTAATGGCTGTTAAAACAGTGGCCTCTACACCCCATCTGCTCTGTCAGGACTCATCTAGCACTTTGCAGTGTGTGAGAGGTGGGAGGGTGTGACTCTGGTGGCCTGTGTTGTGCTCTGGGAGGGGACAGGTAGCAGCGAGGAGGAAGGGGAGGACAACAAGAGGAGAGAATAAAAACAGTGTTGGGGAGAAAAAGTGGTCAAAGACAGGGAAAACAAGACAAGTGCATTCTGGGAGGCAACCGAGAGTCGCATGGCAGGTAGAAATGAAAAAGAGTCCAGCAGTTGCATACGGATTATTAGTTCTTTCTACTTAAAGTAATATAATCTCGAAGATTTCATTTAAATGTTTGTTATGAAAGTCACTACCTGAGTCTGTGGCCCACTGACAAAAGGACTGCAACATTTTTAAATTTGCAGCATTATGAACCGGGTGTCAAGTTGCTGTATTAACTTCCTGCTACTGCAAACCAAACGTTTTCTACTGCTGCATCTTCACATTAAGGGTAGGGTCGGTATTTTTCAACCTGGACTCCTAACATTTTTTTTGTCGAATGACTAATAAGAACAGCAATTTTTGAATGTGGTCTGGTATTGAGTGACAGGGTCGACAGCGGGGCAATTTTGCACCCTCAATGTGCGTCCACTAAAGGTGTTTGTTTTTACGACTGACAGTCTAGGATCTTCAAGAGTCTGACGACATTATGGGAAGGATCCCTACAGAGACGGACCTATTTGTTAAAAGGTGAGATCCATTTTTAACCAGAAACAGCCCCAAAATTGTCATTGCCAAACCCACCAGACTCCATTTGAATAAACAGTTATTTCAGTGTGTATAGAGCCAGCATATTTTCACATCTAACTGGTTGAATTAAGGCTTTATTTCAACCAGCCAGAGTTGGTGATTGTTTTTAACAGTTGAAAACAAACCAAGAAGACGTTTGTGAATTTGATTTTGTTTCTGCTGGCTTTGAAATTAATGTGTTTCTAAGATTATAAAATTATTGTTTTTTTAAATGGGATCTGGTGGATTGGGTGATGGTGATTGTGGGGCTGTTTCTGGTTAAACAAGAAGGATGTTACTCTTTTAAAAAAGGTCTGTCTCTGTAGGGATCCTTGACACTTACAATAACAATATGAGCTTGTCAGTGGCAAAAACAAGGACTTTTAGTGGCCATGTTTGATTGCCCCAAGTGTTGCAGCCTGTTTGTTGCCTGCTGCTGTATTGTTCAATACTAGACTAATTTGAAAAATTGTTATTCTCATTAGTGACTTAAACACAGAAACATAAGAGATGGGGTCCAGGTTGAAAAATACTGCAGTTACCCTTTAAAAGCATTCACCTCGAGAAACACAAGTTGCCTTTTGTTAAAAAGGAGTCACAGAAAATGCAATGTGTTTTTCATTTAGCTTAGCACTTACAGCTATTGTTCAACAAAAATGCGTCCACAAAACAAAATGGTAATTTTCTGTGTTTTTTGACAGCAGATCAGTTTGAAATATCCAAGAGAGCAGTGAAACAGTCAGAAGCAGTCACAATGAGCTGTTAAATGAAGAGCTGCAGGCGACAGACTGCACACCTCCAACTTAGGAAGGTAATTGACACTTGTCACTGAGCCCTGCTGTCCGCAGACTCATGCAGTGTAAAAGCAGATCACTGTTGCTCCCAGAATGATGGAAAAAGGCCAATTATTGCCTCGCCTCTTAATAAAACTGATAATGGTTTGTTTTGCTTCCCCTAGAACTCTGTGACCTGCAGTATTAAACTGCATTTGCTGTTAACAGCAGTAACTACAGGTGTCGCAAAATCAACCAAGACTGATATCTTGGAGATTGCCCTTTAAGTGTGACATTATACATACTGATGGTGCAGGATGCAGTGTGTGTTCCTCTACATCTTAAGCAGACTTTAACATAGAGGTAAGGCTGCAACCAACATTTATTTTACAGTATTGATTTTTAAAAAAAAATCAATTCATTGTTGAGTCCAGAGGTTCCCGCCCCTTCTGGCTAGTGGCCTTTTAAAATGAAGCAATTTCTATGTTCTTGACCCTGCGCGAGAGGTGATGGCTTCAGTGTCTGCATGAACTATGAGTGGTAGGACTGCAACTAATGATTATAGTCATTATAAGTCTGCCAGTTATTAATTTATTAGTCTGTTAAATAGAGAAAAAGGCCCACTGCAGTGTCCCAGAGCAAGAGGTGATCACCTCAAATTGCTTTTTTGATCGATCAACAGTCCTAAACCTAATGATTTTCAGTGTATAATGAAACAGAGGAAAGCAGCCAGGGAATAATTGGCTTTTTTGGTAAGGATTAATTGATCATCAAAATATTTGTTGATTCTGTTTCTTATATTTTTTTTCTGCTCTCATGGGCAGTTTAACCCAACACTGATTTTTCCTTCTCAGTTTGTGTCATGTGATGGCTTTTTAATAGATGTAAAGGTGTGAAAGTATCCAGCATTTGAGAGAAAAAAAGGGCAACTATTCAAAAGTAAAAAAATCACTTCTAAAAAAACAAAGTTTCTATCCTTGTATTGGCTTGGGACTGCTCAGATTTATCTTTCGAGCACCAGGTTTAAACTATAAAATGTCAAAAAATCGTATTAAATGCCCAAGACACTTTCCTAGAGCCCAGGGGGACATCTTCAAATTGCCTGAGGACATCCCCAACAGTCAAAGATATTCAGTTTACAATGATATAAACCAAAGAAATGGAGCACATCTTCACATTTATACAAGCTTGAGCCAACAAGTGTGAGGCATTGTTGCTCGACAAATGACAAAGCACACTGAACAAAAATATTATTGTATCAGTTTTGTTTTTGCTTTGCACCTTTCATGGCATCTGGCACTTTTTTTTCATCACAGATGAATCCTTGTTTGCACTGTACTGGACAAATGGCAGACAGCATGTATGGTGGTGTGTGGGCGAGTGGTTTGCAAATGCCAGCGTTGTGAACAGAGTGCCCCATGGTGACGGTGTGGTTATAGTATGGGCTGGCATAAGCTATGGACAACAAACACAGGTGCGTTTAATTGACAACAGTTTGAATCATATGTGAGGTGGCAGCACGGTGGTGCAGTGGTTAGCATTGTCGCCTCACAGCAAGAAGGTTCCTGGTTTGGACCCAGGGTGTGCGGAGTTTGCATGTTCTCCCTGTGTCAGCGTGGGATTTCTCCGGGTACTCTGGCTTCCTCCCACAATCCAAAGACATGCAAGTTAGGTTAATTGGTGACTCTAAATGCCCATAGGTGTGAATGTGAGCGTGAATGGTTGTCTGTCTCTGTGTGTCAGCCCTGTGATAGTTCGGCCTGTCCAGGGTGTACCCCGCCTCTCGCCCAATGTCAGCTGAGATAGGCTCCAGCACACCTGCTCAGGTGAAGCGATCCTAAGACCCATGGTCATGCCATTCATCTGCCACCATGAACTCATGTTGCAGCATGATAATGCACGGTCCCATGTTGTAAGGATCCACTGTCTATCTCTCCTCCTCTCTGCTGAGCTCCTGTGTGTGCGAATAAGAGGTGGAACAGCACACACACACACAAGCCATTAATGAAAGTAAAATGCAGAATGACTCAGTTTATTCATATTAATTATCAAAGTTATGAGCAATCACTGTCATCTAAGGCAGATGCTGTTTCATCACAGAGATAGACAGCGGTGCAGAACTGATGTCAACTGCACTCACTACAACACTGCAGTGCAAAAAAAGCCCTGTGGGCAAACGGCCAGTATATTAATGTAGCCTAATTTGTGCCGAGGAAGTATAGACAAATACAATTAACAGTCTACAGAATACAGTTCACTTGCGGAACTTAGGCATGGCTGCACCAAAGCAGCGAACACTGGAGGATGCTCTCTTAAAGGGACAGAGAAATTCCCTCAAGATGGTGACAAGGCCAGAAAGATTACAGAGGATTTATTTTTTATTTTTTATTTATTTATTTTTTTTAATATATATACTTTTTCTAGTTTGTAAAAATGTATTGAAGTACCATTAAGGAACACCTGGATGAAGGGATTTTTTTCTGAATGCATTACAGAGCTATTCAGTTGTCAAGTATGAGCCAAGGCCTACACTGGAGTGATTTTGAGTACTTTAAGTGTGTGCCATGCAGCTGTATTATCTAGGAACATAGAAGTATCGGATCAGGGCTTGGTAACGGCAGGTACTCAATATTAAATGACTGAGATGCTCTGGATTGGTGTGTACAACAGTGGGTTCTAACTTCTGTCAATTTTCAACAACTTCAGAGCCATTGAGGAGTGGGCCAACATTTCACAGGCCACAGTCAACAACCTGTGTGAAGGAGATGTGTCACACTGCATGAGGCAAATAGTGGTCACACCAGATACTGACTGATTCTTTGGGTTATCTGGGACTAAAAATTGCATTTGTAGCAGCAGTCATGTTAAAATCATAAAATGTATTTTTTAAGATCAAGCTACACGTTTGAGTGGCCATCCCAAGGCACATCTGTGTACTAACAATGCTGTTTAATGAGCATCTTGATATTCCACACCTGTCGGGTGGATGGATTATCTTGGTGAAGGAGAAGTGCTAATAGGATTTTGAATTTGAGCAAAATTAGAGAGAGATGAGCCTTTTTTGTGCATAGAAAAGTCTTAGATCTTTTATTTCAACGTAAGAAAAATGGCAGCAGAAACAAATGTGTTGTGTTTAGCCTAGATTTTTGTTGCGTGTTGATAAGTAGATTGTCATATTAATAGTTTCAGAACTTTGTAGAAGCAGCAGGGAGCCTTTATCATGCCAGAAGAAATCTGTTGCCTTAGACTCAGCGCTATATGTTTGTCACAAAGTCGTTCAAAAACATAAATTTGAACTTGCCGATTCCAGGTGCCACTCCTCCCACTGTAACCTGTCACATTGTTTAGAAAACATCCCCTGATTAGGCTGTTTCTATGGGAACGGCATGGTGAAAAGAGCCATGGGACAGTTTTGACTGTGTAGTGACCCAGTATTTTCTTGTATTTTGCATGCATATTCTTACCTTTCACAAACTTTTCACATCTATCTACACTGACACTATTATTAGTATGTGTGCATTGTACAATTAACAATTTGGATGCAGTCAGTGTCTGAGCAGGACGGAAGATGAGGAGGAGGGCAGAAAAGGTAACAGAGCCAAGGAAAGTGCAATGCAGGGAAGATGATGTTGAGGAAGGGGTGAAAGAGAGGTCAAGGTCTGAGTGTTAATAAATAATAATCCAATAATCTGTCCGAGGGCCACACATGTGGGATGTGAGATATAGGAGGATGTGAGAGTGAGGGCAGAGAGAGCGCATGTGCCTCTGTGTGTCTGAGGGAGGTGTTTGCGAGGATGTGAAGGTCACCTTGGCACGCTGTGCGTGTGTGTGTGCCAGGTAAACGCAGTCCGGCAGTTGCTAAGGGAGCAGAACTGTGAGTCATAATTCAGGCATGATGACCCCCACCCCCACCCCACTGCCCTCACCTTATTAACATCACAGACGACGATGCTCGGGGCGATGTGTGAGTGCAAACAAAAAAACGCGCGTTTGTGTGATTTTGTGCGAAGGGCGTGAGGGGAACACAAGGACAGTTGCCTTTGGGGCAGATGAGGAGAGCCCAAGGCATAAGCTTGTGTGTGTGCGTGTTCAGGTGTGAGAGAGGAGGTGTGTGAGAGGAGAGCGACCTGCACCAGTCCTGAATTAACCTTTCCCCTTGCCTCAAGCAGGGGGAGGATGCACACACACACACTCTGCCATGTTACACACACATACATGCAGCAAGCCTGTCCTATTATCTGGTCGATAGCTCAACCATTTGCATTCAGAGTTACTTTACACTAAGCACTGTAATCTCTCACACTCGCTGCCACCCTCTCTTCCTCTCTCTGCCTCTCCCTCTTAAATGTGCATTAGTTTGTTTTGTAGTTTGTGTGTATGTGTCCTCTGTGATACTGATGCTGAATAATTACCAGGGTGAGTAGGCTAAATGGATTGTCCCGGACCTCACCATCCTACCCTTGGGGCCTGCGTTAACATCAGCATCAGCATCACACACACACACACTCATACGCAAGCACACAGTATGCACATAAAGGCAGGCCAGAGGTCGGACATTGCATAACGACAAAGCACCCAGAGAGCAAAGGCCATACAATCCTAGTGAGCGATGCGAACATGAATAATATTATACGGGTAGTTAAAGCCACGCGGTGTCATTGGTCAGAGATACGACCCCGCTGACAGATCCCATCAAGTAAACTGCACTTTACTGGTTGCTTTTTCTCTCGTGGACTCCAAGGAGCTAATTAGTGCCCTTTCTTGTTTTGTTCTGTTGTTTTAATGCATGTACACTTGGACAAAAACTTTTCAGGCTGGTAATCATTGCGTAAAAGCCACCATAGCCTTGAGGATATTCTGTACTGTGACTGAGGTCTCTAACAACACTTCTTATGGTTCAAACAAGGACTGGATGATATGGCTTACAAATAATTTCTCTATTTTTAGGCTACACCGCGATATACAACATATCTAAATATTTTCATATTGTCTCTGCTGTTTGACTAAACCCTTTGATGCATATGATCGTACAAGTGTGATCATTGTAGTAAACCCATCTGAATTTAGAGGGAACACAGCTTGTATATGACTTTTTAGAGGCTTTAATTTTGAAATTCCACATCAGCTTCCTGATATTGTCTGAGTGACACTCTGAGGTGGTCTGCTATTATTCTGAAGTGAAATCATAAACAGGAAGTTTCTCAGTGACACTCTGAGGAGGTGCACTGTCAGTTTGAAGTCAGATTGGTCTTTGTGAATGTGTTCGGCATTGCTTTTATACTGTCAGTGCTCACACAATCTTACCATAATGCCTAGTATATACCATACACGTAACTTGTCGTTTTCAAAGTGGCTGGCTCGACTGCAGTGTTCTGCACTTGGTGGTGTTTTAAGTGACAGATTTGTGGTGCTGCTACCTTTAGCATCAATTGGTTTGTTGCATATTTCGCAGAGGATAGTAGTCTGTTCACATCTGCCCTCCTCAAACCAAATCACTGTCAGATAACAGACTCACTCGTGGATCTTCCTCCATTTTGAATAGATGTTAAAAATTGGTGTTAAACTGATAGGTGTGTTTGATCAGTTTCTGGGTGTGTGTGTGAGTGTGAGTGTGTGTGTGTGAGTGTGTGTGAGTGTGAGTGTGTGTGTGAGTGAGTGAGTGAGTGAGTGAGTGAGTGAGTGAGTGTGAGAGAGAGAGAGAGAGAGAGAGAGAGAGAGAGAGAGAGAGAGAGAGAGAGAGAGAGAGAGGAGTGAGTCTCCTGCATGTAAACTTGACTTGCTTTTAATGCATAATTACTGAAATGGAATATCTCGACATGATATATATGTTCATTAGTCATATTGCACATAAAATTATATTTAAAAATTGAATACATTTGAAACATCGCCCACCTGTAGTTCAAGCTACTGAATATTGCTTATAGAAACAATGTTAAAGCAGTAAGCGACAGATCAGTATAATAGAGCCTGACTGATGAAACAGCATGTTAATATTATATAACTATTGGTATTCCATTTAGTCATATTTTCTATTATATGTTGGAAGATATACAAAAAGCAATTTGCAGTGCATAAATGTTTTATAGACCCAGTGAGATGCATTTTATAGTTAACTTATAGTTGATGCTATCATTTTTCATAATAACTTTGAAATAAAAATGTTCCTTGTCACAATACTTTACTTACATATTTTTTGGGATTCATATCTTGTATATATGTGTGTTTATCTGAAAACTGCAAAATAAGTAATATATTATTTACATACGCACATAACAATTATGCAAATAACCAACACATCAAGTTGCTGGTGTGTTGTACTGTTGCTGGCTTCCATGGAAACAAAACTAAAAGAAAGAAAAAAACAAATGTTACAGAATAAAATAAACTTTCCATGAAGTAGTTGCTGCATTCACTGGGCAACACATCTGAATCTTACTTCTCCAAAGACAGGATCAAAGTATGCCAACTCCTGCTGCTATATTGCTATTTTATAATTTCTTATTTTTTATTGTCTCACTTTATATTGAAGCATAATGCACTCCTTTTACATGCATCTTATTCCTCTATTTTACTTGTAATTTCTCTCTGCATATACGTCTTATCACAGTATCCCTCTGGAGATCAATAAAGTGATTGTAATTTGGCGATGTCCTTCTGGTATATATACACATGTAACTTTTTAGAACTTGATTAAAAATGACCTCATGTATAAGCGCAGGCATACAGTCACCGCTGGGACCAGCCTGCCATCATCAGAACATTTGCCAGATTTTTTCAACAGCTGTACGGCTGGAAAAAACCAATTCAGCTCCTCTCTGCTGACGGCCTTATGTTCATTCTTTAATTGTCACTTTTTTCAAACTAGCCATTAGTTTTTACTCGCAGTACTTGAGTCAGGAATCAAACCGAGGATTTAATATTCATCTATCTGGTCGAGTTCTGTCTGCTGCCCACTTGTGTCCCTGTCTGCTGGCCAGCTAAGTGCACCGGCTTAATTGCAACACTCTGTAAACTGCGAGAATGTTCTGCCAAGCTTATCTTGTTATATCTCTGCTGTTATCATCCCGTACAGGTCCAATTACAACAGGCAGTGTGTAGCGACTGTGTGGAGTCTGCAGCGTTTCAAATGACCCGCAGCTGACTGTGTATGAAGCAGATGCACGGAACAGATAAGTAGAGCTGGCAAAGAGATGCATCCAGCTGTTTAAAGAATAGACAAATCTGTTGTTGTTTTGTGATGACGCATCCCTAATGCCAAACATCACGCACACATAAACATATATGCACCAACAGACGTAGATACACATACACAGTTTTCATGGATGTTTCTTCGGTGAGAGCTAATCCCCTGCCGCTGTCAGCCGTGCTTTCGTCTCCTCCGGAAAGCTCCTTACACAAGCCAAAGCTCATCCTGAGTGTGAAAGAACACACACACACAACCCACAAAAATACGTACACACACACACACACACGCACTCAGCCAAAGTTAGGGTGGAAGATCTCACATCACTTTGGCAAAGTCTTGTCCAGTCCTGTAAACAACCCAGAGATATGAACGGAAAAGTCTCAATAGCCTCTTTTCCATAAGTACATTTCAGAATTTACACTCATGCACGCTCACATACACGTAGCTATACAAAAATATAAGCCACATTTGTGCAGCAGAACACTCCATAATCAGACAGCTTGTTCTTAAAGGAAGTAGACTTGGTAAAAACGTTTGTACTCATGCCATGTGCTGCACAAATAAACACAAATGCACACACACTAACACACACTTCATTCATAGGCCCTGTGTCCTCTTTTTCCCTAAACTTGCAATGCCTCAGAGGTTGTCTGGTCTTATGCTGCAGCCAGAGTGTGTGTATGAGTATTTACAGTCCTGTGTCAGCAGAAAAGTGACACTTATACAGTGTGAAAGGAGCATTATTTGCTATCACATCATGCCCCCACACTACTCTGTGTTGCAGAGGCTACAATGTAATGCACATTGAGGTGGGAGCGGTTAGGGGATGTGAGTGAGAATCACTGAGCCTAAAGTGGTCTCTAACACATTCATGTACTCGTATTGCGTTTCACCTGAGTGACTGGGTGAAGGCAGAGGGAGTGAGGTCGATGAGGTGGAACCTTTGGTCTTGTTCGATGTTTCCCCGAGGATCAATCCAGCAGTGCAACAGAGCTGGCAAGACTTATTTCCAGTACCAGTGTTCACCCTCGCGGACTTAACAGAATTCAGCGCGCGTTGGCAAAATAAGTCTGCGAGGGCTCAAAGCTGTCGCGCTGTAAAATCGCTGTTGCTTTGAGGGCTCTCTCATGGACTCTTTCACACTTTGTGCACACTGTAAGTCTGCAAACCTGCAGATGCTGCTTAAGGGAATTTCACACAATCCATAGCTTTGTAACATTAAAAACAGGGAGGGGCAACTTCTAAATACAGTCGTTAAAACAAAATTGCGCCTTTTTCTTTATATCCCATGAATATAACCATCTAACTGACATTTGTATGTTTATCACATGAATATAAAGTAATGAAATGGACAGCTTTGTCATTTTCTGAATACTATTGACTGTTTCAAAAATACGCCACAGTTGTTTCATTACGAGGGCATTATCAATCCACTTTATGAGGGCGTCATCAACCACAGGTGCTTTTCCTGTACACTGTGCGCATTTGTTTCCTGTCTCGATCCCTCACACAGGTCATTAGCAGCCATAAGCTTTGAGGAGACTACGTTTTTCATTGAGAGAAAATTACTTTCTTTTTCTTGTCATGATTTTAATGTGCACTCAGTACCAGCCTCAGGCAGACAGCTGGAAGCAGATGAGGCAAGTCTCATGGGAGTAAAGTTAGAAAAAAGTTTTTCCATATGCTGTCATGTGAAAATACCCAAGATGAACATGGTAAGCGGACTATTATTTTTTATTCGGCATGTGTAAAGGAATTATTCTGTCCCAAGCTTTTTGAATCATATACATATAACCTGAACCATTTTTGAAATCAGGTTGTATCCTGCACATAAGGAGAAACTTTAATGATGTTTTTCTCTCTAATCTCAAACATGCACACACTACAAGATTGGAAAATAATGGTGCATCACACCCTACAGGATGTTATAAGGATTATCGTGCCAGAGGGAGCATGAATGCACCACGCCATGACATCTCATGGGGAGCAGATGTAAACGAAGCAGAGAGTGACGTGAGGAGAACAAAAGCAAAAAGCTAAACATGCCTGGATGAAAAAAACGGTCAACATAGGTTGTGTATTCTTCAGCGAAAATTTTAATATCTGCCAACAGTAGTAAGCTAGCTAACATTAGCCTTAAGGGGTAGAATATTTACCATTGCTTTGGCAACGCCATCAGCTCTGTACTGATGTAATCATCATTCTAATCATCCAGATTTTAAATCATAAATCAATATCAAACATGTTGCTCTAATGAGCCTGCAAGCTGTTCGGGAGATGTAAAATCTGTAAACCTCTCACATCACCAGATAATCTGAGCCAATATCGGTACCGACTGGAGTTGTTCGCCTTTCGTTGAGAGTCTGGAGAATCTGGAATATATCGACCCACAACTCCTGTAGTTTGAGCCCGCCTTTAGAAATATGAGCTACTGAGAAAAGTCTAAGTGTTTAAGGCTGAGGGTGGACACTGAGCTGGGGGGGTAAAGTTCTTTTCAAAGTTGACTTCTGTCTCACAATCCTGCTTCCTCCCTTTCCAGTAAACCATTTGATAATCTATCTTTTACCCTCAGAAGCATCACGAGGTCCTTACCTGCCCTTACCTTACCTTACTAAAACTTCCTTTCCTGTAAGACCAGACACTCATTGTGCTACAAAACGTCAGTATTACATCCTCTCATTCTGTTGACATCCCTGTGAACAGTCCTTAGAAAATTCCACTGCTGTGGAATAAGACCGAAGCCCAGCTCTGCACTCGTCTCCACCAAACGTCCTCCACTTCAGACCACTTCCCATAAGCCTGTCTGAGAAGGTGGATGAGGGTTTTTCTCACCTCCTATCCAGTGACCTATCAGCACTACCCCTGTAAATCTCCCTGGTACCTCTCCCTCAGTCCGTCTCTTGCCGCCCTCTATCCGTCGATGTCCCGTCAATCCGTCCTCTCCATCCTAAGCAGCAAAGCCCTGCTGCTGTCAGCAGCAGCTTCACCTCAATGTACACTCCAAATCTGCTCCTTATCTCTCTAGCTCCACTTTTCACTTCAATTTAAGGAGATTTTCTCTCAGCCGCAATTTTGTTTTTACTTTCTCCTTCTCTTTGCACCGTTTTGTCTCCAATCCATCCTGTTTCTGTCTGTATCACTACATTTCTCCACATTCATCTGTCTCTCCTTATCAATTTTATCTGTTGTTTGGCATTTCTATCCGTTTTTATTTGTTTCGCCTCTGTCTCAAACATGATGTGTCTTTCTGTCTCCCTGCATCTCTCTTCCCATCTGTCTCTGTGTCTGTGGTGCATACTGTCTCTCTTGTGTCTATCAGTCTTGCTTACTTTCTCTTCTTCTCTCATAAACATGACTCTTTCAGTGTGTCTGCCCTCTTTTCCGCTTTGTGACAGTAAACCTGACAGGAGGAGAGAGTTATGTGGCACCCTTTTTTCCATGATTTACAGCCTCTGTGCGGAGATATTATACATCACAACAATGACGCGCTTTAGGAGTTTAGCTGACGCTCTTATCCAGGCTGACTAAGAGTGAGTGAAGTGCTGTATTAGGCACTCAGTATCTTGCTTAGTGGCATGTGGTAGTTGATGGACACTTCCTTGGCAAACATCAGTTCTTAAACCCTTTGTCCTGTCCAAAAACAAAATACGATATATTTTCCTGCTTCTCAACATCATCTCCTTCTGAATGTAATGATGCAGCTCCTTGTCTTGAAGTTTTGCTGAGAACTTTCTACCAAACTACACCTCACAAATGTCTATCTCTGCTAAGAAAAAAAATCACATGAGCGTCTGTGTGGTACATGTAATGCACAAGTAATCTTTCAATTCTGTTTTGAAAGTTTTGAATCTTCTTTCTGGTGCTTCCACATCCATAAACCAAATTCCAGTTTAAGTTCTGTTGTACTGATGTGAGCTGCTATCTCTGCACCCCAGCAAATCACACAGACGCTCTTTGAATGAGCAGGAAGCAGTCTGGGTAAGGGAAAAATGCATTTGGCTGATGGATTTCAGGTTAGACTTTGCCTTTAATATCTTAGGGTGTGCCATTTTCAGCCCAACCACAATTTCACCTCTGTATCTCACCTCAAGCTTTAGCGTCACACATTTGCACAAATTTAGCCTTTCATTTCCATGAGTCTTAATGGCAAAAATACATGGGACACAGACACAGTGTCACATCTGTGCCCCATGTATTTCTGCTGCTATATAATGAGCTGTGTCCTTAAACAAACCATTTTAAATAGAGTACTGTGAGTTAAAAACAATCTTAGAGGCACAGTTTACCCCAGAATCAAGAATACATATTTTACCTATTACCTGTGTTGCTATTTATCAATCTAGACTGTTTTGGTGGTGTTATATTTACTAATGGATGAAAATAACAATATTTAAATGGTTCTGCTCAGCTGAAGAGGACACCATTATTGTTTACACCTCAAGCACCTCGAGCAGAGTCTCTTGTCCATGAGTAGATGCATGCTTCCTATCCATGGTGATACAGTTGGTGGGTGTAGTTTGGTAGAAAGAAAATAGTTCCTATATGAAACTGCTCACAACAAGGTCTGTGGATTATTTTGCGTTATTGGCTTGTGATTTCTGGAAAGAGACATCGCTGTTGGGCTGTTTTAATGCTTTGAGCACCACAAGCCGAGTGCCACCTAGTTCCATTATATCTGAGAGAGGCCAGTAGAGACTGGACGATATGCTTATTTCCCGATTCAAAAGTATCATGATACTTAAGTGGCAATTTGATATATACTGTGATTTTTCAGTATTGTGATTCAGTATTCCCATTTATTTCTATTTTTGTTTACTTTTTTAACACTAAACCATGGGGAAAAAGTTAAATCATACACCTTCTGAAACTCTAGGAGGGGCACAGAGGACGCTACAACCTGCCTGCTGCACCTCCTTCTTCAGCACCTAGACTCTCTGGGCCACTTTATCAGGATACTCTTCGTGGACTTCAGCTCTGCCTTCAAAACCATACAGCGGCATCTGATGATCCAAACTACAACATCTCAACATCCCCCCTCGACTGATCAATCTCATCCACAACTTCCTCAGTAAGAGACTACAAGCTGTACAGGTAGGCTCAACCACATCACCTGCACTCACCACCAACACCGGAGCACCGCAGGGTTGTATGTTGAGTCCCTACTTTTACACACTTTACACTAATGACTGCATCAACCCATCCCCCAGGACCACTTACCTCAAATATTCAGACGACACAGCCATCCTCGCCCTTCTCACAGACGACTCTGCCCTCAACTACCATAACACTGTCACACACGTCACCCAGTGGTGTGACAGTGACCACCTTCAACCTCAACGTCACCAAAACAAAAGAATTAATAATCAGCGCTCCCTCCCCCCAGCACCCCATTATCATTAACAACCAAACAGTTGAAACAGTAGACAGCTTCAAATACCTCGGAATAACACTGGACAATAAACTCACCTTCGACCAGCACATCAGACATCCAGAAACGTAGTCAACAAAGACTATCAGTTATCCATAAGCTTAAAGGACTCTATGTTGCTCCACATCTCCTGCTGTTACTGTACCAAAGCATTATTCAATCCATCCTACTGTACTGTTCTACCTGTTTCTATACCATGCTCTCTGTCAAAAACCGGACTAAACTCACACGCATAACTGGCACTGCCGCAAAAATCATTGGTCTTCCCACACCCAACCTCGCTGAACTTAATAACAGAGCTATCACATGTATCGCAACCTCAATAGAACAGGACTCCACACACACACTAAATGAACATCTTGCCCTGCTGCCCTCAGGACGCAGGTATACAACACTGAGGTGCAGAAGGACCCGCTTCAGGAAAAGCCTGATTCCCGCAGCCATAGCTGCTCTGAACAACAGGCCCCGTTGATTGTGTCATGTTTATATGCTGTATATATGTCGTTACTTTTTACGTGCTGCTCGATATGATATATTCTGATGGTGACAGTGTTTGTATGTCATTGTTTTTCATGCTGAGTCCAACAAGTACAGTGCTGTGGAAAAGAATTTCCCCTTGGGGACAATAAAACCTGACCGACCGACCGACCGACCGACCGACCAACCACATCATGACACGTTTCCAGAAACAATGCGCTCAAATGTCAGTTTTCTGACTGACCTGAGATTGCAGCAGCAACATATACTGCACAGAAAATTAGCCGATAACTCCAACACTTGGCAACTCACACCAAAACGATCTAGGCTGGTAAACAGCACTACAGGTGAAAGGAAAATATGTTGTCTTTGATTTGGGGGTGAACTGCCCCTTTAAGTTAATCAGTCTACAAGAGTCTTTATTAATCCCTAAGGGGAAATGTATTTTTTTCACCCTGTTGTCATATACACACAGGGCAGAAATACACACAGGACCTATACATGCATTAAAAGGAGAGATGTCCACACTTCATGCTTGCTGTGTACGGGGACTCCCCTGAACTTAAATTTGGCAATAAGACAAGATATTATTTGACAAACTTCCAAAACAAATCATTTTTTTCTATGTACTTGTGCAGAGATCTTTATTATTTCAAGATATCGATCCTAATTTCTGAAAAGTTTGCTCGGGTGCAGGTCAGTCTTGTTTTGTAAACCATAACCTGTGAAACTGACTACGTGACTGGGAGTCTTGTTATGATGAAAGCTTTTGCAGTGTGTGAATTATGCAGTGTGTGAATTATGAGTATTGTACACATTGTGACAGAAGAGAAATATGATAATTAGTGTCAATATATATCACACACTGCATAGTATATGTAACATAAATGGTGATTCTCATATAAATAATACAAACCTTCCGCTCTTACTAATGATCAGTGGATATACGCATTTGAAATTTACCCTTGGCTATAAGAAAATCTATCCTATTATTTGTTCATGTCTCGTCCTCCTTCTCTCTCTGCCTTTCTCATCCTTGTTATTGCCATTTTTATTCTCACTACACCCACCACTCTCTAACAGTTAACTTGTTTGCCGAAGTTTGGTGTGTGCAGCCCAGACAAGTTATGCTCCAGGGCGGATAAATACAGACATTTCAGCTGAAGTGCTTCATCTCTCTAAAAAAAGACAAAAAAGGAGAAGAAGAAAAAGCCGCAACAACAAACTTATATCCTCAAGCAACCTTTTTATCTAACAAATACTCCATTCATAACAGTTAATTGCCATTAGATTGTTTCAAATACAAAGAGACACATATGTGCACATATGGCACAACACCGCCTGTAACCACGCTCGCGGCTATCTCATGGTAAATGCATGAAATGTAACTGTTCCATATCACTCTCTCTTCCTGCTGGTGAATATAATTTCCCTCACACTGACTGTGATTACATTTTCTCAAATCGCTAATGAAAATGATCAAATCTCATCGTGCGACTGCCATTCTTTATAATAAATAACCCTGTTTCCATTATGCCACCTCCGTCTGCTCCACATCTCTTTATGTGGCTTATATGTGTGTTATAAATTAATTTATGGCACAGTCTGGGTGAATACTCAATTCTGATTGGCTGCAGGGAGTCCATTAATTCTTGATATGGGACACCTACTAACTAGTTTTAGTGAAAGTGTCTGGTCACTGTTCTAAATGAATGTGCTGGCTACATAATATCAGCCTGGATCTAAAATGAGTAATCGCAGCAACAGGGTCGCAGCCAAAGCATCCGATTACAATTTACTGCAGCACGCTAACAAGCTAACATCTGTTTACAACACTGAGCGTAGACCTTCAGTGCCTCATCGACTGAACACCACAGGATGGGGACTGTAACATGCAAGCTGCAAGACGTACACTGACCCTCTGAACTTACACTTTGAATCACTCAGGGATCATCTCACATCCCACTCACTCAACTGTCAACCATACACAATGCACATATACTTTTTAATGTGCCTCGGGTTTTAACAGATCTAGGGAAAACTGCATTTTCCTACTCTGTACAATGACCATGAAACAATCTTCAAAAAGATCCAAAATCAGAAAACACTTGTATCTATTGATGAATTAAAGGACATCATAAAGAATGTGGTGATAGAGAGGAGTTGTTGTTTCATTGTGGATTTTTGTATTGACTGTTGTATTTCTTGCATTTTAAATGTGTTTTTATTGGCTGCTACCTTGGCCAGGTCTCTCCTGTTAAAGAGATTTTCAATCTCAATGGGACTTCCTGGTTAAATAAAGGTAAAGAATGTTGCTAGCCTAATGTTAGCTTTCTGGCTAATAGCTGAGCCAAAGGGTTATATGAGCTAGCGGACTAGAAATATCTAGAAATACCAAATTGTATCTAAGGTTTGTCCTATTTACTACAGTAGTAGGCTAAGCAATGTTTCCATTGCATGAGAACCTACAGTAATGGGATGGTAATGACTGTTCCAGGTATTAGCAGAGACCACTGATGAACCAAGATGGCCCACTTTAGATTCATTTCCTGTAACTGTGTCACATGGCTTTCACCATGGCCCCGTCCCTTTAGGAAACTAGCAATGGCAGTCCAGAGTCTATTAATTCAAATGGGAGAAGTGAATGTGAGTCCAGATTATGACTGTTTTCGTTGCCCCATAGTCACTGAAGTAAATACTGGACCTATTTGTCACAAGCCCCAACCCTTCTAAGCATTCTGAGACTGAAATGGCAGTTTTTCAGAAACAAACTTTTACTGTATATAGTGTTGTATCATTGATTTCATCCATCCACACAATGCTTACTACACTTCCAAATGAGGCGGAGGTATACGTGGGAGAGACAACCATGCCCACTTAGGAGACTGGAAGTGTATACCATTTCATACCACTGGTGCAGCTTGTAGTGGGATATCTTCTGTTATAGAGTATCTTTGGTATTAGTCAAACCGAGTTTTGACTTGTGAAAAGCTCAAGATTTTGGAAAAAAAATTAAATGAATGGTCAATTTTTTTTCTTTGCCAAGTGAACATGGTAAAAGTGGGACAATTCCCATCAAGCTCACCATTATCAGGAAATAATGGACGACTGGGAGGCCAGAAACGGCCTTGAGTGGAACTGTCAGTCTCTCAGCCCTATGTCACTGTCCACTGAACAATGAAGTATAAATGTTAAGGCTATCTCCTTTTCTGAAAAAGAAAACCCTAAATGTTTAAAATAGTCTAATGTTTGGATCCATCTGGAGCATCTTAATGACAAACCATACCTTGTGTCTTTAGCCCTCGGTATTCTGCATAAAACTTGTTTTTATTCAACCTGTTAGTGCAGTTGATTGAAGGACATGCTTTAACCATTCCAGCATGTTTTATTGTGTGCGTGCACATTGGCAGACAATGACCGCAGTGTGACATCATGCATCACCTCTGTAGGGTAGTGCAGGAAAAGGACTGTACACCAGTTCAAAAGTGATTCTCTGTGTTGCAAATGGCCACACTCATAGGCTAAAAGTCTGTGGTTACAGCCTCCTCCTGACTGCACTGCACTGCCTCCTTTTCATTGAGGGTGCTTGTGTTTTTGTGTGTCTCAACGCAATGAATTATACAAATAGGGAAAAGGGCACACACTTTCAGTTTATTCCAAAAAGAGTCTATGATGTTGCACTCGTTTGTAACTATAAGAAGTGCTTTAAGTAGAAAAATGAAAGAAGAGAGCTTGAGAGAGTTCAAATCTGCCTTCTCTCACAGACTCTCTGTTTCATATGCTGTATTCACGCTACAAAGCATCAGGCTACGGGTCATTTTTCAATAGAAGCAGGTGACATAAAGCTACAGACTGATGCCCGATACTTGTTGCTGTTTGACGGGCGCAATGTGCAACAAATCAAAGTGTAGCTGCCCTCAACTTTTTTCAGCTCTATACAGGCTTTCTGTGTATTGTGATGCTCATGGGGATGCGATGAGTCGGTGAAATGTGATGTTAAAATGAGGCTCAGACATTGATCCAAACCATAGATTTTTCTCAAACAAATACAAACTCTAGATGATATTCAGTCAAGAGGCTTTGTTGCAAGTAGCAGACAATCAAGCACATGATGACAATCCACAGTCTACGGTGACTTGGCGATAATGCAGCTGGCCATGCTGTTGCTTTGTCACTGGTGGTGTGAAGGCATTATTATGGTTTGTTCACACTACGAGTGGCAAAGCTGCAGCGTGGCCAGCTAGATTGTCACCCATTACTCAGGCGCTCGTTGATGTAATTCGGTGTGTGTCTGCAACAGGCAACAATGCACCTACAGTCAATGGGCCTCATGCTCAAACACTGCGCTTGCACAAATCTGTGCTTAAGCCATGTATAGGAACGTTTTATGCACAAAACTGGAATTATCAGTATTTTCCTACCTCTATTTGTTCATACTCAAATTTAAAACAGCCTCAGACCATACACACACAAATGATAAAGACCCAGCTGTCTTAGATAATACGAGCACGCAGCTTTTTAGTAAATGTATCAAATATTAAAACCACATTTATTAAAAACGTTTTAATAGACAACAAAATTTAAAATTCAATTTGCTAACATTTTAGTGCCATTGACATCATTATCATTAATATTTATAGGCATCCAGGGTTTATAAAACATTCTGATCTACCACACAGCAGGTGTTAAGATGACATATCTAACCTTCAGGAAAAAGAGCATTGGAGACCAACACGTCTGAACATCTTTGAAGGGAGTGATGAATGGCTTATCATCTTCCAACTGCCAAGACATTCACAGTTGTCTTGTGAATGAACTGTTGCTGTGTCAGTGCCTTAATATGCACGTAGAACAACGTCTCCGCCTTCTCCATGATGCACCTTTGGTTAAACGTATTTCCATGTATAGAGAAATGGAGGTGTGGCAGTATGCTGATTGCAGATAGCGGGCACGTGTGTGTCAGTTTAGAATGAGACTACTTCACTTGCATATGCACTGTGGTAAGAACAAAATTGTCCAGTAGGCACGTCATGTATCTGTTAATTCTGTGTATGCACTTATTTTGTGCAGGGTGAACTTATTTATATACTTAATAGTAAATGAGGCCCAGTGTCATCTAATAAACTGGTTCTCAACAGGTTGCCATGGAGTCCTGATTCCCACACAGTTTAATTTTTTCAGCCTCATACTTGCGTTTGGCCATATAGTAAAGCTAGTTTGCTGTCTCTGACAAGTAGCTGTCCTTTCTCTCACTCACTCTACTGCAGGAAACATCACTTCAAAATAAAGGCTCTGTGCTGGAAATTCACCTTACTTCAAAATAAAGTGCGTTTTTTACAAACTTGACATGTTCGCGGATCACTTGCAGTCCATTCAAAATGGGCCCACGACCCACTTTTGGACTGCGACCCACCAGTTGTTATCCACTGATCTAACGTTTGTATTTGGTCAGAAAAGTATATGTCCTTTTGATCCATGTCTGAGCCCCATTTTAACATCATATTTTGCTGCCCTATTGCATCCCTGTGTACACAGCAATACACAGAAAGCTACACATACAGACAGCTAACTAACATTGTGTGTCTAAAGGGACTGGAAATTGGAAAATAAAAACATTGGTTGACGCTTCACTGTGTCATTGGAGACCTTCAAAAAGCTGAGGCCAGCTCAACTTAAACAAGTATCAGACATCACTTTGTAGCTTCAAGTCACCGGCTTCCGTTGAAAATACCTTGTACCCTGTGGCTTTGTCATCAGCAGCTGAACACAGTATTATTTGATTGACTGACCACTCATCCATCCAAACTGCTGAGTCTATTGCACTCACTTGTTCTGGTGCTTGGAGCCCTGGAGGTGTGCATGGTACTGCTCGATGGAGTTGAGGACCACACTGCAGACACTGCAGGAGTAACTACTGCGCAGCCCTGGAGAGACACAAACACACAGGTACAGCGGTTACTGTGAGGGCACTTATCTTTAAAAACCGTAATCATAATCATCATCTGGATCACTGGGAGCATCAACAGCGAGGCCAACATGAGCAACAATGAAAATTTGAACTGACAAGTCTTATTTAGACAGTCTTATTTTTACACTCCACAGTGCGGGGCAATTTTCCTAATTAGAGAGCATCTGGAAGAAGATTTGATTAGACTAATCATTAGCAGAAAGCCAGTTACAATTTTAGATCCTATGATCATCATCTCTTTTTAGTGCCCATGTTTGTGAAGGTGCCTTTTCAAAGTTGAACTTCAACAGGATGAGAAGAATTAGGACACCAGAGGTAAGAAAAGAACAGTGCGGTAGGTTGTGTTCATGTGCAGTGCTGCGTGCAGCTGTGCACGCGTGCACGTTAGTATTGTATCGGTGAATGTGTGCTTGAGATGGCGCGGCTCAGACACAGATGTGAACTAATTAGAGGGTTTGCAGGTGGTCGAGATGAACAACCAAAAATAGATGGATGAGGATGGAGATACTGACAGAGTGGGGTGAAGAGCGATGAGGAGGGGCAGGCGGAGGGTTAGGTAGACAGAACGAGTGAAAAGAGGAACATTTCCGGGGAAAAATACGATGGGTAGAAAAAGATGAAGGAGAGGGAGACTTGGTGAGGATAACGAGTTGTCACAATACAGCGGTGACGTAAAAGGCATGCAGGGCTTTAATGACCACAGGGGAGGAAACATGACATATGTATCCTTCCTAAAAAAAAAAATATCCTCATACATGTTGTAACTACAGCGTGGCAGCACAAATCTTCTTTCTTTCACAAGGGCAGAGGAAGCAGAGGAAATGCTCTCTGTGTCGACGAGGATAGGCCAATCAGCAGCATGACATAATTGGCTGTGCATTCTCTGTCAGAGATGCAATGAAGTGCTATTTTTGTTTTCTCACATTTTGCACACTGCGGAGCCGTCACTGCAGAACTCAGATCGGAGATGAGCAACCTTGACACTTCAGGGTTGTATAACAAAACAGTCAAAAACTAATTGCTTGAAGCCCTTTCCCCCCAGCCTGTCCCTCCCCTCCTTGTCAGAGCTTTTATTTTTTTTCACATTTTCATTCGACGATGAATGTGTAATTCTGGGTGTGGTGACTGAAATCGGGCGTGCTTGCTTGTGTGTCGCTGCCCTTTTCTCTGCTGTCATTACTGTCCTTGAGATTTATGAGTTGTCTGTGTAGTCCATCACCTTTCTGACCTTCTGTGGCGGTAATTGGTGAAGTATGTTGGGAGATGAAGTTGTGATGTAGTTAGGAGCAGTGGGAGGTCATTTAGACTGGGCTGGAGCTGCATAATGTGGCATATCTACCCCCTGTTCTCCCAGAGTCGCTCTGTCTGTTTTAGGGGTGATTAAGGACAAATAGTCATTTACAAGAAAGCCACGACTGAATTAGTTGCCTGCAGTAAGCCCTGTCTTGGCTTAAATGTTGATATTTTGCATCTATTAGGAGCTAATAACTTAGTCTGTGTGCGTTAAAGAAAGAAAAAAAAGAGAGATTGTACATCTTCTTCTGCCAAAATGTCATTACTTCTGTTCTCTCTTAATGAAAAGGCTATTAATTGGAGAAGAGATAATTTAGAAAAAGAAAGGAACGATAATTCTCTCTCTCATTCTCCTTCCCTTTCTCTTCCCCGTAATTCTACACCGCCGCAAGGATTACACAAAGAGGTCTTTTCTTGTATACACGATTAAGTGTGTTTTATGTGCGTGTGTGTGTGTGTGCGCACACACAAAGGCAGCTTCTCTGCTTTTAGCCTGATTGATGTCACCTCCCCACTGCCTGGCCGAGTAGCACTGATGTACAATATGCTGCAGTTTGTGTCTGTGCCAGAAAATGTGCGTGTGTGCCAGTTTTGGGTACGCACACATAACACACACACATGGCCACATGCACAGACACTGTGCTTTTGGTTAATAAAGCAGTTCTGGCATAAGAAAACACTGTGCCCTAATCCATGTTAATTACATGCAGGGAAAGTGTGTGTGTGTGTGTGTGTGTGTGTGTGTGTGCATCTGACAGCATGCAGCGCAGGGCTGTGAATGTGGGTTTTTTTGTGAGCATGAGCAGTATTTGTGAGGGTGTTCTAAGCCTTGTTAATTACACAAGAAGATATGCCAGGGAGAGAGAGAAAAGAGGGGGTGAGATGAGCTGAGGCAGTGGGTGTGGAGCTGTTTTTGTGACTGTCGGTTAATGCACAGAGTCCTCTGGCACTGCTGGCACCCCTGGTATGGAGATGCCTAAATGCTTGTCAAAAAAGTAATGAGCTACATTATGTGCGAAGAGATTTAAGAAAATGTTGTTCTTTTCAAAAACCCTTTTGCAAAGAAATGTAACATCTTCCTCCAGTTTCAATGTCTGATATATTGCGACTTAGCCTGAGCTCAAGCAACATTAATGACCCATTTGGAGCATCATGTTCATGGCTCGTTCCATTAGGACGAGCTGCCAAGCTCTAACTGCGGTGTCTTTCATTTGTGAGTCCCAGAGGGTTTACAGGTAGGGCTCAGAGCTGACAGTTTTACAATCTGGTACTGCAGGAACACTGTTGGTTAAATAGTCGATGGTTTCAAGAAGCACAGGGAGTAAATGAGCCTTAAAGGGATACTTTTACTATTTTTAACCAGCTTTGTATCATAACAACGTGGGTAGTATGTGTAAATGAACTATGATAAATTTCCCTCCATTTACCAGCGCCAAGATCTCCCTGCTCATCTCTCAGCTCAAATCCATGAAATGCGTCATCCAGCGGATTTTCGCCGGCTCTAGCATGGATGTATAAAGAGAACTGCATATAGCGTTGGAGGCTGGGCCCCGTTCATTCCTGTGAAAGTTGCTCAGTGGTAAATGAAGCCAAAATTTTTTAACTGCACTGCTTCCACATCACTGGGCCCATACAGTGAGACTTCTATTGTCCAACCAGCTACTCAAAGTTTAGTGCTCTGCTAGCTTGAATGGGGATAAAATGAATTAATTGTTCTGTCCTTCTAGACTTTCATAATGTTACCAGACCAATGGAATCAAATCCTGATCATTTTGCGGGGGTACTGACGCTAAAAAAAATGTATCCACTAATTTACATGCGTAACATAATGTGTTACCATCTGTTACTGATTCAGGAGTTGTAATTCCACCGTTTGGCCATTGTGAAAATTGGTTTCAAAGCCCGGCCACTTCCTGGAGGCATAGGCTCCTGGGCTGTTGCTCAATGTGCAGATTGTAATTCTGCATTTTTGTATGTCTGCCACCATGGCGTAGAGAAGCGGATCAAGTGAGAGCCACCCACCTGACTGATTTAACCGTAAAACTTGTAAAAGCTATTTAAATATAAACCAAGACTCGGTTACTGTATTGCCTGTCTGAAGATGTATTCAGAAACATGCTTTGTTGCATTGCTCTGTTAATACAAGAATTTGCGATCAAGAAGTAGGTGCCATAATATTTACTTTATTGTTAAAATGGAGGTTGAAAAAGTGATGAAATGAATGAATTCAAATGATGATACTCAGATTCTGTTGCTATGTTGCCTATTTCTTGGCTTTCGGAAACATATTTTAACTCACTGTTTAACTGTAACACAAGATTGTTTGTTACCAGCTGACTGCCATATAGTCTCCTGTGCCAAAACGGTCAAACTTGCATTGCGTCACCCAGTGCATTCTGGTAGTTGTAGGTTTTCTACCTCATGAGCAAAAGCGAATGCTACTACCCTTTTCCCTCTGTTTTCTCTGGTCATGTAGCACAAATTAGCACCAAGTATTTACGTTTTGTTTTTCTCCTGCATAGACAGCCCAGTTTTGTGAAAAGACCATTTCCCAGGACTAAAATACATATTTAAGCACATTGTTCAACCACCGCTTAACATCAAGTTACATGAATTTCAAGGTAGAGCTTCCTCTATTTTCCGCTTTCTTCCTATGGGACCGACTGCGACTGAGAGTCTCACTGTATGGTATTCATCTGTTTTTATTCACAGTGGAGGCAGGCATAATAGTTTTCAGAGCCCTTCAGAGCCTTTGTGCTGTGGTACACCATTAGTTTACCATGCGCTTTGCAAGATTAAAAAGGAACTGGATCCAAAAGGAAACCCATTGAGATGCAATCAAAACCAACAGTCTGCAGCAAAGACTTGACAGTACGTCTCGCAGGAATATATCACAAATACCATAACAGAGAGGGGTTGAGGATGGGGTGAGAGTCAGACTGAATCCAAGTAGAATTTCACCAAGCAACAAACTTTGAAGGACCTATAGAGAGACTAATTAGTTTTGCAGCGAACGTGACAGTAATTGGAAAGACCATCTGTTTTAGACAAAAAATTATCATACCGGGGAAACAAACTCTCTCTTTCTGAACTATTGCTTTTAAAGAAAATGTCCAGATTCTTCTACATTTTTCAGGTTGACGTTACAGCTCATTAGTTTTTGTTGTTTGTCCTCTGTCTCATCCCAACCAAGGAATCAATCTTCAAAGCTGGTTATGTATTGATATTCAGGCTGGGTATTGTTTGAACATGTTATCAGCACCAATATAATACCTGCCTTTCCGGACTAATATAAAAACCTTTCAGTAAAACTTTTTATTACCTTACTTTGGGAAACATAAACTAACCATTTTCCTTTCACTAAATATGCCAGAATATGATAGTTTTGCCACTTGGGTTCGACATTCACATATGAAAGTTAATATGGCAAACCTATTGGCAAACAGTTCCACATGTAGCCAGCACAATGCAGTTTTAGCTTTCATCTGAAGTTGAGATTCTGGCCACCTCACAAGTGTAATGTCCAATATTCATTCTCCACCAACACCCAAAAGAAATTCTTTAGCCAAAGCAAATCATCCCTCTCATACGTAGTCATTTGAACCACTGTTAACATTAAGATACTGATGTCAGGTTCATACTTGTATTTGGGGTTTCTACTAGAACAGTGGTTCCCAACTGCTCCAGCCACAGAGTCCAGATATCTGCTTAGTCATTAGTTCCATGTCCATTCAGTCTAATGTATTCAGCGTCATACTTGCCGTCTGTGTAAAGTAACTGTCCATTATTCATTCACGCTGCATCAGAAAACAGCATCTCAAAATAAAAGCTCTGTGCCGGAAATTCACTGTACTTCAAGATAAAGAGTGTTTTTTACAAACTTGACAGATTCGCAAGCCACTTGCAGTCCATTCAGAATGGACCCGCAACCCGCTTTTGGGCCACAACTCACCAGTTGGGAACCACTGTACTAGACCATGTTTACATGCTACAATGTTAAAAACAAAACAAAACCCTATTTCCCCCATACTATCCATGCTGGAGCATCTGTATTCACCCTCTGTCTGAAATGCTTCTTTTAAGCACCTGTCTCTTTTAGCCCTCCTTCAGTAAAAGCCCATTCTGCTGTAATTGGTCAGCGTTTCTGGGTCTTCCGCAGCTTGGTGTCTGCACCAAGCCTCCAGGAACAGCACTGTGTTTTGAAGCCAATTTGACACAATGGCTGGTCTGTGGAATTACAACGCAGGGTTCTTCAAATACTGCTGTTAGCCCCAAAAGACTGTTTTTTGCCCATAGACTTACATTGTCAAAGAGACATCAGTGGATCCATTTTTTGGATGACTTTTTTCACTTCAGGGACTTGATCCACTGAGTTTGATAACATTTTGAAAATCTAGAAGAGCCACATGCTTAAATAATTTTATTCCCATTAAAAATAGAGGAGGTCTAAACTTCGTCAGCTGCTCAACTTCCGACAGTCTCCAGTCTGCCTGCACTATAGGCCTAACGATACAGAAGATCCGGTTCATTTTATACCAGGGAAGTTGAACTTTTTAGCGTCGTGCCCCACTGAGCAATTTTCAAAGTAATGAAAAGGGCCCTGCCATCAACACTGTATCCAGTTATCTTTATACATCCATGCTCTGCACCATAGTTGCTGCTGGGGGATTGATGGTTACAGAGAACAGTGGCACTTTCTACCCCAATAAAAGCTTTTAAACCAAAATCTTCACAGCCAAACATGAAAATAAGGAAAGGCATAGTATGTCCCCTTTAAACACAACCTTTATGTATAGGAAACTTTTTTCATTTATGTAGGGTGAAATCTGATCAAAAAATAAATAAACAAGCCTAAGAATTACTTGACACTTTTCGGTACTTGATGTTATAGACACATTGCGATCAGTGCCAAAAAGTACATTTACAGTATACAGTATATCTTGTTTATGTGCGCATCTATATCAGCCTGATTTGTTTGTGAGACTGTGTCACAGTGAGTGCTGTCTCAAGAGAGAGGAGGTCAGCTCTGTCTCCCATCTCACTGATGACACAGTCATCAATTACACACAATTTTCTTTGGTACTTCACCCTCTCTGGAGCCCTCTCACGTACACACACACACACATGCAGACACACACACTCCAGTTGTAGACGCTTATCTCACTGCTTCTAATTCTCTACCAAGTCTCCAGAGAGAAGAGACAATGCGTCGGCTCTGTCTTGAGGGGTTTCTACCCCTGTTGTGATTTATGTAAGAACACAGCCAAGTCAGCCGGGCTCCATCCCTCGTCAGTAGCCACCCCCACTGCAACTCCCTCGTCCACCCCCATAATCCATCTCCAAGGGTTTCGTCTGGCACCTAGCCGCGGAAAATAACGACAGTCTCCCCTGTGCCCTGTCTGCACAATTACACCAGAAAAATCCAAGAGTAAGAAACAGTGTCGATATAAATGTCATGGGGATTTTGTGATATGTTTCGGTCGTGAGAGTGCGAGAAGGGTGGCAGGAAATAGGAGGAGAGACAAAGAGAGAATGCAGGACTACAAGTAAAGGTCAGTATCATCAATAGGACACAAGCAGACAATACAGCGAGGCAGACTCTGTAGCCACAGTTTGGAGAGTGAGGAAATATTGGTGTGTAAATAATTCACCTGTGCCTCGTGGGGAGCTAATGAGGATGACAGATGAGACATGACGAGAGATCGGAGCCCCTAGTGGTACAGTATGCGTGCACACACATTTACACACAAACCCACAGCAACAACAAACACGGACACAAGACAGAGTACAGCGGCAGGAGGGGGGTGGGAAAAGGATAAAAGAGAGTAAAGAGAAAACGGTTCCACAACAGGAAAAGGAAGACAAAAGGACAGAGACAAATCTAAACTTGACTGAGACAGAATTCCTCATTTCTTCCCCCTCCTCCTCTCTCTCTTCGCTCAGCTGCCGCCTTGAGCTCGACCCTCCCTCTGCGATTACACCCCACACACCTGTGACTTCACACCTGAAGTGGTGATAAAAGCCAATCAGATGTGAGAATCTTGCACCAGTGGAAATGTGTCTAACTGAAGAAGAACAAATGACTAGTGACAATGGAGCCCCGCACGGCAATGAACAAAGACTAAAGGCACTGGAACAAACACTTGATTGATGGCACGTATAATAGATCACGTCAGCAGCGAGCTCACTTAGAAATCTTGGACCAGTTCATTGCCCTTGAAAAGTAAATAGACTTTGTAGTAGAGCATCAAGCAAAGGAAGGAAAATCAGACTTTTATATATGCCTATTTTATATTTACAATCTTAAATGTGTTTTGTAGTTTAATGCTGAGATTTGGACCTCCCAAAAAACAGCTGAGGTTGTGGGATGTGGGTCACAGTGTGTGGATGGAGGACGATATCCAACATGACACCACTTAAAGCCTCTGAGCCAGTGTAGGCGGCAACATGACTCATGCTTTTAATATGATTGGCTTCTTGAGATGATGGTTTGTGTCATGGCACCTGGAGCACAAAGCGAACGGCGCGGCTTCTGCTCACAGAGGATTTGCGTGTGTGTGTGTGTGTGTGTGTGTGTGTGAAGCAGTATGTGCGTGCTGTGTGCATTACAAAGCACATCAAACTTGAATGTGTGTGCGGCGGAGGTGTTGTGCGGCAATCGTGTTGCATGTTGGGCTGTGTGCTGCAGTAGGATGATGTTAGACGATATCACTCATAGGAACCAGAAAAGGAAAAAGCACTTTCTGTGCCAAAGACTATTAATAATTTCATTAGAATACCCTTCTGGCAGAAATGTGTGTATGAGCATGTGAATCAGTGTCCTCTTACTGCTACATTTGTGGGTGGAAGTGTTTGTGTGGGAGGGGGGAAGAAGAATGGAGCAGTAATTAAAGCCCGGGAGTCTCTATGATAACTGTAATTTAATCTCAGTTTTAATGTTTTAATATACATTAAGAAATAATTCCAGTTTTATCATTTATTAAGTCTCTGGTTATGTCATTATGTGTGGGACTCACGTTTCAACCCTCAGCAGAAATATTAGTCTGTAACATGTTGTTGCTCTGCTGCCAAAGCTTTTGCACTCTGTAGGTTCTCCTAAGTATGCTATATGCAGCATGCCAACAGAGGTCCCATTACTTTTTTTGACAGTTTAACACTTTGCAATGCTAGCACTAACAAGTGTGAAAGCTATGCCGTAATATGAGGGGACTGTGACCCCAGACAACCGACATGGAAAGGTTGGACTGTGGCAAGCAGATGATGAATAAGATGTGTCGAAATTTCAGTTGGACTGAGATGCACAGTTAATTAGAAAGAGACAAATATTTGCCCGGGATGATGGATGAGCTTACTCCTTCATTACTGGCTTAGAGTCCAACCCTGAAGATTATTTAGCCGGTGAATAACATTTCAAAGAGTACTCTAGTGATTTGGTATTACGCTATGATAAAGTTGGGGGAGATTAAACATAAGCAATGGTCAGAGGCTGAGATATTTTGACTTAATTAGTCGTGTCCCTAATAATGCTGGTTCCTACACTTATAGTAATGTAATTCCATAGTGTCTTTTTGTTGGACTTACACCTGGTTATCACTGGGGTTGGACATTTTAAGTAATTCCCAAATTCGAGTATTTACACTAAATTTTCACTGAGTTCTCAAGTACTTGGAAAAAAAAAATCTAAGGTAAGAATAAGTCTGAAATGAACACCTAACCCTAACCGCCCTGCACAGACTTTACTCTAATGCCTTGTCGCTACATGGATCTGTGCAGACAGTGTCCTGTCCAAAAAATGGACACTTTTAAAACAGAACAGGGTCAATATCTGTGTATATGTCTGTATGTATATAAAATAAAGTTATTACTCTATACTTAGAACGAATACTGATACTCATGTTCCCCTCTGTGTAATCTCGGCATTCTAATAAAAATCTGTGGCCTCCAAACAGCAGCTGAGATATCTCGATAACGTCACTGTCACCTGTTTTCACAAGCTGACTTCACTGTCAGATTGGACATATAAAAGTGATTGATTGCCTCTTTAACAGAACTATAAAACATTACTGTTCTGCACCTAAACTTAGATATTATTTTTGGAAGGTATTCAAATCATCTGTATCTTTGCTGTGCACTGCAAAAAGTTGGACAGTAGAGGGGGATGATCCAAGGCAGAAGCTTTATAGGTATGGTACAAAGACATAGGAGGAAGATAGTCGATCATAGTTTGTCCAAATGTATGGTGGATGTGGATAAGCTGATCTTTACTGTAACTGGCTGATGGTGCTAATTTTATCCATGAATAACTGGTGTTGCTTACCTCAGTATAATATCTGTGAAATGTACACCACATTGAAAGGCATATGAACATTTCAGAAGACCGCCCTCACCGCCACAGATCTTGAATGTGATCTCCCCCTTATCGTCTTTCCTTGTACAAAGTCGTAACACCCCTCCTGCCCTTCACTTGTCACTTGTGTCAGGCTCAGGGCCAAGAGGCTGACCTGTGCTCTCCGTGGCATCCAGGCTGCCCGCTAGCTGCTCCAGGAGGCGCGCTCTGGCTGCATTCCTGCGGTGTTTCTTGCCCTCGTAATGCTGCTGGGCCATCAGTGGGTTGTTGAACCAGGCTCCGCAAAGGCAGCAGTATTTCCCGGCCTCTCTTCCGCCGTTTCCGCCAACCACCGCCAGGGGCCAAGCCAGGTCAGGCGGAGGAGGGGGGCATGCAGCGGGGTCTGTGGGCAGCGGGGTGGAAGGGGAGGAATCTGGGGAGACAGAGACGAGGAGTGAGAGGTGAATGAGTGCAGAAGCAGAAGGGAAAGGAGAGAAGGAAGAGAGCGAAGGAGGATATTCACCACATGAATTCAAATGCAAATGAAGTTTTAAATTAAATAAAATGAAACTGTTTCATTAAGTATACATAAACATGAAAATATCATGCATTCGTCTTCGCACAGACACACGCACTGTTTCTCCCAGACTACAGATGGAATACACGCTCACACGTGTATGTTTGAGAGCTCTAGGTTTAGATCACACTGATTGAGAGTGAGAGCAAAGAGCAATAGATTGCTGTGGGCCACATCTGTGCAACATAGACGAGGGTCGGGAGGCAGCCATGAGCACTCCAGGGACCAGCCTGCAAGTGCTTTCTACTTACATCTATCCTACTGTACGTCTGAACCTTCCTCCTTCATCTTTTTTTTTTTTTACCTACATCCTCTTCTCTCATCTTTCCTCCCCTTGTATCCCTCTCCTCTCCTCTCCTCTCCTCTCCTCTCCTCTCCTCTTTGTGAGCTGATGAAAAAAAACAAAAAGAAATGGCAGACTTCCAGGTGACCTGCTACTCGTGACATGACACTGGTTACCATGGTGATTGCCCATTAATAGCCAACAGGCACTGACTTGTCCGCAGGATGCGGTTGTGGCTCACGCAGCGGAGAAGACTACGAATGTGCGAGCGGCTGCATGTGTGTCTGTGTGTGCATGTGGGTGTTTGGGTGGCGGATTGAATGTATAATCCACGCTTGAGAGAATGTGTGAAGACTTGTGTGTGTATGTGTGTGTGTGTGTGTGTGTGCATGAATGAAGCTCCAGAATAGGCTGTGTGTGTGTGTGTGTGTGTGTGTGTGTGTGTGTGTGTGTGTGTGTGTGTGTGTGTGTGTGTGTGTGTAAGGTACAGTACATGTACGAAAGAAATCATCTCTGCTCAAACTGTTTATTTGATCACAGGGAGGGGGTGTTAGGTCCTCAGCCAAACTGTGCGAGAAAGCTCACAATGCCAGATGGCATGTCCAAATGTGCCGATTCGCCATCTACAATGTGTCAATGACTGTAGAGTTATAACGACTGTGACTACGCAGCCACAATACAACACGTTTAAAACATTTATATCATGGACAAAGGCCCACTCACTCATGATTTTAAGCCCAAATGAGTCATCCCACTTCTTTCACAACAACCATCAGCTCACTGATAACAAATGACGAACATGCATGAAGTGTTGACCACTGACCATGAGGGTGAGGTGTGCTGGTTTATGTGTATTTTTGGTGTGTGCGCCTGTATTGACTTGACTCAAGCCCTGCACGCTGATTGGTTGCTCATACCTTGATGTGTCTTCGGGCTCTGTTCACATAGTTACTGTATCTATGGCTGTGTCTGCGCTCATCTCACCAACCACACCCACTCACATTCCCTTTGCTTGCCTTCGCCACGCTATCATCTCACTTACTAAACTCACCCCTATAACTCACTTACTGTCATTTCATTTTTCTGTTTATTAATCGCAAAGACAAGGCCATCCTCATCCTAAAAGCTCTGGTGCAGCATTCCTGCGCGTTTGTGTGTGCCCGTGCATGAGTGAAGCTCCTGAGCTCTGACAGCACTGTGGAACGGCACGTGCTGAGCAGCAACAGGGAGACATCCTCGTGTGTATTTTTCCTGTCCATCCCTTGTTTTCCCACCCTTTCTTTTCCCATGACTGTAATCTCTGCACACTGGAGCAGAAGTAAGTGTCTTTCACGGAGTGGGGCACAGAGAGTTTGCATGATGGTGTGTGTGTGTGTGTGTGTGTGTGTGTGTGCGCAGGAGGAGGAGGCGGTGGTTTGGAGTGTGGTGTGATGTGTGAAAGGGGAGGGAGCACAGGTACACTGTCTGCTCCCCACCTCTCAAGGGCTTCTCCAACACACATGGCCTGTGCTTTTCACTCCCCTTACTGTTTGTTTTTTAGCTTGTTTCTGTATCTCTGTTAGTGTCCATGTGTCCTTAGATGCAAGTAAATGCGCATGCATCAGTCATCTTGCTTACGTGTGTTTCAGACCAGTGTGTGTGTCTGTGCGCACAAGGCTGTCAGCTTGGCTGTGCATCTTCTGCAGAGCACTCATCTCAGAGCGATCATGAAGGCTACTTTTGACTTTAATCGCTCCTGAAATCCTCCTCTTCTTCTCTCCCAGGTCACTCTTCCTCTCTTCTTGCTCTGGTTCCCTTGTTTCTTTTCCTCCAGGTCCCACTGTCACAAAACCGTGGAAACTCCACGGCAACGGCTGTACAGAAGTGACACTTTTCCAAAGTAGGCCAAAGTTTAACAAAAGTCACTCAGGGGCGTGATTATAACACTCCATTTTGTAGCGATTGCATGTTTATAGCTCTGTGAATTTTTACTTTGAATCCAATTTGAATCACATTATGTAAAGCTCCCCTGGAGACGACTCACCAGGGCTGACACTTAAAAAAAAACATGCTAATCTTAAACAATCATGAGCATGAACAAAAATATTAAATTGTCTTGATTTGTTCAGGAGATTTTTTTTTTTTTTTTTTTACAAATCATAAGACGTTTATAAATTAAAATCTGTCTGTGCGCTTCACCTTTAAAGTTTCACTTGTTGGGCCTCTGGCATGTTAGTGTTACCAGACATTTCCCTCTGATATCCAGGCTAGACGTTTTGACTGAAGCATGACTAACGCTCTCCAAATCCACTTCCGATAAAAATGTATGCTTTGAACTCAAAATAATTCTCAGTCCAGCGATGCATGTTGCATAAACTGGGTGTCTGGATTATATCAGCGTATGCGAGCAGAGGTGAGTGTGTGTTTTTCGACCAAGTTAATTACCTCGGTCTTCAGGGAGGGCAGGCTCTGTGTGCAAACACCATGATTGGAATCCAATAAAGGTATTGATCAGCTAGGGCTACAAGGGATGATCACCAAAGCAGCAGTTTACAGTCAGATGTTTGATGGTTTTATAGTGTTGAGTTTCACTTGCAAGTCTGACCAAAAGTCAGACAGACAAAGACCAATGGGCTCAAAGAATCATATTACTACTCTATTCTCTTTGTACACCAAAACTCATCTGGCATGGTCACTCCCTGGACTTCTCTTACTGCTATATGCCTGCTGTGATCACAATGAAATCACTGCAGCTCAGGTATTGTAAAATGCATGGCTCCAGCAGTGCATGTTTGGATGTCTGAGTTTGATCTTGTTGCTAAAATCAAACCTATACAGGCAGAGGGTGTGAGATACCTGTATTTGTAGGGTTGGTCATGGCTGTTGGTAGGCTTGGCGGCTCCCCCAGCACCAGGCGTACTCTCTTGGCATGGGTTTTGCCCTGGTAGTGCGACTGGGCCACAATGGCGGAGGTGAAGAACATGTTACACAAGGTACAGCACTTGTTCCTGTCCACCTCTGTCTCTGCACAGTCCTACAGGAGGAGAGGAGGGGGAGATGGGGAAAAAAATAAAGTGTTGTGAGACAAAAATGGACCACAGGGGAGCAGAGGGTTGAGGGAGGTGAAAAGAAAAAGAAGAGTTGTGGATGTGAAGAAAGGAATGATGTGAAAAGAGAGGCAGAGAGAGGTGAAGGTGAGAAAAGGAGAGAAGAGGCAGGGGGAGATGAGAAATGGGAAGTTGTACACTTTGCAGTGACCCTGAGAGCTGGGGCTGTTTCTCACACACACAGACACATAAGACACACATACAGACACAGACACACACAGACACACACGCACACACAAAAGCAAAGAGGAGGCTGATCAAATATTCATCTGTCTCTCCGGGCTGAGACTGTGGCTTGGCCCTTTCACCGCTGCTGGTTCATTACTAATGATGAGGGGGAGTTGCTCCCCATGGGAGAGGGAACACAAACAAAAAGACCAACCGCCTGATTGACACAAATGTACACATGCAAATACACAAGATCACACACACACACACACAGACAGAATTCAAGAGATATTCCCCCCTCTCTCTCTCTCTCTCTAGCAGTTTCTGTCTGTTTCTGCCCATCAGTATGGAAAAACTAACTAAACTAAAGAAAAAAAATAAAATACACTGTAGGCTGCATGTCAGGAAAATGACACCAATTCAGTATTGTTTTAGAAACCATACAAAATTGCAAGTAATGATGGAAGGAATCATGGTACCTGCCTATAAACCTTATCATTAACAGGTGCACAATATTTCAAAACTGAGCAATAACTCTTCACAAAATTACTGCAACTACGGACAAAAACTGAGCAGAGGAATATGAGTACAAAGATCTGCATTCAGAGACATACACAGGAGTGTATCTGTGCTCCCAGGGTCCTTTGTTGTCCGATATTCTGTGAACACACATCGACTCTCCTATTGTGTTCGTGCCATTTTTTGCTACTCTCTGTCCCTAAAATAGCATCGGTTTACTCTGCATATCAATACATGAGACATATCAGATGAAGAGCAGAAATTAAAATATAAGATTTAAATAGACGAGTAATACTGACAGTTTCAGAGCCCCTTTCCAGGTCTTTTTCTCTGACCATTACCTGTTAAAAAATGGGAATTAAACCTGGCCCTAGACCTCTTCTCTAACCCTACTGTAAGTTAGTCATTTTCCCTTCCTCAATTGGTTAGCTCTTATTTTTTTTAATTAACTAATTCTTATAACAGTTGTTTGTTTGTTTTTACATTTTTGGCTGTAATTAATTCTGAAACTGTTCCCTTAACAAAAAGACAACTGTAGACAAAGACCTGTGCCAGTGCAAGTTCATTACTCTTAGAGTCATAATTCTAGTCCCCTAACCTATCCCATACATTAAGCGAATACAGAGCTGGGGAACATCTTTTTCCAACTCCCATAATATGCTAAGTGGAGCTGGGGAACACAGGAACGTGGGAACATAAGACCCCTGGGAGAGCACACAATGTAAAATTGAGGAGCATAGGACCCTTTGCTATGTTCCCATTATGTGCTATGCGGAGCTGGGGAACATAGGTCCCTGGGAAGATACGGCCCTGGGAACATATCAAGAACCCACAGACACTATACTTAAGTCTTTTTATGGTATGTTCTAAGCTCCTTGTTGTTCCAGTTAAAGAAAATCAAAATGCGATGGCATGCAATAACATATTTTTGTGTGCTTCTAACTTTGTGGCTCCAGTTGGGGATGGCCCTTTTTTGGCCCCTGGCATAAAGCAAGGTTATAAAGACATGCTTTTCTGAGCTTGGTGAGATATAGTTTTGACGGGCCTGGACAAAGACCTGACCTCAACCTCATCCAACACCTTTGGGATGAATTTAGACTGACATTGCAAGGCCTTATCATCCAGCATCACTCCCTGACCTCACTAATGCGCTTGTGGCTGAATAGAAGTAAATCCCTGCGGCAAGGCTCCAAAATATATATATATATATATATACAGTATATACGTATACTCGGAAAGAGATCTCACTGTGAATAATCACATAAAGGTGTGATGTTCACCAGCCCACATACTTTAAATATCTGAATTAAAACAGGAATGGTATAACATATAAAAAGAAAACATTGATCAAATATGTTTTGTTGTCTCCAAAGAGTTGCAATGTTTCACGCTTTCAGTGCTATTTTTTAAAAAGTTTCACAACTTTTCAGTGTTTCATCTTCTCGCTGCTCATTTTGAACCACCACCTTCTCACTGTCTGTTCAACAATGCTCTTTAATTTTGTCTCTGCCTCTTCTTCAACTCCTTTTCTATTTGTTTGCACATCTCTCTGCGTCTTTCTTTCTTTCTCTCTCAGCGCTCTCTTTAGTCCAGGTGTCAAGTCGAGTTGGGGGAGAGGAACCTCAGTCTCTTTGAGATAGAGGACAATAATAGAAAAGTGTCTGCGACACCATACAGTATCTGAATGTGTGGGTGTGTGCTGTGTGTCTCTGTGGATGCATGTGTGTGTGTCTTGTGTCAGCCCTGGTTAGCATCACAGACAGTAGATGTGAGAGTTAAGGACACCTTTACCTCCCAGGCTTAGCTTTGTTTCTCAGCCGTCCCATCTCTCCCTTTCTCTCCTCCTCTTCTCTCTGTGTTTCCTCCCTCACTCTCTCCTTCTCTTGCTTTTTGTCTTTTTTGCCTCGCCTACAATATCAGCCTTTTTCTCTCCCTCCTTCCCTGCATCCTCCCTCCCCCCTCTGGGCACCAGTCTCAGTGACTCTCTGTGTTGTGGGATGAAATATTTATCTGTATTGGCAGGCCCTCGCCACCCCCTCTCCTCCTCCTCCTCCTCCTCCTCCTCCCCCTCCACCGCCTCGCCTCCTCTCCTCCCCCGTGTCTGTCCCTGCTGTGATCATGTTAAGGGCTTGCTCTGAACTGTCCCATTCCCTGCTCCTCCATCTCCACCAGTAACTCAGATTCCCTCTCCTTCTCAGTTGGTACAAATTCATTTTGTTGTGCTTTATTAGCGTGCGAAGCATTGTCTCATGTTGCCAAAGGAAGAGACAGAAAGTGTGTGTAGATTTGTGTGTGTGTGTGTGTGTTTGTATCTGAAGTAAAAACAGCTTATCTATATTTATTATCTCATGATCTTTATTCATGTTTGTATCACGGGAGAAACAGTCAGTGCCCATGAGGACAAGACTCCTCTCCTTTTCCTCTCCTCTCCTCTCCTCTGGAATAAAGTTTTTTCCTCCCTTGCTCCATCCATCCCTCTCACCTACATTCCCCTGCTTCCTCATTATCATCTCTCATTGTTCTGTTCCACCTCCTCTCTTATGTGTACTTTCTGCTCCTCCTCTTGTCTCTTCCACTATTCATCCTATTGTTCTTTCCCTCCACTTCCCCCCTCTCGCCTACTTTGTCTGCTTCCTCCCTCCCATGGGCAGCGCTGCTGAGATCTCGTTCTACCCAAATCTTGTTGTACCAGGATGAGGAAAATCAACCGCAGCGAGCCAGTGTCCCACAACTGCATGTTTTTTTGACTCAGGACAAAGAGGCTGAGATGATTCTCTGTGGCAGCCTGCAGTGGTCTCACACCTGTCAAAACTCACTGAAAAGTAAAAGAAGCAACCGACAGAGATGGGACTGAAACACAAAGAAGCATCGTCTTGAAAGGAGAAGGCAACGCAATCCTGTCGCTCAATGACAGATGTTACACGAGGGATTTAGTGACAGTGCGGGGAAAGTTTTAAACAATCTCAAGTGTGTGTGGGTGACTGACATATGAATAATTGTCAGCTCATTACAGCTGCCACTCCACTGAACCACTTTAAACAATAAACAGCATCTCTGACTCACTGTTTCCCTCCATCGTCTGTCTCCACTGGAAAGTCATCAACCTTTCCGTTTCTTCATTTTTGATTTCTCGATTCCTACCTTCGCTCATTTCAATTTCCCTCTTTGTATTTTGTCCCTCACAGTCTCTACCTGTCGCACCTCACACATCTGTTGAGACTGATTTGCATGCGACCTAATTGTCGAGTGTGTTTCTGTTTGTGTGTGCACATGCCGCATGTACGCCTGTTTATGCGCTGCCTGACAGTGACGCCTGTATCGCAGAATATTTTGTGTTTGGGTGGCTTCATTCTGCTCATGCACCTAACAATAGATTCCTAATTAGCTGTGTTAATCTTCCTCTCCTTCTGTTTTGCTTTCTCTCTGCTCCTCCTCACTTCTCCCCCTGCTCTGTGTCGAGGCGCTGTGGGAAACATTGCTAAATATACACATGGAGCAGCACAGGGAAACAGACGCTCTCATTTGGAGTTTGAAGAAGCGCTGAAAGTGTAAATTGAAAGGACCGACAGTGCAAATATAGCATTAGAGGAGAATAAAAGGCGAGGGGGAAAGAAAGCGTTTTGTTATCTCTTGCCCTTTGCGCAGGTAGAAAACTGCACAGACGGAGAGAGAGAGAGCAGGGTGGAGGATACTGGAGAAAAACGGATAAAGTCCCCTCCCCTTTCATCTGGGAGCACCTTTACGACCTACTTTCTCTATGTTTGTTCTGTGACAAACACTTTCACTTACACACAAACCTCGAGGCATGGCATTTTACACCGGGTAGATGTTGGCATTTCATTTCACTCTGCGAAAACCCTTTCCTGCTGCTCCCATTGGACTGCACCATGTCAATCAGTACAAGACAGAGGGGCAAAAACACTAAGATGAAGTGCAGAGAAAAGCAAAACTCCCCCTGGGAGGAAAAAAAGATGAAAGAGATGAAAGAAGAAAACTTTATCCCAAAATGAATGGTGAGAATTTCATCTCTGGAGAAGCGTTCATCTCACATCAGTTTTTCCCTGCATTGTCAGATAATCAATGTCACATCTCTGTGTGAAAGGTTATGAACAAATTGCTAGCTGTGGCGCTCACAGTACGTTACAGTACGGCAGAGGAGGTGAGTGTGTACGTGTGTGTGCACATGCTCTGTGTGTATTTGGTGTCCCATATGAGGTGAAAGCCAGGAGGGGCTGAGTCACGTCTTATTCACTTAGGGAGACAGATGGAGACGCAGGTGTGTATATTCCTACAGTATGTGCGAGCGTGTTTTTACACCAATGTGCCCTTGCCATGCTTATTTCATGAGTGTCTGCAGTGTGATGCATGTGTATGACCTCTTTACATCTTGGTGCACAGCTTGTGTTAAGAAACCCCCAGTCTGAGCCAACGTAGCGCCAATGACGCTACATGACCATCTACCCAACTCACCTTTGTAGGTACACCATTGGCTGATATTCATGTGAATGTATAGGATTGGGTTTTTTTTTTTATTTTGTTTTTTCCTCCCTCATGCCTGATGTTGTTTGTAATACGTTTCATAATGACTCTGATGAAGGCCACAAGCTAAAACGCATTGGTCTTGTAATGTAAATGAAGTTGTTCTCTATCCTACAAGTGTAACTGAGGTTTTGACATCTTGAAACTCTCTTCCCTCACGTGGCTTTCCCACATTGGAATTTTTGGGACTGTGTCTTTCCGATGCAGACAATCCCAAGTGAAAAGTACTTCATGCAGTGATTCCAGGTGTGCAGAGATGAGAAAGTAAGCAGCTTTTTTACACTTTACACAACAATTTTGATGTGTACAAATAAGTGCAACACTAAAAATGCCCTCCAAGAGAGACTGCCTTAAAATGTGCGCCATTATCCGCACATTTAAGCAATTATTGCATCTGTCTTCTCTCTCTCTGACGACCAGCTGGTCACTTTGCCCTCCAACCAAGTGATACCAATACCAATAGGATACTTTATTTGATACCTTTTTTTCTTTCTTATTCAATATTCATCATGTGGAGGTATTCCGTTGACTAAAATGCTCCCATTTGTTTGAACATTTGGGAGGCATCTTGGCAAGCCGAGCTGCCATCTCCATCAAATGCACCACGCTCGACTTCACCACAGACTGTAAGGTTGCAGCTGCTGCATGTCCCATTAAGATTCGGTGATTGGCTTCAAGCAAAACTACACAAATAGTCTTTTTTTCTAGATCTGGGTACAAAAGGGACTGAATGCAGGTATGGTTTGACTGGAGAAGTTTCAATACTACTTGGTACTGAGTTATTTAGGTCGATACCTTAAAGTTAGCTAGTACCAATAACCAGCCATACTGGTTATTGATTGATTATTTGCTGTAGATAAAAAGAGAATAATGATAGGATCTTTTAGAATTTAGTCATTCACTCATTCATTTTCTGTGACCGCTTTTCCTCTTGGCGGTCAGGGGAGGCTGGAGTCTTTCCCAGCTGACATGGGGCTAGAGGCGGGGTACACCCTGGACGGGTCGCCAGACTATCGCAGGGCTGACACATAGAGACAGGCAACCATTCCTGCTCACATTCACACCTACGGCCAATTTAGAGTCACCAATTAACCTGCATGTCGCTGGACTGTAGGAGGAAGCCGGAGTACCCAAAGAGAACCCACGCTGACACAGGGAGAACAGGCAATCTCTCACCTGGGATTCGAACCAGGAACCGTCTTGCTGTGAGGAGACAATGCCAATCACTGCACCACCATGCCACCATCTTTTAGAATGGTTCTCAAAGTTGAGGCCAATATAACAGTTACGCAAAGACTTTGGATTCATATGGATAAAGGAAACAGGGCCTTGAGACACACTACATGTGACTGTGAGGGAACAAACCCATTCATGGACACGACAAACTTCTGGTTAGTAAAAGCCGACCAAGACCAAATCAAGGTAACACATAGCAACAAAGACCATCAATCTATCAACATGTATGTAAATCAGACACCTGGCACTGCTGTGTTCTTGTTATTGGTCCAAAGAGAGAACTACCATTCCACTTGGTTGCTCTGGCTCCTGGTATCTGAAGCTGTGAAACCACATCTGTCTTTATGCTTCAATTGATGGAAACTGAAATACCTATAAACTATTTCCTTTGAAGATGTATGCTTGCAAAACACAACATATTTGTCTGGGTTTTGAACTTTACATTGGTAATTTACCAAGAGCAACCTGATATCACTTACGTTTGACGCATTTGCAGACATCTGAGTTTCCTAGTTTTTATTACAAATTTTCTGTCAGTGGAGGACGGAGGGTCATTGTCGTACTGAGTTAATTGGCCCTGCACTCTGGCTCAGGGTCTTGGCTGTAGCAATGCACCGTTTTTGGAGCAGCTCCACCTCTTCCCCTCTTTCTCGCCTCGCCCTGGCACAGCTAGATTTGTCAGTTAGTTTGATAAGCTTTACTTTTCCACCAGCTGTGTCCTCAAAGTGTGTACTGTATGTATTCTGTGTATGTGTGTGTATTCTGCCATATGGGACTTACAGGCTTGTCGGATAAATGGGGCACACAATGTACAATAGTAAAGCTCCTTCTTCACAATAGACTATTACGTTCACATTTTCTTTTCGCAAATACACACACACACACACACATGCACACAAAAACAGGCGCAAACACACACAAAGACCCACAATTACAAAGTCAAAATTTAATCAACAGCTAAATAGCAGTTGTGCTTCATGTTAGAAAGCCCAACAATTCACTGTGGACGTAAATGCAACCTTAGCATACGCTACAATTGCAAAACGGTTCCCTAGAAATATGCAGACACAATGGCCCACCTACAACACACGCACACTGACACACAAACATCAGTAATGCACTGACCTCCCTAGCCATAGCCTGCAATAGTCCGATACTGAGCTGCTCTGTGGCGTCTGCCTCCACTAAATCTTGCCAGAAACGCCACAGCTAAGGCATAACCTCTCCTGGGAGAATTATAGCGCACAACTGCACACAACAGATCAAACAAATATTCCCATGAGCATGTGGCTTCAATGGCTAAGCTTGAGAGTGAACAGGTCCAGGAAAGGATTAGACTGAGGCCTCAGTTTTTTTTTGTCATGTATATACATGAAAACATGCTGTAAATTTAAACATTTCAACATACAAATAAATGTTCCTCCAAAAACATCTTCACTGTTTCCTCAGTCAGTGATTACACTATAACGGGCCAATCATTGAGTCGTTTAGTTCATTAATGAATCTTAAAAGCTTAGAAGTCAGAATTAAGATAGAAAAAATAAATTTGATTAACACTGTATGCAACACAGTCACAGAAACACACACTCAGTGGGAGCATACTGGGTTATCTGGCCGCAGTCTCTTGGAAGGTGGTCCTCCATCTTCCGGGTGAAGCATGTAGAACAGACGTACCTTGTTTGCATGTTTCTTACTCTAAGAAAGAGACAGAAAGACAGACAAACAGAGAGTGTAAGAGTGTCAGCCAGTGAACTGAGTTTTATTTTATCAAGTGAGCCAAGTGGAAAAAAAAAATCAATGACTGTCACTCCACCTTGGCTACTCCCTCCCAGCTTTTATCTCTGTTTCAGCTGATGATGCTAGAAGACATTTTGCCCCCGGCTGGGTGACTAATGGCTAGGGCCAGTCTCAGCTTTCTGGGAGCCCTGAGTAAGATGTTGGGAAAGGGGAAGTGGGAGCTCAGGACTCCTTACTTCACCTGTACACACTGGCACCAACTATTAGCCAAAACTGCTAAAGGAAGTAAGACAATCATTTGTAAAACCCTAATTACAAAAAATAAAATGATAATATCCAGATTATAGATATTTATATATAAGCAAAAAGGCAGATAATAGATTAAAGGGGTAGTTCAGATTTTTTGTAAGTGGAGTTATATATGGTACTCATTCATAGTCAGTGTATTACATACAGTAGATGGCAGTTAGCATGCCCACACTTTGGTTAAGTGGCAGAAGCTAAGCAATGTACTGCTATGGACGGGGCAGCAACAAAACATATTTTAGATGCCATCCAAAAGTCCTACCTAAAAAAAAGTCTACAACAGTTTGAGTGTATGCTATATTGAGAGTATTTTCAGTAGGGCTGCCCCTGCCCCATTTTCCTAGTTGACCAATAGTTGTCATTCAGCACCATTTGTCGACTAGTCACCCGCATGTTTACAATATTATCTTAATTATTAAATTATATATTTTTGAGCGAGCTGCCTCTTAATTACACTGTCTGCAGAGCAGTAATGATTGTGCTAAGTGGCTAATGGGCATGTAGCTACTTCCATGTTTCAGATGGTACGCCATGTTTGTAGTCGACGAATGAAGATGAGTTTACATATCACCTTGGGTTTGTCCTTCACCTTCTCAAAATGATCCCACACTTTGGATTTCCTGCCCGACATGTTATTAACTAGCCTGTGGAATAACCACAGGTACCAGCCCTGGAAATTTGGGGCTGTACAAATGCCACATCCTTAACTGCCTGGAAAATGTAAGGTCAGGCTCTGGGTGCTACTATTGCACCTACTCTGTGCCAGCTTTCAAGAGCATGGTGGCACTGTATAGGCTATTTACCTGAAATCCTGAGTGCAGAGCTGATCTTCTTCCAGGAGCTGTTTATAAGTGTGTAGGCCTATCGTCCGTGGGACAGATGTAAAGCTCTGGGTAGCCATGCACTAACATGATCAACTTTTCCATGTGTATCAGACTGAATATTTACAGAAGAAGAGAAAGATACCTGTCGGCTGTGATTGGTTTGTAATGTGACTCCTGTCTGACTGCTGAGCGTGGCCTCTTCCTGTGTTTGACCTTTCAAATTAACTTCCCACATGGTCCAGTCGTATAGGTTTTGATTTATTTTGACAAGGCGCAGCTCCTAATAGAGTTTCACATTTGTGTGTGACTATGCGATCAATGAAATCTTGCCGACTCATGACCTATCTGGACGACTATCGTTTGGTCGACCATCAGGGGGCAGCCCTCATTTTCATTGCTTTACCTTTCTGTAAAGCAGCACGTTCCAACAGGGAAGTCTACGCTCTTGTCAAAGATGCCAGACTCCATTGACAAAAGCAGTCATTTTTGCTTGCTGAACACAGGAGCTGCAGTCTACTGCAGTAAGTTTCTGTTATCTAACTTTGGTGAATCCAAATAAACCCTTTTAAACACCAAAGTCACACAATAATAATACCAAATAGACTGATCAAGTCATTGGTAGACTTTTTCTCAATGGAATCTGGCTTTAAAGAGAGCAGAATAATGGCTTCATTTCCCATTGGAAATTACAGTCTGGCACTGAGGTTGAGTAGTGAAAATATTCTCACTATAGTGAACACTCAAACTGATATTGATTTTTTTTGGTTGGGATTTCTTTTTAGGTGGCTAAACTACATTTTGTAGCTGTACATTGCTTAGCCTCTGCCTGCTCCTTCAAACTGGAGGCATGCCAGCTGAGATCTCCTGTATGTAATAATATGGATAAGTACCTCATAAAACCCCACTTCAAAAGATCTGTGCTATCCCTTTAAAATTAGTCCACATAATATCAAAAGCTTTTGGTAAGTAGATGGTTCAAGTACGTGTCTGTGCTGCTGTTGGGTGTTTGTGCTGCTTACTCATTTGTTTTTGTTGTATTTTCTCCCCACCTGTCTGTGGGTGTTTATGTCTGTCACAAACACTATAAGCTGTAATAAGCAGAAATATACAGCAGTGTTTATATGAAAGGACAGTGAGGCGTCCTTGAAGCTGCTTACTGTCACTTTAAAGCAGAACAATGAAAATCACTGGACATACTGCGGGGTAAAGATTAGTGCGTGTGTGTGTGTTTAGACAGCTCTGTGTGTTTGTGTACACGGTGAGACAGCTATCTCACTCTATACATATCCCTTTATTGGCGTGCTCTGACCTTCACACCTTTTCTACTACTATTAGCCATAAATCCCACTGCTGGTGCAATTTTCTAGGAGCAAGTGTTGACACTGTCAGAGAGATTGTATCGTTACTGCCACATATGCAGTCACATACACATTATTCTACGACAGAGTGCAGAGATACAATCAAAACTGGGTTCAGGAAAAGCATCAAGGGAGGAAAATGTGAAAGTTTTGGACAGATGAGAGACAGATGTGATTTAATGTCTTAAGATGGCTTTATCCAGAGCTGTAATTCCCTGTGAGGGAATCACTTTAACGTTTCCACCAATCGTTCAGATTATATCAAGGTTGGTGGAATTATTGTTTTGCAGAAGAAAATGTACTTCTAAGTTTAAGTGTATATCATGGCAGAACAGAACACAGAGAAAGCGAACGGGAGACTCTGACAAGACACTGTACTTGCTGCTCCAGTGCTTAGATTGGATCCTCTGCCCCCGGGACAAGAAGCCCCCCCCTCCTCCTCCCCTCAACCTCACATGCCTCCTCACTTGTCAGACTACTTTAATGCTTTTTGTCAGTGCTTGTGTGTGTGTGCGTGTGTGTCTAAGTGTATGCGTGTGTTTATAGGTGTATAAATGGTCATGCAGTTGATGGCTCTGGGATATGGGCTAAAAGCGGGACTTTGTGTCACCATGGTTACCCCTGTACTGACCCTCAGTGCACACCCTACTCTAATGGACTCTGCATGTCTGCCTGTCTCTTCTCCTGTTTTTTTTTTAGTTTCAAATCAAGTTGGAGACAGGACAGAGGACAAAAAATGTCTCCCACGTCATCCTTGTTTATTTGTGTAGAGACTAAATCACAGTGTTTGTTTACAATAACCTCCTCATCACATATAAGAAATGGAACGGCGCTGAGCAAACTCTGCCTCAGTTGGTTCGTTTTTAGCCATCGAAAAAAGCCCCATCTTAAAAAATCTATATCACTTTAAGTGTACGTTATATATAAAATACTGCCACCACTTTACCTTGCCGTCAGACGGCACTTTCCAACAGGGAGCTGAAGCTGTTATCTCAAAGCCACCAGGCACCACTGACAAAAACATTCATTTTAGAACACAGGACTTGCTGGTCTACCACTGCCTTGATCAGTTACAGTGCAAGGTAAAGTGGAGAAAATATTCCAAATATGGTGTACTCTTAAACTAATATTGATTTTTTTGGGGTGGCTAAAATATGTTTTGCTGCAGCCCCGTCCACAGTAATACATTGCTTAATCTCAGTACTGTTAGATTTGTTTTATCAAAGGTGCTAGCAGAGCAAAACCCTATATAAAATGAGCACAGCAGAAATGTCGGACAGTTCAGACCACTGTGTTTGACTGTATCTTCAAACATATGGCTGAAAAAAAGTTCGCCAAATTCACACATCTCCGCAAATCAACACAGTTGCAAGTTGTCTACCTGAAAGAGTTAATGTGACTTCACGGTGATTTAATCTATAAACACTGAATGTATCTCACTCACACGTGATCAGATTCACATCCTTAACACGAAGAACCTCAATATTTTGTTACAGTATCAGACATTGATGGTTCATATTGACTGTCTACGGTGCAGGGGTGCAAATGGTGTGGCGTTTATCTGATCCCTGAACAGTTTGACCACTGAATGGGGGACAGAATTGATGTGTAAAGGTGAGGGAGCAGCATGAGCGAGAGCCTTTAAAGATATTAAAACTTTTGTCTCACTCGTAGTCCATCTACATGAGTCAGTTTATGGATGGTAGTAATTGTTATTACCTCTGCCAAGGAGGTCATAGTTTTGGTTTTCCTTCTGGTTTGTTTGTTGGTTTCTTTGTCAGCAAAATTATGGAAAAACTAATGGCCATATATTAATGAAACCTGGTGAAAGCGTGTAGCAGGGGCCAACAAAGAGCCATTAATTGTTGGAGCAGATCTGAATCACAGGCAAGATAAAATAATTATTTTTCACTTTCATTAACATAACAAGATAAGGCATTTGGCGTTGGCAGAGGTCTGCGTTTTCTGAGTGCCCTTCTAGTTGCTAAATGTTTGTTGTCTTAACTGAACTGCAAAAGTGTACAACTTCTGGTGTTTTTGGCATTATGCAAAAAGCTTCAGGTGCATTACTGCCATGTTTGGAGTAGGGATGGACTCCAGAACCCTGGACTCCTCAATAATTCATCCCCCATGATAGTCCTGCTTTCTTTAGCTCATTGTCCTCATCTCTGTGTCTCATGTAAAACACTCTGAGTTACCTTGCATATGAAATGTGCCTTTCCTCACCTTCTATCCTTATCGTAGCTAACACGCTCAAACTCCCTGACTTCAAATTATCCCTTGTCTCCTCGATCTGCTGACCTCTATGGAGACCTATTGTAAAGGATGACAATGAAGAAATGCAGTGACTCAGCTTGCCCTTTTCTCTGCACAACTCAAGGCTCTGTGTTTTTTGTCAGACTTAGGTTGAGAGACAGAAATAGATTACTTTCAAGTGCATGTGGTCGGTACACACACGTGCAGACGAATACACGCTGTTGTTGTCCTTGCTTAATTCTCTCCAGATAAGGGTCTTGTCCTCATTAGTCTGCTTGTTAATCCCAATTGTGTGTTGTAATCAAGGACGACCTCAATGCAGTACAGGCACGCAAGAGCCCGTGCATATGTGTCCGTGCACACAAATACACATGCATCCCGGTTAAATAATGCACAGGGCTGATTATTAAATGGCCATTCATTAAATTACTCTTTGGGAGTCTGCTGAGAGGTAGACTACATTAAAACAAGGAGTGTGCGTGTGTTTGTTTGTGTGCAAGTGACTAGCATTACCATGCTGCATTAAGTCTATGTATAATGGATGAGCACTGTTTTGAACGGCACAAGCACAAATTGGTACAAATAAGGCTGATGCAAAGTGTACAGTGCAGGAATCTGCTTGTCAAAGCAGTGATCGCAGCTGCATTTTCTTGTTTTGTGAGAACATTCCTGTGTGAGCAGAGCTGGACTCACCTCATAGTGAGCGGTGCGCTGGGACTCGGAGATGAGCTGGGCATTGCAGATGTTACAATAGCTCTCTGTGAACAAGCCTCCATCCACGACGCCCGCAGACTTCATCTTCATCTGAGACTACACAAACACACACACACACCCAAACACACCCAAACACAGGCAAATGTGAATATGATTAAAATGCAGAACGGGATAAAAAGTCAGTGAACCTTACAGTGAGTGTTGGAGGTGCATGAGCAATTTGGGAAATGTTTTCCTTCGGAGTGACGGATTCATCATGACAGTTCAGCCCAAATATATGTTGATCCTCTCTGTCAGAACATCCTCTCATGGATGATTTTGGCTCCAGTCTTGGAAACAATGGCCTGAGGCTCTGGCTTGAGTTCCTGCATTTTACTTGGCAATAAACTTTTAAATATATATATTTTTAAAGTGTTTGGAATCATTTAGAAACACCCAACATTCAGCTAGAGCTTACCTTAGCTATGGTTTTATTGACAATATATAGACCAGGGAAACCTAAATAGTTTGGAAACCAAGATGCCAATATCTTCCATTACAAAGTAATATTTAATCATCAAACATAAATGTACTCATTGTAAAGAATGGACCCTTTGAAATGGTGCATTATTGATAAATACAAGTCTTATAAGCATGTTGATATTGTTGTTATTCAAGGTGGTCTTAATCTTAATGGTATAATGCATTGGGGATATAAATTATAGAAATAAATCTGCACTAGTAACTCCAATAAAGAAAGGAATGCAGTGGAGTAAAAACTCAAATATTACCCTGTGAATTGAGCAGTGGTGGAGGGGGATGTTGGACACGTTCCACCTCTGCCTTCTGTAGTACAAATTAAAGCCCAGGAACATTGTTTAAGAGTTTGAGAAAGTTTGAGAAACTTTAGTCTTTAGTTTTCTGGCCAAGTTATTGAACCAAAAATGATATGCCCTTGTTATCAGTTGCTTCTTTCTTTGTCTCTAAGATTGGAAATGCTGAGTATGCGTTGATTATTCACTCTTAATGTATAGTGACGTGGAATTGAAATCATGAATACAACAAAGAGGAGTCAAAACAATTCCTGTTTTGCAAGAAACATTTTCATCTCTCCATCTCCATAGTGAGTTTGTATACAGTCTCCACTTAAAGCTCTACTCTGCAGCTCCACTTATAACTTTCCAACAGCTTTAGTGCACTGGGCTCCAGTGATGTGGAAAAACTTCTACTTCTGGTCAGTCTTGACTTTGATTAATAATAGAACAAACTCAACCAGCCTCAACTTGTCCTTACTTGAATATACTGTATGTTTATTACAACATAAATCTGTTCAGAGAAGCCTCTGATTCAGTGAGTGTGCATGGATAGAGATATACCTAACTCTTACAGTAATGTTCCATTCACTCAGCCTATCCTTTCCCATGTCATACAGGATCATGGGTAATCGTGCTACCTTAGAGGTGTTAAAACAATGTTGTGTCACCCTCTGTCTAGACTTTTTGTCATGGAACTGCAAAAGCATTTGCAAGGTCCTTATCTTATCTTAACCTCCAGAAATTCACATCCTCCTCGCATAAAGGATGCTAAGTGTGACGGACTTAAAAGGCCTCTTGGGTTAAAGGGCCATCCACACTGAGACCGATAACGATGTGAGCATCCACACTGGTACAGCATAATATCCCGTAAAGGGTGGCACCAAGCACATGCTGTATGTTCCAGCTATGTAGACATCTTAAGACAATAGATACTATCAGCATCTCTATCATTCATCAAATCTCTCTGAAAGTGATACAAACGATATAATTCACCATTGTCACTGTCATTTTTAAAACAATATATTATAGTTACCGTTTTTGGTGTGAACGGCCCTTAACTACCATAAAAGCATAATTTTTCGACAACTGCTAGTGAATAACAATCACAAAGCATGTCTTGCCAAATTAAATTTGACTTTTGACATTCAATTTTGCAAGTTTATACTTACCCAAGACCTGCCAGTGTTCAGAGATGTATGCAAAGGGGTGAGAAATCCCTAGCATTTATTTCTCAGCACCGGCAAGAGATAATAACGCTGTAAAGCAGTACAGTATAGCCAGTAGCACCTTTCATGAGGATTACAGTCTCTGAAGTAAATTGTTAAAAGGTCTCCAGCAAGAATCCCTGGTGAGAAACGCTGTCTTAAAACCTTGTCAGTGCTCGAATTGCCCAACCAGTAAAACCATAGAGACCTGAGCGTCCCACTGGGAGCCGTGGCTCTGGGTTCTTAACAACCTGGCAGCAGTGTTTTCTTTCACTTTTATACTGAGTACGGTAATAGAAAATGGTTTAATGATGTGCTCTGCGGTCTTGTGTTCAATTTTCTATTCTCTTCATTATGTGTGCCCTGTAGGCACTGACTCTGACAGGGTTAGGGTGAGTAACGGGTCTGTAGGGATTGGTCCAGGAACATCAACCATTAAACTGGATGAGCTCCTTGCCCCAAGGAAGCGACAGGACAGGGTGCTTGCAGGGGCAAAGTGTTTTATGGAGCAAGATACATGAATGCTGCAGAGGTCAGCTCCAGTAACTTGAAAGAGTAGGGTCTTTAGTCCGGCACGGTTTCCTGAGAATCGCAGCATTAGTGATGAGATCAGAGAAAATCTACTCCATGTGTCAGCAGGGAAAAGCAGGGACTGGAATTGGTGTTCTTTATTTCAAGTCTAGTGTGTAATTACCTTTTAGTCAATGCACTGGCTCACAGAAGCACACACTCACACACACACACACATGTGAGCGCACCCACACTTCAACACACTACTGGTAATTACCCCTGTCTGTTCTCCGTGTCTGTTTAGTGCACCCTGGACCTTCCAATTAACTGCAGACATGCTGTATAGACACTTCCTCAATTATCTAGTTGAACCTAACAGTACAACCCCCATACATTAAAATTAAATGGCAATGCAGATGCATTCGATTTGGAGCAACACACTTTATTACCTTTCTGTGTGCTCGGTAAGTTACACCAGTCTGTGAGGTATAATATTCACTCTGAAATGTCACTGATGACAAGCTGGAAACTTGTTTTGTCTAGAGGCATGGATGCATTATTACCTTCAGTATGCGAGGTGTCCTGTGAGACATGATGGAACAGATATATTTTGCGAACTGACACATTTGATTTGCTGCAGAATTTGTGCCCTCCCAGAATTTTGTAGCAAGAAAAAGACCTTGCGCTGCCTGTCTGGACGTCAGCCAGGCAGAAGCAGATCTATCTTTTAATCTTCAGGCTAATTAAAAGTGATTGTGACTGCAGAAATATCCTTATCTTCCTAATATCTCTATTACCTCTGATTATTACATGCAAGATGGGAGATGTAGACTAATTAATAGAGGCAATCTGTTGGTGAGATTAATAGAATGGCAGGCCCAATGAAGCGAAAAGATGGAGAGACAGATAGTGGGGAAAAATAATGAAAGCGGTAAGGAGAGAGGAAAAAAGAGAGGGAGGGGGAGGTTTATAATTGGTGCACTGGACGTGATGTCTTCATGTTACATGGGTTTAGAGGTCTTAATGAGAAAGTGGTTTCATTTCCACCATACCAGGCCAGAGCAGTTGTTCAATGGACTGTTCCTGTAGGTTATGTTTTATGAGGATCTAATTCTTGCAACTTTAGCAGCGATTTACAAACCAGCATGAACCACAAGTAGGTATGTGTTATATTTAGTATCAGCGGGCAGTTCAGTTTCAGTTCATCTTTTGATTCCTGCTTTATAGTTCAGCATTCTAGTGTTACAGTGTAATTAGCACCTTATTTTTGGCGCAGAGGTCATTGGAAACTATGTAATCAATGATGCTGGCATTGACCATTTAAAGTAAAGACTATGAAGTTAGATTTCAGGGGAAAGGCTCTGCTCTTTGAGGGAACTCTTGTGACGTGTGTACATCTTCAACCCCTTACCACCAAAATATATTACTATCATCGGGCTTTACTGCTTATGATTACATTGATACTTGATCTTTGCCATTGTTACACCCGTTTACTAATATTGAGAACCAAGCTATGTGAACCAAGCATTGGATTTTAGGGTGCTTTCAGACTTAAGAGTTGTCTTGCTTTGGTTCGAATCAGGGACTAATTTTGTTACAAAGTTGTATAATTGCCTAGAGTTGGTTCGTGTTCTCATGGCAGCAATTACAGGCGGACCAGATAAAGTGCCTTGCGCGAGAAAGCTGCTCTTGATTGGTCAGAATTTCCATGCAGGAAAAACTTTCTAATGTCACAATGGAGGGACAACTACGCAGGTTGATTTTAGCGCTGCTCATCGTGGACTATATTGCTGTCATTGTTCATTTTAGTCAAACCATACAGTTTGAAAATGAGGTGCGGCTCCAACTAGAAAACAATGTTTTGATGCATTGGATGTGCTGAATGTGCATATTAAGGCAGTACAGGAGGAGGTGCACATTAATAATCCTCCAGGACTGTAACATGCTCATGTTTAACCCAAACAATGTGTCATGTGACTGCAGTTGGTTCAGATCGAAGTCAGAACACGTTCTCACCACAAATGAACCGCATCGGAGTTCATTTGTAACCGGACCAAGATCACCTCCTCAAGAAAGTCTCGGTCCAGTTGTTTTGGTGCACACCCGAGTGCAATTGCTGTGTTCATGCCAACCCAAACGGACCGCACCTACAAACAAATTTCAGTTCAACTGAAGCGAACCAAATAGGGCAGGTGTGAAAGCACCCTTCGATAAAGTTAGAGCAAAGAGTTCTGTTGTGCTGCTTCGGGGGCAAGGGTTGCATCCACAAAAAAGAGCATGTTGTGTATTCAGTGTTAAAGAATCCAAGTGGCAACAAGGATTCTCGTATTTTGCAGGAAGGAGTAATTATAGATGATTATTGAATGTTACTAAGCCAACAATACCAAAATTATAGGTTGGGGGTGGCAGAGGAAACTGTTTCAGGAAGTGGTGTTGGTGTGTCAGGTTAAAATGGCTGTTAGGGTTGGACGATATGGTGTATTTAATACGACAGTAGAAATGTATACATCAGGAGAGATTTGGCAAAACCATTTCTACCACAGGAACTATTCTGCGCAGGGCTGGATTCTCTCAGTCTCAAATCCAGCTGCCTCGCAACTGCAAGGTATTGTGATTTGAGCAGACATGGAGGAGGAGAGTGAAGTTATAAATACAGAAACATGTTACTTTTTAAATGATTGTTCTCAGGAACCTTGAAGCTTCAACTGTGGAAGAATGTGTATGTTTTAAATGTATGGCGGCACGGTAGTGCAGTGGTTAGCATTGCCGCCTCAAACAAGAGGGTTCCTGGTATGAACCTGAGGTGGGGGGCTCAAACCCAGAGGTGGGAGAGCCCCTCTGTGCAGAGTTTGCATGTTCTTTCTGTGTCAGCGGGGGTTTTCTCCAGATACTCCAGCTTCCTCCCACGGTCCAAAGACATGCAGGTTAGACTAACTGTTGACTAAATTTTCCGTAGGTGTGAATGTGAGCGTGAATGGTTGTCTGTCTGTATGTGTCAGCCCTGTGATAGTCTGGCGACCTGTCCAGGGTGTATCCCGTCTCTCATCCAGTGTCAGCTGGGATAGGCTCCAGCCCCACCACGACCCCCAACAGGATATGCGCTTACAGAAAATGAAGTGAATGAATATTTTGTTTTCTTGTGTGAGGCAGTTATTTGTATGAAAGTAACAAGTAAAAGACGCCGATAATCGAATGTGATAAAGTACGTTATGGTTTTTTTTTTAAACATTTATCATTTATTAATTAATGAGAATTTTAAGAACTTACAGAGCAATTACTGTATCGTGATATTGTTACCTTAATATAAAACATACACTGTGAAATAAGAGTTTGGCCATATTGCCCACCCCTATTGGCCGTGTTGTCCACCTTCATTAATATGACTGGACATCACCAGCCAGACAGCTGTGGATGAGCATACTGAGATAATGTACTAACCAGCTGATGCCATTCAGCCAGTACATACGTGACTTCAACGCTCTTCCTGAACTAATGCTATGCTTCATTTTTGGTTGTTTCACATGAGAGACTTTGCTGCTGTTCTTTGCTGTTCTGTCTGTGTGGGCTGTTTGGGAAAAGAAAAAAAGGTAATTTTACATACTTCTGTGCACCAAGCAGGATTTTGTAATATGTGGTGCACAATCTGATGACAGTTGGTGGGTTGTCAGGCCATTGTCAATCAAATGAAACTACACCCACGCAGACTTGATGAAGCTGATTAGTAAACACCAGTGTTAAATACTTACAAAATAATATATTTACAGATGTTTTTCTGAACTTTGACTACTGCTTACCTACTTGTGAGTATTTAATGTTAAGAGAGAAATACTTAAGATTATATGGTTAATTTCTCAGGGGATATAGAGTGTGGTGGAGTCAGTGAACTTATATATGCATATGTAAAATGTTTATGATGTCTTTCAGGTAACGTGAGGACAGAGATGAAAATTAGCTCCAATTAAAAATGAAGAAGCCCTAAACTCAATTAGAAACAGGATTGCAGAGAGCAGATGAGTCTTAGAGAAAGCATGAAAGCCCGAGGCATCTGAAGACAGAATGAACCTTGAGGGAATTCTCCTTTAAGACCACATCAAGTATTTAACATGGATGTGAACTCTGAGCCCTCCCTTAAATCTCAGCCTCTGGCCCACCATTCATTAAAAAAGCTGCCATTGAATCGGACGTGGCTTTTTTGTCCGTGTCTCATAAATGCACCCACTTACAGCAGAGTGTTTTCTGTCGCCTGGGCTTAGAATATTAATTAGTTTGTAGTATTACTTGCAACTAGATAGCGTTGTACTAAATGAGAGCCCTATTGTACTGACAGATATTGAGTGTAATGTGTTACACCAACTGGGAGCTTCTGAGACACGACTCCTATTACAAATACATTGTTAGTTATGAACTGAAAACACACCGTCAGAGATGTTCTAGTCAAGGACGGAAAAATGTGCCACATTTTACAGAAGACTAGAGAGAGAGAGAGAGAGAGAGAGAGAGAGAGAGAGAGAGAGGCTTCTTTTAAGTTCCCTCGTTCTTTTCCTCCCTCATCAATCTTTCCATTTCTGCTCCGTCGCAAGGGTCGCGGTGAACTGGCCTGTCTGCTCCCCTTTCCCTCTTTGTGCGCTCCCATTTTCTATAGTTCCTTTGTCATTTGAAATAAAGTGATTTAACTATCAAATTATGCATACAGACAATGAAATATTGACATCAGCCTGTGAGCCAATGACCTGTCTAATGAGTCACTTGTGGGTATAACAAGAGAAAGGGTTGCAGGGTTAATAATATGGAACCCTATATCGCAAAGGCACTCTGCCGTGTCACTTTGATGTTCCACATTACAATTTTTTCCCTGTTTCACTCATGGTAATGTAATCTTTCCGACACTGTCTCCCCTTCGCCTCCCCCCCTCATCTCCCCCTTCAAGATTAACAACCCTCCCCTTTGTACAGTAGCAATCAAAGGTACTAGACTGGGAGAAAAACGTCTTCAAAGGAGCCGGAGCCCGAGTCTGAACCCAAATCCACATTCATTCTGTTTGCACTGCAGGAGCTCGCTTTGTACTATTCTTGCTCTGTGCTGCAGACTGCAAACATACACAGACTCAAATACAGCCAGGGTACAAACACACACAAGTCCCACTGTGGAAAATAAAACTAAGAGCCAAAAGCTAAAGATACAAAATGAGTGACAAATATGTGATTAGGGTTCCTGTCTGTTCCCTCATTGTTCATTTCAGCATAGTCAAACCAGGAGGGGAAATTTTCTCGTGAAGATACAAAATGTGGTACAGAGAAAAAACACACACACTTAATGCCAAAGTCAGGTCACACACTCCTCCCCCTGAGTCAGTGTGTGTGTCTGTGACTCTTCCTCTCCCTTTGCTCGCTGCTTGTTGTACCCCAAATTCTATTTTAGACTTAATTCTCCTCTCTGTCAATATCAAGATGCTCCATAATAACTCAGAGTCAAAAACAGTCACACATATTCACACTGTGCTTCTCATCTCTCTGTCTCCTTCTCGCCATCTCTCCTGCCTCCTTTCTCTCCCAGTGGTGGTAATGTGGCCTCGAGGGCAGGGATTATTCATGAGGGATGGTGTAGGCTAGACTTATCTACTCTTGCGAAAGAAGAGCAGATAAGCTACTGTATTATGCACCTTACTACTGGAATAAATTGCAATGCAACTTGAAGTTAGAGGCACTCATTCCTCTGAGGGATACTTGCAGATATAATATTTGAGATGGGTGTATGTGTACAATCTCAGCTCTCCCTTGCAAAAGAGATCATGAGACTTAGTGAGTAAATAAAGCTTAGCATCAAGAAAAAGCCTTATTACGGTTTCTTTTCTCATAATACCACTATGATTTTGTATAGAACATCAGAACATATATGGTACTGACTGAAATGGTCTGTTGCAAAGAATATCAAAAAATTATAAAGGAACCAAATGCTGATTGGTCGAAGGTCAGACTTGTAGTTTTTTTTAGCCCTGCCAGCAGCTTGACTCTATTGATGGCAATGTAACTTGTCTCCTACTGACTTTTGTGATCCCTGAACATTTAATCTAGCGCCACCATGAGGTGCAGTTTCATGTTTTTTTGTGAAATCAACATGAACCACTTCATATCAGCGTACTTTAGATCCACTGCACAGCTTTAATCTAAATAATAAGTCACTTTCAAAACTGGTTTGCCTGTTACTCATGTAAAACAGCGCCACCGATCTATCTTACCCTACCATCATTGTTCACTTGTTCAAATTAATTTAGCAGTTTAGGTAACAGACATTCGACTGTCCTGCTGCTATTACACAAACCACCTTACCACTGACACCTTACTCATTTATGGACTCACAATGGTGTGCTGCTACAGTTCACAGCACGTGATGGATAACTGGTGTTATGTTTGGCATTGAAAAAATATTTTTTATTTTGGCCTGCCAGGCCTGTATAATCATAGGGGAAACACTGATTACTATGAATTGTTGGTACACACATTCATGTCCTTCACAGTATAATAACTTTGCTGAAGTTTGAATTTCAAGGCTGTAGCCATGGAGTACACATTAGGGGGGGAAACACCTGCTGGGGGCAATTTCATAATTTCCTAATATTAAATTCTAGTTTTCCACTTTTTAATTCATTTGAAAGGATTGAAATAGAGACAGTAGAGCATTTGAAATTGATTGCATTTACCCAAAGATTTTAAGCAATGACTTCTGCTCAGGTACGGCAACACCACGTGAACAAACCACATGCAGAAATGCAGTACACCGTAATACAAGAACCTGTAATAATAATTATGTTTTTTATGATTTGTAACTGCTTATTTCAGATGGAAGTGCATGGTTGCCTGTCATAGCATAGTATTTTTTTCTTTTTTTAATTTTGGTCTGTATTTTTTTTTTATTGATATATTGGGGAGGGAGACCTTTTGAAAATATTTGAATACATATCATAATTACTGCCTTGTTGAATTTGGTCATTATTTGGGTTTATATGACAAAATACCTTCTGAACTATTGACATTCCCATCAGCCTCAGCTGTTGTGCTTATTAGCAAATGTTAGCATACTAACATTCTAAAGTAAGACAGTCAGCATTATAACTGTTAAAGATCAGGACGCTGGCATTTAATTCAAAGCACCACATTTCATAAGTACAGTGTCAAAGGCCCGTTAGACTCTCAGTCTTTGAACTCTTTTGTTCCATCCCAGTCATATTTGCAAAGCAAATAAAAAAGTGATTACAGATGAACTTGACACAAGTTAGATTTCATCTTGGGTCTTTGTTGATTTTCTACCATTCAAAAAAACATTTGTCCATCAGTGGATACATGAGATTGAACAGGAGGTCTCTGCTGGTGCTCTGTCAGGGCAAGGCAGCTTGTGAAGCAATCTATTAGTAAACTCTATTCATTTCACTTTTTTTAGACTTTGTAACCTCTCTGCCTCCATCAGACCTTTAAATTCGTGAGGGTATTGCGGTACTTTTATCTCTGAAAATCGCTCTCTGGGCCATTACTTGTTAATGGTATTAATAGCAGATTTATCGCTTGAGGCCACAATATGGATTCATTAGAGGGTGAATGAAGACTATTATCCTGGGCAAAGTTAGGTTTTCCCAGTTTAACCGAGCACATCTCCGCCTCCCTGTATCTGTGTGTGTTTGTGTTCAGTAACTGAGTTAATGGGGGGAGACGAAGGCGGCCTGAAGTTTAAATGGGGGTTGTTATGTTACTGTAACATAAGGGGGGTGCTATGCTGAGTGGCAACAAAACTGTTGGGGTTTATCTGTTCCATTAGCAACTAATTGCACTGTCTTTATACTTTGGCACATTCTGTCCAAATGTTCTTATCCTGTTAAGTGTAACTTTCTTGGCACAGTCTCACTCATCTCCATATTTCCCCTTTGAAAGCAGTGGAGCAATTAATGACTAAACAACGCCTTGGTTTTTGCACTAAACACCGAGGTTCAATACCAAGTGCATTAGACCTGAAACTGCAGTGATGTCAAAGCACAGTTTGAGAATCCAACAAAAGCAAAAAAAATGGTGCGATTGATAGGAAGAGGGTCTTTAAACATGGTATTGCACTAAGCACAAAAGCACTCGCTTCAAGGATTTTGGCTGTTGGCAGCACGTGGTCGTCTCAGTATAATACACACAATTAGACACACACAAAACCTCTTTGGTAGCAAGGAGGGAGACTGGGATCAAAGGACCTAAGAATATCATAATTCAGTATTTTCATTAATGTATTTTCCTCAACCCCCCCAAAAAACTTGCACATGAGCAATCTTATACTGTATTTCCAAGTACAATAAGTATTATACCAGTGGGCAAATTAGAGCGAAACGGAGAGGGAAGCTAAAAGATTTCCCATGAGGCAACATGCACCTCAACACAAAAGACGTGCATTACCTAAGAGACCGAGCTGAAGTGAGTCGCACAAATAATAAACTTGAAAGATCCTGAGAAAGAAAAATAAGAAGTGTAAAATAAATCAGGCATAAAATTGCAATAAGTGGAACAACTGAAGTGACACAAGCCAAATAATGCTTTGTAATGACTTTCCTCTCTCCAGATCTCTCGATCCCCTCTCACTCTTGCTTTCTCTTTGTCTCCACTGCTGACTGATACGACTGCAAACAGCTAATTAGCAATATGACACTTTCCCTCTTACTAATTAGTAAAACTAAGCTCATTGTTCTGTGGCACAAAAGGCTCGACCAATGTGAATATTATTACAGCAAGTCTGGTGGTTTGACTGTGAAGCAGGTGTAAAAATAGTTTCAGTCCAACAAGGCTGGGAGTTAATGATGCATTTTGGCCCTGAGGGGACATGTACACAAATATCCTTGTAGGATCAACTGTCAGTCACAGGGCTCCTATTTTATATGTGTGTGTGTCTATGTTTAAGTGTGTGTGTGTGCATGTTTGCTTGAGTAAATATTAGTTGCCATGCCTACAGGGATCCCAACAGTAAGCCAAAGGTAAGAAACGAAACAGCCTATTAATGCACCTTTTGTAAGAGCTGTGTGCCTCTGCAAATGCATGACTGCTTTTTCTTTCAGTGTTTCTATCAAAGCTCACACACTTTGGTTTCTATTGTATGCATGGCCAGCTGCATGACCCACTGTGTAAATGTGCTGAAATAATTACGCAGGTCATGGTCAGAGTAATGTAAGGCAAGGGCAATACTGTTAAAGGACAGTCTCTGTTGTTTTCATGTGAAGCTCACTATATGATCCTAGATATTGAGTGTACTTGAAGGGATAGTGCACCCAAAAATGAAAATTCAGCCATTGTCTACTCACCCATATGCCAATGGAGGCTCAGGTGAAGTTTTAGAGTCCTCACAACACTTCCGGAGATCCCAGGGGAGAGGAGGTAGCAACACAACTCCACCTAATGGAGGCTTACGGTGCCCCAGATTCAGATGTCCAAAAACACATAATTGAAACCCAAAAATATCTCCATACTGCTCGTCCGTAGTGACCCAAGTGTCCTGAAGCCCCGACATAAAAAGTTGTTTGGAAAAACGTCATTTGAACTCTGTTTTTAGCGTACTTGTACGTTTGCGTACTTGTACGCGAGACCAGCGAAAGCATGTGAACACAGATGAACGCGGTGCCCATGTCTCACCGTCTCGCACAAGCGCGCACACGTGAGCACGGTGCACAGAGAAGCAGTTAGAGCTACAGGCTACAAATTTTCATTTTTGGGTGCACTATCCCTTTTACTTCCCCAGTGTGGAGACTTTTGTTTATTCAGTTTGCTGGTAGCTGTGTTCTCTAAGACAGTGTGAGTGTTATTACATTGAAAGGATTGATTTTAGCATTTGGGTTCAACTTTTAGAGGTTGTTTGGTCCTTGAGTGTTTTGTGAGAGAACAGTGCCTCCAGCAACCTGGAGCTACAAGACAAGAAAGGCAATCAATGGCATTGATCATGGCAATCAACTGTCAAATAATAAAACAAAGGACATAAAGTCCATGTTGAAAACAACCTGAAAAGAAAAGCAACTGAAACTTGGGGCTATTTTGGATTAAAGGGATAGTCCAGATCTTTTGAAGAGGGGTTGTGTGAGGTTCTTATCCACAGTCAGTGTATTACCTGCAGTAGATGTCGATCAGCACAGCCACAGTTTGGAGAAGCGGGCAGGAGTACTGCCACAGAAGCTAAGTAATGTACTGCTGTGGATGGGGGGCAGCAGCAAAACATATTTAAGCAACCTAAAAAGATTAAATGTAAACTATATTAAGAGTACTTTCAGTACTTTAAATTTCCTCTTTACCTTGATGCAGACAGCCTTTTCCAACAGGAAAGCCATTAGCAGTTTCAGTTCTCCATCTATGCTTTCTTCATGCCAGCCTCCACTGACAAAAACAGTAATTTTAGCTCGCCAAACACGGGAGCTGCTTACTATTGTCTTTATCTTTAGTTTGTGATATTGTTTGACTTTGGTAAATCTGAACTAACCCTTAAAAATACCAAAGTCACACAATAACAAAAAACAAACTGATGGAGGCAGTGGTGGACCAGCAGCTCCTGTGTTCAGCAATGTTAATTCACTGTTTTTTCAATGAAGTCTGGCTGTGAAGAAAGTGATTTAACCTCTTTAGTTCCCCATCAGACATTGCTGTCTGACAACAAAAATATAGCATATACTCAAAGAGATGGCTATAGGCTTGTGCCGATTTCCGGTTTAACCAGTTCCATCCGGTTTAAGAGCTCCAGTGGGTTTAATTTACATGAACTGGTGAAACCGGGGGAAAAAAACCCAAAGAAAACACTCATGACTTTCCAGATAACATCAGCGCCGTGTCACGGGGCTATATTCATCTCGTCTTGCATAGTAATATTCATTTTGATGACGACTTTATGAGGTTTATGTTTGTTTATAAATTAAGCTGAGCAACAAATGTTTTGTGCAGTTTGTCTCTAATACTGTGGCTTCTCAGAGGGTCTCTGTTGCCTGCTATAGGAGATCAAAGGGCACACATTGTCTGTTTACTTAAGAGATGACGAAAGGATGCCACCGAAAGAGCTAGTGTCTAAAAAAACGAAAACTACACCAATTTGGCAACATTTTGGATTTGAGGCAGATGATAAGGGTGACCCGATAAACAAAGATAAGCCGACATGTAAAGAGTGTCGAAAAAAGGTCCAAGCAAAAGGTGGAAATACTACAAATCTACACAACCACCTGCATAAGTACCATTCCTTCCTTGCTGCACAAATAGGGCCCGCAGCGAAAGGGGGAGGGGGATCCTCTACCTCAACTGCTGCTCAAATATTATTTATAAGTATTCTGTGTTCTGAAGAAGACAAGTTATGTTGAATGGTTGTTTTGTTTTGATAAATAAAAATGCGATTGTCATTCAGTTGGTTGCCCTGTTGACTTCTTGTCCTTCTGCTTCTTCTTTTTATTTCACCTTGTGTGTATTGGCGGTTAACACAGCATTAACGCCACCTAGTGGACTGGAGGTGCATTATACCCGTAATGTGCTTTAATCGGGAGAAAAAGCTCAAATGCGACCCCCAGTGGTAAAATTAGGTATATAATTACATATATCGATTCGGTTTGATGTTTGGCTTTAAATGAAATGGATTATAAAAAAAATGGCACAAGCCTAGATGGCTGAAATTAGGAACGTCTCAAACAGATTTTCAAAGATTAGTATCGGGGCTGATTGAGGCATTTTTTAACTGATCATGATCAGCCACATTGAGCTATGTGGAGCCCTATCCGATCCTTTGTTTTACATCAGCTATCACACGGGTGTTTTTACTTGTGAAGCTTTTATGCACACCAACGCAACAACTGCAGTCATCAACTCTCCAACTCTCCACCGTCTGTCTCTCCTCATCTCCGCTGAGCTCCTGTGTGTCTAAGAGTAGGAGCTGAGCTCCACCCACAGCAAAACACCATACGCCATAAACAACAGCAAAACAAGAGTATTTGTTATTTACCAGAGTTATAAGCACATGCTTCTTGTCAGCTCAGTGTAAGAGTCTCTTGCGTTTTGCTGTCATCTATGGCGCATGGTGTTTCACTGCCCTGCTCGGAGGAGAGACAGACAGCGGTGCAGAGCTTACGACAACCTCACTCACTTCATTCAGGATGGCTAACTCAGGCAAGGCTGCACCGAAGCAACAAACACTTGAAGATACTCTCTTAAAGAAAAGTTCCCTTGAGACAGCTACAAGGGCAAAGAGATTACAGAATAAAGTAGAAAAAAAGATGAATAAAAATAAAAACATTAAGGAGCAGTTAAGATACAGGAACTTTTTTTCTTAATGCATTGCAGAGCTTTTCAGTTGTCACACACCACCCTACAAACTACTGCCGGTTTCAGTCACATGAACTCTGCCTCGTTTGCGATTTGATTCACTAAATAGAATATGTTTTCTAATATGAGTGTGTGTTTGACAAAGGAATTGAAAATTAGAGGGGGATGTAAAACATACTAAAGAAAAGCGAGACCAGCAGCCGTTACACATACAGCACAGATTCTAGATAGAGGTGAGTTACAGTATTTGTTATATAGGTTATCTTGTCTCCACATGCACACACTACCCCATCTACAAAGATAGGACACATTTAAACGTCACACTGTGCTGTGCTCATATGCTGTGTAAATTATGACCATGCACACAAAGTAATATGCTATTGATATGTATGAGCTTGGACTTCATGCTGTGACAGTGCATCACACACTGGCATGGATTTAATAAATAGGGCATGACCTTGTAGCACCTAGCCTATATAAATAGGAAGTTATGATGAAGTGCATGTGCTTCTTCAAATCGCGTCTATTCCTCAGTGTGTCTGTGAGAATGTCTGTGAAGTTTTCCGAAAGCAAATAACTTATTTAGACAAATTCAAAGACAGAAAAGAATGAATTCTACATCTGATAAGCATATTTTTCTTTCCTCATTCACTAATGCACCCACAGTATCCCCCTCTCCTTCCCTCATACCCTCCCTAACTGGCAGCAGGCCAGTTTCCGAACATGGTGATGGAGCAAAAGAAAATTGATTTCTAAAGAGCTCTGTCTGCTATTCCCGGATATGAAATATGCAACCAGTTATTAGTCTAACACTGATATTAACATAACACGACAACCGTGTCAAGATATATATTAAAGATGTCTCTCTTGTTCCCGCTGAGAGATCCATGAAATGGTCTCAAAATGATAAACTGCCACTTGTTCAAAGCTTGCCAAATCATTATCAATACTGCACAATTGTGATGATATCTGCTTTGTTTGAGAGAAAAAGGAGCACAAAAAGCTCTTTGCAAAAGGTTGGCACTGCACTGATGCTGCTATGAGACAGACAGACTCAATATCTTGATCGTGTAGACAGGCACAGCGGGCAGCTCCATATTAGCTATTATGCAGCTATTAATGAATGTACACTAAGAAAGGTCAAATGGCCCTCACGCTGATGCACATGGACACACACACACATTGACACAGATGCACCCATGCAAAGACTCGCATGCACACAGTCAGGAGAAAGGTCACGGCGTATGGTGCGTGCGAGAAAAAGATATTTGAAGGAGATATGCTGCCTGTTGCTATGGAACACTCCTGGAGGAAAACATACACACACAAAAGACACACACCTACACATGATGCGCTATCAATCTTAAAGAAACTAGAGCAATTGCACGCCTGTGAGCACAAAACACGCACACACACACACACACACACACACACGTACACGTACGCACTCGCTCAATCAATCCATGTCCTATTAAAGAAACCAAGAAGCAGCAGCCACTTTTCAGGAGCCTCACTGCCTAAATTATTGCTCTCAGGCTGTGTGTGTGTGTGTGTGTGTGTGTGTGTGTGTGTGTGTGTGTGTGTGTGCCTATCTTTGTGCGTGCAAGCGTGCATATGCTTTATTTGTATGTATAGAAGGAAAGCAAGCGCTTTGCAAGAACAACATCGCTTTTCCGTTTATTCCTTCAGGACTGGGTAAATTATGCCAGTCGGTTAATCAGATTCTCCCCCAGATGCAGTTCAGCACCTCACGAGAGACAGAAAGAGGAAGAACAAGACGGGCTTCTGTACTTCTAGACGGCTCAGAGCTGGCAGGAGCTACACTGCATACGTTCCACATTATGAACATGCTAATTAACTTGCCTTATTTTCTTTAATATAATTTCCTCCTCTTAAAAAGTTCACTGGGAGTATAAGATCTCCAGTTACATACCGTGCAGTGCATAGGAAGTGACAGCTTGTATATGTGTTACGGCATATTCTCCGAAACTTTAAGATGAACTATGCAGGATTTTCCTTAAAAAACAATATATAGACTCTAAGAGAAGTAATCCCTCTCAGTCATCACCCACTAGAAGTGTGTGGCGGTGTGTTTTTCTGCAGAGACTCTGCCCTCTGCCTGTATTTTCTTGTTTTCTTCTTATTTCCTGTGTCTGGGATGTTTATGGGCGTGTAACCTCACAGCACTCAGGTGAGGTTAGGGCTTCATAAAAAGGTAGCGACCAGCTGCCAGACTGTAAGCAGCATCCAAGAGACACAGTGCCAAGAATGCAAATATCTGTAGTTGGCTTTTACTTTCACTTACGCTGGCAAGCGTGTTTACAGACAGCACCCAATAATCCTGCATAGTATAACTTTAAAGTGGACTGCACAATGAAACATACATAACCATCGTCCCTAATTGTAACCAAATAGAATACAGAGCTGAAACTATCAGTCAGTCTACAGATATATTCAACAATTTTGATAACTGATTACTTATTTTCAAGGAGAAATGACCAGAGTTGTCTGGTTCCAGCCTCCAAAATAGGATTTCCCTGCTTTTCATTGTCTTTTAAGATAATAAACTGAACAATTTGGGGTTTAAAATCGAGCTGCAATCAATGATTATTTTCATTATTAATCATGTGCTGATTATTTTCTTGGGTAGTTGATTAATTTTCTACACAAAGTCAGAAAATAGTGAAAAATGTCCATCACAATTCCCTCAAGTCCAAGACAACCTCTTCAAATGTCTTGTCATGACCGACTGCACTCCAGAAGCCAAAGATAATGCTGTTTATGATCACACAACATAAAGGAAAGAAGCAATCCTCCCAATTTACGAGGCTGGAGCTGGGACATATTCTGCATTTTTGCTTGAAATTACTGATAGTAAACCAATTATAAAAAAAGAGTTGGACATAGCTTTGTCTGTGGACTAATTAACTAATTGTTCCAGCTCAAGTTGTGTTTGGAGAAAACATTTTGAAGAAGCCTTATTGGGCTCTGGGGACATGTGATGGGTATTTTTCACAGATTTCTGTCATTTTATGGACCATACAATGCATCAACTATCAGCAGATAATGAAAGTAATCGTCAGCTCCAGCTCTTATATGGGGTACAAGGAACATGACTCGCCTGTTCTCGCTCTGAGACATAATGACGCCCTGTCCACTGCAGTGACCTGAAGTATAGAAGTCAGCGCACACTGATCAATAACTGTATGTAAACAGAGCATGAAGCCTCAGCTCAGCCCAGCCAGCTGGGCTACATGTGGAAAAACAGACCCAGTGCAACTCAGAGGAAATATAAAGGCAGTGTAAAGACTGCAGTGAGGGAAACTTGGGGTACATATAATGGCATTTTCTGAGCACTGGAATGCAGGCTGCGTGTGATGAATTGTTTTACTTCATGACACTTCATTACACTGTGTCTGAATGAGTGATATTTGGGGGCTAGTATGTGGGGGTCAGTGCTGGTGACAGGCAAGCGAGCGCTGTGTAAAGGCCATAAGCTGCTATCATCCTGCCACAGACGCCCAGTGTGAGACTGACTGAGCATTCTTCCCAAAGTGACAACTATTTGCAATGAGCGGGCTCTCAATGAGATGGATAGGAGCCAGTGAAACTAGATGCAGCAAGTATCAGACCTAATCCATAATATATCTGACACGTGTCTCATATTCATAATTCACATAAAGTCATTATTGAAGGTGTGCCAGTGCTTGGATTTGCACTACCGTGAAAAGTTTCTGAATCATGAGGAAAATCCCTGCATCTAATTCAAACCTCAGCGCGCTGCCAACTTCCTCTAAAGTCATTCAACCCACACCGGAGCTGAAATGAAATAAGATTAAATTATTCCAATAGTCGATTGCTGGAAGATTAATCTGCAACTATATGGATAATTGATTTATCATTTAAGGCATTTATCACGCAGGAACACCACCCGTTCTCTGGTTTCACCTTTTCCAATGTAAGGTTGAGCTGCTTTTCTCTGTCTCTGTCTCTGTCTCTGTCGCCTGAATTTCTTAGGCTTTGCACTGTTGGTGGAACAAGACGACACATTTAGGGACCGCACGTCACTATTTTCTGACATTTTATAGACAAAATAATCATCAATTAACCAGAAAACAATCAACATCTAGAAGTGATGATAAAAAAAAAATCATCATGAGTTGCAGCCCTGAACTATACTGGTCTGACACATCATGGTCAGCATCCAGAGACAGTCCAGAAACACATGTATTGACCTATAGTTGTAGATTTCAGGGGTGCATGCCCCCCTCAATATTTAAAATGTGCATTTGCCCTTCAATAAAAACATCAAAGTAGCAGAGGACTTTCACTTTGACCAAATTTAAGACATTTTCATTATAAATTGTTGCAGAAGGGACACACATTGTGTATAAAAATAGCTAGGATACAAGAAATTATGTGTCTGATGCTCAAAATTTTCTGCTGGAGGATCTCCAAAGTCCTCGATTTGTATGTGTGCCCTACAAAAAGAAGGAAACCTACGCCCTTGCTTTGACCTATACATAACTAAGTGCTGTTTTTATGAGAAACTCTTCTATAAAATGCCCAGGAATGATATTATGCATGACAGTCAAACTATAAAATCAAGCAGCAGTAGGTGTTCTAAATCTGGAAATATGGATCAATACCATGCCTCAGATTTATCTACAGATTTAAAGTAGCACAAAGTTTGCAGAGGCTGCTACAAACTCCACTGACACTCACTATCCCCGCATGAATCCCACAGAGATACTGAGTGATATAAGGTGTCAAAACCCTCAGTGTTGTGCTTGAAACAGACAGAAGATAATTCAGACGTCAAACAAGGTCAATACAGGTCAATAATTCATCTGCTGAACAAACTCTGCTGTCAGTATTTCCCATTCAGTTCGTCCATCACTCACCTTGCGCAGAGGCAGCGACTCCTCTCCACGAAACCGACAACCATCCGCCAAACGGCTGTGTTTAATCCTTCCACGCACCTGTGCCGTAAAATCCGTCAAAACTTAGCGTGACTCTTGTCAGGTGGAGCCTCTGTGGTACCGCTGCTCTTCAACGCGGATGTTTTTGTGTTTTATTTCTTGTTTTTTGTTTTTGTTTTTTTTTTAAAATCGCACCGTAGCCTCCAAAAGAAGAACTCCCCTCGCGCCGCGCTCTGTCGTGATGCGCGTGTCCTCTAGCGACTCCGCTCCGGTCCGTAGTATCGCGGAGGTAAGAAGACACGTAGCTCTCTGTTGATATCATCCACTACTACTCCGACCGAAAAGGCACCGCGGAGGGAAAACAAAAACAAAGTAAGCTATCCCAGCGTGAAGGAGAGAAGAGGAGGAGGAGGGGAGAGGAGGAGAAGAAAGTGTGAGCTGCCTTCACCGGGATGAATGAAAGACAGAAAGCGCTCTCGGCTCACTCAGTGTGTGTGAGTGTGTGTGTGTGTGATAGTGTATACACTGAATGCTGGATTTGCAGAGTGAGTGAGTGGGAGCACTGGTCGAGTGAGTAGGATTCCGCACAGTGCACCCACATGAATATCATCTTACATAAAAATAACAAGAGAGACAGACAGAGCGCCAAAATCCCTGCCATGCAATTATTGCAATATTAATGTAGGGTTTCCATGGTCTTATTAAGTGTTGATGCTGCTTAGGAGTGCTAACAAAGATGTATTAGTGGTTTCTAACCATGCACCCATCTAAGGGGTGGTAAGAGGCTTTAATAAGGTAGGAGTAAAGAATAGGCTACATATTTCCATGATACACTGAAAAAATCACCCCTGTAAAAAATATTCAAACATGCCAGGAAGGGAAAATGACTCCTTGGTCACATTACAGCCCACAGACATAATGTAGGCTTAATCTGTCAAGAGGGGTGGCAAGTTATGTTATGTTGCAAGCCTTCAAAACATGTGCAAGGAACAACTGTGATAGCCTCTGTGCATGGGCTCACACCCCACCCATGCTTCTTATAGATCAGGGGTGTCAAACTCAATGTAGTTCATGGGCCACATAAAGACCAGTTTTTTTTCTCTCAAAACCATTGTATAATAACTTATGAATAACATCACCTACAACATTTTCCCTTTCTTTTGTTGTAAAGCCGTATAAGTACATTCTAAAATTGTCGATTTACAACCATATGATGAACAGCCTGACATGTCTTAAGAAAAATAAGTGCAATTTTTCCATCAGTCATGATTTTCCATGTGCATTTTTACATATTTGTCCATCCCTGTGTAGAAATGCTGGCATCTTCACACCAAATTACAGTGGAAGCTCCTGAAGCTGCTGATTGACAATATTTTGCACAATGTTCATTATCTTTAAATTTGACTGCAAGAAGTATTTATCCTTTTTTCAGAGAGTGGAGAAGCCTTTGAAGTCGTTTTAGATGAAGGCTACTCACTGTTTAACTTGCTCCTGAAACCTTGCACCACTTGGCCCTCACAAGTGCATCAATATTAGGTGTGCAAGGTCATTCAGTTCTGGCCCACGGGCCGTATGTTTGACACCCTTATTATAGATGGAGCAATGCATAAGTTTCTGTAGCCTACTGTTTTCCCAACATGCATTTGACTGAAGACAGAAAAGCAACCCGAACAGGTTACCGGGGATTCCCGGGTTATTCATAAGGTACAGGGAATTTGATGAATAATTATCCTGCAGTAGTTTTGTTTCAGACTTGGATCAACAGTATAATTACCATAAAACTTCAGTTAGTAGCCCGGGCTATTATTTGCTTAAATCAATGAAATCAACAGGGTTCTATTTGGGACAGACCTTTTATTCCATTCACACAAATCTGTTGCTCAGCAGAGATCGGAAATACAATCAAATTGTTTATTTAAACCAGTATGAATATTACTTGTTTAAAAATTAGGCTGCAGATAACATTTCAATTATGAATCATTCAGTTGATCTAGCTGCGAGAGATTAGCACTCAAGGGCTACAGCACCCAACATACCGACACAACACCACTTTATCCTGTCAAAACAATACTCACAGCTTCGATTAATCTTTAAGAAAAACCCTTTTCATTCTTTTAAACTTATGACCCTAACAGACTAAAGAAATATAAATAACGTACAGGGTAATCAAGGAACGGACACATTATTTAAGGTAGCCAACAACCCGCTGTTATACATCTGAAGACCCTCTATAGAAAATTAACTGCTTGGCAACCAGACCAGGTGTCTAATTGAGACAGGCCTTTATCAGTCAAAATGTGTAGCCACACCGGGCTAGTAAAAGGGACTGGGTGTTTGATTGCGACTAGGATTTTAATTGAAGTTTTAAGGTAATCGTAAAAAGATTTTTCAGAACGAAAGAATTTGTTAATGTGCTGAAACACTTTGAGTGAGAAAAAAAACCCAACACACATTAAAGACAGCACAGGCTCAGGGAACTTGTGAGCACCATTTTTATATGTTTACTGGGTTTTTATAGACTCAGCAATTAGCAAATCAGATTAGAAAAAAAGACAGATTTCTGGGGTCTCGGTGGCTTAGTGGCAGAGCAGGCATCCCATGTACAAGGCTGTTGCCGCAGCGGCCCGGGTTCGAATCCAGCCTGTGGCCCTTTGCTGCATGTCAACCCCCCTTCTCTCTCTCCCCCGCTCACGCTTACCTGTCCTGTCAATTAAAGGCAAAATGCCCAAAAAATATCTTTAAAAAACAAGAAAAAAAGAAAAAAGACAGATTTCTAATGAAAATAACCACTCCTTCCATCCATTCTCTATCTGTAATCACTTATCCTATTCAGAGTCGGAGAAAGCCACATACATTGGGAGAATATGCAGACAGAGGGGGCCCCAAGGCCTGGTTTGAACCCAGAACCATCTCGCTGTGAGGTGACAGTGCTAACCACTGCACGACCATGCTGCCTCCCATTAGTTAATGCTCTACTTAATTGTACAGAAAGCCGAATTCCAAACATCAATTGCTACCATAGCAAAAGTAATATTTCCATAGTTGTTCACTTTCCTAAGGCTTTATTTTCTCTTCTTCTTACCACAGTTGTCTGCTGATATGTTGATGTTAAGCTGAGGAGCTGAAAGCAAGCTGCTGGGCGGTTACAGTAACAGGCAAGCAACAATATGTGGGTGATTGCGATATATTGCTGCAGGTCTAACTCTCCAGACCTGCTGGAGCAGAACACACTCACGTTAAACCTGGCAGATTCTACAAATCGTTATTTTACCAAAACCAAATTGCTGCAAATGAACCCATATTTCAAGAGGAAGTATTTCTAAGGCATTTGAATAAACAAACAGTTGCTTTTGAATCCCAATCAAACCAAGACAACATTACACAGCCATGAATCACAGTCCAACTCACACAAACCCCGTTTTGTGTGCCAGAATGCTTTGCACAGCCAACAATAACCACCCTTGATCTATCAAAAATGGCATTAACTCACTGTGGACGGCAAACACTTCCCAAAGCAATCATATGCACCAAATTTAGAGCTTAGCCGAAAAGAATGACATTGCTATGCCCCTTTTTATAATTTTTCTGTTCGATTATCCCGAGTCTTTTTGAAATGCCACATTTTCTCGCTAGTGTATGGATGTGCATTCATTCCGGGAGAATGGGCGCCTATTACACGCTTTCAGAGGCTGTGACAGTAGCCCTCAGTGAGGAAGCCAAACACTTCACAGCTCAGACAATGTACCCAGGCAGAAGCACACACACACAGACACACAAACATGCGCTCATGGATCCGCGTACACACGAACCCACTGACACAATGCACATCGACGAGATGAAAGGGCCAATTTATCAAACCACCAGCCAAGGCAGGCCTGAGGACGTATAGTGCCAGTATTGGTCTGGAGAAAGAGGGCAGGATGTGCCTGTGTGTGCACGAGTGTGTTTAACTTTTTTTTTTTTTTTTTTTCTTGACAGTAAAGTTGTTCCATCTAACATAACATGCACTTCTGCCTTTGGGTAATTTTCCCAAGTAAAATTCATCACCTTTAACGCTGATGTCAGCTGACGTGGCTGCGTGACAAGGGAATTTATAGTGCCTGTGATTGTCAGGTGCTCTGGATTAAGAGGAGCAAAATGTGTGTGTTAGTTTGTTAAAATAAGATGGGGAGCAGAGGGGAGAAGGAGGGAGCAATGCTGCTAGTGTCTGTCCCATGTTATTTCTCATTAAACTGAGAGATCAATGTTCATTCTCTGAGCTTTACAGCGTTTACAAGCCCAAACTAATCCACTATTAGAGAGCCGCATGACAGAGCTGCAGAGAAGGCACAGAGCAACGCTTGGAAAGAGGTTGTGTTCAAATGTTAAAACAGAACAGCACGAAAAAATGTCTAATATCTGAATATATTCTCTCTGAACATCTTACAAGGTTTCCACAGCACACTGCTGTGTAAAGACATCCTCACTGCATTGTTTTTAGAAATACATTTGTCCAAATTTTCCATGCTCCATAATTGGTGTGGTGGATCTGGATCACAATGACTTGAGGAGCTGCCAGGGGTTTATCTCCAGGTTGGAAAATCCAGCGAGGAAGTGCCTTAAACCTGCATTCTTTCAAATGGCCAGCAGGGGGCGGCTCCACTGGTTGCAAAAATAAGTGACCTTCATTCTCACTTGATTTATTACCTCAGGAAACACTTTCCTAATTAGTTTGTGGTCTCAGTCACTAGTGTTCAGTCTGTTTCAATACAGCAAGATGTTCATTTTGTAAATTGTGGTCCCATTTAGAGTAAAATACATGATAAAGAAGGGTATGCTTTAGGGCGTGGTTACCTTGTGATTGTCCTCTGGTTCTCAGCAGATCCACCCCTCGATCCCCACAGCTCCTTCCTCTCTTCCAAATACTTCAGGCGCCAAAAACACCAAGATGGCAACAGTTAAAATGCAAAACTTCAGGCTTAAAACCATACTGTGCGTTCCAACATCCATACTACAATACTATATAGTGTGCCAGAAAGAGATTTTGTGTGTCCCAATACATAGTATGTCTAATGCAATTGACCAAAAATACCAGGATGTTCTACTACATCCAGTCCGATACTGCAGTATGCAAGCTAGCATGCTTTTCTGGCTATTATGACCCACAATCCTCTGCGCAGCGGACGATACATTTCATCAACTGAGTCGCAAATAGATGACAGCTTGACAACTCATTAACAGCTGATTGACGGTTGTCAGAAGTCGCAATGTGTGTCATAAATATTACAAGCAATAGGACATAACTATAATCTATGATCTCCGTCTTTGGCGAACTCAGTAAACACCGTTTGTTTTATCTCCAAGGTAACGGATATAAAAGCAAGAGGGTCAAAATTCAGGACGTAATGTTATGAGACAGTAGTTTGTCCGGATTATGTGCATACTGCATTCAACAGTACATACTTTTTAAGTGCTGCAGTACCTACTAAAGTAAAAAGAAAAGGTATGCGACTGGGAATGCGCCCATAGTCCACAAACCAATGGTCGATGTCTATGGGAGCTGCTCATCTGCCAGACTTCCATTACACATGCTGACAAGAAAAGAAATCTTGAGGATACACTGAATTATTAATAAAACACAAAGCATAAATCTTCTCAAACAAGCACCACATTTAAGCTTTTGGCAAATGCAGTCTTAAAGTATTACTACAAATATTAATACAGCTAAAAATAACGTTACTATTAACGCTGTCCTTCATCTGCTCCATTACAGATGAAACCTTTGTTGGGAAAAGTAAAGCCGTGTAGAAACAGATACTACAAAGGTAAAAGGAAATCATCGGAGATTAAACTGATACACCATATTTTATTTCCACTCATCCACTAACTCCCTAGCTGAGGGAGTGTTTATATTTAGATGTGAATAAGAGTGTGTTTATGAGTGAGGGAGAACATTTCAAATGTTAGTCCCCTGATTTTGTGATGTCGGTTTCAGCGCGGTGCATCTGTTGGGTTTTGGCTGCTGGGATACTGGCCCAGTCTGCTTGATACTGCTCCAAGGTCTGGGGGCAGCCTGCTGGCACTGCCAGTTGGTGGCGAGCCCAAGCAGGGTGGGTTGCTCATTGTAGTTGGGGGGGAAAAAGAGAAGTAGTACAGCAGTCAGCTCCAAGAATTATGGTCCCAAAAGTATTTACTAAACTGATATGCCTTTGTTTGTCCAGCGCGGGTCAGAGACACAGAAATAGACATTAGTTACTGAGTCAGAAACAGGGCCTGAATGTGCTGAGTGCATGTGCATGTAATGAGTTCGGAGAACATATAACCAAGAGGATACAGACAAATATGGGTCCATGTTCCCGGCAATAAAGTGTTTATTGGTAACAGGTGAGGGGTAATCCAGAGATAGAGATTTGATTTCAGGAGCATCAGCAACTCTTACACTTACAGCTCAGATCACTTACAAACAGCCATATATAGTACAGCTGACACTGTGAGAGGGAGCTAAATCAAAATTAATGTCATCTTGTCACCACCCTGAACACCACACGAGGAAGAAAGAGCGAAGACAGAAGGATAATTGATATCTACAGTGTCAAGCTCCAGCGCAAATTTACCCTTGTGATTAACGTCTTCTTCCTTTATTATCCGCAACTTATTATAGCGACTCAAACCTAAAGCCCTGCTCTTATTTTTATTGCAAAGATTGCAGTAAATGTACGTGCCTTATGCCTTACATAAGCAAAATTATGGCACATTTTTATTCATGATACAGCTTTCCTTAAACCTCATTTAATTCCACAAACCATGTCACTTCGTTTATGCAAACCCCGCCGGAATTAAGTTAATTCATTTCTCAAGTCATTAGCTTTCAACCTTTCCATTTTCTCATAACTCAGACTGCTGTACTTTGAACATGATTTATGGTGAGGTTGCAGACAGATCTATGTCGGCCCCACTGTACAAACATGATACCTGTCATCAGATGTCTGGAGCTGTATTTTTACACTAACAACACCTGCAGAATTGGAATATGCATGAGAGTCTGTCATGAGGTGGATGTGAGAGGAACAAATTATTTAGAGACTTGTGAATGAATGCCTGTCTTATATATTTTATAACAACTGTATCTTCTTTAGCTTTTTCTAAATCATTTTTCTTTTCCTTCACACAGGACCATGCACTAGTCTGCAGTTACAACTGCACTGTGCTTTCCTCATTAGGATATAATCAATAGGATGCTGCTTTTGGAGAGCAATGACTTTTGTTGACCTCCATGCACATTTAATGTGTCCTCCTGTGCTGGAAATACTGTCCTCCTTTTTTCTGACCTTTGTGGTCTGCAGTTGGTAGCTGTCACCATCTAGAGGACAAACCAGCACAGTGCAATTTCCATTAGTGTGCCTCAGTAGTTCCCAAACTTTATTGGCTTGTGACCCCCTTAAAGACAGCTATATCTATTTGCAACCTTCTTACAGGTTATAAATATTATAGAAGTTGTGATTTATATATGAGACTATACTCTCTCAAATTGTCTGATTAGAATGCCTTTTATGAGCCTAAAGAGGTGAATTTATCCAGTAATTTACAGGGAAAAAAAATAGTGTTAAGTTAGTAAGTGTCCTAAAGAAGACACATATTTTTGTGAGCGATCAGAGCTTGTTAAGTGTTGCTGATGACCCCTTGGTCATCATGGGATCATGCATCATGTTAGCTGACACAGAGACTGAGTTCACTGGCAGAGTCTTTTCAGAGAGGCTCAGGCAGGAATATCCAGGTATATTGTAGTGAAATTATATTTTAGTCAAATCAGATTGTCAGCTTTGGTTAATGTTACATATTCAGACTGTAATTGGTAGTCATTAGCTGTTACTTTAGCAGACTGATTATTCGCCCCACAAATCATGACACTTTGCTCTCCCCTACATGAAAGTACATAAGCCACTTTTATTTTATTTTTATTGTTTTAAAGATTCTTTTTTCAGGCTTTTGCCTTTAATGAACAGGACAGAGTGAAATGGGGTGAGAGAGAGAGATGTATTTTTATTCACTTATTTGATGCCATAAAAAGGGGCTGTGACATCATGATTGACAGCTGCGTGTGTCATTCAGTGTGCTTTTGATAGATGACAGTGTTCACCATTGGGTTGTACAGGTGGAGGGAGAGGAACTCTATTCCGAGGCTCCACTTCTTGATCACTATATTGCACACACTCTGGCTCCAAAAGCGCAAGATGGCAGCACCCATATCTGGAGTATTATCTCACATGAAGTTTTCCGTGTAGGCTTTCTCCCAGAATGCCCTTTCAGACAGACATTTATTCATGTTAATGTAAATCACAACTTTTTTTCTAACTTAAACCAAGAAAATTCCTTCCAAGTGCGATATTACCAGGCCCCCAGGAGGCCAATTTTCATAGTGGCCAAACAGTGGAATTATATTAGGTGATGTCATATGGCCCAAAAAGACTTTTGCATAGACTTATGGCAAAAGAGATGTCTGTAAATAAGCAGATAATTATTTGAGCATTTCAGTCCCAGAGAAATGACTCAGAATCAGAATTTGATCCATTTGGTCCGCTAATGTGGAGAGTGTAGAAGAACCGCATGACTGAATCACTTTATCCCCACTGAAGTTAATGGGGTGCTAAACCACAAGTAGCCAGCTCAGCAGGTGGAAGTGTCTATGTGTCTGCTGTTTTGGCCACACAGAAGCAGTGCTGATCATCTGGGTAATGTTATATATGGCATTTGAACTTTTTTGGCTTCATGTGCCAGTGAGCAGCTGTCATAGCAATGAATGAGTCCTGTTCTCCAATGCTGTATCCAGTACTCTTTATACATCCTTGGATATTTTGGCTACATTTATATACAGTGGGAGGAAGTGGAGATGTGTTCTCCATCTTTATGGTTTTCACTTAAGCAAGTGACTGCCCCAAGTTGGTTAGAGCTTTGGATTTGAGCAACACAGAAATATGTTGCTTATATTGCATAGATGTGATTTTACAGCACATTAATACCATTTAATTAACCTCATTATCATCAGGATAATCCAAAAATACAGCACCTTTACATAGGTCATTCAGCATGGTTAAAAAAATAGAATGAGTGGAGTCTCACCTGTTGTAGGATGTACAGGTGGACACAAGATGGCACTAGAGCACTGCTATACACTACATGGTTGTAGGTCGAGAAAGGAGGAAAGAAAAATGAGAGCACGAGAAAGAGAGTCAGAGAGAGTGAAGCCGAAACCTCAGCAATGTTTTATGACACACAATCAGCTGAGTGCCTCCATTTAAACCAACATTAATTAAATTTATGGCGAATTGAGTTTACACTCTGGAATTGAGTTTTCTTTGCTGAAATCACTTTGAGTTGATTTACTCCGTCTTTTCCACTTGGTTGCCCATAATTAGTTCCAAATGACTCCGTCCTCATTACAGATGTCTCTCTGGAATTTAAACACTTGTGTTGACTCGCTGTGCATCTGCCTGTGTGTGTGTGGGTGCCCTGAGGAATTTAATGATGTTACAGTACATGCATGCATTTACATTCGTTGTGTGGTTTGTCTTCTTCTCCATGCTGGTTGCTGAACATGCTTTTGCAGTGTGTCACTAATGTTCTCAGCCATGTATAGTACTTTGCTCCCCGGCCAACAGTCTGTATGATTGAGCTCCTCTCATGCTCTTACTGGGAGTTGGGGTCATCCTAATCCCTTAAACCCCGCTTTCTACCTCCTCAAGTCCCAGCCATCCAGTCCTCCGAATCACTCCAAAAATTTTCCCTTCGGTCCCGAGGATCTAGATCTCTTTGGTATATGTGAGCAGGAGCACTGTATTGAGGCTATGCATTTTCCCACAGGCATCAGATTATAAAAATGCCCATGTGCATGCACGCATATGCACACTCTGAAATTTATGTTTTTGCATGGTACAATATGTACATAGGCATGCATACAGTTGCCTTTGACCTTACACATTAATCTTGCCATCATCATTTCCAAACATGTTGAATTGTGAGCTCAACCTAAGTTCTGTGAATTTCCATTCCCTGTATATCCATGCCGCTCCGAACAATGACATGATCCTCAAATGGCTTTATTCTAAATCCTCAGAAATCCGTAACAACCACCGGCATGAAAGTAAAGCAGGGTAACCCTTTCCAACAAGCCATTATTCTCTTTCTTCTAAACAAAAGGGACTCAGCTTTCCAGCTAACGAGACTGAACTCATGGTCTTGTGGTTGGAACTGAACAAAAACATTTACAGGGACCGTATGCTGCGGGGGCTCTGCGTAGTCACATCCATGTGTGTGTGTGTGACCATGATTGTGTGTAGATGTGTGTGTGTGTGTGCGGTAGTTTCTGAGTATTTGTTGAGGTTTTGACCTGTGTTCAACATTTCCTTTCCGGCAGTCCCTTGGTCCAGCAGATGATGAGATTACAGCAGTGGTTTGAGGGTCTACCTGGGGCCCACAGCACGGCTCCCAGGGGCCGAGTGTGGATGTGTACAATATGTGTGTGTGTGTGTGTGTGTGTGTTATGGGGGAAAACTTGTGTAACCATCACAACAATACACTGGAAACGTCAATAAACTCATGTTACACAGCCACCCACCCACTTACTTGCACTTACCACACACACACACACACACACACAGCCAACAACAACATACTGACAAATAAAACTGTAGGCAGCAATATTTAGGCAAAGTGTATATAGTGTAATGCAGTTCACACAGGTAAAAGAAATCACCTTTCTGCCCTCACATGTGCAGAGTCATGTCTTACTTCCTGTTTCTGTCTTTCTTGCTAAATTCATGGTGACATCACAGCCGATTTTAAGTACAAAAAGTGTGCCGTCAAGCTGCATCCATGACGCTTCCTCTCACATCTGCTATTGGTTAAATTAATTGTTCAGGACAAAAATAAAAAAAATGTGTTTGTTAATAAATTCAAAATGTTGGACACATTTTGACCCCAGGAACTGAAGGGAAACACAAATTGTTTTGTGAGAAGGTTCAAGAGTAACAGTTGAACTCTCAAATGATGGCCTTACAGGAATTAAACGTGCACATGAGGTTTGTGGGATTGTGAACAATATTGATTTCGGTGAAATCTTTTCGTGCATCCTTCAGCAATGCTCAGCTGGATCAGGGGCTTTTCAGACCAGTTATAGCCAAGTAGCAACCTCCGGGGGAGAAAAATGAAGCTTTCAAGGAAGTCCTTCTAATGGCCACTTCAGGCTGGCTCCAGAAATGAGTCAATCCCCATAGACCCCCAGTGTTAAAATGCACAACACCATGTCAGAAATGTTTACATTCTGGTACATAAAACGGTTTTGTTTCCTAAAGCTAATCTTCACATTTATGACAATGGTACATAGGGTGATTTTTATATAGCTGACCCATTTACATTTATTAAGGCGTGAAGTTATGTATAATTAAGGGCGTGGGCACTTGAGTGACAGGCTGTCTGTGAGGTGTAATTACAGTCTGTGAGTCAGATCCACCCCTCACTCCTCCACAGCTTCAACCTCTCGTCCAGATATGGTCACTTCTGGCTGCCAGAATGCCAAACTGAAGGCTTTAGTGGCTGTGTGTACTATTGTTACACAATCTATGGTTATAACAACCTAGAAGACCGAAGCACACTGATTGATTTGACTTCACAGTATGTGTATTTATTTGCATTATGTCTTTGTCTATATCAACTCTGACAAAGACACAGTAGTATCAAAACTGTCTGTTTGTGCTATGGGCTGCAAATCAATCTCTCTGCTCCGCTATCGATCACTTGCACGCAAAGCAGCACAAAGCAATAGCTATTTGTTCTGTGTATGCAAATTTGCTGCCAATCCCTTTGCCTGACGTTCGCAGGAAATCTGCTGATAGGCCAACAGTTAAAGCATTAAACATGCTTTTTTTCAATTGTGTTGATGACTGGGTCAACTCAGGAAAAACTGAAGAAATTTAATATGGAGAAATGTGTTAGACACAGGCCAACTAAAATGAACTCTGGATCAAAGGTGCTGAAGGATCGGCTGTGTTAACACCAAAATGTGTTCCATGCAGGGAAATTTCGAATTTGTTTTAATTTCAGACACTCTTCTGTCACTCCTCAAATATTCATCCTGTAAATGTGACAATATAACTTCTGAGGCATTCTCTGCCCTGCTGTGCACACTGGGATCTGCGGTGGCATACTTCTTACCTTGTTCCTACAGGTTTAGCCAAATGGCCAATTTGGCCTGACCAAACAGAAAATTTAATATTACACAGCAAGTGTTTAAACAGACAGCCTAAGATAAATGGAAGTGGTGGCTTGTTAAAGCCATCATACAGAATTACCCGTGAGAGTTACACTAACCTCACTGTATGTGCACTTTGTGTGCTGTCTATGTGTGTTACTCTGCTAATTCAATATCCATCATTTCCTTCAGTTTTCTCCTGCAGCTCTGGTGTGTTTTGCCAAGGTGTGATTGACAGCTGTGTCAAAGCAGTTCTCTGTGATGTGTGTTTAGTGTTTGGCCCTTGCTCAATAGGTCTGGTGGCAGTGATTTATGTCCCTCAGGTGGACACATTTAAGCATCCTGGGGAAAGAATGTCAGATGATACAGAGATCAGCAATGTGATTTCTCTGTGTGGGTCATGCTTAAATGATGTCTCTCAGGTGAGTGTGGACTTAAGGCGTCCAGGGGAAATGCCTGCCTTGCTGCTTCTGTACTGTACATCCATCATAGCTGCTGATAACGAGCTGTTTGCTTAATTGCACCGGGAGATCCATCATGCAGCAGAGTGCTGAGTGCACCATCACATGAGCTCCTTCTCTGTTTGGCTGCTGTGGTGCCTCCTGTTGCTTCAGATCTGCCACTCTGATGCTGTTCTTAGTATATTTCATATAATGTCACAGAAAGCCTCTTTTGCCTTTCCACTTTGAAGTTTCCTCTGACTGTGGGACTACTGTGTAGCAACTTCTGTGAAAAGTTGATTACATAAAGAAGGAATTTTCGGATTATGCTTTGTTTCAGTGTGTGTGTGTGTGTGTGTGTGTGTGTTCTCAGCACATAGACCTGTTCTGTTCTGTGTGGTGGTATACTGTATATATAAGTAAAGTGCTATGTGTGTGTTCTGTTCTGCTAATGAAACTGTGTTCTTAACTGACGTTGTATTTGGAACAAGAAATGCTTTGGAAAATGATGTTTAGCGGGACAGAGACGTGTCATCAGCCAGGGACAGGGTGGGGAGGAGATTTATGGGGTGCTGAGCCTGACACAATCCTTACTCATGTTGCTAATGCTCATGTACGCTCAGAGATAAAGAATAACCATAAACACGTATGGCCAAGCGCCTCCCAACACACACACGCATGTAACACACAGGCCAATACATACATACAGTGCACATGCATGCATGCAAATATACAAATTTTGTTTTCACGTATGACCACACACACAGAACACGTTTTTCCCAAATGCTTCGAGAAGGCGGCCGTGCCATTTTTCTGTCTTCACAACGCTAACACATTCTAAATTAACAGGGAGGAGGAGGGAGGGCTGAAATATATTTTGTATTTAAAAAATGTATTAGCTGCAGATGGACAATTATATTGTTACCAATCTGAGCAGAGCAGTGAGGATGCAGATTCAAACATCACTCCGCACTGCAGGCTTTGGACTCTGCTATCCAGAGCCCAGGTGCTTTAGCTGTTCTGCCGCAGCATGTGTTGACCATGACGGGCTGCACTCTGGCTCGCCTCAGGCCTGGAGGTCTTGCTCAGCTCCAGATGTGGTCTTTGGACCCTGGATGATTAGGTACGTAATGGAGGGCCAACTGGACTTGGCTAGTGCCTGCTCAGAGGCCCCCACTGGGCCACAAATGAGGGCTGGGCAGGGTCATATGATTTAGATAGAGCAGGGTGTCATTGCTTTTTGATGATGCAATGGGTAGTTCTGCCATGCAAGTGAATTGGTCCGATGGGTGTTCCAGCCATGCTTTATGTGTCCGTTAAATGCACTGAGGTGTGTTTTATGGATTGTTTTTAAGCTACCAAGTGGTAACCAAGGAACTACTTAACTTTGTTTCTGTCCCTTTCTTTCTGCTATCATCTGTGTGTCCTACATGGAAAGAAAACTGCACACACAGTTTGAAAGTCTCTTAAATCTCTTCAAGGTGTTCTTTATCGTCATTCCTGTACTTTGATGAAGCTGACATTTTTAAATTATATGATATTCATGTAAGTTTAAAGACAGCTGGCATAAGAACTGGGACTTTAGAAAATTGAGGGGATTAAGAGACCTTAAATAAAGAGTTTGAAAAGTAGGCCAAACCAAATCAAAGATTATTTCAGCTGAAACCTTAGCATTTGGCAGAATGCTTTCATACTGCAACATCACAAATTAACTAAATCCCTTAAAGACCAGAGACATTTTCATTTTCATTTGCAGTGCTGAGTTCCATTAATCACCACTTTATATACTGTATGCAATAACAGAGCCATGAGTGCACACACAAGCACAAACACAGTGTACCATACTGCACTCACAAAAATATAAGTGCTATACATACAGTATATACACACACAGAGCAGTGCCAAGAAGCCTCAGCAAGATTTACTGCTGGACCATGTGATATGTAACCAGTGGGGTTGAGGGGCAGCAGGAGGGTGCGCAGGTTCCAGTGTGTTCTCCAAGTCCGAGATTAAAAAATGGAAGCCGCAGTGAACTTTGGAAAGTAAAGGACTAAACTTTCACTTACTCTTGCATTCCTCCATTCATGTCTCTCATCGGTGTCTAATTGGCATTTAGCTGCTTCGGTGGTGATCTGTGTGTGTGTGTGTGTGTGTGTGTGTGTGTGTGTGTGTGTGTGTGTGTGTGTATGTGTGTGTGTGAGAGAGACAGAGATCTTTAAAGACTAGTATCTTTGTGAGGACCAGTTTGAGTTTTAGACATTGAGAGTGGGGATATTTTCGGTGGAAATTCTGGCCAGTCCTGACTAGGGATGTACCTTGATGTAATTTCCCTGATGTTTAAACTTAGGTTCAAACTTAGACTAGTCTTAAAGTAAGAAAACACTGGTTTTAGAGGTCAAGCATTGGCGAGAAAATATTGTATATATCATGAAAGTGTTCTGAAATTGTTAATTTCAGTTTTTAAGTAGCCAAATGGTATTTTAAATGCCGATGAAATGCATGGCATGTTGCACCATGCATTATGAACACTACACATTATCCTACAAAACATGACAGTTCACTGAAAACTAACAATTATTTAATGAAAACAATATTATCTAAGAAAATACATCTTAAGGAAACTGATTATTACAATTTCCTTTTCATTGGGTGAATGCAATTGCATAAAATAATATAAGTTTAAGTGAGTAGCGGGGGTAGCAACCATATAATAGACTAGTCAGCTAATCAGGCATGGCCATTATCTTAACTAGAATTATTGCACAAATTTCTTAATGACGAACCTCTCAAATATAGCAGTAAATATGTGGGTGATTGTGTAAACATGTGCCTCAGTGTGCGCACTACAGCACGTCACCCACATCATAACTTTTCACAAATGTGCTCACCTAAAATTTCAATATTTGTGCCACAGTGTGTTAATGTCCATGGATACGTGTCCCTGTGTGGTTTAGATATATTGTAATTCGTCATTACCTAACGCTGACTCATAATCTGTTTTTGGGCAACTGAATGCTCCAGGCTCCCTTTATTTAAGTGATGTAGCATTTAAATAAAATGAAAGGGAAAATAGCAAACCAGACTAAACATGCTTTACCTGTGTGTTTGCATGTGTTTGTCAGACTCAACAAAGAGCCAGAGACAGTACATGTGGCTTATTTCAGATCTACAAGTAGCCATTTTGTAAACAAACATGAGGAAATATGCAGTTGGAATAATGAGTACATGTGGTTCAGCTACAACGGCCAGCGGTGAGCATCTGCACAACACTGACACCATGTAACTGTAATGGACACAAGCAGAATGTTCACATGGATGTGTTTATACACTGTATATTTCTGTGTGCGTGTGTGTGCGTGTGTGCATGTTAGTGTGTGGCAGGGCTGACTTAAGTCGAGACGTCAGTATGTGTTTGCACAGGCCGTAATGATTCTGCCAGGCAGCTCTCCCATGGGGGCAGTACAGTGGCAAAAGACATGCACATACTCACACACACATTACTGAACCCACCACATTCATCTCCCCTCCCCTCTAAGGACATTATTCCCCCTTATTGACTCAGGCCAGTAGCACTGCCATGGCAACCAGCAGTGTTTTGGAGAGTGCTTGTTTAGGGAATGTGTGTCGAGGGACAGATGAGCGAACACATGGGACCTTCTCGGCCTTTACCGGCACCTGAGAGGGGAGGAAGTCAAATGAGGGGGGTTGTTGAGGGGGAAACGAAAGGGTAATAAGTCCACAAGCAGAAGACCAGCACTTTTTCTTTTTTTATAGCACCTGACCTTTTATGTACACCTGAAATGTTTCTGATGTATGACACACACAGGTTACCAACCTGTTTAGACCTACATCATCCTCAAACATATTTTTGCACTGTGTAACACAGCGGCTGTCTGCACTGACTTCTTCTGAAGCATAACACAGCTGAGTTGTGTTACTGTAATAAAAATCTTGTGTTTTTGTGACTAATCACCGAGTCAGCTCTGTGCCCTCTGATGGCAGAGGGGAAAATAATAAAGACAAAAACAACATTTTAAAATTCAAAACATTTCCTGTTAGGAGCGGAGCAGCAGCACAGATCTGCAGAGCACCAGTGCACTGTTGCATGCCATGGCTACAGTGAAAAGTAGGATTTGTAAGAAGCCCACATCTGTATGAGCTGGTGTGATGCCTGACCCGGTCTCTGCAGTCAGAGCAGTAGCTGTTGTTCCCTGTTTGAGCTTAAAGAGCTCAGAGGCTTTCGGAGCCTCAGGGCTGCAGTTTCAGGCTCGATCAATTTAAACTCGGCTCACGTCTTCTCTCTCATAAAATCCTCATGACACCTTATCACAACAACCCGAGAAACAGCAAAATCATGTCTGGGCAAACAAAACTTGCATCTGTAACTAAACTGTAAAGAAATCAAATATAAAAATGACAAATACGTATGCACTACAATAAATAATGTGCAAAATTCTCCCATTTATGCTTTAGAATGGAAACACATCAATCCTTACACTACAGAATTCATTTAAAGGGACAAAAACCAGAAGAGGGCAGTCATGTGCAGGATAAATAAATAATGGCTGACACTCGTCTATCTCTTTAGATAAAGTTTTTATATTCAGTCTCCTATTTTGTCTTATGTGTCTCCATCAGTGCTACTATGGGAAGCTTCATGCAGTGGTTTTCCCCATCCAACGAAGAATCTTAGGAACGTGTACAGCCTGATGAGTGAACTTCTCCAGAGGTGAGGGTGTAAATCCTTCTGTCAGATACTTAGCAGATATACAGTGGCCCTCAAACCACCAGACTCGACTATTTTTGCTCATCCTTGTTGGACAGAATCCATTGCGGTGCTTGGTATGAGACACATGTGTGGCTACTTCACACAGCGGCGGAGTTCTCATTAGATTAGCAGTAGTTAGGCATCCTGCAGATAGACGTGCACGTTTGCACCAGAGCCAATGGTGAGTATAACTCGACTTCAAAGGGAGCGGCTGCTTCATGCGGTTGGAGTGATAAAACTGCCCTTCAATGTAAGAATGTTAATGATCAGGGCTGTGCTACTTTTGATGGAAGAATATATATAGAGCCAAGTGAGAGCGTGTGAAAGAGCCCGAGTGGGTGTATGGGTGTCTATGGTATTTCACAATAAAGGCCCCATAAAACAGCACTTGAACATAATACTTAACGTAGTAACACATGACAGAATCACAGAGATACATGGCACCGCTAGAGCTTAATGAAGTATCAGTGGAGACAATCCAGTGTGTCTGCTCTCGGTGCCGGACAGGCTTGGAGGTTACTGCAGGTTTAGAGTGTGTGACCACAGACGCTGATGAATAGAGACCGTGTGAAAGTGAGGCCTGCTAAGCTGTGTGAGGGGCTAATTCACGGAGCCACTCAGGGGAAATTATGAATCAGATTGTTTTCGACCCTACAACTAGAATCTGAGCTCCGAGAGAGAGAGAGAGAGAGATGTAGAGAGAAAGGGGCATGGAAAGAATCACAGAGGATTTATGATGTCTGAGCCCTCCTGTGAGAAGGCCTTTCCTTTGACAGGCAAGGAAATACTTCTCCAATCTGTCTCCCTGCTGACACCAGTGCGTAACAGACACAAACATGCCCCCCCTTAACTCACCCGTGCCCCCTCACTTTCCTTGCGTTGCTCTTCGTCTGCCCTGTCTTTAAATCTGCTGGTAATGATGCAGCTCATTGAAAGTGGTGAGAGCTGGGGGAAAGAGAGACTGGGAGGGAAAAAAATGAAGAGGAAAAGAGGGATCCGTCCAGTCCCCAGAGCCTCAGGGATTCCCGAGCTGTGGAAAATGTGCGCTCGTCGTCCTCTTCATCCTCCTCCAGAGAGCACAGTTTCCAGGAAGTGTAGGGGTTAAGCACACACAGTTTGGCACTGACCTCTCACCTCTGATTAGCCTAGCGTAGCCGCTAAGTGGTTCTCTGTGACTCCTCCACTCAGCCTGCCAGCTTCTCGGGCCATTTTCACACAGTAGCAGCAGGCACGATGTATTTCATATGTCACATGGACCCCGGGTAGTGTGGTGAATGGATAACAAGGCCGGTGTGTTACAGTTCATTGTAGCTCGGTTTCATTTAGGGTGCAAATATGCATGTCCACTTTACCGCTGATGTACATCCAGGCCAGTGTAGACACGCTAACTAACAACAGGCTTTGGTTCTGTCACTGTACATGAATGCCTGCAGGCAGTAACAGCGACTTGTTTGTGGCTTTGCATTGTGTGATTTTAAAGCTGCGCCGCTGTGAGCACAACCACTGGCTTTGCTCTTTCCTCTTCTCCCACAGCTGACCCATTTATGACCTGTTTTTTCTTGTCATGCCTGATATTAGAAAAGTTTAATCATTGCTGGGAGACATACAAAGAGGATTAACATTCCTGGGTCTCCTACACTCAGACGTTGCCCTTCTCTCCCCCCCCCGTTTCTCCTCTGTTTGGTCTCTCACCCCCCTTCTCTTTCTTTCTCACTTCTTTTTGCCCACTTTCATTCCTTTGCTTGTTACTTCAGTCAGCTGCTTCTTTCATAATTCTCCTCACAGTCATGTTGGCAGTCAAATATGTTATTGACTACTGTTCTTTCACCTCTCATCTTATTTATTCCACTGCAAATGTCTGTAAAGTGGACTGGTGCAATACAATCGGTAGAAAGTCACAGTCCTGTTGACAGCATCTGATATTTAATGTTGTTGTATTTCTCTTCCCTTTCCTTTGTTTGTTTGCATCTGTGCAGGATATGACCAAATTGTTTGTGTTTGTGTTGGACAGTTTAGCTGCAATTACAGCATTTTACCATGGAGGCTTCTTTTGCTTTGAGCCTGAAGGCTGAGGACTCTGTGTGTGGTGTGTGGGCTCGCTGGTGCCATGTCCTCTGTAATACATACAGGATGTGTCTGCTGTCTGTGTATACTGTATCAACAGAGTATCTGTACACTGTCACCTACTGTACACAGTGCTCTCTGTATGGACTGTAATAGCCGGGCTGTACTTCACTTAGTAATGAGTTTGAAGAGAGATTAGTGTGGTTGGAGTGTACGGTTCTGTGTCTCCAATCAGCTCCACCTCTCTTCTATCTATAACTGATCATGTGTACATGTCTCTACGCCCCACTACCACACACACACACAGTTTATGTTTTTTTTTTTTTTTTTACAACATCAGAGAGGTTCTGATGGATCAGCTGCAACCACCTCTTATCAGGTGTAATTGAGTAAGATGATGACCACCATTTTGGGTGTTGCACCTACTCCCTTCTGACATACTCTCCAAGTATTCGGCAATGGAATGAGTGGATAAAAACATATCAAGATAGGGGAGTATTGAATGTTTCACATATCATTCCTAGTCCGGCTGCACCAGGTGCACATTTGACCCTTAAAGGATCAGCTGTCAGATCGTATTTTACAGCATAACCCTGCAACATGAGTTTAAAACCAATATGTAGCTTCAGTGTTGATGATGAAGTCAGACTGTGGCACTGATTTTAACAATAAAAAATCCACAGGAAAAAAAAACCAAACACCAAATTGTTAGTGTGTGTAAGCATTCCACGTGTATGTTTTCCATGTGAGGCCGTGTGTGGGCTAAAACCAGATAGCTTTCTGCCGCAGCCAGGAGAGCGGGGTAGTATTTCCAGAGTTTGTTTGATGTATGATGCTATCTACTGGATGTATAGCACCACCTCAGTGCTGTCTCCAGATTGATGAGTAGTCTGCCCGAGGCTATACAGTAGAGACTCGGCTGGCCTTTGAAGTTCTTTGTTGATGGAGTCAGCCGTCGTCGGTCACAGCCTTGTTTCAGCTGTCCTGCAACATGCTTCAAGAGTTTAAGTATTTTCTGTTTTTTGGTGTAGATCCACCTAATTTCGGTCCTCAAATAAATACTTTATAAGCCACGCTATTAAAACCAAATGCTACACAGGTAGCCAAAATACAAAGTAGAGCAAATATTAAGCTTTATTACTGTGTTGGACCTCTCCTGAGCCATCAGAACAGTTTGAAGTCTGGCATCTTTTTCTGAGTGGCTGCCACTTTGCTTGAAGGACATAACAGTGTTCTTCCATTACATTATTAGATCACATTATTGGGGTTTTAATTTCTGTTGTGAGCTGGTGGAAAGCGCTGCATCAGGCGCCAATCCAAAATGTCTCATTTAATAAGTGTTAAGATGTGACTGACACGGCCATGGCATCTGGTTCACATCATTGCTATGCTCATCAAAATGTTTTAGTGACCATCAGGGCCCAATGGATACAGCTAATGTCATCCTGCAGGCGACCACTCCCGTCAACTCATGGGATGAATAGGGTCACCCAGATAGGCACTGCATTTACTGGTATTTCTCATGACCTGCTGCAACTCTGTGGATGTAAAACATGTTAAACACGTGCACACTATGCTAGAGGAGAGCTGCCAAATTTGCCTATAAAGATCTCATGTGTAGGATTTAGTGGCATCTAGCGGTGAGGTTGAAAAACAGAACACTATCATTAGAAAGGGCAAATGGAACGTACATACACATTGATATCTCAAGAACACTTTGAGAGTTATTTCCAATCTGGCACAAACGTTCACTTGGACTCAGTGATGAACTGATTAGAATTTGGTGGTCAAAGGTCAAAAGTCAGTGTGACCTTGCGTCCATCTCATTTTCCTGAAAGCAATATCTCAAACGTCTACATGGACTCGGGAATGAACTGCTTAGAATTTGTTGGTCAGAGGTCACTTCACAAGTCATATTTTTGGCCATGGCTAAAGAATTCATATGCTGATTATGACAAAAATCCACACACATGTCTGATAGGAGGTAATGATGAAATTATGACCTTTTATATTCTAAAGGTCAAAGGTCAGCTTCACTGTGACATCAAAATGTTCTGCAGAAACACTTCTCTGGCCATTAGTCAATATCATGTCTGAACAGAAGGGGAGACATTTGGTCAGATGCTGAATGGTATACAATTGTGAGGCAGTAATTCTAGTTTTTAAGCGTTTAAAAATCAGAACTCAGCCCGTCTGGGTTGCATCAGGTCAGATCCCAGCACTCCCAGTGAGAAGCAGATTTAGGTCTGGTGCAGCTTTTATTTTAGCAGCCACCCTCACTGTCAGTGTGTTGGCCAAGCAAGTGTTAAATGGTGAAATAGCTGTGTCATTAGCGTTATCTTTTGTGCGCCGGGGTCCACCCGGCCACAATCTGACCCCTCTCTCTGCCTCAGCGTCGCTGCAGCTTTCATCAGTCATAGAGCTGTTCTTCTCAGCCTATCATCAGCTGTCATTAGTGCTCTGAGAGGCCCCTGCTCTTACTCACACACACATACACACACTAAAGGTGACACAGCACAGGCTATTCTTCAAGGTTAGGTTTAAATGCTTCACCACATGGGAGTCTTTGATAATATTTCAGACAGGAATTTCAGAGAATGAGAGGCGTTTCATTCTTTACCCATTTTTTTTTTTCAAAGTTCATTGTAATCTGATTTGTGACACCTGCCTTATGTTTGTCTTATGTTTTTGACCTTGTCTAAGAGAAAGAACCTTTACCCAGCACACACCCTAATTGATTGCTATTTGTCATTGGCCATGACCGCTCATAACACACAAAGACATATACATGAACAAACTGATACGGTATCTTCTCCAAAGGCATTGCTTGTTGACAGGAAGCCAATAAAGCCATCATTTTCTGGAGGGACAGGATGAATAATTGCAGCCATTCTGTCTCTGTCTCAATGAATACACACATCCATCTCCCTTGTAGTTACTTTGACAAAGACATGACCCAGTTTGTACCCTTAAGGCCTGCAACAGGCGTTTATCATTACTGGCTTTTTTTAATGGTACATGCATATCCCTTCCACCCTGGTTGCAGACACTGCAAGCATACTTTTCCTTTTCAAATACTCTTATGTAAGTATTTTTAATCCTTGGAAAAAATTTACTCGGGAGCTCTCTTTAAACATTTGGCCAGGCTAATAAAACATGAGCGGTTACATGTGCTGCCCACTGATTAAATACATCAGACGTTTACATGCCACATTATAGAGGGGTTGCTTTGTGGGAGTAGGCTGCTGCTGTTCCCCTAACGTTTTACACAGTACTACATTTTACATTTCAGAAAGCAAAGCGGTTAGACAAAATGACAATAAAGAGAGGTGTATTTTATTTGCTCTAAGAATCCATCTGCTTGCTGCTAGAAACTGATTTCACTTCGCTGTGGCCTCTTCAGGGGCTCCGTCTCCGGCTGATCCGACTCTCAGAGCCCCTGTTGTTTTTGTCAAAATGTGTTGGTGTTTGCTTTGGCGCGGGGGAAACCTGTAAAAGTCTATTCTTAGCCTTTGAAAAATTAATTCAGGCAGCCGCCAAGCTGCTGGCTGTGAACTGAGTGACTGTATCACGTTAGCGCCTGGTAAACATAGATAAACACACACAAACATCAGTGACAAACCTCTGTGTTTCAAGTTTAACCACCAGGTTAATCAGTGCCGTGTACAGGAGCATGTATGTGTTTGTGCTGCAGGTATGTACATGTATGTGTGCAAACTGCTGTCTATATCTGTCCATGTGTGGATGAGCCAGTGCAGCACAGTTTGAGCGTTGTGTGATGAGTTTGGCATAGGAAGCCGTTGATTTGTTGACTTGTCCCTCTACATCAACAGAGCTGCCAGCAGTAGGTCTACAGGCAGTGCAATGGTGACTACAGAGCAGAAGAGAAGTTGAGGGACAACAAGGCTGAGCTGGCTCCTAACTGATCATATTCTCCTGTAAACTGTGACCTGAGGATACAGTCATACTGTCAACATACACAATTTATAATCCATTTGTGTGGGGCCATTCAGATAGCATAAATGCCCACCACAATTTTGAGGTAACAATGTAACACTGCTGTTGTGTGTGATCAAAAAACAGCATCCTGGTATTTGAAGCTGGAGCCAGCAAATGTTGGGTGCAGAGAAGTTAATCTGTTATCAGACTGTTTATTCATTTCCATAACCACTTTTCCTGTCAGGGCTCATGGGACCCAGCTAACATTGGGCGAGAGGCAGGGTACACCCTCAACAGGTTGTCAGACTATCACAGGGCTGACACATAAGGACAGACAGCTCTTGACGCTTCCATTCACACCTATGGCCAACTTAGAGTCACCAGTTAATCTGCATGTCTTTGGACTGTGGGAGGAAGCTGGAGCACCCAGAGAAAATGTTGCCACAAGGAGAACATGCAAGCTTGAACTAGAAACCCCATTGCTGTGAGGCAGCAATGCTAACCACTGCATCGTTGTGCCGCTATTATCAGACTGTCATCAGTTTAATTAACTGTCAGTAAATCAATCATTCCAGCACTGATATACTGCGGATTCATTCATAGGATTGAGTGTCATCATCCAGTCTCCTCTTTACAGCCATTTATGGATATTTCAGACACATTCAATCTACTTCAACAATTTGTCGCATTAAATCATATACAATTCCACTGAATACAGTCCTGCCAGTTTCTTCAACTTGTCCTCATTTAGGATCCTTGTGGCCTGGGAGCAAAAATTCTTCATGAACCTCTCGGTTCTGGCGTAGTGTATCCGGTCCCTTCCTCCAAACCTTGACAGGAAGAAAAGGCCATTATCCAGGTGGTTGGGATCTTTAATAATTCTCCTAGCACTATTCTTGTAGCGCCTGGTGTCCTTTAGGCCTTCCTTTTGGGTAGAGCAGCATCTATAGTATGTCCAGCTGAAGGAACCGATCTTTGCAGGGCCTTGCAGACCTGTTTGGTGCTGTTTCCATCCCAGGCTGTGATGTTCCTCATCAGAATGCTCCTGATGGTGCGGGAGAAGAAATTCCCTAATATTTGAGGAAAACCCAGAATTTCCTCAATCATCTGAGGTAAAACAGTGTCTTCCTTGCCTTTCTTTCCACTGAATTAGTATGCAGCGCCCAGGTCAGACCCTCTGTGATGTGGATACAAGGTACTTAAAGCTGTCCACCCTCTCCTCTGAGGACTCACTGATATTAAGTGGGGCGTAGTCTCTTTCCTGCTTCTTCCCAAACAGTCCACAAAAGTTTTACATGTAGAGAGAGAATCAGATACTTGCACCACTATGCAATTTAGCACACTGTGTAATCTTATTCTATCTCTCCTCAACAATTTTGCGTCCAGTAAGTGTCAGAACTTTGAAATATTTTCAACAGGTTTCATAGGCTGTGAGACAAAGATTTATCTCATTGAGCTGTAAAGCGTTATTCACAAAAATAACTTGTAGCACACAGAGGACAAAAACACATGAAAGAAGCTTCTCATAGCAGTGAAATTTCTAAGAATCAGGTCACAGCATCTGAATATTTGGGCAGTGAGTGAACCTTGCCTGACGCCATGCCTTCCAGGCAAAGGGTTGGTCCCCTGGGCAGCACCATGACACATCCAGCAAGGACAGCTCATCAAAGGCACGGGGTGGTGAGTAAACAGAGACTTACTGGTCAGTTCCCGGTGGTCAGAGTGATGAAAGAAAAGTGGATGGATGGGGCTCATTGAATGTCTATTAGGAGGAGGCTTGCTTCCAGGAAAAGGGTTTGAGCGACAATACAGGACAAGAGGGGATGAGACGTCGGGATAATTGTGTGGGTTTAGTCCTATTTTACTCGCAGCACACATTCATAGCTCAGGAATCTCCCACTGGTTTCTGTCAGTCCCTATGCATCAAAGCAAGTGTGCTACTTGAAAAATGGTGCCATTCAGCTGTAGCTACAGATATCCACTCTGTAACTGCTGAGCTAACTGCTGCGTGTCTAGCATGGTAAGGTATTGCCGTGTGTGTCTGCGGACGTGTGTATGTTTGTGTGTGCTGTCAGGCGGTGATGCCTCTTTCTTTATAAGCTGGTGTTGACAGGCAGAGACAGAGGTTGTGTAGAGTGTGATGAAGGAGCCAGGGGAGCTCTTTCAGATAGCTGAAGGTCAAAACTACCAAGGGTTTCATTGTCACTCACTCATACATTGACTGCACGGACCAGAAGATGACTGTGCTCTACCTTACGGTGTAGCTCTGCAGTACACACTCTGAAACAGGTCTACACAACAGCAACATCCAAACATTATTATTCATATTTTTTTAGTGACTTTACTGTATCAACAGATATGAAGATTATCTAATAAGCAACACTTGCAGCCATGCATGCTTCTAAGTACAATTTTCCTTCTTCTTTTTGCTTCTTCAGACTCCTTATCTAATCCTAACTCCTGATCTAAATTGTCTAATCACAATTTGGCCTTTGGGGGCAACGACCAGTATTTCAGGGGTTCCAGTGTAGCCAGCAGATATCTGGATAACAGCTAACAGATATCTCGGCCAAGACTTCTTTCGTACACTGGTCATTGTTTACAGTCCAATTAGCAACTTGAGTTGAAGGTGTTTTAGGTCCAGATGACATTGTGGCTAATTTCTATCAATAAATATACACATATGGATGCAGAAAATTTTAGAAGAAGCTAATATATAGCTAAGTCGTCCTCGGGGCCCTGACACACCAAGCCAATCGGTTGGCCGTTGGTCAATGTTGGGCTGTTGGTGAGTGTCCGTTGCCGTAGTTTTTGTGGTGTCGCCTGCGGCACTAGTTGGCCTTGTCGGCTGTTTTCTTGTCGATTCAACATGTTAAATTGGCAGTGGAGCTGTCGGAGCCTGCTGGTGAAATAAATCACTCTGATTGGCAGTTCGGCTCAGCATTTAAGAAGAGGTACAGAAATGGGGAAAGCTAACAAACTTCAAAAGTCAAGAGCGCGTAAGATTTAACCAAACTGTAATATAAGATTTTTTTTCTAGCCATTCAGCTCTATAGCAAAAACAGTTCATAATATTTGTGAAATTGTTGGCTGACGTACAGTTAATATAATTTGCTCTCTCAGCATCAGGTTGTGTGTTTATTGTGCTAACTGGCTAACTAGCATCTTGAATCCATGCTTGTTGGTCTTCTGGTTTAGCTTTTTGAATGACGAGTACAGACTATAGCCGCCTGGTGGTATGGAGAGTTATTTTGTCTCACACAGATACAAAATGTATGTGCAAGTTGGCCACTGGCTGCAGTCTTAGTGGTGTGTTCAAGTGCAACTTTTTGGCCAAGACGCAGGTGACTCGAGGTGACGCAACAGTCGGGGTTAGTCACCACTAGTTCTTTGATGTCTGTTTGGCATGTCTGGGCCTTTAGTCAATAGACAATGGGTTCTTCCGTTGCATTTCTGTTAATGTGTTACACCTCTTTTGCAATACACACATGCAGCCAAAGCTGTGATTGCTCAGTACTACTGGCACTACAAACAGCTAACAAATGTAAACCGGTACGTTTCCATCACCAAAATCTTGTTCCACTGACTACAGATTCAGAGGCTTCCACTGTAAAGTCGCTGCAAGCATGCAGCAAACATAAATGAAAGTTTGTGAGCTGCTGAAGACTGGAATGCTAACTCATAGCTCTTAATCTGGATTTGTTCATTTTTCATGACCTTTTTTTTTGTCAAAGGATCAGTTTAAAACAATGCACAGGAGGACCCCTTTAAAATTCCAACAAAGGGGGGAGCAGAAGCTACATACAAATACTCTACATTATGTAAGAAGGATTACATAGTCTGTTGTATGGCTTCAATCCCACGATCCCTTGGGCTCATAACACTCTTTAAACCGTTTAGAAAAGCATAGAGATGCACGGTGGTCCATCTGAAATCAGGGCTGTTTTTCTTACTCCCTGAAAAATCAACAAACACACACACACACACACACACACACACACACACACACACACACACACACACACAGTATTAATACAGTATGTAATTTGTATGTGGCCACTGTACGTGGTACAAGTTCACCTTCTGGCGCTCTCACTAAAACACCACTTGGATTCCACTTAGTGGAAAGTTTCCCATTCTTTATGTTGGACGTTGTTTGCTGCCCTTCGAGCTCTCTCTGTCATATTTACTGTCTCTCTACATGATGTATAAACCTGCTCCTGTTCTGCAAAAGTCATAGCACATGTAATGCAGGCTGTTGGACATGTTTGGATCCGTCGTAATGCACATTGTGTGGTGCAATGTAATTAAAAAGCAGTGTAATGTCCCACTATGCGGTTTGGATAGCTGCTCCCACTCCCTCTCAGTGACTGTGATCTCACCGAGTCTGTCTAAACAAATACTTCATCCCTCTGAGGAGGAGGAGGAGGAGGAGGAGGAGGAGGGGTGGGGTGCAGACACTGTGTGAAAGGGAGAGGAATCTGTACCATGCAACATAATGAAATGTGCATTAAAGGAGAGGAGAGGGAGACACGGTCATCAAGAAAATACACGTCCATAAACAGTACCTGGCCTTCAGGCGTCATCTTTTCATTGTATATAAGCTACAAAATCCCTGCTGCTCATTTAGCTTCATTCTGACCTACCTGAAGACACAACTATGATACAGTACCAATACACCCAAGAGCATGGTGTTAGTTAAAATGCTGCATGGTGATTTAAGTGTCCCTGTGACTTATTATGGGGGATTGCAGTATGTTAAAATACCTCAGATGACTTGAGAACTTTTCTTCATACTGACATGCAGTCCAAACTAACTCTGTCACCATGCGCCCACTTCAATGCTTTTGCATGTCATTTAAGTTATTCAAGCAATCCACGCAGCAATGACTTCATCAGTATATGATTGACATAAGTGCTTTCAGCTGCACTTGCCTTTACTGTGCCTACACATGAAAGGTGTGGACATGCTGAGGGTCTGTTCCACCATATTAGTTTCATCTGGTGAGGTTTTACCACACGTGAGTGCGGATGTATATGAGAAAAAAAATCAGATTTTCACACCAGTTCTCAATAAAATGTATATAAATAATAGCTTTGTGGAAATAAAGGTGGCACTGATGCCTGCTAATGAGATTGTGCATCATCATTGAGACATGCTTGAACAGAGGCTATAAACTTGAGATGTTAGGGTGTATCCTCACAGATTTCTCCTCATTTTTTATTTTCTTTCATGTCCCATTTTGGTTATATTCATGTCAAAAACTATCTTGTGCCCTAGCAGTGATGCTGCATCCTTCACAGACAGACAGTTTCGTGACTTTTGCACGTTTGAAACATAAGCTCAAGCTCTCGCATAGTTTCAGTGTGGCCTCATAGAGGCTGACTGATGTGTGGTGAAAACATGTTTCTGTGTCCTCTCTGTCTGTCCTAAAGGTCTCTAGGAGGCTCTGCTCTGTGTCTGTCATCCCTTAAACTCTGTTCTCTGAAACAGAGACGCAGATGGAGACGCAGCGATGCATAGATAAACAGATTACAGTTGAAAGTTTAGATTAGGCAAAAAAAGTATGACTGAGAGAGACAAATAAATAAAAATCTGGACAGAGGCAACCACAGAGGAAGATGATGTTCGATGGACAGAGAATCAGAACGCTGAACTGACTGAACTTGTGCTTGTCTTGGCCAGAGATCAGTATGCAAAACATGTGAGAAGCGCTCCATGTATGGCAGATAGCGAGCATGGTTCATTCCCTTCATCCAGTACATGTTCGAGAGGATCACAAGTTTCCAAAATCATGTAAGCTGAGCGGAGAGTTAAAAAAAAGCAGCGTAAATCATTTACATCTGGCCCCGTCCTGCTAGACGGCCACAAGAGCTCTGTGGTGCACAAAGCTGTGTTTTTCTTGTGCCCTGTTTGTGTCTGTTTACCCATCTGCGTACTCTCAGTCTGTCTGTCTATGACTGCAAATAATTATGTTCATAATTAATTAACCCTGTTTTTTTAATAATGGGAATATAAAAAACCCAGAGAAATGTCTGTCACAATTTCCCAGTGCCTAAAGGGACCATTTCTTTTGTCCAAAAAGCTTTTAGGCATTTTTGCTTTAGAAATGAACTAAACGATTATGAAATTGTTGTTGATTAATTTTCTGTCAAGTGACTAATGTTGTGACGAGTGATTAAGTAGATAATTGCAGCCTTATACTACATACCATTTGGAGAAATAGGAGCAGGTTTTGGGGGGACTCAGAGGGCAAAGCACACTCAATATTTAGAACGTTAAAAACATGAAAACAGAGGACTTTTATTTTGACAAAATGAAAGACATTTACACAGATATTAATGAAAAAAGGCACAAATTGGTGCATAAAAAATCACCAGAATGCAGGAAATTAAGTCTTTGATACTCAAAATTTGTAGCAGAGGACCCCCAATATATATGGGTTTCATGTATATCCCTTCCCTTTGCCTGAAGGAGCACATGTGTGACAGCATGACATCTGTACACCTGACATCTGCATTTGCGGCTGAGATGCTTTTATTTCTCCTCAAACACCCGTTTTTCATTGCGTGTCTTAGATGTCCCTGTGGTCGGACAGTTGATGTTTTGACGTCCCGCGGGAACTCACCCGACCCAGACCGCACAACCCTCACATCCCACACTTCTGATTAAATATTTTCCATTGAAACATGCTCTCTCTTCTTGCCCAAGTGCTCCGCTATGCCAAACATGTGCTGCTCTTTTGAAATGTTGGATCATTAATGTCCATAAACACTTCAAACGCTGAGGAACGATTGCTCTGAAACTGGCTCGTTGGAGCTGCATTTGGTGGGGTTATTGTTTTAGGCAGTAGGGGAAAGTACAGACCGTTTTTTGGACGAGCAATCTGCTCATGGAAAGGAATCAGATAATTAAGCCTGTGCAGTCTGTATTCACACCAAGGACAAATACCAGCGGGGGACATTTAAGGACTTTGGTTATTGCAGATTTGTGTGAATATTTATTGCAGTGGGCTTTATTGTAAAAATTCCCTTTGGAATTTTTAGGTCTTCTGATAGATAGTAAAATTCAGTGCGTCATTTGCGTATTAAAAATTCTAATCACATTTTGGGCATCCTGCGTCATCACCAGAGATATGGAGCTGTGCTGCTTACACCAAATCATTAAAACCTCATTTCCCTTGTTTTGTCAACCTGAAAGACAGAAGTGATCGCATCATTTCAGCCTCTGTGCCAAACGAGCGTATTATTTTTCAAGCAGTGTTACAAGCTTTCTAATTGAATGCTGTAGATGTATCCAGCTGCGAGAAGTATCCTCAGTCCTGTAGTTACAGGACAAATGCATGTTTTGTCATCTCAGTGGCCTATGTGATGATATCCTGGGATTTATTATAAGTGAGGCCTGGCAGAGGAGATGCAGTGAGGTGCAGAAAGGGGTCAGCAATAATGAAACATAGAGAGAAGTAATTGTCGGAGAGTGAGTAAAGCATGAACTATGGCTTGTCATCAGGGTGAGGAGGAGTAAAGAAAAAGATGACAAGAGTGAGAAGAGGTGCCGACTCGGTGAAAGGCAGAGCAGGAGGCAAAAACAGGCCTAAGTAGAGCTTTAAATCACATCCAACAAGGCCGATTGAGACGAGAACACTTGTGTAAATAAATCCAGCTTTTCTGACATAATGGTGTAAAGTGCTGAAACAATTAGTGGATCTATTGTTTACTGACAGACAAAGCAAACGTAATGAGTCAGTTGCAGAGTTCTCAACAGCTTAATAGTGCACTGTGTGCCTACAAATCAGATACAACCCATTTATTTCATTGTTTGTTTTTCTTATTTATTTGAACTTCTTTTTCAGCGCTTCATCTTTGAGCTAAACCCTCAGAGGGATTTTTGGTAGCACACTTGTCAGTTCTGGTAAATCTTGGCTTACAATACACTACATACGCCTCCCCACAGTTGTTGTTTTTTTCAGAGTTGTTGTAAGGAACCAGACTTTTGTCTTTGGGGGGTGGGGCTTAACTAAATTTACTGTTACCATGTCCTATTCTTACCTCAGATTGCATTTTGTCACTCTCCTCTGGATTATATGGACTATACATTGCCGTGATTTGTGTCTTGTCTCCATGCTCTACTCTTTGCTTCACTGCTGTGTGAGAAACGCCATCTGAGTGTGGACTTAAAGCTGCTCACTTTAACATTGGCTTATCAAAAGTGCAGCACTGTAGATTTTACAAATTGAGCAGCCCATTTCACCGTTATGTTTTAGCCACAGATATATTCTGAGCCAGTTAGCCTGGAGACTTGTCTTTGGACTGCTGCTCTGCCCAGTGATGTTACAGTTACATGCTGAGGATCCTGAGGATTAGCGTTAATGTTGACATCACTGGCACTGCTGTTTGTGCTACCCCTTTCGGGATCCACTGGTGGTCTATCATGATTGCATGTCTTCAACTCAAGCAGCAACCTCCAGGGCTGCAAAATTAAACCAAAGAAGCACAGAAGTGCCAAAACTGCAGTTCCTCTAATGGCCACTTGAGGCTGGCTACAAAGCAAGTCAATTATTTTTTATTATTTTTCACAGCCTATGCTTTAACTTCACATTATTGAAACCTGTCTGTATATGTTAGTGAGAGATGCTGCAACAGCAGAGGGGGCTCATCAGGGAGAGAGTGTGCTAGGTGTTTTGTCCATGGCAGAAGTTTGTCTGTCTGATGCAGCGTCACAGCCAGTCTGCCAGCATTACGCACTGGTGAAAACATTGACTAAAATGTCGTAGACAGTGCTACATATGTGTGCATGAAATTTCCGGCATTAAAAGATATGCAGGAATCGATGAAAGTATGTGCAATACCTGCAATCCTGCACTGAAATTCAGGCCCTGAAAATCCGAGTTAAAATCATTTAACTCTGGATCTGTAGATCTTTTAAGAACCTATTATATTCAGTTCTCCAGAGCAGAAATGGGGCACAGGGACTATGTCCGCCTAACAATAGCAGAATGCCACCCAAACACATCCTGCCTGAGCCATACTGATTAACTGATTATCCTGACCTGTTTGAAAGGACACTGACAAGTAGGAGATGGGAGATTATGTCTAATTAGTGGCAACTGTCCCACCTGACGTGACCGCCTCGTCTCTCGGGGTCAGATGAGGTCAGAGTTTGTGACCGGACTGCCAAAACATGGAGGCTACTAACCCCCAGCCACAGAGAAGGGCTTTGACTCTGTGCACAGTTTTATCAGCCTGCATGCCCACACACACACACACACCAACACACTTTCACCTCCCTCTGACCCTCCGCTCATCCCTGCCTGACCTTGACCTCTGGCACTGTGTGTGTGACAAAAAGAAAGAGAGGGCAGGTCAACAGGTCTCCAGGGAAAGGGATTTATTTATTGGCTGATGCTTGTGTTTCCGAGCAGGTGTAAATCTGCACACCAGCCAAGTGTTTGTCCACGCACGTGGGTGTGTGAAGAGTATGAACTTTTGTTTCCGCTTATGTGTTTGTGCCAATATTTGTTTTGTCTGTGCCTTTGCATCTCGGCACTCTCTCTGTATAAATAAACATGGCTGCGTCTTTGGCTGCACCTATGAGTATATGCTCTTTGATGTTTGTGTGTGCGTTGGTGTCAGTGCGTAGGCGTGTATATGTGTGTGCGCGCGTTTTCCGGGCGGCTGTAAATCTCAAGACTGACATGTTGCTTCAGTAGGGAAACAGCAGGTTTGGGACACACTGATGGCCTTCACAGATGGCTTCAGGGCCCTGCCCATGGGAGGCCTTCTACTCCACCTATTAATTTATTCATTTTCCACTGCAGAGGAGACACTGAGGCCAATGTGATTGTTTCCGAGAGCCAACGTCCCTCAAGGGCAGCTTGGGTGTTTTTTTATCCAGTCCCTTCTCCCCCCTCATTCTTTCCTTCTAGCCTCTTCTGTCCCCCTGCCCGCTGTTGCCCAGGCTGGTGTTGTGTGTGTGTGTGTGTGTGTGTGTGTGTGTGTGTGTGTGTGCGCGTGTGCGTGTGCGTGTGCGTGTGTGTGGATCTAACCTTATCACCCTGGTGCAACAGGCCAGCTGACAGGCTTTGAATGTCATTGTTGCAGTGTCATTGTGTCACTGAGTTAGTGTGGGACAAAGATCAGTGCCTATAAGAAGAGAGGCTACAATTTGACTGTCACTTATTACTCCTTTCGCACATAGCCACTGTGACGTCATCCATTTGTTTGTGAACTGTTTTGAAGCCTCGAGTTCAGCATTTAGGCCATCGCCATCTTGGATTTTTGGAGCCAGCCAGTTGGAGCTGTTGAGGAGCGAGGCATGGATCTAAAATGTAGACTGTACTGATGGCTCACAGACAGCCTGCCACTCAAGAGGACTGTCCTCATATAAATGAGTGACTTCCCCGCACAATTGGCATGAACATTGGAATTAGCTGTAGAAACCAAAACTGTTTTTTGTATCATGCTGTGAACAAGTTTATTTCTGCTCTAAAGTTTAATATAGAGTTCTGTGGGGATGGACTTGCTTCTAGTGCCAGCCTCAAGTGGCCATTCGAGGAACTGCAGTTTCTAGCATGTCTGCATCAGCCCCAAAGGTATAAGCTTGGTATTACAGTATATAAGGTTTAACATTATAGCTCCTTCCAACCTTCCAACCACACGTGCCCCAGGCACAATGTTCAGCTCGAAATCAACAAAACCAGCCTAAAAATAAATAAAATGTGAATCTAAATCAAAAGCCTGCAGAGCACAGCTGTATAGATGTCGGAGCATGGTCGTTGCTGGTTGATGCTACGCTATAATTGGCCAGTCTGTGACTTAGCACAGGGCTGAAAATCGGAGGAGCAAGAACAGGAGGAAGCATAATTAGCAGAATGAAAAGCACTCGCTTTACTCACTTAGTCCATGGTAGAAAATCATTTAACAAGATGTAAAATGACACATTAGTTTGAGAGTGTCGCAAAGAGCAGCAAATTATACCTCCAACTCTGAAAAGCAGCGATTTAATATTTCACATGCATCGTCAAATGTTCGAGAATCTGCTTTGCACTAGTTTAGGAATGATATTTCCGAAAGAGTCCTGCTTTATCATTCATATTCATCTTGTCTGAAAAAATTACCCAGCAAGCTGAAACTGGCCTTTTTCAGCTCGAGCAAGTATGAATGCAAATTAGAGCAGTGTTGTGGAAAGCAGCCTTCTCACTGCGTGTGTACCACATGTAGAAAAGTTTCTTTGACTTTATTATAGGGAGAAAATGATTCCCTGGCTTGCTCTAGGCCTTTTAAAGGGAGTCTACACAGCACACTTACGCACATCAGCAAACACACACACGCATGCACACACACATGCACAAAAAAACACAACATCTTTAATGCATTTTACTGAGCAAGGCAGGCCAAGGCTCGGAGCCAGTACAGTCCTCCTGTCCATGTGCTGCTGTTTCCACCCTCTCTAACTCTCTTCTTCAAAATGAATGCACAACTCTCTCCATCCTCTCTTCCTGCAGACAGGTGGTCTAGTGCTTCAGACCAGAAGGATGTTGGCTTACTGTCTAATGCTGTTTTAATGGTACCTTGTGTGGCGGGTGGAGAGAGGCATGCTGCAACTAATAGAAATTCTTCTGACCCTCCAGAACGTTATATAATGGTCTCTTTTTGTTGAGGCAGACTAGCCAAATCTGATTAGAGTGTGTGTGTGTGAGCGAGTGTGTGTTCATGTCTGCATTAATGTTTAAGTTAAAAGAAGATTAAAAAAATCTATTATTCCAATGTGTCCTGATAAAGTAACACTATCTAGAAAGTAGTAACATTATCTAAAGAGCTGTAACATGATCGTTTGACTCTGTCTTGTTTTAATAAATGAACTGGTAACAGTTTCAGTCATTTATAGCCTTTTTACTTGTTTTATAGAAAAATGTAATTTCTTGCCAATGCACATTACCTTATCCAAAGACAATGAAGTTCGAAACATCAGCAGTAAATGTCAGGCTTTTTTTGTCAGTTGCCCAGAATCAAAGAGCGAGGGCCTCCTTCCAGATGCTCTCCACCCTTCCTGAAAACTGGAGTTACAAAGTTACAAAATCTAATATTGAATATTGGATCACTGGATATTTACTGTTCTTTTATCGTCCTTAACTTTTAAAGAAATCAAATAAAACATCGTCGATAAAGGGATTTGACATCTCTGGAGGGGATCAGCATTTTTCAGCCACTGGTTCAAGTGTTGGTATGTGTGAAAAAATATATGATGAATGTGACTTTACAGTGCACACATTCAGGCTTCATTAGCTCATGTCCCAAATGAACTATATCACACAAGGAAAATATTTTCTCTGATATTTAAAAAAAAAAGGTGGTTGTAAGTTGATCACACCCATCTCTCTGGGTTTAATCAGAGGAAGTTATGGAAAATGGAGAAAATCACCAACCTAAGCAGGACGAGTGGGTGGGTGAGTTCTCCCCCTTATCGGAAATACAGATGTTTCCTCTTATCTGTAGTGCTATTCATCAGTCTAAATTGTTTTGGTGTGACTTGCTGAGTGTTTGCGCCAAAATAATCCAGTTGCTTGCAGTTTGCAGTTTGCAGTTTTGTGTAGGACCTATTTGCTTTCTACCAAACTACACTCAGCAGTTGTATTGCCATTGGACTGGCATCCTCCTTGTCTGAGCTGCGATCTTACATGTAGCTGGCTCAGTGATGCTAGGTGAGCTAGCAGTAGATGCATGCTTCCTTCTGTGCAGTGATAAGGTTGACAGTAGTAGTTTGGTCGAAAGAAAATAGTTCCTGCTTGAAACTGCTAGGTCTGGATTATCTCAAAACTGAGTGCCATCTAGTTTCATTATATTTAAAAGAAGGCAGACATTTCTATGGCCGATATCTCAAACACTCTGCAACTCACACCAATACTTCTTGATTTATAAGCACTACAGGTAAAAAACAAAATATATATTTCTGATTGAACTGTTCCTTTAATGAAATGATTCAAATTGCAACATTAACTCCTCGAATGTACAGTATATGATAATGTGTACAGTATGTAATTGACTGTTAAGGTGTGTGTGTGTGTGTGTGTGTGTGTGTGTGTGTGTGTGTGTGTGTGTGTGTTGAGGTGACAGCCAGATAGACGGCCCCTATTCAACTGTGAAAAAGGAGCTGCTTATCAGCACACTGCAATAAAAACAAACAATGTGGCCATTCTTTTGTGTGTGTGTGTGTGTGTGTGTGTGTGTGTGTGTGTGTGTGTGTGTGTGGAAGAGATGGCCTTTCTGCACCGGTTTTCTGTAACCAATCAGTGTTATGGTGCATGTATGATGGAGCTGATACTTATTTAAAATCTTACTGGAGGAAAGTGAGACAATGGCAGCTTGTAGTCATATTTTCCCAACATGTGTGTCTTTAGTGTGTGTGTGTGTGTGTGTGTGTGTGTGTGTGTGTGTGTGTGTGTGTGTTTCTATGTGTGTCGCTGGTCCCTCATCAGGCCCTTATTAACTTCACTAAGTGACCTTTGAGGAGGTGCTGATGGGTGTCTGTGGGATGTAGCCAAGTTTCTCCCCTGTCTCCATTTTCACCTTCCCTCTCTTTTGTCTTCCTCTGAGTCTATATTTTTCCTATAAGTGTTTTTAATACATCATGTGATGAAAATTGTTGCACACAGAAATCTTGCACACTGAGTCCGATATGTTTTATTGTTCTGTTCCCTTCCTGGGTGTCGCCACTCTCTGTTCGCGTCTGGCTACCTAAATTATGAGATGACACTTTGTGGCTATTAAATTGTACTCTGCTGTAAGCATCATCGTTGCTGTTGTTCAGTTCTGGATAGGCAAACTTTACCTTCTATTAGTCATGGAAGATTTCACGAAGAACATTGCGTCTATATATTTCCACTTCTTTTTATTGCTGGCTCCCCGTCCTATTCCACCCTGTTCCTCTCTCTTGTTGATGATGTATGTATCCTGCAGCTTAGGCCACATTTTCTTCACTGCTTGTGGGTCAAACTATTCTCTAAAGGCTTTCGATGGATCACAAAAACACAGGAAATTTGGTCTTTTCTTTAAACTTTAATGACAGATTAAAATTTCAGAGTCAGTGTGTAAACGTGATTGACACAGGAAGTCGTATTCTAGCTTTATATGTGGAACAATTTCAGACAAAAAACATGGATTTGGTGAGCAACTGTCTTTAAATACAGACACTGGCGTGCTTAATTTGGGAAAGCAGCTAATGCTAACATTAGTGCTAACTTGGTAACTTGGTTATATACTTTCAAATCTTACCATGCAGTCCCGTGGGTTTGCTTACTTCTCCAACACCTCCTTTTTTTTGTTGTCACTGTACAGTACTGACCATGACTCGTGGAGCTCTTGGTGCCCACAGACGCTAATGTTTGGCTCACATTCAAACATTTCAACTACGCATTTGCATTCACTTTATATGTAATAGCGTTGCACACAAAATTCACTTCACATTCGGTCTGAACACACCTTAAGCAGCATGTAATGTACTGTATGAGAGCTGATTCAACTGTATGAGAGCTGATCAAGGCAGCCCTGTCCAACACTGTTCTCTTCCCATTGTCCCTCTCCCCTCCCGTTTCTGTCATTCCACGGTCTAGAAACAGTGTGTGCACTATCTCCACAATCAGCTGGAAATAGCTCATCACTTTACTGGCATTCACTCTTGGAGCAGCCTCCAAAAGGTCCCCACATTTCGGGAAATATGGGCGTAAGACAATAAGCATTGTGCAGTGTCACAATTAATCCATCTTGTATTTTGGAGAACAGAGATGCCAGATTTTTTTTTATCGTTTAATCGTTCAGTAAATTAGTTGTGTGTGCGTCTTGAGTGATTAAATTCTGGGTGGTTCTGATAAAGTTGGTCTGTTACATTGCAGCCTGCTGTCTGTCTGCGTCACCCCTTTACTCTTTAACATTAAATGCTGGAGCTTTTGTAGCCCAGACTTTGTGTAAAGCTGTGCCCAGTGTGGATCTGGAAGATTTTGGCATGGCAGAGAGCGTAACTGAGGTTTCACCTCTTTTTTTTCCCCTTTTGAAAGGAGAAATGAAGGTGCATGTAAGGCCGTGTGCACTTTTACAATCCCAAAACTGGAACTCAGATGAGAACAGTAAATCAGATTGTCTAAAATTGTATTTATTGTTCGGCACATCAGTGTAAAATTATAAAACAAGAATTGTTTTTTGTAATTTTCTAAGTCTGGATGTTGGATTGATAAATGGAAAGGAAAAAAAATCATTTTCTATCCATACCATGGCTTGACTGCATCTGATTGGCCGGTGGAAACAAATTAATCTGTCGAATGTGAAAATGCAGAACATTTTCTGTCACTTTTCTATTTTTTTAAATGGAAAATTAAACTTAAACACTACATGCAGAGGACGCTTCCCTTTTGATATTGAGAACATGTGCATTTGGCCCCCAGTAGACACATGAAAGTCGTAGAGAACTTTTTTTTGATAAATAAAGACTTATAGACCATACAGTAATGCAAAAAGGACAATTTGGTGCATTAAAGTTCACTAGAATGCAGGAAATTAAGTGATGCTCAGTTTTCTTCCTGTTTCATATGTGTCACGCTGTGATAAAGTCAGAAAAAGATGAGTGTGGTGCAGTTTGTGTAAAGAAACAGCACATTTCAAAGAAATATTCCTTATAAAAATTTCAAATATATTTTATTCATTTACTTTTTTGTAAAACAAAGATGTATTTCAGTAACAGAACTACTTACAGGTTAACTGATTAGAAAATATTGTCAAAGTTAAATTTTCATCCTTTATTGCTACGGCAACAGTGAACTCAGGTGCTATGTCTGTATGTATGATTCCTGCTTTCATACAATAGAAGCTTAACTGAAGCAAATTCAAAAAATTTAAGTACAAAAAGTAGAAACATTTGAAGAGTGATAGTGAAAAACAGCGAGTGCCAGAGACTTATCAACCCAACATTGTTGGTTCTGTCCGGAGTCTCTTTTTCTCTCTCTCTTTCTTTCTCTTTTATTTTCCGCTTGTTTTCAGGAAGATGTCTCCTCTGCCTCAACCTCCTTCTCTCTCTCTCCAATTGAAAAAGCAAAAAAATATTCAAGTTTCCCTCTTTCAGGCCACAAAAAACGGTGCTGTACAAAGTCAGTGGAAGCATCATCCAGTCCGCCAGTCTGTCTCGTTCCATCGGTCTTCTTTCCCAGCAGGGATAAAAGAAAAAAGCCCAATTTTCTAATCATCTAGTATTGGTCTGAATTACCTACTTTTTACATTATTAAAACATACAGTTAAGTGGATCATCTACAATTCTCTCCTTTGATGTTGTTCCTGGGAGCTCTGTGCCAATGTGTGCACTGGCCCATTGCACAGCCCACATGTACTGTAGCGTGTCATTTCTCTCAGCTCTTTTTACACTGAAACAAACCCTGCCTTCCAACTCAGCTCCCTTTCCATTCTGTCGGTCTGTAATAACTACATTATCAAGCATGTTTTCCCTCCGATAGTCGCCTCAAATCTTTAGGTTCCCATTTCTTAATGCCACTGTCTTGATAAAGTTGCTGTAAGATACCATACAAGTGATTTGTTCTACTATATCAGAAGAGGAAAGTAGAATTGTTAAGAAAGATTCTATTAAATCGCAGGGGGTCAATCAAAATGTCTGTTTCGCTTTGGGGAATAAAATGATATCACCCAAATTGTTATAAAATCTGTGGTTGCGTTGGGGCTTTTATTTTTAGGAGGGAGCTGCAGAGCGTGCAGCTTTTCCTCTCTCCAACATTAACATGTCTGGTTCATCTGAGCGGATCATGACGACCCCCTTGACAACCTGATTCATGTTAAAGCTGAGAAAATAAGAGCTTGGCTGCCCTGTGTCCTCTTGTCGGGCTACATAGATTTTGCAGGGATCTGGGGTTCAGGGATGCAGAATTAGGATCTATGTGGAACAGGGTGGAATGTGGGGAGTGATGGTGGATTGTGCGAACAGTGCAGCGAGCCGCGTCACTGGAAGACGGTGTGGTAGGTGGGGCACTGATGGGACTTCATGTACTTGATGGCGAATTTGAGCTCCTTGCTCTTCTTGTCCCATTTGTGAATGGACATGAGCAGCAGCTGCTGGTCCACTTTGCGGCCCATGATGAGGAAGTTGGAGCCCAGGCTGTCGAGCTGGGAGCACGGGCAGTTGGCGCCATTCTTGATGTACAGGGTCAGCTTCTTCAGGTCCTTCTTCCTCAGCACACCCTGCTTCAACACTTTCTTCTTCTTTTGAGCTGCGATCAGCTTCCGGTCACCCTTCTCCTTCTTCACCTCCTTGATTTTCATCTTGAGGGCTGAGGGAGAAGAAAGGGAGAGACATTTTAACTCGACTTTTATTCAGATATTTACACCCAGAAGCTGTTAATGTGTCACTCTGATTCCCCTGTTCCTTTCCACTTTGAGCAGCTGACATTTCTTCCTCCTGCAGACCAGCGTTGCACTCTGTTGCCAGAGAAGCAGCTATTTTACACCTCTCCTGAGTATCATCATTTAAACTCTCCTGCAGCGTATAAAAACTGCATCCTGTGTGTATGTTTGTGTTTCTGAGTTGGGGGAAAACCCATAAATGAAAAGGAGGATGTTTTTGGAGTTACAACCTCTTTTGAAGCAAGTTCAAGTCAAGCCTGTGAGTCCAAGTCGCAAGTCGTTAGAGGCAAATTGTCAAGTCAAGATGCAAGTATTTCACATCTATGAACGCTGGCCATTACATGACACGGCAATTTGTCTTTTACAGCTGTATAAACCTTGTTTTTTACATTACTGAGGCCAAGTTCTTTCAGTGTGTAGGTCTAATAATTAAAATGTGCAAGGCCTGTCTAGTGCATATGGGATTTACCGTGTCAAATCTTGGGACTTGTATGTTTTTGCTTTCAAGTCTCAAGTTAAATCAAGCTTTTAGGGAGTGATACAGTAGAAAGAAAATAGTTCCTACATAAAACTGCTCACAACGAGGTCTGTGGATTATCTTGTGTAACCTGGCCATGTTTTCTGGAAAGAGACATTGAGTTAAAATGTACTTTTTGGCACTTAAGCAGCACAAGCCGAGTGCCATCTAGTTCCATTACATTCAAGAGAAGGCAGACATCTTTATGGCCGATATCTCCAACACTCACCAGCTCACACCAAAACAATCTTGACTGATTTATAGCACCAGAGGTAAGAGTAAAAATATGATTTTTTGACTCTGGGGTGAACTGCTCTTTAAATCTGAAGTCTAAACCTCTGGTTATAATATCAGCGATGTTTCAACATGGGATCTTTATTGAATCACTTTAGTATCATCCTTTGTTGGTCCATACCGGCTTGTCTCATTCTTTATGTATATAATTTTCTATGTAACAATCATTTTGTAGTCAGGTGTGACCTGTTTTTACATTTCCTGCTCCTCCTGTGAGATTCTGCGCTTACTTTGTGCTTCCAGTCCTGTATTTTAACAACAAAAAATACAGAACAGATCACCTCTGTACACTGGTTTTAGTATATGTGGAGTTAGGTTACCGTTTGGTTCATCAAATTAATGAAGTACTGACTTGTATCTCCCATCGGGCCGCGTGTTTATAAGTTTAACATGTGAGAGATTAAAATTGAACTGCCAAGCATTTGAGAGAGGAATTCTCTGGGTGAACGTTTTGACAGGTGAAATTAATCATGGGCCGGGCAAAAGTGCAGGGTCGGTATGAAGCATCGCTATGTACCCAAGCCTTGCTGGAAGGTCGCCATTTCGCTTCTCGCCTGCATAAACATCCCTCAGTACACTCTGATACGTACACAGTACATGCGAAGCGATAGCATGTTCAAGAAGGAATGTGTGTGTTGAGGTGCCTCTTCATCCGCATCCTGATTCACATCCAGCTCCTTCACTGAGGGCGTGTGTTTGAGTGCTGCGTTTGCATGCCTGAGCGAGCGTGTGTGTTCTTGTGAATGAATGCATTCATGTGTATGTGTGTGTTCAGTTAAGATAGGAAGGATAAAATAATTTCCCTCCCTGATTCACTTTGAATGCCCACTCATATACAGTCAGAAGTGATGCACTGGGGCCCGCTGTGCAGCCTGGGCTGTATCTTTGTGACAAGCTGTGCCCACGTCTTTATACAAACTCACTTTCTTTAAAGTGAGCAGAGGGGGCGTCGTGGTAGGAAGAGAAGGAGAGAGAAGTGTGCTGTCATTTTGAGGAGAAGCAGGTTTTCTTTAAGCTAAAGCAAGCAACCTCCCCTTCCAACCAGGTGTAGGCTTCATGTTCCTGCCAGACTTGCTTCCCTCCCCCTTTCTTTTCTACCCTTGTCATTTGTGCGAGGCTGCAGGATGGTACAGCAAGGAATGTGGAGGGATCAGACATCAAAAGTAGACTGTAATAAAACACGGGGTACAAAACTCTCAGGGGGCGAAGTGTCCGAAGATGAATAGGTAACAACATTCACAAAGCATGAGATCAAGCTGTCATGGCCCTATAGAATAACAATGTAGAGTCATTCCTGCCTTGATCTCCAGATCCATATGTCAAGGTTATCTTGACTTCTCTACTCATCCTCATCCAGTCCCATACATTAATAGCCAATAAAATGTCTGTCTTTGGCTCACTGTCTGCTTTCACGTGTAACCATGTTTCATTCTAATGAGCAGAAAGAATCTGATCCCCGAAAAAACACCCTCACGCTGGATGATTGAGATATGTAATCCTGAAATTAATCAGACAAATAAATTTCTGCGGCCCGGTGGAGTCATGATTAATTACGGGGATGAGCCGACGTTTTGGCTGTAGCTCAGAGTGTGAGCGATGTGCGCGGAGATGTATTTTGTTGTTGTTGTTGGATGTGATGTGTTGGCCGTTTATTAATTTATGATTTATAACAGGTCATGTTCTGTGTATTCAGGACATTTCGTAGGTGCGGGGGATTGCCAGAAGATAGTTTGCGAAACTTTTAAAGTGCAGACATTTCCTCTGTGGGACACTAGAGCATAGAAATATCGTTTTCAGCACCAGTTTTGCCACATTTTGTTTTCAGTTACACTGTTCTCTCTAAGCTGTTCAGAAACATGAGCCATGTTCTTCATGAGTCTCCCAAGGTTATGGGTTTGTCACCATTTCTAGTTCAGTGCTCAGAATCTTATGACCAGAGAAAATAGAGAGCAGTATATCATTAACTCTAAAGACCAGGGCAATAGTCCATGCATGCAGAAATTCAGCTGCTGTGGAGTATGATGGGCCAAAGCCTCGATGAGCAGAAATAATGGAATAATTATGTTCTGGCTTTCTGTGCAGGTCATTACTGTGGTGAAAGTGAAATGCCGGAAAGCAGAAAGTTTAGAAAATGGTGTTGAATGGACACTGGGGACTGGAAGCTGTTACATTAATTTACCAAATGATAGGAAGAAAGGGGTTATGTTAGCAGAGGGAATAGTGCAAAATTAATGTGCACTTTGCTTGTTCCTGTCGGTGCTCATTTTGACCATTTTCTACAGAAACCCACAAACATATGTTTTATCAGACGAGACTGAAACATATATGTAATGAAAAAAAAACCCCATAAAGCCCAACTCTTATTTTTATGACCAACAAAAAGTACTTTTAACTGTTGTGTCAGTGTAATTTTTTGGCTTTTGTAAATGCAGAGGTTTTTACATTTCTTTGATTTTTTTTATTCCCTTCATTTCATTATTAACTTGTGAAACAGGCTTGTAACTCCAAATTAAGCCTGTGGCGACACATTATGTTTGCACAGTTGTACTCATGATTTAATAACTATGAAACCATGAATTGTGTGCACATTCGTCAGGCTGCAGATTCTTCACAAAGGGGGGGCTGCTCAGCCTCGCCTGTAGCTAACCTGTACCACATATAGGAAAGAAGCAGCAGGTTTAGCAGTCAATGTCGACAATTACAGGCTAGTTCGAGATGAGCCAGGCCCGTGCAGAACTGATAACTGCTGATTGCAGCACAATGCATGCCAGTCAGATTTTTGTCCATTTTGATCCTGACTTGCTCTGAAGTCATGTACACATGGACAGCAATAATGTTGCAAGATCAAGGTGGTTGCACTTTTTAGATAAAGGTGCTGCATTTGCTCTCCACTGACTATGAGGCCCGGAGCATGATGGGAGATACTTGGCTGTTGCCTGGAAAAAGAGCTGGTTGGTTCTTAGTTTCGACTATAAACACCACGTTTTGTAGAATATCCTAATGTTCTGTGTAATTTTAATATTTCATGGTTGATCAGTCGAGCCTACACTTTTTCCTTTAGTAGCCAAAACTGAGAGTTAATGCTGGGCCATGGGCCAAAAGCAAACACCTATTGTATTGTATTGTATTGTTAAGATGCAACATTTCCCTTAATTAAAAAACCTTTTGTCAATTTGCCAATATCTCTGCGTCTCATGCCAACCTGACTTTCTATGCAAAGTGTCCTTGTGCTCACCTTATGAGAGATAATTTATGATAACTGGGAATTCTACATATTTAAAGAGCATTTTGACCTCACAAATAAACAAACATTTGTATTTGGATTACCAGCAATTTATAATTTCCTGAAATTAATCTTAAAAAAAAAATGTCTAGAAACCTCTCGCAGGCAAAATCAAACCTCATGGTGGGTCACCTCCTGCCCGCGGGCCCCACTTTGGGCAGCTCTGTGCTACATTGTATGCTATTAATCTCATGTTGTGTAATGGAGGTTTGATCTATCAACAAATATCTTGTGTGGGTGATAATGGCAATAACACATCATCTGCGAACTACAGGTGGATTTACAGGATGTGAATATTTCTGTGAGTTCATGTATGTTCTTTGAAGGTTTCTGGAAATACAGCATCTTTGCTGGAAACTGTCCAACTTCGCTTAAGTTTCACCACCCCCTGCTGCTGCCGCCTGATCTCGTCTTCTTTCCAGGCAAGGTGCAATTTATCTTGAATGAACCAAATAGCTGCTGCAGTTTTAACCTTTGTGCCACCTGCAGGCAATGAGTGCTACAGCTGTAGGTTTTTTTTTTTTGTGTGCTTCGGGCCCCACAAAGACAGATTGGCCCTGCTGTGTATTAAGCTGCTCCCCTGTACTGTACTGTATATGTGTTTATGTAGCTCTCACTCTTTACTTGCTGGTACTTACCAAAGTCACTGGCACAGTAATGCTCCATGATGTTGTCTGCTTTCAGTTCGTTGTCACACGGAGGGCACACCTTCGACACTGAGGGGACAGAAAAATAATTTGTCATTAGCAACAACACTGAATCACATTTCATATGGTTCTATTAAGGCCAGATTAGCTAATATCTAACTGCTGAGTTGAGGTCATTGTTAGTCAAATGTGGTCAGCAAAACCAAAGCCGTGTCGGTATGAAATCGTTAAGCCCTGAGCACTTTCGAGGCACTTATTTGCAGCCCCCCTCCTCTTGTCAGAGGCTATTTGCTGCGGGGCGAATACACAGTCCAGCAAGCTGACTGATGTTTGCCCTGCAATTACACCGGACAAAATGTTTTTATTCTGGCCCTTGTATATTTTGTTGGTGCAGGCGTGGTCTTGGCTGTGCAGAAAGGTAAACGCTGCAGCAGGAGCAGCTGAACATGGTGAAAAGTGATTCAGTACACAGACACAGCCGGCACTTAGGCCACACAGCAACCACACATTGTGAAACAGCGAGGGGAAACCGAAGCAACAAGCTGGGTTTATTTTTAACACAGAATTTATGGTCATGCCTGCTTTGCTCAAAAGCATGTTTAGCCTTGGTAAGTTATGATTTGAGACTTTGTGATTGTTGTTTTTGTGCACATGAGAGAGAAGTACAGGCCCTACATGAAGCCTTTTATTTTGTTTACTGGAAACTGTTGCTTGTTTCTACAGCAGAATAACTGACAAAATACGCCTGGAAACATGATTAATGATCATGGCATTTGACTTAATTACATATTCTCTTCTCACCCATGTTACGTACAAAACTTGCTTTCAAAGCCATCTTCCTTCTCAAACACACACTCCATAGTGCCTTGCAATTTTCTCCACAGGCTCTTCAATATAAAACTTTACTACAACAATTACTATGTAAACCCCATGTAATCCCAGAAGGACCGGTTGTAGCTACACACATCTAATATCACTCTACTCATCCACAAAACAGAGCCTTGGGCTAAGCAAGAGAACAAGGTATAATATTAGAAACGGTCAGGGCGAGAAGGATGTGGTATAGAAGTCTTCCCCACACCACATATATACACCTACAGGGCAGAGAAATATCATGAGCAGCCTTTTTTGGGACGTCTGCTTATAGGGGAGCTAATTTTTTCTGTCATTCACACACCACAATATCCAAAATATGTTCAGACCTCTCTGTTTTCCTGTGTGTCTCACACTTCCAAACACACACAGGATTATCCTAGGCCAGTCCAACACAGGCCCCTAGGTGAAAAGTCAGGGTTCAGAGGTTATCACCCCAGCCCAAACCTCAGCGTCTGGGCAGATAATGAGAGAGGTCAAAGTTTAGCATGCTTCACTGCTCGGGTCGTGGGGAGGTGAACCCCCTAACCACCAGTGAGTGTATGTATGTGTGTATGCGCTCGTATTGGTGCGTCGGAGGGAGCTGAACCATGTTCTTGTGGAGTAACTGCCAGTTTTTTTTCCTTCGAGAGTTCCCATGCATTCACAGGCAGGAGACCTGCGAGGCCTACAGGGTCAGGCCTCTTAATTGTCTGGTGCTGACATGAAGGCTGGGACAAGAGCACGGAAACAGACACACACACACACACACACACATGCAGATAAAGAGATGCCAGAACTCTGGATTTGCCTGTTTTGAATGATTCCCTTGAAGCTGTTACGTCTTATTCAGACTCCACGGCAATTCATTCTGGTTTCACAGGGGTGGTATGTTGGCAGGAGGCCCAGTTGCGTCGATGCCAGAGCATGTGTCAGGAGAAAGCAGCCCCTCCATGAAACTTAGTTGAGCTTGGACCGAAAACCACTGTTTGGATGCCGCTGAGAAATCAATTAAGTCACAACTGCCCTCATCGCGGTCTCCGTTGGGGGAATCACCGTCAAGTTCTGGTGGGAATCACTGCTGCATGGCTCGCTGTGTTTTATTATTTTTTTTCCTGGACACGTTTCTACTCAGCAAATATTTTGACATTAGGTCATTCATATATTTTGCCATCATCTCAAAGCAGTTTAGGAATTTTTTACCACGCCATGTGATTGAATTGTGAAAATTATGTTCTTGCTTTGGTTGACTTTGGACTTGACCGCCTCCTGCATGCTGCTTTTCGTCATCTGCATGTCGCTGGGTTATAGACCTAATCCCAGAAACTTGAATGTTTCCATTCACAGTGACGAATGGTACAATATTGTCTCTCAGAGCCGTTGTTCTAGAGGACGAGGAGGTTGGGAGTTGATAATTGAGGGTAAGAGGAAAGGGATGATGGGAGTAGGTTGAGTAGGGAGGTGGTCTGCTGGAAAGCCCTGCTGTTAATCTTCAAACAGCAAGCCAGAGTGGAAATGACGTACGGCATGAGTCCAGTAATTTAACTGCACAACTTGAGTTAGTCATAGCTCTGAGGTTAATATCACTTTCTCCACTTAAGTCTCCCTCCCCTGCTGTGTCTTTTGTCTCTTGTCCCCCGCTTGACTTTTCTCCTCTCTTTCAAATAAACTGGTTTTAAGTATTTTTAACAAATTAGAGAGGCTGATTAAAAGCAACGAAATGCAACAAAGTCCACTCGATATTGTGCTAACTTGTGTTTTAGAATAAGGAGTGACCCTCTCAAATGGCTGTATTCAGCCCAGTGTGTCTGTGGTTGTTGTAAGCACCATTTATCAGTAATAAGTTAATTCTATTGTTAGATGTTATTACTTGCTACAATACAGAGATAAAAATATTTCAGTCTAATATTGCAGAGGTTGGTAAATATGTGAGTTTATTCTGCGAGTCTTAATTGTGGTCCTGTGTGGCTACCGTACATGTGAGACAAATGAACAGGAAGTGAAGCTTTAACTCTGAAATGTTCAGTTTGAGTAAATAAACATGGATGGCGGGGCAACAAGGTTTTTTTTTACCATTCATTCATTGGCTTTGCTACCCAGCCGACTCTACATGTCCTGTCGTCATTAAGATGTGGTTATTTAAAGAAGTGAATTGAGACTAAAGATAGCCACCACAGTTGCCATAGTGACGACAGCTGTTGAAAACTGTAAGAGAATACATAGTTGTCCTTATGAATGCCTTTTTGTTTAGTTTTTGTTTCAATGTCAAAATTTACTGGGCAGAGATTGAACTTACGTCTGGAGAAGAGCTGCTCAGGAGATGGCAGCAACAGAAAGTTTGCTGATTGGAAGTTGGGACAGTCTGGAATCAGACCCCCAGCACAAAAAGGATTAAATGCAGGTATTGTTTGATGGGAGATGTTTTGATACTACTTGTTACTGGGCTATTTTGGTCGATACCTGTCAGATATCGAATACCGATACCCAGCTCTATAAAGAAGTGTTGTTGTGCAACTGGGTCTAAGATATGTGTCCACTGTGACCTTTGAAAACACAACAACACCATGATGATATAAACATCATCATTTTCTTGGAATGCAGTGCAGTAGGAAATTGTTGTGGGCATTTTTTTAAAATTTGTAGTTTCAACACCGTAAATTCTGGTCATCACTGAGTGACGAAAAGGGAAAAAATGTCTTGTGAAATCACAAAAAATATTTAAAGACTCCATTTGTCATTACATAACATCCAAGAAGCCTTCTCATTCACTTCAAACATTCTGCTGGAAACAAACACTCTGAATTTATGTTCCCTTGAAATCGATTTGTACAGTTTGGGGAAATCACAGTTACAGTGCGTGCAAAGTTACATGCCTCTGCTTACTTTTTCTCTGTCCTTCTCCCCCGCACACACACACACACACACACACACACACACACCATCTTCACACAAAAGATAACCACATCTAACAATATCGTCACCCGATCTCCTGCTGTGTCTTGTGCCTTGTACCCTGCAGCCTGAGCATCACAGGGACATTAATGGGAAGAACTTTCCATTTAAAGTATGCACGGGTCACTATCTCATGCCTCATTTGGGCCCTTTAAGTTACGAGCAGCAACACTTACGACATAAAACGGTACTGTGTCGGGGATGAAATGCAGCGTGTGATTTATGTTGGAGGGTCTAACATCTGTTTAAATGCGGCATGCAGACGGACAGAGGAGGACTTAAATATGGCCCACAGGCAGCCCCCGGGGCCCCTAAAACACAGCACGCTCCTTGCATCTGTAGGAATCCTATACAGAAGAGAAAATACATTCTCAAAGGGCCGAGGCAGTCTTCCATGCACAGAGCATTGGATCACATTTTCCCTTTCATATAGCAGCCAGGGCCACATGAGTAGTGCCCATTGTGCTGCTGGGGACCTGACAGTGCTGCCTGTCTCCTTTAGCACGGTTGTAACTTACACTCGCCGCATCAATGAGTACAGCGAGGACAGACAATATCTTTCACACCATGCAATTTCATCGACTTTCACTGCACAACGTGGATATTGTCTTGAGGAGCATTTTCTGTGGAAACATGCAATCTGAGTTACAGACTTTGCCCCCATACACCAACACAGACGGTGCAGAATCCTACTTTCACCTATCACACCTGCTGATTTGCTGATGCTGACAGCAGCTAAAGGTAGCATCACTAAATAAGGTGGAGTTGATGGGTGGCATTAACTGTGCTCTGCCCGACAGACTCAGCTCAGCCGGCCTTTTTTGCTCCCTCGATGCCTGGGCCCTCTTTTGTCAGCAGTCTGCTTGTCTTCCCTGGCATAATATCTACAGACTTGAGTTTCACATAATCACACCCCATGGGCCCCTGTTACACACACACACACACACACACACACACACACACACACACACACACACACACACACACACATAGGGAAAAAAAAAAATCATCCACACACACAACCTGAGCTCAGGTGATGGTGGTGGTGTTCCTCTCAGTTTTGGCTATGACAGAGAGGTGGAAAGTGAATCTGACTCTGTACTGTTAGTTTCCACAGGAGCCCTCGAACCATGCTATATCATGTAATTGCAGAATAGCTCAGATAGCATCGGGGCCTCCCGGACAGGGAGAACAGCACTTAATACCTGCGATTGATCCAACTCCCCGAGATTCACCTGGAATACCACCAGAGTCCTCATATGATCCTGTGTGAAGAGAAGCACCCATGTCCTTTGACACAGAGAAACTCACTTCTGACAGATGAAATTCCTTTGTATTATTGCTGGCTGTTTTTGTGTGTGTGTGTGTGTGTGTGTGTCAGTGTATGTGTGTGTGTCTGTGTGTCTGTGTCTTAGAGCCAAAAGCTTGTCCTCAGGATGGCCTCATCGGCACATCTGAGAATCTCTGGATCTTAACAAAATGTCAGTGACTGAGCCTTCAGGCTAGAAGTGATATGGGTTCACTCTCAGTTTCAAACACAGACACACACACACTGACACACAAACACACACACAAACACAAACACACAGTCAAATGCAGTTGTTAAACTTAACCAAAATTCAATTTTTGAGTTATTCTTTAAAAATTTAATTCAACATATTAAGTCTTTTTTCCTTTCTGCATAAAACTGTTTAACAGCAAAGGCCTCCTCTGCATATTTACACTAATCTCGCACTACTCTCTGTAATCTATCCGCCTCCGATCATGATTTGATTAGATAGGATCAACAAACAGTTGCCTGTTTGAGGAGGTGACAGATGAAGTTCAAGCCGCCTCCTTCTCAGGGAGCATGTAAAAGAATGAGTTATGGCTCTGCAAAGCCAAAGTGTCACATAGTTGATTCCTGTCCTACAAAAACAGAACAGCCATTTTCCCTTGATGGAATAAAGTCAGCACTGCGTGAATTCACCAGAGAATCTTGAAACGATCTTTTTTTTATCAGATAGCGAGATATTAGTATGCTGTGAACATTATTGATTAAAAGCAAAGATATGTCACACAACTTGTTATGACTGATATGACTGAAATCATACTTTGGCTTTCATTTTTAGATCACATCAAAGGACAGCTCAAGTTAAGGAAAACACATTTACTATGTGTATCAAATGAAATATTAACACACAGAAACATTTCAACCCAAGCAGATAAGAGATGGCGATAAAGGGTTAAAGGCAGGAAGTGGAATAATGGGAATAATAAACCGTTTTTCTTGGAGTCCTTATTGAAAGCAGAGAGCCAGACACTTTTTGTGCTGCAAGAAGCAGCTTTTCTCCTATTCTACACTCCGTCTGCCTCCCCTAACTCTCCCGCTTCCCTCTCCTTTCACTCCTCTCCATTCGGCTCTCTCAGGGACAATCAGACTCTCGCCATTCCCATTCTCTGCCTGCCTCTCTTGTCCTGTCATGTCGACTAATTAGTGGGAGCTCGGTAATTGGCCTTCTAGCTAATTGGCCTGCTGGCTGCCAGACCCAACAAAGGCCTAGCAGGCTGGGACACAGTGGGGACAGTCCCCCCCTCCACTGTCTAAAGACCCTCATCGACTCCCTCTCTCCCCCTCTCAGCCCCGACTGCTTTTGTGAAGAGGCTGCTTTAGTAGTCGCGCTGCATAGCTGCATACACACACACGTACACACCTTTTTCTCTCTATTTAGGTCCCACTCAGCCTCTCACAGCTCACTACTGGCCCATCTGTCTGCTCTCTTACTCGTTGCCTGTGAAAAATTATTTTATATTTTCCTTTTTTTTTTTTTTGTGAATCAGCTCTCTCAGAAACCCCAGTGTGGTAACTTCAGTTCATATGTCATCCATCTTGGGTTTATTTGTTCATTTATTGACACTCTGCAGAGCAGCTTGTGAGCTGCATGCATGACAGCTTTCAAATATTCTCCATTCACTCACTTGTTAGATTGATTGATTAGCTGTTGATGGAGGTCTGCTGATTAAGGTGTGTGTGTATGCATGTGTGTGTATGTGTGTCACTTTTTCAGTTAAGATGTCTTAAACATCACAGTCCATTAATCTTAACTCGGCGAGCAATCTAGCTGTTGGAGTCTCTCAGTCTCCTGTCTCTGTCCCTCCCTGAGGCGTGTGTATGTAGATGGCAGGGAGCCGTCCTGAGCTGTCCACTTGCTCCCCCCCGGTAGCTTCCTCCTGCTCCTGCCTCTCTTGCCTCGCCGGCTCTGGATCGTCTCTCACTTAAACTTTCATCTGTCATCATTGCAGTGCGGTGGTGAAACCATATGAGCCTCACAGCCGTGGGCTCTGACTGTGTCTGACTCTGCGGGTTCTTGAACACTCATCTGTCTTAGTAATGGTGTTAGTGGGAGTCCTGAAGACAGACTGTTTCTATAATGTTTTATTTTGCATTTGTGTCTGCACAACACAAGTCAACTTTTTTTGTGACAGTGATTTCATTTTTTTGACCCATTTAAAATACTTTCATATGAGTATTTATGTTGTTTACTAAAACACATGTGTCATACGTCATTATTAAAAACTGATTTCTAGAATATAGACCATGTTTTGGACACAATATTAACAAGCTACAGCATGCTTTCTATGATGGAAAAATTAAAACATTTTTTAAAGTTGTATTTATTGATTTCTTCAACTTGATCGATTGTAATGTGGTTGCTGAGCTTGTCACATGACGTTTTTGCACAATATCCAGCTGACATTGATTCAAAATTTTGACCAGTGACTTCTTTACACTAAAATGTAAGTTACTTACACTTCTGTGGTCTTTTACATACGTGTGAGTAGATGATTTTGTTTGTGCTTGCATGAGGGTGTGTGTATGTGCACATAGCTGCCCTACCTGGTGGCTGGGTCGCATGGTTCCCAGTGAACTGCATGGGGATGCAGAGGTCGTTATCAATGGGAAACTTATCACAGGTCAGCATCTCAGGCCAGGGAAAGCCGTAGGTCTCCATCACCGGAGCACAGCTGTCCCTCACGGCCTCACACAGCGAGCGGCAGGGATAGATGGGCCTGTCCAGACACACCGGTGCAAACAGCGAGCACAGGAAGACCTGGGTGTCAGCGTGGCACCTTTTGGCCAGGAGGGGCACCCAGCTGCCCGCCTGCTGCTTGACCTCTGGCATGGTCTCGTGGTCCAGGAGGTTGGGCAGCCTCATCTTCTTGTAGCCCACATTGTGGCACAGGCGCAGGTCAGCTGGTATGTCCACACACTGGGGCTGCTTGGTGTAGAAGCGGCCATTGTGGAAGTTGTCCGACTGCCAGCTGTAGTAGTCGTACTCATCTGCGGCTGAGACGGTAAGGAGGAGGAGGAGGAGGGAGAAGAGCGACAGGCCCAGTGCCAAGCTGAAGGAGCCCTGGGTTAATGCCCACCTGGGGCTCTTTTGTCCGTGTGCCATGCCTCTCTGAGCCCGAACCAACAATTCAAGAAGGTTGTATCCAAAGTCTCCAAAGTGACTCAGTGAAGACAAAACGCAGCGAGAAGAGAGGAACAAGTGGGGCAGGCGTACAAGCTGTAATCCCTTTTTTTGTCCTGAGTATGGACGCCGTGCATTGAAAACAAAGTGTTTAATTCCCTTCTTCCCTGGAGAGTCAGCCCTCTAAGCCTCCCTGAAACACCTCCCTGTGTGTGTGTGTATGTGTGCCTCAGGTAGTGAAGTGGGGAGGCAGCAGTCAAGGAAGAGGGAGCACACAAGTAGGACTGCTTATTTCCTAACTTTCCCTGTTCACAGTTTCTCACTCTCCTTCCCTCTCCCTCTCTTAGAACTGTCTCCGGCCCTCCCCTGCTCTCTGTCTATTAGTCTGTAGCTGTAATGAGAAGTACCTTAGGTTTTAAGAGGCAGTGGTAGCTGCTCTCTGAGGCTGCCTGCCCCCCTAGCAGGCTCCCAGACCACTCACCTTCCTACTGGCCTCCCCTGCACTCACTCACGACAGCCTCGGCCAATCGCAACCCTGGGGGAGGCTCCCACTGGTCTTCAGGACACTCCTCCTCCTACCCCTTGTCCTGGACAAAAACCCCTCCTCTACAACAAGTTAACGAGAGAGAGGGAGAGAGCAAACTGTGGCAAGTTTTTTTTATACTCATCTCTCTAATATGCACAAGATTCTTTGGTCAAAAACACCCACAAACACTCATAGCAGACATTGTCACCCTCTTACTCACACTGTTTTTCTCATGCATTTATAAAGTTTCTAACCCTCTTTCATTTACTCATCACTCAACAAGCTCCCTGCACAATGCTCCGCACATAAATAATGTCTGCTTGCCATTCAAGCCAACTCACTTCATTAGCTCAAAACAGTCTGGTGTAACGAGCTTCTGCTGGCATCAGCAGTGAGAAAACTTTCTCACACATGCTCGAGCACAAATGTAAATGCAAAAAAACATCCAGGAGAAGAAAGTGAATGAAGTGGGGGGGAAAGTGCTGCAGTGAGGTTGGTGAGTGTGGGCTGTGCAGCTACAGGTGGCTAGGTGGTTTACCCGCGCTATGGGAGTTATGCTAATGTGTATGTTGGCTGTGAATAGAGGCACGCTGCCCCTCTGTCTCTTTCTATCAGTGCCACTGACACGGTGAAGGCCTTCGCCTTGGCAGCAAATTCACAAGAAGGGTCGCATTCAGATTCAAAGGGCTGTAGCCGTGTGAGCAGGATGTGGGACCGCCGGCTCGCATGGAGGGTGTTCTTGCATCTTGCATTTGATCTACGTCACGCATTAATGCTTTTCCTCATGCGAATGGGTTGCAAATGCAGGTTCATACAAATGATAGCGAAGACGTGTTTTTTTTTTTTTTTTTTTGGTTTTGTTTTTTTTTTACTGGTGCAAGCTGACATTTAATCATGTTACTGCAGGATTGTTAGGACAAAGTCTGGATACTGCTGACACTAAAATGAAGCAAAAGATGAGATTTTGGATTATTATTACTATCTGTATGTGGCAGAACAAACAAGGACACTAGGAAAGTGTGTGTGTGTGTGTGTGTGTGTGTGTGTGTGTGTGTGTGTGTGTGTGTGTGTGTGTGTTTTGCACACAGTCAGAGGTGTACTTGGATGAGAATCAGGGACAGTATTGTTCTTCGCCTGTAGCGTAGAAGATAAAATTCCAGAAACAGCAGTCAGTCCATAAAATTTAATTCAATAAGATGAAATAAAATAGATAAAAAAAAAATGTGGTTCAATATGAGACAACCAGGCACATCAATAAAACCCTCCATGTTATCCAAGCACCCATATAGTTTTACAGTACCTTGACCACACTTATTTCCAAAGCGGGGGAATTGTGAATAAGATTACTGCGCCATCTAATCATTTTTTGCAAACTTGAGAATGGAGTTGAACACGTTTCAACCTTATCTTCCCCAGCTATGGTTCAAATCCCTGTTGACTTATTGGTGTGTTGCAGACACTGCAGAGTGATTTTTCTGGGAATCGAAAAGCTGCCAGCAGAACAAACAAGCTCAATCTTCTGTTGGAGCAGTTCTCATACACTGCAACATGGAAAGATGAGATGGCGGCGAGCTTAAGTCACCCCTAAAATGTCGTCATCATGGCTAAAAGCATCGCTGAGTGGATATAAAGAGCTGTTTTGGTTTGATAAGTTTATAGCCAAGGCTAATTGACTACATTTCCTCACCACCTCTCTTCCATCACTCCGCTCCTGCTTTCATTCTCTGCTTTGTTATTCATGGATAGAAACTTCCCCGCTAACCTTTGCACCAAAGCTAATCAATATAACTCACAGCTAATAATCTGTGAACCTTAGTCTTTCATGAAGGGGTGGTGAGATTGTCCTGTGCACACCTCACTATCTCGGTGACGTGTTTTGTATACACGTTAGTTCAGTGGTGACCTATTTTAAGACTGCTAGCGTTTCCTCTTGATACGGGCACAGTGTACTGCCTTCAAGTCAGTAACAAAAGTGTCTTTCATGGTAATCAATCAACAATGGTTGTCTCCTCTTGTTCTCCTTCCCCTAACTGGCCCCTGTGGCCACCGGCCAATCAATTCCACTCTTCCGTTTCCAGCCCTGTGATTGGACGAGGGCTATAAGATTAGGTCCAGCCTGTATTGTTGGGCCTAAAGGTTTAGCATGGTTTGAAAAGAGTGTCTCAGCAATTGTATGAGTGAGAGTGTGTGTGTTTGGAGATGGTGGTGGTGGGTACGGGCAGTTGTGTGTGTGTGTGTGTGTCAGGGAGATTCTAAAGAGGAAAGGCTGGAGGGTGTGTGGGTGAGGTGGCCAGACGCCCAGATATGCCCTTCAAGCTGAGTTTGAATTCCAAACCACACAAGAAGATGGAGGAGATCATGTGAACGAGACACATCCGCATGTTGCACGTCTTTCTCAGACTGAACTCATACAAAAATGCAGAAAGTACAGAAAAATGTCCTCATTCCACTCGTGAACATATGACCCAAAGTCTGTTCTCAGCAGCGCCGCAATTTAATACTTCTATTTTACATAAGTCAGAGTAAATAAAAGGATAACAGCTTACTGAAATGTTTCTTAGATACAGTGTAGTACCGTTTCTTTTTAAAGAAATCCCTTAACATTTCAAAAAACCTCCTCACCACACACACACACACACACACACACACACACACACACACACACACACACACACACCTCCCAGCCTTGCAAAGCAACAATAGGGATTAGCTTGCAGAACTGTCAAAACATGTGTGAAACACAGAGACCAGTGTCTCCCACAAATACTTTTTCTCTCTTTTCCTCTTTATCTGCCTCTCACACACTCTCACACATACACCCTGAGACTGTAGCTGCAGTCTATGGTAGAGGCAGAACCACTGAAGCAGACACTGCAATAATGCCACAAGTGGAATTATTTGAAAAATTTAATTAGGCTGATCATTTTCCAAGCAACTGTTTTGTGATCTGTAAAGTGCAGTAAGTAAGACTGTTCATGTGCCTTCTCAGTTCACTGTGAAGATTTGATCTGTCATGGTGCTCTATTAGAGGATCATTAATTCAGGATGAATACAAGATGAATAACATTTTTTTTCTCCAGTCATTTTGACCCGACTATGCTTTGCAAAACAGTTGCAGTCAAAAACATTTGGTTTCATAATAGTTTTCAAAGTGAGCTTTACAATCTGCAAAATCTTTGATCAGAAATTCAGTGTGCAATCCATGAGCGATTACGTCGTGTTGGGTAATCTGCCCCCCTTTATCCTGCTTGTTTGCAAACACTGTTGGCAGGGTCAGTCAGTCCACAGACCACAGTGGATACGGATCCTACACATGCAATCACACAAACAAACAAAATAAATCAGCAGAGAGCTTTAGTCCTCCAAGAATGTCACAGACTTACACCAAAACTGGCAGCTTGAGTGCCACCAGGAAATATCAGGCTCATACAGTATGACTGATTTCTGCCTCAGCTCAGCTTGTTCACTGAGCCTTAGGCCAGGAACGACTTCGTCAGTGGGGACTATTGCACGTAGTTGCTGAAATGTGATGAAATTATGTTGGAAGACTTTAGCACCACACAGTCACATAGTGTTAAACCCGTAGATGCCTGTCACAGCGGCAGCGGTGAGGAGATATGCTGACAAGTGTTTGCTCTCTCCTGTCTTTGACCCTCTTGTCTACAAATTCACAATCACCTCAAGTATTTTTTTACGTGATACTTTTTTCTCGTGCTCTTTTTTTTCTCCGTTTCCATCTTCACTCCTGCTTGTTCTTCGTCCAGTGCTGGATGCTTCTCCTTTAGATGTCAGGGCTAACACATGGGGTCAGAAGGTACATTCAGTCACACAATCAGACAATGTGACAATTTCTCCTCCCTCTGCCTGCCCGCCACACACACACACTCAGGGCGCAGACACACACACCTCCCCTCACTGTCAACTTAAACCCTTACAACTGGCTTCAGCTTCCCCCAGTCGGAGTCTTTGTAAAGGCGCTTTGACCAGATCACCGTCATGGAACCCAATGTAAAGAGACAGAGAGGAGAAAGGGATACCCAAACTTGGGGCAGAGGGCTTTTTTCTCAGTGTGTGTGTGTATGTGTGTGTGGCCAACATCTTGTCAGCTTCCAGTAAAAAACCTTTGAGCGAAGGGAGACCCTCTCTGAATCTTATGTCACATATGTACATGCGCTTAAAAACACAAGCAGCAGCAGCAGCAGCAGCAGTAGCGTACTGCAACTCCAACAGGCTGTTATTGTAACGGTGCCAGAGATGATGGCTCTCGTCAGCATTTTGGGTAAATCTTGCTACCATGGTGCTAGAATTCACACAATTGGTACATGTGTGTAAGCGTGAGCATGCTTGCATATCCTGCAATATCTCTCAACATGGAAAAAATGTGTTTCCTCCAACCGGGGTGCGTAAGAGTCAGCTTCAGTCTCGTCTGTCAGCTCATTTCAAGCAGCACAAGTTGAATGTTTGATCTTGTGATTTTGGTTTCCTCCATGTGTGAGAATGCATGTATGTACTTTGTAAGGGGGTATAACAGGAAATGAGATGGCAGAGGAGAACAGGCGACCCAATCACCAGAAAATATGTTGGCATTGTACGTGTCTGCAAACCACGGATATGTTACTTTTGCATTTGCATATTATTATATAGTGGAATGCGTTGACACTTTACATTTTAATAATGCTGTGGTTAACATGTTGTTAGGTTTAGGCTCAAAATTTGCTTGGTTATGGATAGGATAAGATCATTTTTTTGGCTTTAAATACCATGTTTGGGATGCTCAGTCCATGTCTTGGTAAAAGACATCTGCTTTTGGACCACTATCATGGCAAGAAAAGCAGCAATGTCTTGGTTAAAAACAATTCTTTGGGCAACAATCCCAACAGGAAAGCAGCAACGTCTTGATAAAACACAACTGATTTTTCAAGCCACTATCATGGCAAGAAAAGCAGCAATGTCTTGGTTAAAAACAACCATTTTTCAGGCAACAATCCCAACAAGAAAGCAGCAAAACCCAACTGCTTCTCAGGCCACTATCATGGCAAGAAAAGCAGTAAAAGCAGTAATGTCTTGGTAAAGAACAGCCACTTTTATTGCTTTAGAAAGCAACTGAAAACACAGCAACAGGATGCTACAAAACACCTATGTGTAGTGCCCAAAAAGCCAATGCAAACACAACAATGACTCGACCAGTTTTGTTGTTTGTTGTTCTTGAACGGGGTTGGCAGTAGTCTGCAGCATGGCAGGTGTCTGGCCTTGGTGCCACGCCATTCACCATCCCATCCACCTCCAGATGACAACGTTAACTTTATAAATATTGATAAGTATGAAACATAAAAGTATGACGTATTCCTGGTTTGCAGAAATGTACAATACCAACATTTTCAGTAAAGATGGTGAGAAATGTTAGAAGAACAATGGCGAGACCACATCCAAAGGAAGGTATTTTCCGCAGACCTCTTGACAAAGCACAGTCGTGGCACATTAAGTCCACTTTAAAACGGAAACTCTTATTGACTGACTCCACTAACTTCATTGCAAGCTGGGTAACCTTTCCCCTCTGACGTTTTTACTATTTGATCTGTGTATTTTTAAGAAAATGGGAAGAGATCAGTTTAAAGTAGAGATTTGATTTAGTTTTGAAGATTCAACACAGGCTCAGCGAGCGCCTGGCAGTGAAACCTCGCTGTACTGTAACAGAGTTTTTTGGGAGGGGAGCTAACCTAAAGTTAAATGCTCAAAGCAACCACAGGTCAGGCTGAGCCCCAGCAATTCCAGCTACATTCACATAATTGGATATGTAGAATAAATAAATGTGGGGCTTTCTGAAACGCTGCTTTATTTAAATAAAGGATGTCGGCTGTTTTGAGGTTCTCCAGGTTCCTTCTTTGACCCCGTGCATTTGACTCGCAACCTGTGTGTGAGCTACTGTATAGCTGGGTATTTTAGCACAGCTCTTAGTGTTTGGGGTTGGTCCAAGTGTTACTGTTCGTAACGTGAACCCAAGTGTGAGTGAGTTGTGTGTTCAGGCCGTGACTGCGAGATCTGCCATGATTTATGAGCCACAGACTTCATTGTTAAACACTTTCCTGTCACTTGATCTGTTTTGCTGTTTGTGTGTATGTGCTTGTTTATCCGTCCATCTGCTTGTCTTTCAACGTATAATCCCAAATATGTCAGCGAGGACAGTGAGAACCCATTTTCCTCTTCACGCTATCTCTTCATCTTTTTGTTTGTGTGTGTGTGTGTGTGTGTGTGTGTCCGCGTGCCCCCTCCGCTCGTCTATTTAATGGCCAGGGTCATCAGTTAAGAATCAGACCTCACCTCTGTTGAGAAACAGGGAGATAGGAGTTTCAACAAACAGGGAAGGATTTTCTCATATCTCAGTGAAAGATCGCATGATAACATTTTTGGCTGATGGGAGAAAAGGTCTTGGCATTAATGTCAGCCTTTGGCACTCATTATTTTAAAACTTCGAGAAAGGTCTCCCACTTACTGGCCTACTGAGAGCCAAACACTCTATCACAGTTTAAAGAATATTTTTTTGATTATCTTCAGATTTATAGTGTTGTCTGTGCACCTAGAGCCTGCTGTTCCTCAGCAAGAAAGTTCAGGAGGGTATCTTTCTTAAAGGGACAGTTCAAATCAAAATCAAAAATACATGTTTTTCCTTTTACCTGTATTGATTTTTATCAGTCTAGATTGTTTGGTGTGAGTTGCAACGTGTTGGAGATATCGGTCATGGAGACGTCTGTCTTCTCTTGAAAATAATGGAGCTAGGTGGCACTCAGCTTGTGGTGCTTAAAGTGCCAAAAAAAAATTCTTTCTATCAAACTACATCTGCCAACCGTATCACCACACAGAGGAAGCGTGCATCCACTGCTGGCTCATCCAGCACCACTGAGCCAACAAACGTTACAGCTCAGTTGAGTAGCGCGCCATTAATTTCTACATCTTGGCTGTCAAGAGAAGAAGCCTCTCGTCCATGAGAAGATGCTCACTTCCATCTGTGCAGTGATACGGTTGATGGGTGAAATGCAATAGAAAGAAAGTAGCTCCTATGAAACTGCTGACAACGAGGTCTGTGGATTATCTTGAGTAACTGGGTTATATTTCTGGAAAGAGACATTGCTGTTGAGTTTTTCAATTGTATTTTTGGGGGCTTTGAGTGCCCCAGTTCCATCTAGTTCCATTATATTAGAGAGAAGGCAGACATCTCTACGGCCGATATCTCCAACACTCTGCAACTCTCACCAAAATAATTTAGATTGACAAATGGCACGACAGGTAAGAGGGAAAATATTTATTCATGATTTTAGGGTGAACTGTCCCTTTAAATGAGTTGGAACACTATAGAGACATGATCTAAATACATCTGATAGAACAAGTCTTATGGTTGAAATTAGTTTCATGTGTTTAAACAAACTTGGCTCAAACTTTAATATCACTCAATCAAGTATTTATTGTAATGGTTTCCTGTGACAACATCATTTCAGAAATTGTCTGATACATTGCCCAGGCCAGTGACTTTGTGTAACAGCATATTTCTAATTTCCTCCTGCCCCGTTTTATGAGTCGTTTGTTATTTAAATTGTCATCTGCAGAGCAGCCCTCACAAGGTTATTTTCACAAACCTTCCACATTTATCAATGTGAACAATTCTGACACAAAGTTAAAAACAAGAGCACAAGGGCTCTTTTTATGGTGCCATCACAATAAAAATTCTGGACGCCCTCCAGTAATCAATTTTATGGACACAGTGACAGTGCTCGGGGTTATTTAAGTTCAAGATGACGATGAAATGGAGCTTAATTGGATGGAAATGTCAACCAAATCAGTTTTATCTCAGGCAGACAAAACAGCGAGTTTAGGTTGACTGAAATCTTTGGTAACACTTTATTTTAACCCCTTCTTATTTAACATTTATAAGTAGAATATAAACCACTAATAAACGACATTACATTACATTACATCTATTTGGCAGACCCTTTCATCCAAAGCAGCTTAAACCCCCAGTCAGACCCACTGTTTTTGTCAAAGACTGCCCTGATCAGAGAACTTTTTTGCTGCGTACTGCATCTTATCTTTTTTTTTTCTTTAATTGTTGCAGGGCAACCACCAAATCACCTGTCTGTACCTTTATTGCGACTTTGCAATGAAGTAGACTCAAAGTTCTGTGCCCTAAAATAAATACACAGACAGAGTGCACTTTGGGAACGGACACAGGAAAACTGAGATCCATGTGGGAACATCAGAGTGCCACCAGCTGGTCCAGGAGCTTCACCTGGATAATGGTCAAGGCTTATTTTAGGTTGAGTCAGGGACAGTTTGACAATCTACTGTCAATCGTCGGGCCTAATTACAGTCAGTAAAATGTAAGACAGGACATTCATGCTGATAAGAGCCGGAGCCGATAAATACCTGTGACTACTGCAGAGTCATTTGACCCTGGTGTGAACGCAGATCGTAACCTTTCCCATTACATTAAAAAACCAGATGTTAGTGGGTTTTTTATGCAGTGGGAAAGAGGCTTATGTGTCGGCCCTGTGGTAATCTGACGGTCTGTTCAGGGTGTACCCCGCCTTTCGCCCACTGTCATCTGGAGTAGGTGGCTCCAGCCCCCTTGCGACCCTTCTCCAGAAGACATGAATGTCTTGCAGCTTGCCCTGTAGGGCGACAATGAAATTGAGCTAATATTAGCCTGACACTGTACGCCACCACTTGTTGTTACCGTGGCGCCTCTCAGTTCATGCGCTTGGACAATGCAAGATCCCATGTGAAGTCTCCTTAATTCAAGGTGTTCAGGGCACTCCTGCAAAAGCATGACGGCATATAGAGAGGAAAAACGTCAGGCATTTAGAAATGCAAAAGCAGCAAGCAAAACACTTAACACTCAAGAAAAATTACAAAAAGATGCCCAGGGCTGCTAAAATGTACTCTGTCTGATCGTGGTTTAAAAATATTAAGTGCCTTCAAACTATAAAAGAAGGAAAGCTGGATGTCGTCAAAAGTTGGAAATGCAACTCCCCTACAAAAACAGCTCAACCTTTTTATTGTCTTTGTTAACAACTATAACTCAACCTCTAAAGCATTTATAAGTAGTTTATACACAGTTGAAGAACAAGACTCGCATGATAATATAGTTGAAGTTGTTCAGTCATACTCAGTGTTTTTTAGATACATTTATATATCAAATTAACCTGTGAAAGATTTGTATACGTGTATAAATAGTTAATTTTTCAGCAAAAGTGTCATTTTTTTTTATATTACAGAAGTCTACTGTCAGAGTTATAAAAATAACGTCCCCATTGTTTAGACAGTGGGCAACCCATGCTGGGATTAATCCATTACTAATGTTCTTCCATAGCAACTACTGTATATTTTAGCTCTCCTTGAGCGAAGCACATAATTGGAGCTGTTAGAGGCCAGCAGCAGGAGCTGACTAAAGTACGAGTGAACTGGGCATAACTGAAAGAATGTGACATATTGCGTAACAACATGTGTCCTGAACAAACTCTGCCCAGATAAATGAAGGTAAGAACAAACTAGTTAATTGTTAAGTACAATGGTGCTTTTCACTAATCCAGCGGGCAGACATGCTACTGTACTGTGTTAATGGAAGAACAGCAGTCTCACATTGGCAGCGAGGCCTCTGTTCCAAACCACTTCATCTGTCCTCTTCCAGTCTGGTTACCATACACCTATGCTAGTTTTGGACAACACAAACTTTGGAATAGGAAAGGCATAATTCTCTCCTCTCTTTCTCTCACTTACTCACTGTGACTCTGTGTCTCTCTTTCTCATGCACATTTACCCCACACATACCAATTTGCACAGATGAAAAATGTCAAGGGCAGACCACCTGGCTATTCCATGCCTGGTCAGAGGAAAATCTTCCCGTCTTCATCAATGAGGTGCAGTGTGCGGAGCGTGCTCTGTCCCACTCACATATCACAGCCATTAGACAGGCATGTGTTGGGCTGGCTCCAGGGCAGTGCCTGCTGCTCCGCTCACTGAAGTCCTATTCAAGGTAATCTACACCAACCCAACCAATTTCACAGGTGCAAAAATGTGTAACAGGGAGAACTTGAAACATTATTGCGCCGTTCAGATGATCTTTGGGTGAATTCAGCTGTGCAGAAAGGTCTATTTCACAAGCCCAAAAGCTGTTGTGTCGACTATAAAAAAGCAATAAAGTACAGCAGGGGTTCTTAAACTTTTCCACTCAATGACCCGACGCCCCGCCTCATTCAGATACACTTGTGTCATAAAGAGAGGCAAAAACAGAAACAGAAAAATCAGCTATTTATTATATTTCCATCCAAATAAAATGCTATTACATGTTAGGTGATTAAAAATTAAATGTTTCTCTTTCTCGTCTTCTAGTTTCATGAACTTTCTCATGATATTAAGACAAGAAGCAAAGTTCAGTTACAACAGGTCTGTCATGGAAAATGTGGAAAATGTTGTAGGTGGGTGAGCAGATGTCTGTTATTTATTAGAAAATTTAAACTACAAATAAGTTTAATTTGTAACCATAGTTTTGCTGATTTTACAATAATCAAAAAGTTTCCCTAGTCATATCCAAATTATAATAAATTTATTGATTATAGCCACTTTAAGTTAACGATTTGGCAATCTCTGAAACAATCGGCCGCCAGTCTGATGACAATAAGTTATTTGGGCAGTGGCCACTATTTCGTGGCTACAGATATCAAGGCCAAGACTTCCTCTTCTGTGTGCAGGTCTTTTCAGCTCATCATTAATGAAGAGATATCTGAAACATGATTGGGTTTGATTACTTTTATGATTACTTTTTTTATATATTTTTTGGGGGGCTTTTTGGCATTTATAACAGAATTGTTTAGGGGGGAGAGAGAGGGAGGAGAACATGCAGCAAAGGGCCATGAGCTGGAATCAAACCCACAGCCGCTGCTGTAAGGACGCTGCCTTTGTACATGGAGCACCTGCCCTAACTGCTGAGCTACCAGGTGCCCCATGATTGGTCAATGCTACTGGGACTACAAACCGACTACACATGGAAACCAGAGCACTTCCAATACCAAAATCTTGTGCTATTGCCTACAGCTTCTGCATACTTATGCAGATATATTTTTTTATGGAGAATAACCATTTGGCAATAACAACAACAAGGTATGAAATCTCAAAGTGAAATAATGTGACAGTGAGAAAATTCCTGCACGTTACATAGCTTCATTGTGAGTTTCAGCTCATTGTTGAGCTGTTTGAGTTGCAGGTTTACTAGTCTGGTTCACTCTAACAGCTCTCACAGTGTGAAAACCCACTGTACACCACCTGCTCAGCACAAAACAGGAGGTGCAGTTAGTGACTAGTGGAGCATTTAGCAGCTAAAGAGCCAAACGTTGCCCTCAGGAGTAGGTAGAGACCAAAACAGAGCTAAAAGAGAGAGTATATTGGACTTTTGTCAGTTCGCAAGAAACACAACTCTGTTGGACTTGTTACTCTAAAAATATAATATAGTACTTACTACTTGTTACTCTTTTCAAAAGTAATAATATTACATAACTTATCACTCCCTGCTAACAGTTATACATTACATTACTAATTTTATTACTTTTTCCTTACACCCCATAAAACTGGTAAATGCATATCTCCCTTAAATTCAGATGTTTGCCTCTCTGTAATTGACAGGGTAAACACCGGTAAGTGTAGCTAAGGCTAGATAGCATGCAATTTCTTTAATTTTATTTTACCTGGCAGTCCTCAGGTGCCTGTAACCACTTTCCCCTAGGCTCAGCCTGAAAGACGGAGAGTCACTCATGGAGCAATATTTCATCCACAACATATCCAGCCCCAAGCTTCATTAGTTCTTTGTAGCCTGCAGCTGTCCACAAGTAAAATCCAGTTTTGGTTGTTTAGCCAGTGTAGGGCTACAGCCAACATCCACGGCCGAGGAGGGCTTACCTTTGGTGGGGTGTATTTCCTGGAGCCCCATGTTGTGCTGTCAGTTGTAGTAGGTGTTTCAGACTGGAGGTTTGAGGTTGTTGTCAAAGTTGCAAAGAATTCAACATAACCCAAACAAAGAAATGTTTTCACTGCCTTATCTAACCTCCCTGTCAGGTTTATGCTATTGTCACATCATTCAAATTGTGTTGGAAGTTAAACTGCACATACTTTGTCTTTAAAAGGTACAAAAATCTGTATTTAATATTACAGTTTATTCCAGTAAATTTCATATGTTCTTGATTTTGGTCCGTCCTCCGTGTAGCTGAACAGTGGTCTGTTTGTTTCAGGTCTTGTCTTAGTTTGGATGTTTTGCTGCACAAAACATTCTCAACATATTTGCTTCAAATGTTTATTTATTTATTTTAATTGTATATGTTGGTAACAATTATTTTATACTGTTTTGTGTCCTGTGACTCATACTGCCCACTGTCAGCGTATGATTGCCTTTTTTGTGGGCACACACAGATACTCACACGGACAGACACACTAACATTTTCCTTTCCCCCACTCATTTTAATCTACATCATGGGTGACCTGAATAAGTCGGGACCACAGAGAATAACCTCCTAAAAAATAATGAAAACAGTTTAGCTTGGCAAGTAAGTGTGTGTTTTTGCATGCATGAAAATGTTCCTGTGTGCATGTACCGTATGTGCGTTGATTTAACATGACCCCCTCACTGTATGAAGTCCCGTCCCCTAGCCTACAGTCATGGAAGTCCCCACAGTGTGTCCACACAGGGTGTGTAGATGTAGAGAAAGTGTGTGTGAGCCAGAAGTGCTGGTCGTAAACAGACCTGTCTCAGCGAGGTGAGAAAACAACCTGAGCAGCTATGGTTCCCTCTACAGTAGAAACAGACTCTCCAAAGCGCCAAAGATCATACAGAATAAGCTGGTTTTGGATGGAATTACAATATAGCTTTTATTGTGGCACTGTTGGCATTTCCCAGACAAAAGTTAAGAATTTCTCTGTCTCTCTTGCCCCGTGTCATTTTAGATTAGCAGGCTAAACTCCGTACTTACTGTAATTAATCTAAATCCGTCCAGATGGGGAATGGTTTCAGTTTCATCTACTACAAGGAAGCGCTATTAGACGCTGTATCCTTTGGGTCTTTTCCCTGATTCTCTTTGTCTTTATAGTGACAGTACAAGTGTCCTTCTCATGACAGCAGATTTGAGGACAGGCTCTGAGTCACAACACAGCTGTTCTCCTCCCTCCATTTATTCAGGTCCACTGTGGGCGCTGACAGATACTCTCTTTGTCCTTTTCTCTTGTCAGGCGATGAAGCGTTCTCTTGATCTCTCTCTTCACCTTCATCCCTGACCCCATCTCTCTGTGATTGTCTCTGTCTCCACGTTCGTTTCCTGGGTCACCCTTCTGATTGTTGTTGGAAGTCTGGTTACACTTTGTGCCATTTGAAAGTTACAATTTCCAGAGAACAAACTCCTCCCTTCCTGTACCCGACTGCTGTCATGCTGCATGTATGGCTTTTTTATGGCACTAATTGTTTCCATTGGATATGGTATATTATACATTCGCCATGGTACTGTGGAGCTATGAACATACAGTAACCACATTGTCCTGTCTTTACAAGATTTTGTATGTTCAGAACCAAATATACTCATTAATAAGTCAAGGCTCTGCCTGGAAGTAAACCAGAAATGAATCTGAATATGGGTTCAGTTCTTTTTCTTGCTTGTTTTGCAGTTGTGCGAACTCGCCAACTGTCTGGAAAACTTCATTGATTAGATCGATCACCTCTATAAAAATACTTTCACTTTAAAGTGGAGTCTTGGCAGAGCATGAACCCCTGCACAGCTACAGAACCAGATTCACTAACCCCTTTTCATATTCTGCAAGATCCCAGACAAATTTATTAAGGTGCGTCTGTGCCTCCACATGAAATGCTCGCAGTGTTGGCTCCAACACTTAAACCATCTGCAGCTTGTAGCATTATGCTGCTCCTCTTGTCCGTAAAATCAAACCATGTTCTCTGACGTGGACACCAACGCTGTGCTGCCAAAACATTGTAACACAAATCTGTTTCCTCCTCACTATAGCCCCTTTCTTCTCACCCTCTCACTCCCACTGTGGTCTCACCTCTCTTCGCCTTCCTTTACTTACCTGAAAATGTCATACAGATTTCTGCTGATGGCTGACGAGTGCGCTAGTTTGTCTCCATCACTGTTAGGTGATGGTACATTTGGAGGATAGTTGGAGCTCATGTTCTTTTGAATTGGAGAACAGGAGAAGGTGTAATTTCCTGAGTCTAAGACCCAGGTGGGCTCTAAAAATAATCTAGACTCGCTTGTACAGTTTGGAAACTGACTGGTTGATTAAAGGTACCTGAGCCAAGAAATTCTGTGATCTAGTCTGGGGCCACCCTGTGTAGCTCGGTGGGCCGACCGTGGCACTAATACGACCAAGTTTATGGATCATCATAGTAGAGCAAGTACAGGAAAAAAAGCACACTAATCATGTTTAAATACTTTTCTAGGATGATCACAAGGAGGGGGAAGTGACAGGAGAAGACATGACATGGTGTAATTAGATGTAGCGAGACTGGGGAGTTGATGATCATACACACGTGCAGCTACACACACACACACACACACACACACTGCTGTAATTAGCAGTATTTCTGCGTTTGGCCCTTCCCTGTCAGACTTGGGCCAGAGCTCAGCACAGGGCAGGAAGGCTGTCTGAGTGTGGAAAGCACAAAGCACTTCAAAGCAACAGAAGACTGGCAGAGACAGCAAGATGACTGGCGAGATAGAGAGGGAGAGGCAGCACATGACGAGAAACCAGGGAAGAGGAATATCTCTCTAAATTGCACTCCAGAGAGAGAAAGAATGAGAGACGGGCAGACAACTGAACGCACTGCATGCTGGAGTTCTTCTTTACATTTATCCTCAGTGAGAACTGATGTCTATATGATTAGGGGAACCTTTCTGGTAAATTATTCCTGTGTCTGCGGAGGCTTTTTATGAGAAGAAATGACTGAAATTACAGATAATGTTAATGCATGTCTGTCCTTCTGTCTGCCTCTCACACACACTCACACACTTCAGCTCCTCTGATTAAGCTGGAATGAAGTAGCCAGCAGTTCTGGGAAGAAGTGGGCAGTGTTCTGCTCTGTGTGGCCCTTTCCAAGTATCTGTAATAATACAAACCCTGTGTGTTTGTGAGTCTTCACGGGTGTTCATATGTGCATCACTGTATGTCTGTGTGCGCTTATTCTTTGTGTAATGATGTCTGACATTCGCTCGTGCAGTTAGTGTTCATTATTTCATTTTAAAAGCCTGCAAGCTGTCGGGAGTTGCTGTTATTGCCCTTGTCATCTTCGGTTTTGTTTCTCCTTGTTATCTTAGATAAGATGGGGTGGATGGGGCTTTCTCTGTTGTTTTCTTGATCAGTTTTTCCTGACTGATTTGATGAGAGCTTCCTCGGGGCTGTCTCTCCGTGCAGGTGTACAACACAACAAAAGTTAAAATCTATCATCCAAGTTTCTTTTCAGAGCAAGTTTGATAACACAAATGACTTGTCAAACAAAGTATTCAGTATCCTTGGCTCACGGGCTCAGACGTGAGGCACAGTTTCCCTTTAATTGTTCAAAATGTATGTTTTGATTAAGCCATTAAAACATTAATTGTGGCACTGAAACAGAAGATGGCGGTTTATTAAAAACAGGCAGAAACAGTCCTGCTGGCTATATTAAGTTCCTTCTGCATTTTTGCCCAGATGATAGAATAATATGAGCTCTTCTGTTCTTTCCGTTATTAGTCTCAAGTTCTGCTCTTTTGTGTTGCTCATTTCCCAAGTGCTGATGCATGGAAAGAGAAATACAGATATTGAGTATCAGATGATCAATCACTGATTAAATTTCTCTTTATCTGAATGATTTTTCAAACAAACACACAAACCGCAGCTCTAAATATTAGTTTTGCTCCAAGGAAAAGGGATAAACTTGCATTTATTGTATCCTCTTGTCCTCCTTTTCCAACTTGTGTCCATTTTTATTACTCTGTCTTTAACTATGGATAACCACTAGAGGGGGCAGTGGACACAGTTGATCTTTGGCCTCTGGCTAACCTGCCCATGGGCGGATTAGGAGACAATGGGTCCCTGGGCACAGACATGCAGGAGGCTCCACCACCTCTCCTTTATAGGAGCAAGGCACAGAGATTTTATTGTTGTTTAGCCACTTTTGTTGTTGTTTTTGCACTTCTTTGTAGTCGTTACCCATCTGTCTGAGGTTTTCTCTCATTGTAGTTTGGTTGTTTGTGTCTGTTTTGTCCCTTTTTGTGGTCTTTTGAATCTGTTTGTAGTTGCTTTGCATCCCTTTGTGGCCATTTTTGATCTCTTTGAAGTTGCCTTGCTTCTCTTTGTAGTCATTTTTTTGACTCTTTGTGGTTGTTTTGAATCTCTGTAGTCATTTTGAATTTCTTTGTGGACATTTTGAGTCTCTTTGTAGTCATTTTGTGACTCTTTGAGGTTGTTTTCAATCTCTTTGTAGTTGTTTTGAATCTCTGTAGTCATTTTGAATTTCCTCCTGGACATTTTGAGTCTCTTTGATGTTGCTATGCTTCTCTTTGTGGTCATTTTGTGTCTCCTTGTTGTTCTTTTCAATCTCTTTGTAGTCGTTTTGAATCTCTTTGAAGTTGCATTGCTTCCCTTTGTAGTCATTTTGTGACTATTTGTGGTTGTTTTGAATGTCTGTAGTCATTTTTAATTTCCTTGTGGACATTTTGAGTCTCTTTGACGTTGCTTTGCTTCTCTTTGTGGTCATTTTGTGTCTCCTTGTTGTTGTTTTCAATCTCTTTGTAGTCATTTTGAATCTCTTTGAAGTTGCATTGCTTCCCTTTGTAGTCATTTTATGACTCTTTGTGGTTGGTTTGAATCTCTGAGGCATTTTGGATTTCTTTGTGGACATTTTGAATCTCTTTGTAGTTGCATTGCTTGTCTTTGTAGTCATTTTGTCTCTCCTTGTGGTTGTTTTCAATCTCACTGTAGTCATTTTGAATCTCTTTGAAGTTGCGTTGCTTCTCTTGATGGTCATTTTGTGACACTTTGTGGTCATTTTGAATCTCTTTGTGGACATTTTAAATCTCTTTGTAGTTGCTTTGCTTCTCTTTGTTGTCATTTTGTGACTCTTTGTGGCTGTTTTGTCCCTCTCTGTAGTTGTTATGAGTCTCCTTGTGTCTCAGCTGTATTGTATCCTTTGTAGTTGTTTTGTGCCTCTTGCAGTCATTTTGACTCTCTTGGTCAGTATGTGTTAACTTAAGTGGGAGCCATGAGGCCCCTAACACTTTGGGCTCATGGGCCTGTGCCTGGTAGGCCCACCCAGTAATCCATTTTTGGAACGGTCCTGCTTGGAGGACCCTGGATCTGAGGCGCGACTCTTTCTTGCGTTGCAAATTTACCTTTAGACCTCTGAAACAATGGAGGAGATTCACTTAAATGTAGTAGAATTCAATTATCATGGCTGATGCTTTATGAAGGGAACAGACCTTGACTGGTATGGCATGTGTTTTTGTGAGTATTTTTAATCAGAATCACCTTGCTGCATGTAAGCCGTGCTAAGTCATATCTGCTGCCGCTAAATGACGAGGAAGTGAGAGCTGCTGATGTAGAGTTGGATGACAGGCGGTATCATCGGCCCTCGGGACACTCGCCATCTGCTCTGCCATCTGAAGGCAGGAAACTGGCTGGCTTCATCTTACCTTCTACTATAGACTCCACCAGCCTGTTCTGTACTTGAGCCACAGTAAGAAATAAGCTTCCCAACAGCCTGAAATTCTGCTCTCACTGTGGGCTACAACAAGGCGCGCTTGGCTTCCGGCCCGAACCCTCACTTTCATTTATGATTACAGTCATTTTCATATGGTAAGAGTGCGAGTGGTGTTACTGTCTGATTTAATGTAGGAGACGTGCATTAGTCTATTTCTCTGGAACCTGATCACTTGCAATTATGAGGCTCATTTAGTGAAAGGAACATTAGCGTGACGGTAATAAAAAATGTCTTCTCTCCTACCAGCTGTACACCTGGTGTGTTTTGCCGTGCGCTCTCAGTCCTCGTTCGTAAAGTGCTGGATCCTTCCACCCTGTAAATAAACAACAGCCAGATAACTGGCTGGCTGCTTTGCTGGATGTTTGATGGAATAAGTGCATTTTAATCTGTGCAGAGACTTGGCTGCGAAAAGCAGATCGACAGCCAAACAGCACATCAGAACTTTGAGGGGGGATTTTTTCTTCTTCTTCTTCTTCTGTCTTTTTCTTTTCTTTCCCCTGACAAGCTCATTTTTCTTCTCTCAGTAGGACGGCTGCTGGTGGTGGTATCATTACACTCCACTACATTACAGAGTACTCTATCATGGGGCTCAATCCAGCCGCTTTCACACTCGTTGCTGTCAGTATCACTGACAGGGGTTTACTGAGCAAAGTCCTGAAAGCTCATAAATTCTGTATGTTTAACAAGTCAACCTTTTGTGTCTGGTGTCCCGCTGTGTGCTGCCAATATTTTCAGAGCACCATACCAGCACAGGAGCTCTGTGGACACAAAATGCTTTAAAACCTTGACCGTCATCAACTGAGTGAAAACGCTTTTATTTCAGTTTTTGTGTCCTTCGCTCACCCCAGCATCCATTCAAGACACAGGAGTCTCGATGCTCTTAAATTCACCTATTATGTAAGAAGAACAGAGTCCCCCCCCCATCTCTCCTTCCTGGCAGTGAAGACTAAAACAGCGTCATCAGCCTCCTGGCAGGACCCTCTCTCTTCATTATTGGAATAAAGCCCTTTTTTCCTGTCATGTTTTTGCTTCACTGTAAGTGGAACTGTGTGTGTGTGTGTCTGCATAATTTACTCACTTCCTCTCATCATAATCAATACTGCTGAGTATAATCTGGGTTAATACCAACAGGCAGAAAGTGGTAGATGTGGCGTTCACGGAAACTCAGTTTCAGCTTGATTGTAATTATTCATATGTGCTTTTAAGATCAGTTAAAAGAAGCATTATGAGGAAAACAACTCATATTGGTACAGTAACAGTGTAACAAGCTTTTGTTGGACTGTGTCACAAAGCTCTCTCCACACACTCTCTCAATTCCTTTGTTTCTTGTAACCAACTATTTATAACCTTATTTCTCTGATCCAGAACAAACACAGAAAATTAAAATCATCCAACCTGAGTCATCTCGATACAACAGCTTCTACAGAAGTAGGCTAAATAAAAAGCACATTAGCTGACATCGTCCGTGTAGAAATCAAAAAAGCTAATTTAGCTGAATCCTCAATTAGCACTTACAAGCTTGAGACTGCCCCAACCAAAGCATGAAATCACATCATTGCATTATAGCCATTAAAGTGGCTTTCTGTGGACCCATGGCTGCTGTTTAATAATAATGCAGCTAGCTTTGATGCTCGGCTCTGAGGGACGTTGGTGTATCATCTGATCAAACAGTGGCGCACGAGCAAAGACAGCACAGGCACAAAGCATTTATTTTAGTTCTTGTGGCTCAAATCAAGCTGTGCTGAAAATAGTGTAACATAATAGACAACAAGACAGAGACACAGTCGCAGAGCAACACCGGAGTGACTGTGTTTCTGAGAAAGTTAACTCATTGATTATTCATTAATATATTTCCACTGCAATAGAGTGTATTTTAAAAAGGAAAAATCCCCTCATGCCTCAGCAATAACTTTTATTTTTGGGACTTTTTTTTTTTTTTTTTACAAGACACAGTAGCAGGCACTAAGGTGAGCGAAACCATGGCAACAGCCCAGACATATACGTATGTAAGCATGCTGTGAGTTCCACTAGCTCAGGGGGAAGCTATGTGAGCAGACTGGGATGTTTTCTCTGCTATAAAAGCCTTTCCACATGTGTCCATCTCTGAGCTGAGAGACCTGCGGACCGTTTTAAGAAAGAGCTGCTCTCTGAACAAAGTTATAACAATCATCATTATCATGTGTGCTGCTATGGCGAGGTCATCATCTAATTGGAACCTACAGCGAGAAAACAAGCCCTGTGGATTTGGGGTTTCACTCCACTGTAAGCTTGTTTACAAATCTAGCTTCATGATTTTACAAAGCTCCAGATTAAAGCTGGATAAACATAGGCAGTGAATAACGATGAGCCAAGACTGACATTTTGTGGCTGTTTCAGCAGGGAGGGGCAGCGGTTCTCTTTGTGTGTCGCTTTAAACAAAACTGAATGTGTCTTTATATGGCCGTGCAGCCCCGTGCATATGAACCATCTTGACAAGAATCTGTTGGCTCATCTCATTTCTCTCATCCCATTCCCTCTGGCAGTGGGTCCACTGAAGGACCACAGTTGTCACCACAGCATACAGTGGGTATATTATTATTCAGTAAGACAGTAGGAAGCCTGTTAACCGTCACTTTAATGGGATTGCAAGAATACAATGGGTGGCATTTGAAAGTGGGAGCAAGAAGAAGTGTTTGTGTCAGTCTCTATCAAAATATAGAGTCGTAAAAACACTGCTTGTCGTCTGTCATTATTAAAGGGAGAATGCCAAGCTTGTAAATCATGCCTTCATGGTGTGGTATGCAACAAGCACCACAGTAATATTTATATTATAACTGAGGTCAGTTCATGACAAAAGCATTTAAATCACCTCTTATCTTCTCTATTTATTCCCACACAATTTGCATAATGTCAGTTCCTCCTGGAGCCGCAAACTACCTCAAACTGGCAGGGGAATTTCATTTGTCACGTTATTATCTCTGTCGCCGCTAAATTAACAATATTGTCGCTCACAAGGGATTACGTGCACACAAATCACATCCTCCCTGTGTTTCTGTATTTCTGTTTTTATCTCTCTTTTTGCCTTCCCCCCTTTCTTTCTTCCTTTGCAACCCCTGCCTGTGGAAGCCCAGAGGAGCGAAATCCTGCTGATGTCTCTGCCTTGATCTGAAATTTATTAGAGGAAGATCTGCTTTGCCTTAGGCGCGTCACTCTGCCATTCCAGGTGTCTTGTCCAGTCTGAGTATTTTTAGCCTGGCTTGGAATGGATGCATATTTGTGTACAGCTGGATTAATACAGTTCAGTTGGTATTGTTTCTCTTGTGCCTGAGAATTTTCACTTCTCAGCTGATATTGGAGAGCAGTCGTGAAATCATGTGTGGGTTACTACAAAGAGGAAGTTTTTCATCACTTGTGATTGTGTCTTGGCCCGTGTACGACATAATAGAGAACATGCAGAAATGTTTGGTTTATCTGTCTGCCTCAGCTGCAGCCAACTCTTCCCTGTTACTCCTCAAACAAGCACTCAGATGCTCACTGTTTCGCTTTTGTGTAACTCCTTAAGCACCGGTCTTCCTTGTGGGTGTCCTAAACTCATTTCTCTTTCAAAATATCCTATAATTAGCCTCTTTCTTTGTTACCATCTGCTCGACCTTCTCATCAACTCCTTTCTTTAACTCTTCTCTGCTGTTGCAGCTCTTCAGTCAGTATGAGCTGATTATTCTCTTCCAAATGTCCTCCTCTCATTTTCTGCGCCGAGGTTTCTTTCCTGTAATGACGTGTGAATTGAGATGATGAGGTTGCTTTGTGTCTTGTGCAAACCAATATCCCAGCTGGTATCCAACATTTAACCAGACAGCATTGATATCGGATACGAGAACATCCGCTGGCTCTAAAATGAAAAAGTCTTCAACTCATATTTGATTGCCAGAGAAGAGGGACAGATCAACATTCCTGCAGGACCAGGCCAACTGTTGACAGGACACGCAGACACCAAATAATCCAGCCTGTACTTGGAGGAAAGATGGAGGATGTGTGGCAGACAGATCCAAAATGCAGACCCACTGAAAAAGATGACTTGTGGAGTTCTATTTAGTTCGACTTTGCTATCCAGAATGTTGGGAGGCATTTGAGGAGATGTTTATTTGCTTTTAAAAATTCCAACTTAATAAATTTCTTTGGTTAGAGAGTTCTCATTTCCTGTCATGTTGGAAGAGAACAAGATCTCTTTCAATGTGCTCCTCTGACAGTATCTGTGTATTTGTGTGTGTGAGAGATTCTCAACTTGTGGTTAAGGCAATAGTGCGAGAGTGTTTGCTGTGGCACAATGCCCGGACGACTTGGAGATAGAAAACACGGCGCTCACGGACACAAATTCTCATGCATCACTCCCTCGTACAGGTAGCATGTGCATGCAAAAGTAGAAGCTGATGACACTGTAAGACACGTACAAGCTGGACTACATAAACAAATCTGCTCCAGTTCTCAGATCTCGCCAGCAGAGGATCATTTATACTGTCTGCAAACCTCCCAGGAAATACAATCTGCTCCAAACGCTTTCAGCTCTGATTTGACTGCCAAGAAGAGGGACAGGTCAACATTCCAGGACGGCACAGTCACACATGAAAACAAAAGTTTTTATGACAGCAACCAAACATACAAACAAACACACCGGTATTATTGTGGGGAATTCCAAAGGCCACAGTGCATACATTTCTGAATATTTAATGAACACATGTGCACAAACATGCACAAACTGATACATTAAAGACCCAGTTTGCTGGAGTTAGGGGGATTTATTGGAAGAAATGAAATGTAACATAATAAGCATCTTTTCTTTATTGTGAAAATAAGAATCATCATGATTTCATCACCTTAGAATGAGCCATTTATAGCAACAGAGGGAGTGATTCCTTGTCCATGCCATGCCATGTTCACTTCCACGTTTCTACAGTAGCCCAGAACAGACAAACCAAACAGTGGCTCTAGATAGGGCTATTCACGTTTTGGCATTTTTGCATGGGCCACAATATTAGGCAACCCAACAATTAGTAGCATCAGAAAAACACTGATGTTTTTAACGTGAAATGGCTTAATTCCCTGTTTTTAATGCTTAAATCGCCTGCTTCATTTGCTTTGGAGAGGAGGAGACCTCTGCTGATAATTGACCCTTCGCTAAGTCCCGCCTCCTGATGCAGACTGACCAATCATAACATAGCATCAAGTCGGCTCAGACCAGGGTCCGACAACTGCACAGCTGTGCTCCATTGACTCTAATGCAATCGTTTCAGATTTCCTTCATTTTCAGGCTGGTTTTGAAGATTTGGAGCTAAATGTTGTGCCTGGGGCACGTCGTGTATTAACGATACTCGTTACCTGGAGAGGTTGGAAAAAGATAAACGTTTCTTCCCTGTTCCAAAACCAAAATTAAACCCTGAAAAGTGTAGGGTTAGCTAGCTAGCTACTGAAGATATAGCCTACTGAATGTATACACACGCTGCTTTTGCTTTGTAATGATTATAACAGTGGAAAAAAGACCAACCCTGCTGTACAGGAACCAATGAAGGGGAACAGGGAAACTTTGCTGATATTCAACCAGCTCTGTGTCATCGCAGTGTGTGCAGATGAACGTTGTTTGACTTCCCCTGAGATCCCTGCCTGTCCAGCGGCAGAGGTCTGGATCCTGGCAGCAGCACGGGGGTGAAGCCAAACACCGTTCATCTGCACAGTGCGATGCCACACAGCTGGTTCAGTATCGATATAGCCTATAGTTCGGCTTTAGCTTCTAACTATCTTTGTCTTTTTAACCTGTTGTTGCTGCTGAGTCAGTTTGACATCCTGGATATATCCTTCAAACACAGACTGTAGACCCCTCTATCTGCTTCTCTCTGCAATCACTGTTTCATTTTTCCAAAAATATGATAATATTTCTTCAGGGATTGCAGTTAGTTACAGTGTGGGCTCCATGCTTACTCCGACAGTTTGATGGACTGTCACAAAGGGGTGGGGCTTAGCAAAAGGTCAGTTCTGCTCTTGCTAAAGTCCTCCTGAACACTGTAGGAAATCTAACAGGGAGAAGTTTCAGCCGGTTGCAATCTACAATTCTCACTGCTAGGTGCCACAAAATCGCCCTAGATCTTACACACTGCTCCTTTAAGGGACACACAGACACATATATAACGTAGGCGCAGGGTCATTCAAACTGCGGGTGACCACCAGCTGTCCCAGTGTCTGACAAGGAATCTCTGTTCCTTGTAAATGGCTAAAATATCTGTGTTCTGTTGTTCTGCATGGTCACAAACAACTTGAACAAAACTGATACTGACAGTGAACAGGAATATAATAGCCTCATATGTTTATAAGCCCATGTGGATTTATTTATAAAAGTTTTCTGCCCACATCAACAAGGGATCCTCAAATATAAATAAATGAGCATCTGTATTTACTCAAAAGCTAAAAGAAATACATGTAGTTATCAATAGTATCGTAGAAGTTAGAATTTTTATTGTCCAAATATGCCTGAGGGATGGAAGCAAGAATAAAGTCAAACAAAATATTTTATGAAACATAAAGACACAGCACAGGTGATGATTTGATTAACCTGGCAAGTCTTAACCACACTACCCCAGAAACCCTGACAAAGTGCTTAATGCTACCTTAACACTGCGAGTTTAAGGACACGAGAGCAGAGAAACCGCAGTTACAGTTGGTGTTTTCTTTAGTTCTTTTTTTCCCTCCTTATTGCAGGGTCAGTATCACCATCTTCAACATTTCACAGCACAGGCTTCAAATAGAAACTGGCAGTTTTTGGAGTGAAGCGGAAACCAAGAATGTTTTGCTGAAATAAATATTTCATGAAGTATGAAATGTGAAAAAGGCAATATTTGTGTGGGGTGTGTGTGTGTGTGTGTGTGTGTGTGTGTGTGTGTGTGTGTGTGTGTATGCACAGTACTATGGGTCATTATGATAATTTAAGGCTGCGGCAGAGTTATTATTTTCTGCTGAAGTGCAGATTCAGACACGCTGGAACGCCAGAATGAGATGTAATATGAAGGCATCTTCTTTCATTACATTCTCAATATGAATAGGAATGCATATGTTCAGCCATGATGGAAGTTTGAATGTAACAACCCAGTAATTTTCCTCAGTCTGCTTGCATCCGCAGGAAGAAGACAATCAACTCAAAACCGAGACCCAATATCTTTCCTATTTTAGTCAACATGCTGTATGACCAAATATACATTTCTGTGTCAATCTTGTGACCAAATAAAAACATCAATGACAACCCTCCACAGAAACACACACACAAACATGCATTCACACTAACTAGCTGAAGCTAGAGCTTTACCGCAGACCCCAGCTGCTCCTTTGTGTCACACTTTGTTGGTATTTCCAATAATTGAAATACCTCAACAATTATTGAATGGATTTTATGAAATTTGGAACAGCCATTCATCGCCCCCAGTTTTAAAATCCAGATGACTTTGGTGACTTCAGTTGATGACAGAATACCTCTTGTTCTTTCCAAATCTTGAAAGGGACCTATTATGCTTTCCCTTTTTTTCTGTCATATATAAATGTTACAATGTCTAATGGTTAAGGTGGTCCAAGTTTCATATAATGAGGAAAACATATGTTGAATCAATCCCTGTGAGCAAAAACCTCAGGCTTAAAGGGAAATTTCGGTTTATTTCAACCTGTCTCCTATCGTCCTAAATTTGTTTCAAGTGACTAGTGACATAGAAATAATAGTTAGCATTTTAGCCGTTAGCCTAGCTACAGCTGTAGTGTCAGACCTGTTAAAACGTAATTGAACAGGCAATCTTAAGTGCAAAGTTAGTCCACTAAACAAGCTTTTTTTCCACAAAGACCGCCACATATTGTTAGGATAAATGTCAGAGAACATATAGAAAACGACATGTAAACGTGTTGTCTTACCTTACCGGTGTGCTGCCATGTTTGTTTACAATGTAGTTCTGCTTTCCAAAGCACGGCCGAAGTATCGCAAGAACAAGCAGCGATCTCATAGCGTGCCTGAACAAGCAGCAGCAGCTGGAAAGCAGAACCGGACAGTAGCCTGAACGGAGGAGGAGGAGAGAGCGAGGCGCAACAGGTAACGTTAGAGGACGAGAGTGGAGGAATGGCTGCCGCAAGGCTTTAGCTCTGGAGATTGGTGGTGTACCTGTGAGGAATACCTCTGTTGCAAGGAATGGGACCGGTTGCAGCCTTATTTTCAAGGTCTGGATGTGACCGAGGACGAGACACCTCCACCTGGAGTAACGTTAGTATCCAGCTGGTCTTAATTTAGAGCTGGCGAGATATATTTCGGCTGCTCTTTGGAAAGCAGAGCTAGAGGGATAAACAAACACGGCAGCACACCGTTAAGGTAAGACAACACGTTGACATGTCGTTTTCTATATGTTCTCTGAAATTTATCCTAATGATATGAGGCGGTCTTTGTGGAAAAAAAAAAAGCTTGTTTAGTGGACTAACTTTGCACTTGAAGGTTGCCCGTTCACTTAGTTTTAACAGGTCTGACGCTACGGCTGTATCTAGGCTAACGGCTAACATGCTAACTATTATTTCTATGTCACTAGTCACTTGAAACAAATCTAGGACGATAGGAGACGGGATGAAATAAACCAAAATTTCCCTTTAAGGCCGGTCTGAATACTCTGTTTCCAGTGTTTTCTATACTTTCGAGGCGAGCTGGCATCAGCCTGTGATGGATTTCTTTATATGGTCATCTGCTCCAGGCACACCACTGCAACTGTTTACATTACGTAGCCCACACTGCTACATGTAGCTACATGCTAACCTAAGGGAAACATGTAATCTTGGTTGCCAGTGTTGTTTAATGCTGGAACATGGAACATGTCCCATTGTGTTTAGTTTTTATTAGGGATGCATAAATTGTGAAATTGTGGGCCTATGATCGAAATCAACACATTCTCACTCCGACCTTGTCGCATATCAACATTTAGTGATGCACCTTCCATGTCCAGATACGACGTGAAAGGCACCCTGGGAATGTTGGTTGTTGACATTCTGGGATGCTGTGTCAAGTTCTGCCTGTTACATGCATTGTCTTCTTTCGAAATACACTTCCATTTTCAGGAGACATTTAATGTTTACATACAGTCTCTTTCAAAATAAACACATACATCAGTACAACAATGCGAATTGCAGGGTTTTTTTTCTTCAAACAACTAACACGCATGGTTGGGTTAAAGAAAAAAACGGAGTTTGGCTAGGATGCAAACACCACTCTCCCGAAGGTCGGTGTTTGTTTGACCCATCTACCACCACCACTCCCACTCACCCTACTCGGACTTTTGCCACCTTTCGTGTCCCGCCTCACTTCCCTCTGACGGCGGCCGGCGCTGTTAAACTATAATGGTGACTGGCCGCTTATCATACCATTGTTAAAGGACAGCTTTTTTCGTCAGTGTCTGACACCACAAGTCACTGCCCAAGCGTTGGATTTCGACGACGAGAGTGAGACTGGGTTGTTAAAATAACAATTTTGCCAATAGTCAATACTGATACAGATCTTTTTGTTGTTGTTGTGGTAATTTTTTTTTTTACTATTCTTTATTCCCACTTTTACGCCAGGGAAACAAAGAAATCTTAAATATAAAAAAAATAATAATAATAATAAATTGTTTTAAAGTCACTCTGCCCCCATTACTATCTTTGATTGAGCATACAATCAATCATACACATTTTTGAAACAACCAATGTCAACACGGATTTGTTGTTCACAATGTAGCATTATTAGGAGTTAACTGCGTCCTTTCATCCCAAAGGCATACTGGGGAAAATCTCTGATCTTCCCAAACACATTTTCTTTTATCCCCGGGACAACATAGTCTCGAGCACTGCTTTTTAGCCTGTGCAGAATTGATGTTACACAACAGAAAAATATTGTCCACTGCCATTGATGAATATCACCTTAATTGCCGATGGAAAAAACAAGGCAAGTGACATCTAATACCAATGGGTAGCTATGAAAAATCAGTGCATCCCCAGCTTTTATTGGGGATTTTTAATTGCTAGACAGTGCAACTTTACTCTGTTACAGTCATTGCTCAGCTGCAATAATGGTGCAGAGATGCCCAGAGCGCAAGTATGGAAGACCCAGAAATGCTGACCAATTAGAGGAGACTGTGCTTTTTCGGGAGGGGGCTTAAAGAGATGGGTGTTTCAGACAGATGGGGGGATACAGATGTTCCAACACAGACAGGATGAGGAAAATAAAGTGTTTTGAAAATGAAAGCATGTAAACACATTTAAGTACAAACCCAAAGTACAAGTATGAACCTGAAAACGAGCATAGTAGGTCCCCTTTAACCAAGCAGTGTATGAGCCCAAACCTTAACCTGGTGGTGGCAAATCAGAAAACATCCATATTAAACACTTTCATGACCGTCATTTGTGAGATGTAGTCCTTCCAACATTTTGTTTGTAGGCCCCACCAGTGGTCAGAATCTAAGCTTATTGTTTAACTTTAGTAGTTTTGTTTTCTTGTATGTACAGTAATGAGCATTACAGCCTCACATGGAGAGATTTTTAGTTCCACTTCCTTCACATCATGCACATATAATGAACACTGATAATGAGGTCTATCTGCTGAATGGTTCCTTGGGCTTAGGTTTATGTGGTGTGGTGAGTGCGTACTGTACGTGTGTGTTTGTGTGTGTGTGTGTGTGTGTGTGTGTGTGTGTGTGTGTGTGTGTGACTGAATGCCTTGAGGAGAAAATTCACTGGAGAATCAGGAATACACACACATGCGTTCAGAAACACGTACATGTGAGTATAAATACACACACGCCAGAGGGATCTCTGCCAACGTGTGATTAGATACGCATCTTTTCAAGCAATCTGGAGCAAGCAGCAGGATCCTGGCAAATAATATTAGTTTTGCATAATTCTCATTTTGTTAAAGCTCTCTTCCATCTTATTTTTGGATTCTGTTTCCATTCATAAGTGCTGTCATGTATTTGCGGATGTATGTGTGCGTGCATTTCAGCATCTCTGCCAGAAATGTGATTTAAGCATATCTCAGGGAGTTTGTATTGTAGTGCTGGAGAAAGTGGCTAATTTCAGCACGTGTCATGACTCATGATGTCAAACAAGCAAAAGAAAATAAAGAGCTTTACCCCCAAAATAGCCTCATCACAGTGATTTCACTCACTATCTTTTATCTGAGTCTTTTTCATCTAATCAAAAACATTTTCCCGTCCTTGGGAGCATCAAGAGCACGGAAATGTGAGCTTTTATCTCAGCTGACACTTTTTCTGGTCATTTTTTATGAATTTTAAGTCAACCTTGTAAAAAATTCAAACCCAGAAATACCTTGATCTGCTGGTGAACTGGAAGACTTTGCTTTTCTTGAAAAGGAAAAAAATGGCAATTTGGAACACCCAAGTGGGCTCTGATAAATGTTTAATATGAAGAGTTTCTAATGGTGCATTAACTATACGGGCTACAGTATGAGTCACTGCAGCATGACCACTCTGCAACAGCACCAAAGGATAACAGTGTTGGCTACAGTAAACACCTACTGACTGTACAGCGTTGCCTAAATATGAAAACTGGCTTCCATTTGAATAAAACTGAGCTTCACTGCATGCTGGCAGTAACCAGTGATTCATGCTTCAGAATAAATTCACTGTAATATTTCCCTGGGGACTCACATTGTCACTCAGTGGTGACTTAATAATGATCTAATATATTTTTATCTCATGGGTATCAGTATGGCAGTTCCGTGTTCTTATAGAGCTGCAGAGTTTTGCTTCATCCTACTCTTTTAAAAGTTATTAAACCACTAATAAAGCTCAGTTTTAATATATATAGTTCAGATATTATATTCTGGATCATTTGGTGAGAACATTTGATTTTTCTGTACCTGTATGGACACTCTATTGCCTTTTTGAAAGACATGTGAGTTGTTTTGCTTGGACTGGTCACAAATAGAAGCTCAAACCGGGGCACTTTATTTGAATTATTGATGATAAATTAAATAATAATAGCCCACAAAAAGAAACAGCATAAATAAACCGTAAATAATGAAATAAAAAATCACTAACTTGCCTTTTGAAAGCCTGACCTTGAGGACTGAATCTAGGTCGAATTATTCTCGCTCTATGCATTAATAAAAATTCTCATGCAATTACCATAACCCCCACTTTCCCCCCGTATTCCGCGATAACACTCGCAGGGTGCGCGCTCTTGCACGCATTCGCACATGCACGCGCGCTCGTGCCTCCTAGTCTTCCTGCCAACGCTCTATAGTCGCGGTGTCCCGCACAGCACGAGCAAACGGTTGCCGTTTTCAGCACGGGACAGATCCTGCACCTTCTCACTGCAACATGGCGACAGAGGTAAGACATTCAGCTCCTCTGCTGCATTTTTTTCTTTTATTTTATGAGGAAAAACCCGACAAATGATTCTGTTCCTCCGGGGTTTTTTTTCTAAGAAATGCAGGTTGTGAACTGCAGTCTTGTAAACTGAATGTGTTGCTTCTTTGCCTCCGATTTCTGTGATCCACCGTGGTCAGTGTTGCCTTAATTGAGTCAAATCAGCCTGCTGGATTTGGCTTATTGTAAATGTGGAGTCGAGAAACAGGGAGTCATGTCACGCAAAGAATATTGTTCACCCAGGAGCTTTTATTTCACTTTCTTTCATCACACTTTGAGCTCTGTAATCACACTCGCACATCCCCAGAGTTTTCCTTTCCTTTTCTTTTAACCAGATATTCATGCATTTCCTAGTAAGAAACTAGAGCCAGTGTCAGCCAGGTGGAGAACATCCAGTCAGAGCTGTGGAGGCTGGTGAGAGTGGGGGTGATGATGATGATGGAGCAGTCAGCACCATGGACAGGGACAGTCTCTCTCTCTCTGTCTTCCCCACTGTCATACTTTGAAATTGGCTTGACAAGGCTTTGCATTTGCAATGAGCCGCAGATTGAATCAGCTTTCCATACTCTGCTGTCTTCATGCCTGTAATCAATGTAGTCAACATGACTGGCAGCTCTATACAGCGAGAGGATGCACAGAGACTGTATTGTTCAGGCGGTGTCACGTAACTAGTTACTCCACAAAGCATCAACAGTGCTTGCTTGGTGTATTTTTAGCCTCAGTAATGCCTGGTAGCTCTCGGGCCAGCAGCACATCTTCCCCTGTCCCCCTTGGTGTCCTTGGTGATGTCACCATAATGCTGAAGACATAGCTGCCTTAGTTATCATAATAATGATCTCACCAGAGGAGGCAGCCATTACTTGGAAAGTTTGAGCCAGCTTACACCCATGCAGGTAATTTGTGCATGTGTGTGTGTTCATATGTATATGTGGGTGATTGATAAGTCCAGTTTATGGGTGAGTGAAGTTGTAATTCAGGCTTAATGGTGCTGCAGGTGAAGGTGCAGTGGACAGTAAGCTGGACAGGATTCATGACTATGTTTTGTTTTTTTCCCCCTCTGAGTCTGCAAGATATTGGCAGAGTGGCCCTGATTTCCTCTGGTGGTCTGCCAGTATCCCTGTCCAAGCCCCATCAATTACACACACACACACACACACACACACACACACACACACATCCACGTAGATGCACACAAACACATCCAGTGTGTGTGCAAACCAGGACAGATTTAATGTCCAAGGTCCATCAATTATCCATGGCATATTTAATACGAACAGGCTGCTGCAGTTTGTAACCATCAGTGATTTGAGTTTGAGACGAGCGGCACAGTTTACTTCCTGTCCGTGCTTTTATCCACCTGCCTCTGCCGCCATCTCTTATTATATTAGAACTCATTCTATGACATTTATTGTATGCCAAGTCAGCAGATGACGACGTTAAGTGACTGAGTAACACTCAGCTCATACCGCAGACTGTTTGTGCTGCATGGACAGTCTTTGGATCCATTAAGTCCACTACTGCCAGATCCTCCTCTCTGTCTGTAGGCTAGCCCTGGCTGGAGAATTACGCTGTTGACGAATAATGTGTGGAAGCACAGTAATCATCTCAGAGGCTGGCAGAGGCACAGCTCTCTACTGAAACAATGCTCCACTTTTATCCAAAAGAGATTTCCTCTTCCAGCTTTGGCTTCAGAGCCGCTGATCGTCCACCTAGATGTCATGGAAATTTGAACTGTTTTGTCAACACTGTCTAAACTTGAATGATTTATAGACCCCTGGCTAGCTCGGCTTGGCAGCAAGCATGAAAAAATGCTGCTCCCAATGGCAGGAAACCCGTTATATTATGAGGAGATGAAAAGAGAGAGCTGAAAGTAAGAAAAAAAGAGCTCTGAGATGAGAAACGTCTGACTCTTGAGTGTACTTACTGTGCGTGCTGTAATTGTGTGTGCCCTTTGCGATGTCTGCCCACTGGCAGCACTCACCCGTGCTGTCGCTATGTGTTCCTTGAGTCGAAGTGAATAAGCTATGAAACATGTCATGGCAATGAGCGTAACGCACACTCACAGATCCAAGCTGGAGGAAACAGATATGGGGGAGGGTATTAGAGGACTGACAAAGAAAATATGTTAAAGTGGTCTTTTTCATTTTAGCGACATCCTTGGTCATGAGAGGTCATTTATGCATCATGTGTCATCCTTTACTTCAGGTTTAGATTGACGTAGAGTTCTTTGGTTCTTCAGCCAGTGACTCTATCCACTCATAAAATACGGAATGCATAATTTTTGTACATGTTCTGCTGTTTTGTTCATTTATTTCTATCTTTTGTTTGCTTTTGCAATATGTTTTTACGAGCTGCTTAACTGGTGTTAAATCCTCCTCCTTTAACTTATTTTCACTCTTTACTTCACTTCTGCATTTAATCAATGTGCAAACAAACATAAACCAAACTAAAAGTAACAGATGTGTGGGCGGAAGGAGTCAGATGGTGCCGCATGATGCCGAGCTTCTTAATAGAGTCCTGTGTGATCACTATGACATTTTAACATTGCTGTCTGCTCTCGTGCTATATTTAGACACAGTAATAGACTGGATTTGAACCCCAATCTCCCACGCAGGAAAGTAAACATCAGCACTCTGCCAACAGAAAACATTTATCTTGAGGGCTTAAATGGACACAGACAAGACCGCTCTGTCGGTAACATCAACACCACGTGACTGAAGAAATATTTCATCAAGTTCCTTCAGTATCAAAGCACGATAACTGTTGGAGAACTTTGGTGGTTGTGAGTAACTTTAAAGAGGCCACAAGCTTCCTGGTTTGTCAGGGTGAGGTCGGTTTACATTAAAGGAATACTTCACCCGCAAAACTTTAATTTGTATGTCAGTTACTCTCTCTGTGTTGTGTTGAATTCATGAAGACTTTGTTTTTCTCACATGCCTCCATGGTGAAAGAGGAGTCCAGAAACTGAGAAATTTCTTGACAAATTGAAGTAAATGGGGACCGCGTTTAACAACAGCAAAACTACAAACTCTCACACAACTCGTGCAGTATAATCCACGTCTCATTTATCCAGTGGTGTGCTCAGTACTTGCTCACACTTGCACATGCATTTTCACTACAGCGTTACTATCTAAATCTAAATCTATTATCTTTTAATGTAGGCTACCCCATGTTTTAACAGATCTTGGGAAACGCCATTTTCCTACTCTGCACCTTGGACATGAAATAAGCTTCAAAAAGATCCAACATTAGAAACATTTATTATCAATCAACGCATTTAAGGGCATCATCAAAGAATGTAGTGACAGAGACTTGTGCTTGTTTTTTGTTGAGAGGCCACTATGTTTGAATAGTTGTTTTAGTGTGGATTTTTGCATTATATGTTGTGTTTGTTGCATTTTAAATGTATTTTGATTGGCTGCTCCCATGGCCAGATCTCTTCAATTTCAATAGGACCTCCTGGTTAAATAAAGGTTAAAGAATAAATAAAAAACACTTCCGCATGAACAGTCACTTAGGCAATTGCATGCATTTGAACTCTGCTCAAGGCAATGCACAAGCAAAGTTCAAACGCACATGCTTGTCCAGGTGTGCTACTTGTATGTGGAAGATATAGTTTTGCTGTTGTTAAATGTGGTCCCCCTTTTACTCCAATTCATCAAGAATGTTTTCAGTTTTTGGATTCTTCGTTCACCCTGGAGACATGCAAGAAAAACTAAGTTCTCTTCACAAATTCAGCGTAACACTGGGTGAGTACTAACTGATATACAAATGATCCTTTTGTGGGCAAAGTGTTCCTTTAAGCAGCACAGAAGTTCATATTTGATTGGCAGAAAGTTCCAAATTTAGGGCCAAATTCCCACAAAGTGACTGCCGCTGCAGAACGGCTCACATCCACAAACCACCCAATCAAAACCTGACGTGAAGTGACGCAAAAAGCACTGGCTGCCACAACACTTTGTAAGATGCATCAGTTTTGACCTTCAGCCACGACATCTCCTTAATTCAGACTAATCAGTTCTAAACTGTGGAACACAAGTTTCCAAGTACATTAAAATCAGGGGAGTGGTGGGAGAGATGTCCTCCGAGATCCTGTGTTTGGACAAATAAATAGACTCGGTGTCTGACTGGCTGTCACAGAGACACATGACTCCTGCCTGCTTTGCTCAGCTGTGAGCTACATGTAGCACAGAGATGTAAGACAGGGGTCAGTAGGTCACCAATGAGCCAAAACACACCGTGATGTCCCACTGGCCTGAATGCAGTGCATGTGACAGTTCAAGGCGAGCTGGCGAGTTTCACTCTCTCTCTGGTCTGGACTCCTGACAACTAAAATGTCTGTGCCCTTTCTTCTTTCTTCCTCTCTTTCCTTAGTTCTTTCTGTCTTTACTTTTTTCCTCACATCTTTCCTCAAATATTTATTAATTTCCCGCTTTCGTTACTTTAGTTATTTCCATATGCCTCCTCATGTCTTTCTTCCAATGTATTTAATCTCTTTCTTTCTGTCCGTCCTCTTTTTCTTTCTTTCTTTCTATACCTGAAGCATTAAAATCCACAAAATTGGGCACATGAAGTTTAAATCTGGCACCAAAACTCTTACTCTGGAAACTTACTATTTACTGCTAGTTTCTGTTTGCAGTAAACAAGTTTAAACCCTCCAGTCAAAATTTGAAGGCAGATCCCTATTCTTCAAAGAGCATTGTCCCCTGTGGTTTTGCCACTGACACACATACTTCCATGTGAAAAACCAACGCACATACATGCACCCACACGCACTCTTACAGTCACGAACAAAGAACCTGTAATCTTCATGAATCTAACTCTCAGCCAACCGATCCTCACTTGGATAAATGATTCTCAATCGTGTGCTGATAATTGCTTCTATTAATAGAGTGACTTGTTGTTCATCATGATGGCCCAAAGATAGTGTGGAGAGGAGGAGGAGGGAGAGGGGGGGGGGGGGTGTCCAGTGTTAGAGAGACGGTGAAGGCAAAAAAGACGGATATTAAAAGCTCTGGCAGACAGAAAGATCTAGTGGCTGCGAGATGATTTTGGCTTTTGGCTGACGGAAATAGCAGCTCGGATGCTATTCTTGGTTGTGAGTGATATTCCCTGTATATAGAGATGAAAGGCTGGCACTGTACTGTGTCTGCTTACTTGGAAATGACTCTCTTGGGCTCATACATGCAGGTAACCTCATAAACAGAGACTCTGCTTGCTTTCAATTAAAACAACACTGCAGCAGCTCGCCACACTATGACTGTGATATCCATAGATTAAAATATAGTGACTATAATAAGACAACAACTGCACAAATTCTGTGAAATATGGAGTTTATGTAAAATTATTTGAGACACTGAAATGAATGCTTTCCTTTTTCTCTGTCCCCCCCCCCCCCCCCCCCCCCTTTACACTTGTACTGTATCTCTAATTACCATCCTCTTGAGGAGTAATTTAGATCAGCAGGGGGCAACTTACACTGGCCCACTTGCTTGGGAAATGACTGTTTGGGTGTAAAACACACCACTCAGCACCAAAGTGCTGTAAAGGGGTGTCTTTCAAAGTGTTTGTTATTACTGCAATCGGGCCTGTTGATGCTGGAGGAATGTATAAGAGTGCTATCTACACCTGCTGTTGACATAGCAACAGAGTACCATTATCTCACTGAGGAGCCCTGGTGCACCTGTGTTGTTCCATAAAATTACAACTCAAAACCAGCAGGAAATATTGGATGACTTTATGTTGTGAGATGGTTTTTGTCGGACTGGAATTTTCTGTTAGGAAAATTGAGATCACTGTATCTGATGTGGAGCCACAGTAGCACCAGATCTAATGACATAATGGAACATAAAACAGAACCCATTCATAAAATCGTAGAGTTGTAAAACTATAAATCATAAAATCAAGCAAGATTTTAAAAGAGTTGCAGCAGCATGAAGCATAAATATAAAGTAAAAGTCTTAAAAGAAAGCGTTTCAGACCTGCATCGGGAACGTCAGAGCCAGTTAAAGGCTAAAGTGAACAGATACTTTTTAGCTTTCTTTTAGAAATATTTTGTGAGCTATAGCTTCCCTGATATCTATAGGTAGTGTGTTCCATAGCTTTTGGGTGTACTTGACAAAGGTTGCATCCCCAATCTTCTTCTGGCTGTTGCTGGGAACCACCAATAAACCAGCAGCAGATGATCGCAGTGTTCTTGGAGTCAAATAGTTAACAAGGGAGTTAGCAATGTAGCTCAGTCCAAGCCCATGTAGGGCTTTGTACACAAGGAGGAGGAGGAGCTTAAAATCAATTCTAAAAGTAACAGGAAGTCAGTGCAGAGCAGCTGAGCTGACATCTCTCAGTGGTGTTTTTGGGAGGCCAGTAAGAAGTGCGTTACAGTAGTTGAGTTGGCTTGAAATAAGGGGCATGAATCAATATCTCAGCATCTTTTATTATTTAGAAATGGTTGTACTGTAGCTATGTTTCTGAGGTGGAAAAATTTGGTTTTCAATTAGAGAGTTAACTTCATAGTTAACCCTGGATTTTCATAACTATGGGGCTGATTCACTTTTTACAGGAATAAATCACCATGGTAACTTCTGCAAACCTGCTCTGGAGCAGGCTAACTTCAGAGACTCGGATCACAACCTGTCAACACCCTGACCTCTGACCAATCAGAAAAAAAACAGAGAATCTAGACATGAATAAAAGCCCAGTGTGGCCTATTTTATAGTTTAGTTAGTGGAATCATTATATTGTTCCAGGCTTTCTGTTTCCACTGTCTTTTTAAAACAGAACTTCTAATAGATGGAGAGTATGACACAATTCATACAGTGATGATTTTGGCTGCATTTTAACTGTGCAGCTTTTATTCTATCCCCACAGTGATACCTGACAGCGCAGATGCTTTTCACTCTGATTTCATCACTGCAGCTCAGAATAATATGAGACACCTGTGTGCTGATAACTGGGATGAAAAGAAAAATTGTTCTCTATTAGAAAAATCCACACACTTTTAATTAGCTCCTGTGAATGCAACCTTTCGATCGGCTCGACCTCATCAGTGAGAAACCAATTTTCCTTCCTGACATAGTAGAAACAATCAGTTAAATAGAAAAAATACTCTATATTTCAGTCAAGTTTTTGCTGTCCCTAAAACACAACGTTCCCATATCAAATAAAGTGCTCCATTAATGGTTCTGATGATGTCGCTTGTAATCAACAACCCTGCCTCTTTCACATTAACATGCTCGTGGCTGGAAAGGAAAACAGGGTTGACTGAAATAGTTGAAAACCAGCTTCATGTTACCAGTTATCCAGACGGTCACTGTCAGGGTTAGTGAAGCCATAACCAAAAGATACCCCGGGTATGTTGACCTTGCTCTGTAGTACAGACTTCTGCTACTCTTGTACCTGCATGAATATAATTAACTTGTGCTTTCCCCTGTTGTGTAACTGCTCAGTTTCATAACCTTCAGGAGCTGAGGCACAGTGCATCGCTGGTAACAAAGGTGTTTGTGCAGAGAGACTACAGCGAAGGAACCGTCTGCCGCTTCCAGACCAAGTTCCCCTCAGAGCTCGACAACAGGGTGAGCACAAACACACACTCACATACACACATCCAATAAATGTTGGCAAAAGCCCAACTCACCTGAAACAACACCCACACTCTCCACCACCGAGAGACTGATGGCTTAATATAACTTAATGAGATTAAGCATCCTGGATGACAGGACACATGTGAATGATGGATATCGGCTTGTGCATTAACTTGTAAGTCTTTCCGCCCCATCCACAAAGGCATACAAACTTTTGCAGCATGACCTCTAATATCCTGCATTACTCACTCGGCAGAAAAAAGCAGAATAAGTGTAACAACTTATTAAAAATCTTTGGTGTCTGTGTACAAGAAACATTTTCACACTTAACACTTACTGTGGGCACTGGGAGAGAAAGTGCTGTTTATTTGCTCTTTTCACCTTGCAGTATTAGCATTTGTGAACGCTATTATGTTGGGGTTTTGCTGTAGATTTGTCTAGCAATTAGCATCAGAAGTAGACAGTCCGCATACACAGAGTAAGTAAGAAACATAAACAGAGAGAAACACAGAGGGAGTCAGTGCAAAGGGAACATTAATAAACATTTTTTTAATCACTGCAGTGTAAATGTTCCCTGTCAGATGCTCAAACACAGCACATTGCAGTCACATTTTTAAGTACTTTTCCATTTTAGCCTCAAGTTCCTTCTTATTCTTCAACTGAGGTGTGTTGATAAATTATTCGACAAAGTAGGAGTACTTTGGGTTGAGCAGAATGCAACTGGTATGTTTGGCAGGCTGTTTTACAGCTGAACAGCTTGCTCCCACAGCTATGCCAAAACTCTTTTCACTTTCTCAGTCCTAATGGTGTGTGCATGCCTCCATATCTCTACCTTGGTATTTTTTATCTGTGTGTTTGTAAGTAGATTGAGCGAACCTTGCTCGAGGAGACGGTGAAGACCCTGAACTCTTACTATGTGGAGGCCGAAAAAATCGGAGGTCAGTCGTACCTGGAAGGATGTTTGGCTTGTGCAACAGCTTATATGGTGTTCCTCTGCATGGAGACACGCTATGAGAAGGTAATACACCTGTGCACACTGAAATCCAAGCACATAAAATGACCACTAGTGTAACAGAAAGCACATTTACCTACACAGAAGGGTTTTATCTATGCAATGATGACAGCTAATTGACTGTGACCCTGTATAGGAAAGTTGATCATTGAGCAACACCTCGTCTTTCACACAACTAATACATATAGACACCCATAGGCAATTTACTGATCCTATCCTATTGAATAATGTGCAAATATGCACATGTAGAGAGGACACCAAAACACCTGGATGATACACACACCAGAGCTCACTGTGCTGCCATGATAAATATTCAAACACTGAATCATTCTGATATTGAAATATTGAAGATATGAAGGCAGTTGAATGGATTGTGATCCTCCTGATCCTGTGCATCATTGCAGGAATATCGCAGCTCAACCTTCTTCATTTCCAGCTGGTTAATTTACACTCCACTGCCCATCCACAAGATTTATTTACTGCGATATTTTTATGGAAGCCAGCTCTCTCTCAAACACATAACCATCCAGTTGTGTGTTGTGGTGCACTATGCCCCTCTGAGGTTATTTACACCCACTCACACAGGGCAACAGAGCCAAAAAACAGGAGATAAGATCTGATTCACTTCTGCACAGCTGTCCATCCACTAGTTTGTTAATCCTGCCCCAAAGCCGGCACCTGTGTGCTGCTGGGCAAGGCATTGCACACCAGCTGTAACATGGCATTCACCTCCAACACAACCAAGACATCCATCTTGACAACGGACAGGTGATTAAAACTCCACACCGCTGTGTCGAAGCTTATCAAGATGGAACAGTACACGCATGCATAACACAAACACATATAGAGACGCATACAAAGTGAGTTTGATTAATTCTGTTGTGACTGTGTGGGTACCGAATTCTGTTGTGACTGTGTGGGTACCGCCGCTGTTTCAGATGAAATTTGAGTGGCGTGAAGTCCCAGCATGCCTCTGTGTTCTGATCTCTGTCACCCACGACATTCATCTTCCTGGTCTTGTTGCGTTTTGTAAACATTTCTTTATCAAAGCAGTACAGAGGTACTGGGAGCTTGACCAAGAAGCACAAAAGGACTTATTGCTGTGTTGAAGCCATGCACAGACGGCCTGTTCTGAGGCTCCTTTCATCTCCCTGTCAGCTGGGTGCTGCTCCACTGGGACGCTGAGACGCTATCAGCCCCACAGGAGAGTTGTTTATTCACTTGTTTAACTTCATCATCTTGGCTGAATGACGTTTACGACTGACGATGATCAAATATAACCCACCCAAGTTGATGCTGTTTGTGCGCATATGTGTGTGTATGCTGATAAAGAGGCCACACACCAGTGAGCGTGGATCAGTGTGCAGATTCATTGGAGCCCTGGATGCTTGCATCTCACCCTATCAAAGGACACTGATTGCTCCCAGCATGTCAGAACAGATCCATGTGTGCACAAGCATTCATAAAGCTTCCCTCACACATACTATGTGCCCTCCATCTCTGACTTCTCTTCCTGTTGTTATTCACAATATGGGACTGACTCAGACACATGTATACACACATTTCCCTTTATATCGCACCGGTGACATAAACAACTTTTTATTCTAGCAGAGGGATACACACTCGTGGCATGCAAGTGAAACAGACTGTGACACCTTTGCTTCTTAGGCGATGCACACACACACTCGCAAAGCTTTTCAGGGCTGTCACAGACATGCCAGTGCAACGGCGGCACAGCTTGTACACTTGACTGTCATACTGTTGCGCTGAAGAGGACTGAGCTGCCCTGAGAGCTTGCTAGCAGTGAAAGGATCAGCCTTTTCCCTGGACCACAGTAAACCTATTAGTCAGGGCTCTGTGTGCCTCTTCTTCTTCTCCTCTGTGGTGCGTCATACTCTTTGATGGAGTTTATAACAAAAGACACGGATTGTATTGTGTTTGTGGAGATACTGTCATTGTTCCAAGCCCAATATTGATTGCTTTCTGATTAGGTGTTCTTGACATAGATCTGACTGATTTAAAGCAGCACAGTGGAGCAAACCACTGCCTTTTGATGGCTTCGTAAACGGCTTAACGGAGGAATTTCGTGTCTTGTTGGCTCCCCGATCGTAACATTTTCCAGACATTTCATTGTGAAAGTCTCTTCTTATTTTTCTCCGTCCAGTGGGAGACAGAGAGAAGTATTCTTCTGTGGTTTAGTCTCCACTAGCAGGGGTCACTATATTAGCAGCTGTGCCTGCAGCTGTAACAGGCCTTTGACATCCCAGAGGAGTGCTGCTCAGTGTGTTGCTCTGCACCCTCTATTGTTTTAATCTCTCAAGGCTGAGTGCTGCAGTGACCTTTAGTTAACTTACAAAAGAGGAAGTGAATCTGTCATGTTCAATAAATCAGACACAAAAGTGTTACATCCCAACACAGCATACTTCAAAGGATAATTGTAGCATGTGACTTGGACCCTATTTTTTTGCGGTTGTAAAGGTCCAGTGTGTAAGATTTAGGAGGATATATTGGCAGAAATGGAATATAATATCCATAACTATATTTTAATTTGTTTTTAATCACCGGGAACTAAGAATCGTTGTGTTTTCATTACAATATGAAATAATGGACGAAGCTACAGTGATGTCACCCTTTTGGTTTGAAGACTTTTAAAACCTCAAGTTCAGCATTTAGGCCGTTTTCATCTTGGGTTTTTTGGAGCTAGAAATGAGAGGGTGAGAGGGTGGAGTTGTGAATGAGTGACTCATAGACTGTAGCAACAGCACCACCCTTAGGTATGCATAACTTTGGGCCTTAATTAAATGTAAATGGGTGAGTAATATAAAAATTCACCCCCCTTCAGTTGTCATGACGAGAAAAATTAGCTATAGAGACCAAAACTGTTTTATTTACCAGGCTGCAAACATGTTTATTTCTGCTGTAAAGTTGGGCATTTTAATATAGGGCTGTACGTGGCTCTATTCTGTATTGGAGCCAGCCTCAAGTGGCCTAGCGATGAACATGTTAGCTTCATTTTTCAGGCTCAGAGGTTGCTGCTTGGTTTTCAGTACCTTAGAATGAGTCAATCATATCTACAGACAGATCGGGTCCTCCTCCATGGAGTTGCCATGATGTTTTTACAGAAGCCCAGAATGGACAAACTAAACAATGACTCTAGATAGGGTCATTCGTGTTTTCGCATCGGCCATCATACTGCTCCTACACGCTTGGCACATGAGAAGTTTCAGTTGATTGCACTCTGCAACCTCACCACTAGATGCCACTAAATCCTACACACTAGACCTTTAACAATTAATTGCTAAAAAGCAGTCTGACTGGGAAAGAAATACAAGTGCACAAACAATCATACAGATTTTAAACAAACCTGTAGGTTGGCCAGACTTATGGGTGCAGTCAATTTTGGTTTTACATCCTGATAAAGATGAAAATAGTATGGCTAAACTGTTTGCTTCTTTGCAACTTGTCTGAATTTCTGACTGCTCCTGTTTCTCACCTGATTGAACTTCATTTTAGTAATGTCCATGTGTTCCCAAATCTCAGCAGTTAAAGGATCATTATGTAATCCTAGAGAAAGATAGCTGATTGTTGAGTCTTAGTCCCAGGTCGTCACATACCGAAGCTTTGGGCTGGTGGTTCAATCGACTACCAACCCAAAGTCATTAGCATTTGATGACCTGGGAATGAGATTAAACAATCAACTATCTTCCTCCAGAGTTGCGAACTGAACCTTTAAATTGGTGCCTCGAAACGAATGCTAAAGCCAGAAAAATTAGACCAAAGTTGTATTTTACCATTGTTTCCCTCTAATATACAGTAATGCAGTCATTTTTTTCTTCGAGTTATACAAATGTCTGTTGTTTTAGTACAGACACACAGATGTGCTAAAGACCGCGGCTCCTTTGTAGGAGTTGTGAAAGCTCTCTCAGTGATCAGTGGAGCATGGTTTAGCTGATTGACAGAGTTTCGGAGGAGCATGGCACATCAGCATTGTTGGTGTCCACAGAGGCATAGCTGAGGCTGAATAAGCTGCTCTAATGATGCCACTTTAGCTAATATCTGTCCATTTAGCATCACTGCGCATCAGTCAACAGTCATTTGGTTGCTATCAGCAGCAACATGGGACTCCATCACAGTTCTGAGGCTCTTGTAAACACTCTCCTAGTCTCCAGGGCAAACTGTGTTTGTAGTTGCAGTGCGTAGGAGAATCTTTACAGGCATGCTTCTTTGAATTTGGTGTGCCAAGACATGGTCTGAATGTAGTGCTCAGCTTCACTCCACTGCTGCTCTGTGGTTTTTAGCACATTTGATGCAATACTCACTTGCAAAACTGAGAAATAAGTCCAGTGCCAATGCAATCCAAATAAACTGTCCACCTCACATTTTAGAGTGTTTCCAAACTGCCCCGACAGTTAACCAAGGCATGACATTTAGCCTGAGAGAGCCATCTTTGGAATTAGGAACTAAAGCTTCCAAATGGAAAACTTCAAAAAGAGAAAAGCTCATGCTCCTCAATTTTAGTAATTCAATTCATACAGCCTTGCTTGACATGAGTGGCTTGGAACTATGTATGAAAATAACTGCCGTACTTAGAGCATAATGGAATTACTTTGAGTTTAGATTATAATGTTCAGGAAAAATAAAGACGGGCAATGACTCGAGAGAGTCAGTATCATATGCCGTATGCTAACTATGCGCAGAAGGACTGCAAACTCATTTCTTCCATTTTTCATTTTTTCCACCCAAGACAGCACAGGAGGAGGTTAAAGTTGCCGCAGCCCTGCCCTTGTTCAGCCTCTTTTAGGCACATTTTTATTACCTGTAACACAATGTGCACTTTGAAAAGTAATATGCTGGTAATGGATCCCCAGTTGGAATGTCTGTTTAGATTTTTTTCTGCTAGATCACATGTTGTACTTGTGTTTTTAGGTTTTCATTATGCTTCCAATGTTTCTAATCAAATATGGATTACCTCCAACTGTACCTCTGTCCTTCTCTAACCTCTCTCTGCCCCCCCTGTTTACTCCAGGTGCTGAAGAAGATATCAGGGTACATCCAGGAGCAGAATGAGAAGATCTACGCTCCTAGAGGTCTGCTGCTCACAGACCCCATAGAGAGAGGAATGAGGGTTGTATCCTTTGCTTGTCTGCTGCTTTGAGTGCATAACAAATAGAGGATAAAGTCCCAAATGGGACATATAAAAGACTGAGAGGATGTGGCAGTAGTTTTGAGGTTGCAGAAACTAGGCTTCATGAGGGGAAAGTCACCAGTTAGAATCACTGGAACTGCTAGAAACATCTGGGTTGGATAAATGAAAAAGTAATACCTCCTCTTCCTCATATATTACCATCAAGGTGCCCTTGAACAAGGCACTTAAACTCCAGCTGCTGCAGAGTAGCCATTCAATGGCCAACTGTCATTCCCAGGAGTAAATCTGAAGCAGGACAGGGCTGAAAAAAGCATGCGTGCTCCGTCAAATGTCCTTTGATAAGAAAAGGTGAAAAAGTAACAGGGTGATGTGATGAATTAGCACCCTAAGGTATGTACACGCTTGTGACATTGTGTTTGGTCTGCTCAGGCCATCTTGTTCTGTTTTATCGTCCCAAAATAAGGTGCTCTATCACAATCTTTTCAAGTGTTTCCAGCTCTTCACAAGGCTCATCGTATATTCTTTTACAGTTTTCAGAAGTGGCCAGATGTGTGTCTCTCTGTGTCAGTCGGAGAGATCCCAGCACAGCTCCTCATGTAGTTAAAAGGCAAAGGGAGAGAGAGAATGTGTCCAGTAGACCATCACACAGACCTGGCCCCAGACGGGCTCAAAGAACAGGCTCCAAGTCACAGGGCCAACCTATTACCAACACTTATTAGTCAATACACCCCTATACAATATGTTCTCTGTTTGTGAAGGCTTGTTAGAGACCTCATTCTCCCAAAGAACAGCACAGTATGTGTCTCACCCTTATTACTTTGAGATCACAATTTTTTAAACTCAAAAGGGCAAATCCACTTGCCGGGGTCCAGACTTTTGTATTCACCTTCTCCACTGACTTTGGGTTGACTGATTCATCTGACTTAGTGACACAAACAGCGGTTTCTAAGTTAAAACAAAGAACGACTAGTGAGTGCCGCGGGGGAACTTAATTAGCCAATCAGTGCAACCGGTGGGAGTAAAGGCCTTTGCACACTGAGTCCGTTTTTTTTCCGGATGCATTTTTTCTATCCACTATCCAAAAAAAAATGACAAACCTGTTGAACAAGAGTTATCTGAGTTGTGAAATGATTCTGTGCACCCTGTTCTCCTGTCTTGTCGCAGCTGTGTCCCCCCTCCACATTTTCTATAATAATTCTTGGTCAAACATCTCTAAAGCCTTCTGATATATGCGAAAAAATGCAGAAAATCGAACCTGTTCCGAAAATGTTTATGACGGACGAAAGTTTCTGACGTAATTGACACAATGTGAGGTCGTATTTATTTTGGACATGTGACAATTTCAGACGAAAAAAATGGAGTTAGTGTGCAAAGGCCTTAACGCTGTTGTCAGTGCACCTGAACCAATGAGGAGTAATAACAACAATGCAAGCACTGTAGACAAGACAGACGCTGCTATTGAGGCTGTTCTAAATTGACTCGTCTTCTAAATATCGCCCAACATCGCAGTTTGTTTTTGCTTTGCTCGGCTCCACTCTGAAAACCCTGGCAAAACAGGTATGCTGGCATGGCTGCGCATCAGTGTTGGTTTAAAATGACATTAGATTCAGACGGACACATTGGCCTACAGTCACTGGTTAGGGAAAATTGAGTTGCACTCACATCACTTAGAGTGGACGCAGTGTCGGACTGAAGATGGAGGCGGAGTGTAACAAGTTGACAGTTCTGTCTGATACCAGCTGGCCAATTAACACATCTAGTTTGAGTGGTATCTTCACCTTGTCATGAGCTGTTTCAGATTCTGCAGACCTCAAACAGTTGTATTCGGAGCACCTCGGAGACGAGTCTGAGACAGGAGATGTGCAGTATCCAACAGACGTGAAGGACTCGAGTCAGACTTAAGTTGCAAATTTGAGGACTTGAGGCTTTACTGACAAAAGACTTGACTTATTTTGGTAAACGTGACTTGATAAACGACCTGACTTCTTTAAAATAAATGTTTGTATTTTTCTAGACTTTGAGAAGTTACATTTTGTTTTTGAAACATGATTTGGCAATTTCTATTGTAATACGAGCAAACCTGGCAACCTACTGGGACGTGGCAGACTAGCAGAGGCCAACACACGAGGCAGCTGTCATAGAGGGGGCTAATCCAAATATAATAAAATTTGGATTGTGTTATGTTGTCAATGACGAAGTAAAAAAAAAAGGGCTGCCGTATGAAAGTTCTGCAGATGAAAAATCAGCGACACAACCACCACAACATCCAACTTCACCACTTTACCTGTCACTATAAAACCCACAACTAAAGTTGCATGAATATGTCTTCCGAGCTAAGTTACATATTAACCAGAAAGCTAACGTTTGACCACATGTGACTTACACCCACCCTTGGTAACCAATGAGAGAGCAACAGGAAACCTGGAATGCAGAGGGAGGAAAGCAGCAGACACACACAAACTGTGAGATCTTGGGAGTTTTAGCTGAATTTTGCGATCATTGACGTCAGTCACTGATCTCCCCATGCAGAAAAATTTCATGAGTAAATCAGTTGTTTAGGTTATGCACCACCACATTAACGTAACAACACTTTGAGATGAAAAATGCAGTGTCAGCAGTACAGGAACTTGGCTGTTGTTGGACATTGTTGAGTTGTACTGCCTAAAGATCCGCCAGTACATTTTCAACCCTGTATTTTAATACTGTCTTCATCACGATGATCCTTGACATTCGCCATGTCCTCAGCTAGAGATCAGTGTGTTTGAAGACCGGGGTTCGGGCAGCTCCAGTCCCAGCAGCAGCATATCATCGGCAGGCAGCAGCGCTCGGTGACTGGAGGGGCAGCGCCAGGCTTACGGGTACCACCACAGGGGCAGCGGGACTCTTACCAACATCCGCATGCTGAAACATGAGAGCACCAGGTTCTAAGACGAGTGGAGAGCGAAAAAGGCGAGGAGGTGATCCACAGCATTCACACTCTCCCTGCTGGGGCCTACAATGTACCACCACGAGAACAGGAGCTGGCTTACACAAACACACTGGATAACAGAATAAACACAAGTGCAACAGAACCCACACAGCTAGCAGACACACGCACAAGCCAACATCCAGAGTGTCTGTGAGGGAATGTCTTTCATTCTCCAACAGCTATCCAAACCAAAATCTTTTGTTCCAATTTTTCCTTTCACCTTCCCTCTCATTCCATCACGTCTGTTCCATGAGTCACACCATCTCTGTCGTACAGCTGATTCAGCGGGCTTACCCTTGATTAGACTGGATGTCAGTGCTTGATTGTTTCCAGGGGGGTCACTGTCACTATGTCTATCTGCTGACGCATTGGCAGTGTAGTCTGAGGTCTGTGCAGCAGCTCTGAAATCTGGATGGAGGAAAACTACCAGCCTCTTGGGAGACCCAGTGTTCTCCGGTCTCGCTGAATGATTGCATTCATGTCAGGTGGTTGGGGTCAAGCCGCTTTGAATGCTGGCAAATTGGGCCTGCTGTGGGACCGCTCTGCTCTGTGCTCTGTTCACATGCATTTGGCTTCAATATCAAACAACTAACAGAGAGCACCTTGGATTATTTATCCTTCTCATTCACAGCAGTGGATACTAGTGATCCACATCACAGCTGCAGGTCACACTCCTACGCATACACACACACACACGCATACAAATGTACACAACCGTGCCCAAGTACTCGTACAGACACTAGTGAGGGGACATGCACGCACATGCATACTGTATACACATAACTGTGGCTAGTGGCCCTGCGTTCCTGCACACAAAATCCTGGCAGACGTGGAGTTGGAGTCGATCCTACAGACAATATTCTCTGTGGTCTCAGCTCATTGGGAACGCAAGCAAATCCAGGCAGGCCCTGTAAGACTGCGCTAGTTTCCCTGGTAGTGTGTACATGTATCTGGCGTGTTGTGCACAGAGTGTCTGCAGGTCCTTAAAAAGCCTTAAAATGTCTTCAATTCAATTTTATAAATATAGGGTCTGAAAAGTCATTAAATAGTCTTTGATTGAATACACAGGATGGCAATCTGGAACTGCAAAAATATATCAACGACGAAGGAAATATTAAAGAGCCTTTATTACAGCGGTTCATTGAAAGAACTAACATGTTTCGACCACTGTAGGTCTTTGTCAGGGCTTTAAAAACTGTTTTTAATTCTGTCTCTGTCAGGGCTTTAAACATTTTTAAGGTCTGGCGAAGACCTACAGTGGTCGAAACATGTCGGCTCTTTAAATGATTTAGCTTCAACAATAAAGGCTTTTTTAATATTTCCTTTCTTGTTGATATATTTTTGGAGTGCCTGGATTGCATTCCTGTGTATCCTGTTATTTCTCCTTTCCATGAGCACCAGACATAAGGTTCTCATCTACGTTTGATTGTACAGAGCAACCAGTCGTCTCTTTTTACAAGTCTTAAATGTGAATTTGTGAGGTCCTACTTGCCACAAACATTTTATGCAATATAATTGATCCATCTTTTGATGTGTTTCTGTCAAAATGAGTCAGGATCTTCTGCATTTCAGTCCACATTTCTGATGCTGCAAATCTTTAAACCTACCACTGAACCTAATACTTTACTTTATACACGCACTGATCTGTTGGCAAAATGTAGATTAAACAAACTCACACTAATAACTACATCTCTACATGAAAACTAACTCTGTTCAGGACCACATATAGACCCTTTTAGGGCTGATGTCACGATGACGTTATTAGTTGGAGGCAAAACATGAATTGCCACCACGGGGCTGTAGAGTCTTAAAATGTCATCTTGATGTGTTATTAGGAGCCAGAATAGAAGAAGTCATGGCTCAAAATATACATTTTATCACATACCAGCCGCAACTGCCTGTCAACAAAAACGAAGACAACTAAGGTTAAATGCGATAAGACGAAAGGACTGAACAGAGGCGAATATCAAAAATGCTCACACGTGCAGCACATACTTCATATCAGGTTAGGGAGAAAGTATTTACTGTTGTAGGGATGAATAACATCCTGTGCTTTAAGGGTTATCATGTCCACCTCATCAGCAATTAGGGAGGTATTAAGAGGAATATTGGGTTTCTCTGTAACGCTAACTTTTTAGCGCATTAAGCTAACATTAGCTTTAATAGGAAACTGCTCAAGTGTCGTCCTCCTTTGTAAGACTGGCATAGTAATCGACCACAAAGCCGACCATCCAACCTTCAGCAATCCTGTCAAATCATCCATCCACTGAGTGAGAGCATACGGGTCGGCCAGTCTGGTCCCGTTGGTCAGTGTTTACTTATTCAAGTAACCTGACATGATGCATTCGTGAATTCAGTCTGACACTCTACACTAAAATGAGAGCCCCGTTGTTCAAAGAAATAGAACATTTTATATCTATATGAATTAGCGAACAGTTACGTCAATCACACGTTCACTCTTCTCGGCGCTCTGCTGCTCCATCTCCTTAGACAGTGCCTAGAGTGTGCTCTGCCACTCTAAGAGTGCGGTGCTCTGCATAACTAAACTGTACATTCCGACAGCGCTCTGAATTTACCAACAGTCCAGTTTGTGCCAGAGTGCACTTGGAATCAATATTTCCGAAAGCACTCTATGATGAGAGACTTGTATCATCTTCCTCCATCGTCAAAAACAAGCCAACAGAACTTGCTAGCTAATGTCTGTGGAGAATTGTTTTGCCTCCAGCTAAGCCCCACCTACCAAAAACGTCATACTGTTTACTAACAGCTATATAGCCGATTTCTCACCTCTATACTTGCATGCAATGCTTGAATAAGAGAAAGATGATTTGTCAAAAAAAATCTGTCATAAATTTGGTTTAAAGTCATCTTGAAGAGGTCTTAAAGAGCATTAAATCTAACTGTCTGATACCTGTAGACACTTCTGGTGTGTGTGTGTGTGTGTGTGTGTGTGTGTGTGTGTGTGTGTGTGTGTGTGTGTGTGTGTGTGTGTGTGTGTGTGTGTGTGTGTGTGTGTGTGTGTGTGTGTGTGTGCCATCAGTTCCAGCTTTACCTAGTGTGAGATGAGCTTGCTACTCATTAGGAAGATATCAAAAAGCAAGGATCAGTGTCCCAAATGAGAGCTGAACACACAATGTATGTTAACCAGTACAGGTGTGTGTTCGTATGTGAGTATAGGTGTGTGTAGGAGAATCAGCACACACAGAGTTCAGTAACCTCTGCTGGTCTGCCTGTACTGCTCATGGAGATACAGATTATTTCTGATTATACAAAATGCAAAATTAAAACAGCAATATTAGAAACACAGAGATATTGATGCATGTGAGATTTAAGATTTAAAGTGTCTCTATCTTCAAAGTCTTTCATCTTTCACTTGTCTGTTATGTATCATCAGACATACAGGCATTAGTTTAATGTCATTTTGACAGTTGTAGCTCCCTCTAGGGTCAGACTGAGGAACTTCTGCACTTCTGAAAGTAAAATCATTAAACATATTTGAGTATAAAGGCAAAGATAGCATGATCCAAACCTAATAAGCTCCTTAATGAAACCTAATATTCATGTAACACTACTTATTCACTCTACCGCACTGCCCTGCAGGTTCCCTCGTAGTTCAGTATCCTCAGCACACACTGACAATGCAGCCTGAGGAGCATGTATTCTGTCTCTCTCAGAGGGAAATAATGCTTCCTGTCTGGCTTATGTGTTTGTGGAGTCTGATGAGACAAAGGATGATCATTATGTAGCAAAAATGTTGATGCAAGTAGACAGCACGCCCACACAGCGACCCGAAAAAACTTCAGCCCTGTTTCAGTGTCTGCATATTTTTATTTCTTTTTCCATAGTGTGTCTTCTGCTTTATTTTACCATTTTTTGTTTTGTTTTCTTTAAACTCACCTCATAACATGATCTATAAATCAACCTGGGGAGCGTAGCCCTTTGTCTGTTCTTCAGCCACATCGTTAGCTTTGAGCAGAACCCTCAGCAGAGCCCCTGCCTCGCAACCAGCCTTGTGTACCTTCACCAGAGCAGTGTCAGGTTGAAGTTAAACCGCCCACTGGCTTCAGTCCAGCGAACAGTTTGATTCCAGCTTGACATTTTACTACCTGGGCGAGTGAGATGATCCTACAAAGACATTTTCCCACAGCAGTTGACTTCAGTTGTGCTTGTGTTCAGCCTCCTGTTCTTTTTGATGCCTTCATGTTTCATCCCAGTGGAATGGATACCCAACCTGGGGCTGATGGACTGACCAATTAAAAACTGACTCAACACTGCCAATAAGCGAATAAAGGAGCTCATTGGACAATGTATAAAGAAAAAACACAGTGAGTGTGTATGAACTGTACAGGAGACGGACTGCACTGTACATGCTTGTCAATGATCATCCATGCTGAGTCTGTGAAGTGTAAAGAAGTGGATGGAAACGCCATAATGCTATTTAATTCCAAAACATCACTGTTGCCCAGTATTAGTCCCTGAAGACATTTTTAATGTTTTGATATCGTCTCTAATTTGGGCATCAAGTGACAGAGCAGCTATAAAAGCATATCGTCTGTACAGCTGTGAGCTGCTGTTTAGTTTCTTCTGTAGAATGAAGATAACCTTTAGATTTGTCCAAAAACAAGTGTTGATAATGTAGCTGGTGATATTGTTAGTAATAATAACAATGTCAGTTATCATGGTGGTGATAAACAGAGGGGTGATGATGATGATCCTCAGGGGGAAGGCTGAAATGTGCCAAATTTAAAGGCTAAATTTCTTGAAGGATAAGTTCACATGTTTATTATGCCAACAGTTCTATAGACGGCACTGCTGGTCTGTGAGTTGGTCCACAGCTTTCCACACTGAATATAAAATGTCCCAACAAGTTTTGGATGGGTTGACACTAAATGTAGTTTGTGTGTTCGTGGTGCACAGAGGACGAACGCTTCCAACTCATGAGGTATTTTCAGACCAAACACTTCTGGGAGGAATTATCTTCTGGAGAACTTTTTTTTTTTTTTCAGTTTGTATTCGTACCACTAATAGGAGCACTGAGGCAACGTAAGCTGGCCTACACCTATTTTGCTTTGATGAGTCAAAATCGTGTTGGTTGTCCCCTGTCATATGTATGCTCAGTAAAGCCTGGACTTTACTGTAAATGCAGTCGTCCATGTTCTCTTCCATTTTTCTTGTTACGAGCTGTTGTTTGTGTTTTTAGGTCTCTATTGTTTACACAGTTATTGCCGTTTAAAAATGGTGGTTCTGTGCTGAATTGGCTCATGTGTTGACCAATCACTGTTCACTTCTGTCTCTCAATTTTCCTCTTGTGCTGGGAGAAATTTTATGCTGGGTTCACACTACATGATATCAGCTGGAGCGTCGTACGGAGTTGGCTCAGATCGTGAACAGCGATGAGTGTCGTGCATGATAATCCATCGTTTCATCTCGTATAGTGTGTCATGGTAGACGACAATCGATGCCACATCTGGGACATCTCACAATGTCCTGACAGAAGGTCTAACATGTTTGATTTTCTTTTTGTTGTTCATGACTCCCCCCATCACAGCGGACCAATAGAGACACAGAGTGATCTGCTGTCGTGGACAACTGTATGTCAACAACACCCCAGCCTTTTTTGATATTTTCGCTAGGGAAGACCACACAGAGTAAAAAGGGAAAAATTGTTGAGTGCTACATTAGAAACAGGCCATTATTTATTATTTCCTCTGAAAGTAAAAGCATTATAATTTTCGTTAAGAGAATCCCCTCAATTTCCAAACAGGCTTTTATTGTGAAATATTTGCAGGAACTTGTTGTGGAGGATTCAGTGACTTGCATAAACTGCATGTAGTACTTAAAATGTATCTTCTGCCATCTGGTGGTGCTTTCTACATTACTATAAAAACATTTCAGCTGGCACATGAACAGCCATGGTGATTGAAATAATAGTAAAATTAATAAAAAATAATGCAAGAATAACCCGATGACATCACACATGTCGTGAAAGACGACCAGGGATGATTGGTTGTGGACCATCGTATAGTTTGTCAGGCCTTAGGCCAAGTCACAGCACGATTTTATGACTCCTGAAGACAAAAGTGTCATGCAGTGTGAACCCGGCATTAATCTGAGATGGGAATTTAAAAAAAAAATGTCCCTCAAAACAGCGTTCTCTTGTGGTGCAGACACAATAAAAAGGAGGATTCTTGGAAATGTGAAGTTCCTCCAGTCCAAGAACAGCTGTGTTCATTTTAAGTACCCCCATGCCATATATACATTGGCGGACCAGTCACAATTACAACCAATAACCCTTTCAGTGACTCTTTTAATGAATATATGGGCGTATGAGTAGTGTATTAAGACGAACTCTGAAAAATCTGAACCTATCCTTTAAGACTGAGGTGAAGAAGAAGCACTGTGTGCCATATTACAAAGCGTTATGTAGCTTGTTCCATCAGGAACAACTTCTTTGATTAATGAAGACAACCAAGGGAGTGAAGATTACGATATTAAATGTATCCTCGTAAAAAGATGTGCACTGAGATATATAAGAACATTATCGCGCAGTAGATTAAACTTTGGGTCCTTGATCCTCTATCATGCTGACTATCAAGATAACCTCTGTGCCAACACTAGTCTCTGGAGGAGAAGGGGAGATATAAAACCTGTTGGCCAAGTGATGATGTATAGTCTTTTTCTGTATGTAAATTCCCACATGTCCTATATTTATCTTGTACTGTATTTGAGAGCGCAGCAAGTTCGTTCAGACCCATGGAGCCATGAGTACTGTATATGTATGTTATGTTGTTCCAAGTGAGAGATTATTCATAGTGCAATATGATGTCTTCCTCAAAATGTAAAAAGATGATGTGTAGAGTTTTGGTACCAGCCTCTTTGAGTTGCTTTGAGTCCTTGGAGAGACTAAAACTGCATTGATGTTTAATGCTGCATGATGTGTGTGTAAACAAAGCGAGATGACAAGAAGTGAAATCCCAGATCAACAAAGCCCCTCGGTTGTGCTGCTAAGAGAGAGGAATTTATATCTTATCTTGATGCTATTTATGTGTTTACATCAGATTATTTACATATTAATTGAAATGGATTTATGTATGTTTTTTCTCAAAGCTGATTATTATTCAGAGCCTGCGGAGAAGAGTTTCAGCTGTCTCCAAGAGATGAATAAAGTGTCTGAGGAAGTTGATGGAAAGAGAGTTATTGTGACTGGAGGCTGCTGTTTGTATCCATCAGCGTTCAAAGTGCCGTGTCTCTGCTCAGAGTTCATGTGAGGTAACGCTGAGTCTCTCTGTTACACACATCTCTCAGGACGTCCACAGAGGGAAACTCCACAATGAGGCTAAGTCACCTGAGGGCAGGGCGTCCAGGTGGTCGATACTGGAAGGTAAATTCTTGTAGTGTACCTCAGCGGCCTTAAACTGTGGCAATCCTGGAATGTAACTAAGTACATTTACTTAAGTACTGAAATTAAGTATAGTTTTGACGTATTTGATCTTTTCGTGTGTTTCCAGTTTATGCTACTTTATGCTTCTACTTCAGTGGAAACCAAATATTGTACATTTTATTCCGCACTGTGTATTTAACACTATTATTTGCTTTGCAGATTCAGATTATTAATACAAACATAATGAATTATGTTGTATTATTGTGGATTAAGCTCAGCAGTATATAAAGAATATAAAAAGTAGCCCTATCTTTTCCAGTACCAATATTAGTGATGTACACGTTAATGCAGGGGTGTCAAACTCATTAAAATCCATGGACCACATACAAGCCAATTTGATCACAAGTGGGCTTGACCAGTAAAACCATTGCATTCACAAGTGCATCTAGTGAGCCGGATTTGACCCTTTCGCAGGCCAGTTCTGGCCCCTAGACTGTATGTTTGACACTTTTTTTGAACTTTACTACTATAAATGCTTATGCACCTTTACTTTAGTAATATTTTTACTGCAGTACTTGTAACAAAATACTCTTACGCTGTGGTATTTCTTCTTTTACTGTAAATAAAGTATCTAAGTAAGTGGTTTCCAACCGGTCCAGCCACGGGGTCCAGATTTCTTCAAAGTGATTATTTCAAGGTCCACACAAGTTAATACACTCAGCGACATACTTGCGTTTGACCATGTCTTTGAGCTAGTTTGCTGTCTCTGTTAAGAAACTGTCCGTTAGTCACTCACTCTACACTAGGAAACAACACTTCAAAATAAAAGCTCTATGTTGGAGATTTACTGCACACAATCAGGACATACTACTTCTTCATAACATTAGGTCTTTGACCTTCTTGTTCATATATTACCTTGGAGATAAAACAAAACACCATTTGCCGAGATCACCAGAGATTGAGATCAACCCTGAGAGCTCTGTTGCTGTTATTTTCCAATAAGTTATAAGTGCATACATTGTAGATGCTAACATATTATATTCACGCTAGTAAAATGACATAGTCTTTGTATTTTTCTGTCATTGTTATCTAATACTTATTCTATGTCCTTTTGTAATTGGTTATATTTATGATTTTTTAAATTCAATTAAATAATTAATATTTGTATTGTTACAATTCGACTGGTTATCAGTCACTTGAATGCGTTGTCATCTGTCATTGCGTCTTCTAAAAGATTTCAATGAGCTGTCAGTCTCCTGTCAAAGAGCTTTGAAGCTGTCATCTGTGTGCAGCTCAGTTGCTGTGATGTATCGTCCACTGTGCAGAGGATTGTGGGTCAGAAAAGGCAGAAAAGCATGCTGGCTTGCATTCTGCAAAATTGGACCGGATGTAGTAGAACATCCTGGGATTTTAGGCATACTGCATTTCACATACTATTTATTGGGACATACTAAATTTTTTTCTGGCACACTATATAGTATGGTTGTATTGGTATTGGAACGCACAGTGTGTTTTCTTTCCAAATGACACATTTGCAAGTCACTTGCGGTCCATTCAGAATAGACCCACAACCCACTTTTGGACCTGGACCCACCAGCTGCTGACCATTGAAGTACTTCTTCCCCCACTGGACTTGGTTGTTTTGCTCTGTTGCACATTAATGCATCACACTTGCTTGAGTAACACAACAGTCTATGCTGGTATGTAAAGTGATTTTGTTACATATCCATGTTAAGTCATTTCATCTGTTTAGTCTTAATCATGTTATTGTCAAGCAAATGATAAAATCTCACTGTGGGATAAAATCAGTAGATGCTTTGGCCACTTGGTGGCAGCGGAACAAGTTGGAAACACAACACTGACAGATGATATCACCTTTTGAGCTCATATGTTGAATGTGAGAAGCAGTTATCTAGAGTGTTGTGTGTTAAGTGTACAGCTTCAGTATTACTCTGTGTGACCTGAAAGAGGCAGTATAACTAAAGATCATAACTGAAATTTAAGAGGTTTGCACTTGAACACTATGTTTAACTAGTCTCCAGTTTAAATGCTCGACAAATTTGCCTTGAGGATCAACAAAGTTTGAGTTAAAAAAAAAATCTATTTTATACCAAGTACCACCAAAACTAAAAACTGGAAACTATAACTACACAAATGGGTGAATTTCTGTAAACAACAAGACTTCCACTGACCAAAGAAATTTGCCGTGAGTGTATGACTAATACATAATTTTCCACAACTAATCAACCCGTCTTCATCAACAACAAATTTTCCGTAAGTTCACCACGGGGACAAGAACCCAAAGGAAAGAGAGCATTAAAATGTGCATAATGACTATTTCTCCTCGAGACTGATGGTTAAGAAATTAAAGGTCAGTATCATTAGTACACACCAAATTGGTTTTGTTGGTAGATGTGTACATCAGCTTCAAAAGATGACACTGTCAGTGGGGTGTTTTATTTGTTTGTTTGCACTGCCCCCAGGTGGCCAAAAATAATTTCTCATAGATTTCCTTTTTTTTTTTTTTGCACCTGTGAAAAAGGTGGCGGTATTAGCTTCTGGGGCTCCAGCCCCAAATGTTTTCTCTGAAGCCCAGAATCCTTTAGGTTTTTAAAATAACTTCAACTTGTGTCATTTCCCCTCAGTCTCTCCTACTGGACCGGCAAATCAATGGAGCATCATTTCTATTGCTCATTAACTATCGCCATCTGTAGGTCTACTCTAACATTGTCACTGGGGGTGAGGACATGGAGAGACACAGTCTGTCTAGACACTGTATTAGCATGTGCTTTAGGTGATCTGATCACAAGTGGACAGTGCTAAATACAAGTGTAAACAACCACCAAGACATGCCAAGATCTGATTACTCAAACCACTCAACCGTATATCTTTTGTAGTGTAAATACTAATGTGTCCTGATACATCCCCGACGACAATGGTTGCAGGGCCGTCGCTACCGGACAGGCAAACTAGACAATTGCCTAAGGCCCCGAGCTAGAAGGTGGTCCCCAGAGACAGCTGACATTGGTCCATATCAATGACAATATGATGGAACCACTATAGACACTACAACAACGACAACACATTGGAATACCTCCTAATGGGGCCCCCTACTAGCTGCTGCTGGCGAGTGGCTAAGTAGGGTGACCAGACATCCCGCATTGTGCGGGACTGCACAGCATTTCTGTCTCTTTTCACGCGTCATGCAAATTGAGACCATGTCCCACATGATTGGTTGCCACCCGCGCTGTAGGGTGAGTGTCCATGCTCCGTTGTGCATGGACACTCACCCTCTTGCCCAAAAAAACAAATCACTCAGCACGCTATGCAAGTACAGATTTCAACCAGCAGCAGAAACGAAAGGCAAATCCTGCCAGTTGTGGGTTGAACGGGGGTCACAGACGCCGTATTCCTGTCAAATACGCCAGAAGATAAGGCTTACCGGTAACGGGGAAGTCCGGCTCCAGGTCCAATAATTTCCTCTTTGTTGATTTCATGACTGCCAAGAAATACCTGAACAGCTGAGCCATGGCGGCACACAGGTATGTGATGTATCAGAGAAACGAGCCACCGCACTTTAGGGACTGTTCTTTACTTATGAAGGGACTGTTCTTTACTTGGCAGGGGAGGAGGGTGGCTGGTTGATTTTTATTTTATTTATTTATTTTATTTTGACCCCCCCCCCCCCCCCATATTAATCACTTACTGATGCTGTTTGTGAAGTATGAATAAGTCAAAATATCGAATATTGAAATATCATTGATGTATTATAGAAAAGTGATTTATCTTTTTATCTTTTGCTGTGGTATCGTGATACTAATCAGAACCGTGATACTTTCACTGGTATCATACTTTCACTGGTATCCTGGGGGGGGGGCTCCAAGGTGCCTCTTGCCTAGGGCCCCCAGAGTGTTTTGAAACAGCCCTGGGTGGTTGTTTCAGTGGCAGTGCTTATGCTCTGTTTTATGTTAAGTTGAATGAAGTGTTGCGTGACCATCCCTTTGTTTTGCCCCAGCAGAAGGAGACGTGTTGAATTCTGTTGACAGCAATATCTCCAACTGTACTGACACAAGCGCTAACGTGACTAGCAAGCATGCTACAGAGCAGCTGGCGGAAGTGTGGATGTGTGCAGGGCAGTAATGAAAACTGAACACAAGTGGTCAGCTTGAGATGTGTGATATGCACAGGTGTAAACAGCGATGTGTCACTGCTGTCCACTTGTGTTCGGATCACCAAAATGCATGTTAGTACCAGGTCTAAACAGGCTCATGGAGTAGCGTCTGGTCCACCACTTCTCCTCTAACACATGCAGGTGATTACGAGGATGTTCTGCATCCGTAGCTCTGAAATATTTCAGTTTTTCGGTTTGTACTCCTATGCAAAATCTTAAATGTGATTGTACATCAGTGCTAAAATCTAGTCATTTTTTTCTCTTTTAATCTCTCTGGTTGAGTAGGTGTTGGCAATCTTGACAATCTCAGAAGCAATGGTTGCAATCTGCTATAAAAAGATAAACCGAAGAATCACATATAGACAGAAATTTCCACAATAAATTGATGCAGAAAAGGCACACATTGGTGCATAAAACTTCACCACAATGCAGGAAATTAAGTGTTCAATGCTCAGAATTTCATGGGAGAGGGCCCCAGAACCCCCTGCTTAACATGTACCCTACAAAAATTAAAACAAAACATATGCCCTCCCTATGACCTCACTAATAAGCATGCAGTTAAATAAACATCTCAATGACAGTGTTAACAAAAACTGAACTTAATAATATTCCTAAATGTAGAATTTGTGGCTCGTCTGTTGTGCTGAATTGTATTAATTTGTACATGTGTAGCAAGAAAGTGGACAGGGAGTGTGTGTTGAAGGAGGCAAGAGTGTGTTTGAAATAATGATTATAATTAAAAGACTAAGAAGAGGCTAAATAATGCTTATATGTATAGCTTCAGACTAATTAGAGGTTTTAAGGCTAAGCCCTGGATCTCCACTGACCTTAAAAACACTTCTATGACTGTCCTTTTTCTACCTGTGTGTACGTGTGAGCGTGTGTGTATAAGAGGTGTACAGTAGATCCATCATAGCCTGCTCATAAGGCCAAAAATTAGCGATAACATTCTGGCAGATATTGAGGCTTAGTGTTGATCACAGGAGTGGAGACAGAGGAGGAGCGGTGAGAGTGAACTGATATTTTCTCCAAGACAGCAGAGGAGTGAGGAAAAATCTCAACACCTGCGGGGAAAGGTCACTCTCACGCTAACAGGCTACTCTCTCCCTCTACACAGACCTCCTTTGTTGCTTAAAATCTTCCCCCTCCTCCACCTCCTGCTACAGGTTGTTGCCGCAATTGTTTTGAGTTTCCAAGTTTTAAAATTCCTCGTTCCTTGGCCGCACGACACTTTCTCTGTGTGTTCTACTTCCTCCACGCCCTTCCTGTTCTTTCATTCCTCGTTCTCTAAACAGGAAAAAGTGGCCTGCTTTACCTTTTCCACAATTTCTTTTCAATCTCAGTCACGAACGCCCAGGAGAGGAAAAAAAGTCACTTTCTGGTATTGATTGGTTAAAATGTTTATTCCTGCGAATGACAGAAAATCAGTATCCCACCACTGCCTTGGTGTTCCAGATATATTTTGACTGGCAGCGGTGCCTGGCAAACGCAGAGAAGTCATTATAGTGAAGTTTACAATTGTGTGCTTGCATGTAATGCATCAAACATGAAACCCCTCCGGAGACGCGCTTGGCATTGAAGGAAAGTGGGGCCTGTGGTGACATTAGAGGAGGATGTTCACTCTTATAGTCTGCTCTGACAGCCGTCTGTGACTGGAATCAAACACAGATACACATTTAGTTTAGTCCCCTCAACAAGAACCAACAAAACAACAGGGATTCAGTCAAATAGGATAATTTGTTAGCTCTGGCAGTCTACCGCAGAGTCTCATGAGGCATCAGAATTCTGGCTGTGCTCACTCAGGCCCACCAAACATTTATCCACATCTGCCCAAATTCAAGATCACGGTGAGTTATGATTGCGCATTAAACCACTGTGATGCAGCAAACGGAAAGATTCAGTGCTACTGCTCCCTTCAAAACATTCTGTACACAATACGCCACCCACACACAGAGCCTTTGTGTGCGGATCTGATTCTCAACATTTGTTTTGAAATTCTGCCGTGAAAAGCCACAGTGCTGAGTCGCTCTTTGAAGAGAGGTAGAACATGGTGGAAACTGCAGGATTTGTCCATCTGTGTTTTGGCCACACATGATTTATTGTGCTTAGCCTGCTTTTGGAGACTCTCCTTTAAATCGATTTTTTTCCCCCCTGCTATACCGCCGCCCTGCCTGTTGGCTTTGGCAGAAATATCCGCTCAGTTTATTTAACCTCAGCGTGATTGACAGCCCTTGTGTTGTGTTTGCTGTTGGACCTCGCCCAAGTGCAGCCCAGAATGCGACATAAAAACACAACGTTAAGCTTCCGAGGCTGGAAACGTGTGGTTCCAGTTAAATTGTCACTTCTGATCACTTTGGTTAATTGTGAAACAGCGGTTATTGTGTGTCCTCTTAGATCTGTCGCTGCTGTGCCAGTCGCTGCCCTCATAACTGCTTTTAAATGTTGAACAGAAGCAGGAGGAGGGCGAGGATCCTGCAGAGACAAGGATCAAGGATCTGTTTCTGTTTTCTACATCTGACAACAAACACAAGGCCAAAAGCACAAGACGCAAATTAGAGACTACGCCTCATCAACAATGTTCAATCAAGGCAGCATTTGTTTTTACATTAGGGTAAAATAAAATGCCTCAGTGGTTAGCTTTCCTGCCTCACATCCAGACTGACCCATGTGCTACAGCTTTTGTAGAATTTGCACGCTCTTGTCTTTGTAAATCACATGGATTGGAGTCTTCTTTTGTTTGCAGTTTGGCCTTTTTGTCTTAAAAAAGCAGTTATAACATCACAGTCACTAAGTTCATTGCGGAGATCTGGAAACAGCAACATCCCTAAAAAGAAGACGAGGGGTCAGACAACCACACGCTTAAAACAATCTCTTGAGTTGGCACAAACTGTCTGTAAATATTCATTACAGGCTGACTTCCTGGTTTCTCTTTGACCTGCTGCACTTGCCACATTTGTGCTTGCACACAGTTTTTTTCTGTTACCAGCATTTTGGATTGTTGAGATAAAATGGCCAAACCATTTGCTTGTTTACAGATCATCTGACCACTCATGGTTCTCCACTTGACTTCGGGCAGCAATGTGGCCACGCTCCCAGCCTTTAGCAGTTATTCCAGTGAGTACGACATTATCATGATGGACACAAATGATAGCCAATAAAAAACTGTATGCCTTCTGCCCATTGCATACTGAGATTTGTTCCAGCCTCTGGTGACCCTGTAGGTAAAGAATAGGAATGAATTACAATGCACTTAATAATGCGTTATTATCACTTGTGCAATTATAGTTGACGTGTTAATAAAAAATGGATTGAAATTAGCGGCAATTACAATAACCTACAGTCTACTTAACAGCCAGCTGTTGTGTGTGATGCCATTCATGCTCAAGTGGTTGTTGAAGTAGCTTAATCTGTAATGTCATTGACTTGTTTTAGTGTTCAGGCACAGTGATATTAGTCAAATAAATTGAAATCAAATGACTTGAGATGTGCTGAGGCAATTGCACTGTAGGCAGAGATGATGAAGCATTAGTTTGATCGCAGACTGCAATGAAGCGCGGTGCATTGTTAGCATTAGGCCTGCACTGGCCTGGAAACACACTGCACTACTCCAGCCTGCTCAGTTGTTGCATCAAGGACAATGTCGTTTTTACAAAACTACAGAGAAAATAAACCAAAAAGAAATGGCAGCTACAGTGTGCCATTCATGCAGCTTTTTCTTCTCGTCTCCTTCCGCTCCTTTCTTCTGGTCATTTCCGTACAGTGCAAATATTTTCTTAACATATCCTCCTGCTGTATATCTGATCTTCTGTCACTTTCTGTGAACACTTCGTGGTGTATGTACATTGTGCAATTGCCGTTTATGGGACATTGTGTGAGTAGTGGTCTGAAGCATGCAAAAAAAAGGCATTTGGATTATTTTTCCACATGGAGCATATGCCCACACACACACACACACACACACACACACTGGTCCAAACTCCCCCTGAAACACACACACTGAGCATTGTGTTCCAGGTTTTATTTTTTAACAGGGACATCTCCACTTGCAGTTCATTTCAGCAGAAAGAAACACAGCTGGAGCCTCTGGGACGCTAACAATGCCGTGGCAGTGACTGTGCCAGACACACACACATACACAATGCAACCATCCTGCAGGTCGTTGGACATCATTCAGTGACGCTGTTAAGGTACATTACACAGAGTGAAAAGCTTACCTCGCTCTTAGTGCAGTCTGCTCTGTTGTTGTAGTTACTGATGATTGTGCCATTTCTCTACCTTTCTGAAATCATTTACTTCCAGTGTATCCCAAAGATATGCAGCTCTCCCTCCAGCTATGTCCAAAGTTGTTGAGTGAAGCAATCCCTCACTGCAAATATTGTGTTTTCATTTATTTTCTTCAGCATTGCCTCATGTTTTGAATAAACTCCAGTTTCCAGTTTCATATCTTGAACTGAGTGTGATTTCAGAGACCCCCCTACAAGTTTGAATGGGCAGAGCAGATACAGTATATACTGCAGACTCTATGTTTGATTGCATATTGCGTGTACATATGAGACTTGTCAAATAGCCAACAATCTTCAATCTTCAAACGTCAGAATCAGCTGAAATGCCACCATTTCAACATGTGTATAGGAAAAAATACAAACTGGATTCACACAACCATGTCTCTGACAATAGATGACTACATTTTTTTAAGGATTGTGAAGATTAAGTAGGAGAATGTGAGAAATAGGGTCAAAAACACCAGCGTGCAATTTTGATAAACACTTGTGGATCTTATTGTTCATGCAAACTGTGAGCTCACACATCCGTTCAAGTCCGACCACAGAGCATGATCCAAACTCCAAAAAAAAAGTTTCCATTCTGACCTTACAATCTTTTCAGCAACCTCAGTTGAACCTCTTTGACACATTTGTTAGCGAACACTTCTGAGCAAACATTCGGATGTTTGACTTGACTGGACACGATCTCTCTGAACCCTCGGTCTCTCTCTCCTCTGCAGAGTCTTTGGCTCACACAGGGAGCATGACAACATCGTCGACGTGGATCCAGCAGAGATCCGTGGCGAGTAGTTTTAATTGCTTTAACACATCCATCACTGTTTGTTTATTAGTTTTTCATGCTCCGATGCCTCTTAGTTTTCATTAAAAATGTCTCAGAGAGAAATAAGTTAAGTCTCTAAGGCTCAGCCGAAATGTTTGATATTTACAGGTGGCATCTGTGGTTTGGGTCCAGCTCATTAGCAGGCTCATGGACTGATGTCAAGGGGCCCAGTTTGGTGCTGTTGCTTAAATGGAATGTGCGCGGGTTTTTGGCCAAATATTTCAAAAATATATAACACTTGCCTCAATGAGGGAATAGGGAGAAATCCATGAATCACACACACACTCACACACAGCCACTACTCTGGAGGACTACACTCGCCAGCACTTGATGAATCTAAGCTCTGCTATGACGGTGATCGCGGTCTAACTCTGGATAGGATGCTTGTGTGGTGTTGTGTAGTTTCTGCAGTGGGATTGCTGAGACGAGAGCTGACTCTCCCCAGCAGAATTATATGGAAGCAAAAAAATCTGTCAGTCAGCAGGCTGTCAACATCTTCTGACAATGTTTTCACTTTTTGGTCATCTTTTCTGCCAAAAATGTATTAATTTCCTGAAAAGTTTTAAGAAACGTGGCAACAAGACAAAAATGACGTCTGTAGTGATGAATAAAAAACAAAAGGTTCCACGTGCTTTATACATTTTACTGCACTATAATATATTGAAGGTTTCACCATGAATGCTATGTGAACCCAAAAAAGGTTTGTTTTAATTTAATTCAGAAAATCACAGTCCCTTAAATAGCCACACCTTCTTCCTTTCATCTTTGTGTCTCTGCTCCTTGATATTTATTTCATTTAATTGTGAAAGGGTGTCAAATAATGATTAAAAATAAATATTTTGAGCTAATATTCACACTTTAAAGGATAAGTCTGGTGATATTGAAATTTTTCTTACTGTCAGCCAGAAGTGTAGACTCGAGTCACGTCGCTTGGACTCAGATCACAATTTCTTGACTTTGGACTCAACTTGTCAAAATCAAAAAAGACTCAAGACTTTGACTTGAGTCTTTTGACGCGAAAATACTTGATACATAGCCCAAAGATTGAAAAGTGATTCTGTAAATGTAGTATATTATTAATCTGATGTTAAAATGGCATTACAGTTGGGGAGAGTACATGATGACTTGTTTAGGACTCAAAACTCAAAACTTGAATCGAGACTTCCTTGTCTTGACTTGGGACTTAAGTGCTAAGACTTGAGACTTGCAAAATGACTTGATCCCACCTCTGTTGTCAACAAATCTCTTAAAAAGACCATGATTGACAATAAATTGACTCTCCTAACAAGAGTTTATTTCTCTGTGCCTCAGACCTCCATTCTTACCATCATTAAAAACACATCAGTGAGCCATGCTGTTGCACTGACATGTTCCTTCATTACAGTGAATATTGGTACTGTAATTTATTTTGATGTAAACCATCCTACTGCTGCAAATAGCACACCAAATCTGCAGATCAAAATAAATTCCAACAAAATCACAATAAAAAAAATCCACACAGTTAACTCCTGTTTGAGTCATTTTTTCTAAAAAACAAAAACAAAAAACAAACCTACAGCACCCAGCTGATTCATGTAATCATAAAAAAATTAAAGAGATGCACCAAAGCATCACCATTTTTGCCTTTTTCAGGTGAGTTTTTGACAATAACAAAAGTATGGAAAATCACCAGCCTTATCCTTTAAAGTCATTTTATGGGGCAAATGATTTTACAAGCAAATATTCATAAGCCGCAACGACCCATGCAAACCCTAATTGCCACATCCCCTTTAAGCCATTTTTTTTCATGAAAACAAACACACATGTTCAAACACACACACACTTGACCTATGTGCCAAATTTCACCCTCCTAGGGTGAAAAATATGTCTGTCAAAGGGTAGGGAATAGAGCCAAAAATTGTTAAATAACTTCTTATAGATTCAAGTCATCTTTCCAGCGTCTGTGCTTAAACATGTAAAAACATCACCAGTGCTACATTAAATGAACTGCTGAGGTGTTTTTCTAGAACGTTAATTCATTTCAAGAAAAATCATGGTCCATAAAAATCCACATCCTCTTCCTTGTGTCTTTATGTTCTTATTACCTGCCTTTTATTTGAATTTAATTGGAAAATAAGCAATAAATACTAAATTTGTTAATGTTAGCGTTTAATAGTGTAAGCTGACGCTGCTTTAAAATTTACAGTTTTGCGTTATGTGGCAAATGATTTTAAAAATTGCTTAGTAAAGTATGTTTTAAGTACACCCTCCAGCTAGTACTGTACTTAGATTTTTATTTTAATTTGCTCCTGTCTATGCTTGTGCTCACTCACACATACATGTGTGTTTATATCCTTCACTGTGCTGCTGTATTATTCATAGGTAACAAAATGTAACCTGCCATTGGAGACAGATGGTCTGGCATATGTTCTGCTACCCGACTGCTGCCTCTTTGGACACAGTACACTCACACACACATGCACACGCACACACACACACACACACACACACAAACAAACAGAGGCCCTAAAGCTGGAGACCTGGTGTTCCTCAGCATCCCAGTAAGCCCATAATAAGAATGACGGTGACATTGTAAGGATTAACATCATGGCATTGTGGAGATACAGATGGGGTCTCAGCGTGTCTCTAATGAATGTGGTCTGTGGAGCCAGTAGATCTGTCTGCTGTACTGTATGTGCAGTGGTTTATACGCTGCAGCTCCACTTATTGACTTGGCCTCAGTTCAGGTCCCACTAAGATAAGTGCCAGGTGATGACGTGAGGGCTCTGCGGGTGTGACACACTTAGTTCTGAACCCCGTAGCTCCCAGCGAGCATGCTCCCTGTGTGTGTCTTTATAGTCCAGAGGGGGCCGGGAGCCAAGAGGTGACACATAGCAGCGGTGAGGAGAGGGCAAGGCTGTAAATAACTGATGGAAAAAGATAGCAGAGATCCACATAGGAGAAGAAGGAGTAGATGCTTTCAGCGAAAAGTTTGCTCCAAGAGTTTCTGTACATCCCCATTTAGCAGTGGAGAGAGTTAGGAAGGGGAGAGGACAGTGATGGCTACAGTTGTCCAGTCTGGAGATGGGTAGAGATGAGTGGAAGCACAGAGACGGGGAGCATCCAGAAAGAAAGGCCGGAACGCTTGCGTTCCCCGGAAGACCGCGTCCCCCCAAAGTAAGCCACCTGGGCTGCAGAGAGAGAGGCGAAACAGAGGGCAGGGAAAAGTAAGCCAACATCTGCCTCTTTATAGCTGAAAGAGAGCTCATTCACATGGAGGAGTTAGTCATGCAAGACAGCGGGGTGCAGAGAGGGGACACGGTCACAGGAATGTTAGCACCTCTAAGCCTTGACTCAAAACCAGAGTAATTAAGGCAGCTTAAGGCATCTCATTCTCTGGCAGTGCTTCCTTTGTTCTCTTGAGCTTGGTAATCCAGCTAAGTCTACCCTGACTCTGCCAGGACCACTCACCCACACAGGCTGACCCATCATCGTTGGGCTCAAAGCCCTGGTTGCATCTCCTCTTGGCGCGGCACTTATAGCTGCCATAGGTGTTGGTGCAGACGGGGCGGTCAGAGGGGCACACAGTGGGGAACTGGGTACACTCATTTTTATCTAAGGGAGGGGGAGGCGAGGAGGGAAGGAAGCACACTTTTTGTCTTGATTTTAAAAAAAGGATACAAGCATAGAATGGTCAACAGATACGTCTGTGCAACTTACCTGTGCAGCGGCCATTCTCATTCAGAGCAAACCCATGGCCGCACTGTAAGACACAGTCAGTGTGATTAGACACATGAATAACAAATCCTTCAGAGGAGCTCAATATGATACTTAGATCGTGTGTAGGATTCAGAGGTTGTCTGCACACGGCTCTAAACATGCAAGTGGCTGAGCCGGCAGCTAACAGCGCTAACATTGCTAACAAAAGCAAAGGCAACAGTGCTGACAGAGCTAACGGTGTTAACAAGGGTCATATGAGCGCAATTCAGAGCAGCTGCTAGAGCTCTTCTTGATCTCAGGTTTGCTGTGTTGTAATTTGACTAAACTTAAATAATCAAGGTCTGAAAACTAGACTATAACTCAGAGATTTTCTTAAACACACAATTATGTATAAGAGCAGGTAAAGCACACATCATGTCAGTTGATATGGTGCTCCTGTTTCCAAAGACATTTTCAATTTAATTGGCACAAACCAGGCAGCACAGCAAGCTGTCACTAACTCTGTGTTCCTTTGAGCTCCGTCATCTCAGTGCAAAGCTTAAACTACCTGTCTGACTTACCACTGCAAGCAGGAGACATTTCCCAACTCTGCGCATAACGGCTAAGCTAACTCTACAGAGCCTAACGATCTTTGAGATGATGAGACTTTAGGATTCCTATGACTCACTGCTGTACCTCTATTTCCACAGTGGGAGTGACTTCCTCCTCATCTCTTGGATAGTGGATCTCCAGCACTGTGTTGACGTCTGAAGGCTCCAGGGGTCGAGCTGATGAACGGCCGTCTGGCCAGTACACCTCAACATTGGTGGCGACGTCCTTACCTGGTCAGACATACAGGACAGACACAACACACACAGAGGGACATTCATGTGTCCTTTTAGTGACTCTCGAGGGGTCATGAAGCTTTCTCCTTCTTTTGTCTTTCACTGACAGGGCGGCACGCTCCTCTCTTCTCCTCTCTCCATTAACTGTTTTAATCAGGCAAAGAGAAAGCCCCTCTCCAGAGGGCCTCTGCAGCTCTTAATTAAAGTGGCATTTCTAATGTAAACAGATCTTGAGTTACCTTGCCAGATGGTGAGCTGCTCAGCAGGTGTGCTGCCTGAGAGCCAAAGAATATTTCACCTGTTCTGTGTAACACACCCCCTCATTTAGTGCTGAGGCATGTATCTCACATGATGCTTTTTGCAAGAGGTCTGTCCTGAAGCCACAGTGTAAAGAGTTTGCTCTTTGGGTGTGTTATGAGTAGTTGAATTAAAATGTAGGGCCTCCAGAGTTGATCTGTGTTTCGACAGTCCTGATACAGGGCAGAGCCATGAAGCAGCAGAAGAGCTCCCAGGCCTAGATGACCACCAGCTGACACTGCTACGAGGGCAGAGGGAGACAAGGAGCTGGTTCCTCAGAAACCAGGCCCGAGTCCAGCTGCTGCACCTGTCCTCCAGTCTCCCATGGGTGTCCAATCAGGCTGAAGGTATTAAAACAATGCTTTCCACATGGAGTTTTCTTTCTGTTAATTTCTCTTGTCTATCTCTCACCCAGTGCTGAAAGGGTTAATCAATTCATCAATCATCACTCAAGAAGTCTGTTATCAAGTCAAAATGCCAATCATATGCTGGTTTCAGTAGACCCACTTACATAGCCTGTTCAAGACAGGAATGTGACACTGTTACTCCACCTCACCAGCTTTATATAAGGTACGATCACGGAATGGGGGTATAGAGTTGTCTCGCCTTTAAGTTGGCAGCGTAAGTAGAAACAGCGCCAAATCGACCTTTGTGTAAAAGGGACCACTGGCAGGACAGGACCATGGATGGGACAAGTGTGATGTTGGATCACGTGTTATGTGTGCAACGCACTGCCGGGAGATTTAAAAAGCAGCTAGTAGCAAGTTTGTCGCTAAATCAAAGAAGAAGAACAGCAGCAAAAAAAAAAAAAGCAAAGGTGGTGAGAAGAGACTTCCTAGCGGCCCTATTGCGTGATCTCTGTATATAAAGGGCTAATGACTCAAGGTTGATGAATTGCTGCTATTCCCAGATTTAGATTATTGTAAAAAAAAAACAAAAAAACATAATTTACTTCAAGGCTATGGGTTAAACAAAACATGCAATCTAAAGATGACACTATGAGGTTACAGGTTCAGTCCCTTCAACTGTTTTGTGTCCTTGTTGAAGTAAAAACTTACCAAGGCCAAAGTGGGCGACAGGCTCCATTTCACACAGGTACCCTGAGCCACCGTCAATGATCCGAGTGTGTGGGCCGCTCTTTTTAGTGTACAAAACCACTTTAGCTCCTCTGGCGAAAGCACCAAACTTGGTTCGAGGAATCACTCGCAGCCAGGCATTCGTGGCCCCCTAAGACACAGACAGAGAAAAAAGAGGGAAGGTCTAGGTTAAGATTACACTATAATGAGTGTCAAACTGATTTTTAAGCTTCTAAGATGTCTCATTCACACTCACCTGGTTGACTTTGTAGACAGAGAGCGGCTGTGCTGCACTCTCACCGTGAGAGATCAACAGTTCCAGGCGTCCATCACCGTCAAAGTCCGTGGCAACAGCTCCTGGAGATCCATCACAGCAATGATGCAACTAAACAGTTCAGGAAACAGCCTACATAACATTTATTACCCTCTTGCAGGGAAACATAATGTCCCCACAGTCATGGAACTAATTATGTGGAACAGGTCTTATTTTCTTTTAATAAAGCACATGAGGAAACCCCAGTGGAGCTCTGCTGCCATCTAATGGTAAGATGTTGGAACAGCAGACATGAGGCTTGTTCCTGCAGTGTTTAGAGCTGTCTGTCCCGTCACACTCACCGGTTCCTCGCCCTTCAGGCTCTGATGCCTCGCCAACATTCAGCTCTTCTATCTGAGGGTCTCCGTGCTCTCTCCTGCTCACCCTATCAAATCAACATCACAGCAATTACTCATCAAAACACTGTAAAATATTAATACCAGCGGCACTATATACTGTATAAGCAGTGTTGGAAGGTAAGTTCATTTACTCAAGCTCTGTACTTAAGTACAGCTTTGAGGTACTTGGACTTTACTTGAGTATTTTGGTTTTATGCTACTTTATACTCTATTGTACTTTGATGCCACTACATACAGTATATTTGGCAACTACAGTCACAAGTTAGTCTACAGATTAAGATTGTACATACAAAATATGTTATAAGTTTTCAAGAAATAATTGTTATAAAGTAAACTACCCAACAGTACTTAAAGTAGTTAAATTTAGCTCCCTTTGACAAGCTACAGCATCAAAATGTTGCTTTTTATGCATCAGTGATAATGCTTAAGTAATATTTAATTTTTTATTTTGAATGGAGACTTGTATGGAGTATTTTTGCCAGGTGGTATTGCTACTTTTACCCACTATTATTTGTCATGGCATTTATATTTTATACAAATTATTAACAATGAGGTCGTATTTTTTTTTATTCTCAATTCTATGCACAATATAGATAGTTCACATAGCCTGCACATAGATGGGGGAATACATAGATGTGGATTTCAGGGTGGGACGCAGGAGAAATTTAACCCTTAATATTTAGAACATGTGCATCTGTCCCCACACCCCCAATAAAAACATGAGGTGTTTGATGCCCAGACTTTTCAGGCTCAGAACCCCCAAACCTGTTTCATATTGATTTTAATTTATTTCTTATTTACTCATCATATTATTTAATTTAATTATCACTTTATAACTGCAATATTTCAGTTTCTATAAAGCGCTTTGGTCAAAAGTTATCATTTTTTTAAAGGTGCCCTTGAGTTAACTGTCTTCAGAAAGACATTACGCACATTACCTTAAGTGCCTTTACCTTTAGTGACAAAGCATTTCGATATCCAAGTTTCCTCAAGTTATAATTTCATTTCACAGCGCACTAATGTGCTGATCCTGGCTGCTGAACCCCTCAGCTCAGCTAAATATTGATTAGCTGTATTGAATTAATTATCTTGAGCACAATAGTTTAAGCTTTTTTTTTTCCAGTGCCAGAGAGCAGAGTTAAATTAGCTGATTCATCTTCACACTAGACAACGGCAGAGCCAGGGGCTGCGGAGCAGTGACCCCTGTCGGACATCCCTGTGTCCAGAAAGACAAATTCTCCTCCAGTGACCTGGCCTGCAGGAATATTGTGATCCAGGAAACCTCTGGGGCTTACACTGATTATTGATATTCAGTATGAATTGACCCACCAGCTCATGGCAACATTCATCATGACGTCTGCATCCTGTTCAGAAAAATATGCCAGATCAGATTTTAATTCAGACAGGATGGGTTTATTCTACTATTAAGTCCCAACAATTGATATGTATCATATATTGCATTTGAGAGCTGAGTTCATTAATATTATCTAGAGAGGAAGCCAAACCGTGAGCCAAAAAGAGACCTAAAACTGTCTTAATGAAAGATTCATTCATGTGTGGAGGAGGAGGCGGGATGCCAGACTAGATAAGTATCCTTGGCTGGGAATTTTAAATTCTTCTCAGCTTCCAAGCCCAGTTTTAGAATATTAAATCAAGACACAAGAGTAGTCCATTAAGCTCATGATCGAAGTGCTATTAAACTTACTATCATACTTATATGTGTGTGTGTGTGTGTGTGTGTGTGTGTGTGTGTGTATGTATGTATATGTTTGTGTTGTGTTTTTCTGTGTGAGTACCTAAAGAGCCTGTTGGCGGAGGGGCCCCTGTAGGCGATGTTATTGAAGAAGACTTCCAGCTCGTTGTCATTGTCAAAGTCAGCAACCATGACAGTGCGAACCGGGGATGGCATGGAAAACTTCTGGGATGCTATGTCCTGAGAAAAAAAAAGTGAACACATGGTACATCAGTGAAACACACACATATACACGCACATGTGTACATGTACAGATGCCAAACACATGCAGGAAGTGTTCTTTACTGCCACACTCATGACATATATGTCTATAAGGACATTTACGTCACACCTAATTTAGTTGGTTTCTTTCATATAATTCTATTTTGTTTTTTATTATTGTCATTTTTTATTTAGAGTCTTAGACTGTATAAAAATAATGGACATAGTCACCATGACACCACCCATTGGTCTGTGGACTCCATTTTGAAACATCAACTTTGGCATTTTGGTCGTTGCTGTCTTTGATTTTTGGAGCCAGAAGTGATCAGTGGCGACCTTATTTAGATGAGAGGGTGGATCTGACTCACAGACTGTGATGACGCCTCACAGGCAGCCTGTCACTCAGAGTAGCCACACCTTAAATATGCTTAAGCATGTTTATTACTGCTGTGAAGTTGGGCATTTTAACCAGCCTGTTCTTTTCTTCAGTTCGGCAAATACTGACGCTTTGTCACACCCCTTGGTATGTGTGATGTCGATGCCCAAGGCAGCCCTTAACATGTTTATGAGACGCACCAGGCTTTTATCTAACTCCAACATAAACTCATCCCATCCCACACTTGAAGCTGAAAGCAAATGACATAGTATTAAGAGCGAGAAAGTCTATGTAGGTTGGGAGGAACCGCAGTTGTGTCGAAGTTGTGATGTGTAATTTAATTTATGTACAGTTGTTGCACACTGCCGATACTCATGTGATGTAATTACACAGCGTTACATCATTGTTATGTAACAAGCGTATTTAAGCCCCATTTCCACCAAACACTTTCGGTGACCAAAAGTAACCTTTCAGACATGGTACCTAGACCCTGGGTCCGTTTAATGTTTCCACTGCAAACAGTACTCTTAAATGTGGGCAAGGTTGCTGTCACTCACTGCTTCATCCAGCACTTACTGTATTTCCTTCTTTATCAGTCAGCACCTCGTTTATCATCCACAGAACAGGCTGCACGCCGTCATTTTCAGAACAAACCAGAACAGGCTAGCTCGGGGGTTTAGTGTTACTATAGCCCACAGGAACGATGCTATGCAACGTTGGTGTTTTTTTTCTCAGAGTGAGGATTGGGATATATGTAGTTCACATAATCCTGTTGAAATTAATATATATTCTAAAATGCTTGGAGATGCACTCAATATTAAAAGCGTACATCATATAAAATTTAAAGTAATGGTCAAAGTTGTCACGGTGAAATTTAAGGTGTGTAACACAACAAGTAAATGTTCTACCTTAAAAGTCGCCGGCACTCAACCAAGTGAATAAAGTTTTTTTTTCTCTCAGTCTACAACTGCTGTTAGAGGCAGCAAAACATCCTTCCATTTTATAGTTACAATTTACTAATATATGTAAAATTCTCCACAGTATGAACAGTGGTTACAAAACCAGCCACAACTCAGCCCTGAGCAGAGTGACTGTCCGCTATTGACCAATCAACAGACTGCAGTGTTCACAGATCCACCTTTTAGTACCGGATCTGTGTGCTAGGTACCCCAACAGAGGGGGGACCAAAAATGGGGACGGTACGGAACGGTTCCATTGGTACCATACACAACTTTTCACAGTGGAAATGCGGGGAAAAAAAGCATACCGAATTGACCTGTGCCACACTGTACTGCTTGGTGGAAATGGGGCATTATTTTAATCCAACGCATGATCTCCTTTCTAAACCTAACTAAGTAGTTTTGTTGCTTAAACCTAACCACAACCGTTTCACAAAATTGATCATGTGTTACAACATGTTTCAGCTGTATGTCACAGAGATACATTAAAGGTTGTCTTGTGTGTCACTATGGGATGCTAAGGGGCATGACAAAGTGTCAGTATTTGACGAGCTGGGAATGAAAATGTTTGGGGTTTTTTTTTTAAACATGGATGTCAATTGAAAACAAGGATGTCTCACTTTTGGAGCCAACTCAAGTGGTCATTTAAAGAACTTCAGTTTTTGGCACTTCTGCATTAGCTTAATTTTTTTTAGCCCTGGATATTGACGCTTGGTACGGGCAAGGTTTAGGGTTTTTTAGTAATAATCCAACGCTCTGTGAACGTACAGTAAGTCATTTTTGTTACTCTATATGCTGATGACAACATATTGGAAAGATTTGGCCATGAACAAAGGGTATTTTGTTCTGATCTGTCACATCCACAGAAGAGTCGGGTCCATGTCATTGGTTCGACATCCCATTAGTCCGACTGTCCGCGGTGCTGAACGGCTCGTGGCGGGCGTATGGTGCGCCGCGACCGGCTTGAGGCGGAGCAGACTCACGGCTTATGTGTTATGTGTTTCTTTTTCATTTTAACCCACACCATGATCTTTTCCTGACCCTAACCAAGTGGTTTTTGTGCCTAAACCTAACCAGACCTTAACCACAGGGCATCATGATGATTTCAGAACGGACTTAGGAACAATGAGTTTAATATGGTCGGAACAATGGGCTGTCGAACCAATGGGCAGTTCCCAGAAGAGTCAGGGGTTCAGTGTCTTGCTCAAGTTTACTACAAATCTACAGAGAAAGATGTTTGACTGTGCAGAACACCAGAGACCATCTGTATCCAAGGATTTTCAGTAGAACCTGTTGTTATAATGGCTTGCATCCGATGTTTTCAGTTTCACATGTGAACAGGTGATGTGAGCTGAGTCAGTGGTTAGGGAGACGGTTTCATAACCTGAAGGTCACAAGTTCAGTCTCCACAACACGTCCATCAATAATCAGTCCTTGAATTAAAACGCTGATCTGTCATCTGCTCCCTCACTCACTGTAAGTCACCCTGGCTAAGAGTAGTGTCGTCTAAAGCCTAAAGAAAAGAACAAAGGCCCTTTTTTACACTGTCTGGCATCAAAAAAGTGGACTGTAGCTCTCCTGCCCGAAAAAAGTCTCCTCAGCAGTGGAGTTTTTGCACGAGAAAGTAACGGATATCTCCTCGCTTCGGTGACACGGTGATAAGTCGGGGAAGAGTTATAGAGCAGCCCTTCACTCCCTCCAGTATTTACTCCCTGTTTTAATTATAAGGCTCATAAAGCTGAGGGTGGGGAGGGCTCACAGTGACCTTCTGCTTCTCAGGTGAAGGAGAGGGGATGGCCAACTGAGGGCCACAAGGGAGGGAGGGACAGTTCTGCATTTACTATATCGGAAGGTGGATGAATAGATGTGCCATAAGGAAAGAGAAAGGGACGCTCACCAAAACTATTATAGAGCAGAGACGTGAGATTTATCGGATCAAAGAGGAGAAAGTTTGAGAAATAAAATAAAAAATATTCATAAGTTTTGTAGATTTCTTCCAACAATGTTTTTATATCATAGATGAATATTATTAATGATATAATAGTCCTTTATTATACCATTTGTTTGGAATAATAATGTAAATAACAGATTATTCCTGCTGTGTACCTACTCTTGGTACACAATTACTGAGACATTAAAACTTATTTTCCATCTCTTTAAATACGTATTGTATACATGCGGGTGTGTTTTTGCGCATGTGTTGAAGCTACTGCAAGGAAAACCTTGGCAGTAGATTTTAATTAAAGCACAAACAGGCCTAATCTGCACTTTCCACTACCCAGGCAAGCTGCTGTTTCAGCCCAATTTAATTAGCGGTTTACTGGAGTGATACAACAGCTTCATTATTCAAGCCAAAGGTCAACACGGCTAGTAGGAGTGTCGGTCTGTGTGGGGGAAAGGGGTCTTAAATGTGTTGTGGGCTCGTGATTTAACAATCTGGGTTTTAAAAAAAAACATCGGCAAGCTAATTCAATTTGTCTTTTGTGTGTTTGTGTGTGCATTGTAGTGCATTCTGTGTGTGTGTGTGTGTGTGTGTGTGTGTCATGCTCATGGAATTGTCTCTGGGCTAAGCATCACACATTAACCCCTTATCTGACCCCTATAAAGATGTCTGCCGTGACATTTATCTCTTTGGTAAAAGATGCAGACGCAGGTGCTGACAGATAGATCACCAAGCACGAAACCTCCGCAGATTTACACGCAGCTGAGCCCGTTTCTGTCTCTGCCGCTATTAACCATACCACACAAAGACATGCACACTGCTGGCTGTCTCACAGGAGTTGTGCGTCGTCGTAGATTGAGTGAATCACCACCCATCCGTCTTTGAATCCCACTCAATCCTTAAAGTGGGCCAGCACTGTCTTGTGCTAATTCACTAGCCATCCGTTAGCATTGATAACTCTCGTGATTCACAGAGTTAATAGGTGAGACTTGCTGTCTTTGTGCCGCTTGTTCATTAGACATTGATTCCGGAGAGAAGAAGAGGAAGAAGAGAGCGCATCACTCTGAAACTCTTGTGCATCATTCTCACCATCCTGAGAGAGGAATCACTGGACACACTGAATGAGTGCTGGTCCCTCTGGCTTATTCACAGACCTACAGTACCTGTGAACAGTTTTCATTGGTGTCATGATCCTGAGTTTTTGTTTGTTGTCCATTGCCTGTTTTATTTTTTAGGGTCCCTCCTTGTGTCATGTCTGGTTTTACTACCTGTCTTTGTGTGTCTTCCCACCTTAGTGATTGTCTGCCCCGCCCTGATTTGTTTCACCTGCTCCTCATCAACCTTGCGTTCACCTGTCCCTTGTTTATACACTCCTTCACTTGTGTGTGTTTTCCTGGTCGTCTGTTTTCTTTCCTTGTTTCCAGCATTACTTCTCACTGTGCTGCGCTTTCTACTTGCGTCTCTTCTGTTCCTCATGCCATCCCGATTTGTGCCCGGCTTAGTTGTTTGTTTGTTGTCTTGTCATGAGTAGCTACTTTCACTTCAGTAATTAAACAAAGGCAGGGCACATGCATTACACTGTAGTGTTTAAAGCAAGACTGGACAGAAACTTGTAACAATGTAATGCAATGTCTCTGTTTTGCAGCTAAGCCGATATAATATTGGCTAGAAATAAAGACTTGTGTAGCGCAACGTCAGGAGGTTATAGAGATGGTGGGAGAGTTGGCCGTTTATTCCTGCTGAGTGTGTTTTAGCGTAACTTGTTATCCAGTTAGAGGCAGCAGCTAAGATAACTTTTGGGCCGTATAGAGACCCCATGGTGCCATATTTTGGGTGTGCTTTTGAACCACTTGTACCTGACTATGAATACAGTGATAATGACATGGAACAACAGTAATATTTTGTGTAACGTATGTTTCTGATTTATTGGTTGAAAGCTAATTATCATCTATTAAATTGTCAGAGGTAAACAAAAGACAGGCACATGCATTATATTATAGTGCTTAAAGCAAGGCTAGACAGAAGCGTCTAACAACGTTCTGCCATGTCTGTGTGTTTTGCAGATCAAGACAAGTAAAGGAAGAAAACTATAAAATATTTATTCAAGTGTGCAACACTTACTTTAGGTTGGTTTTTTTTGTCATGAGTACTTTCACACAGGAGGCGAATATCACGTAGCAAAAAAGCAATGTAGCTTTTGGGGGAACAAAGTAAATTTGGCACCATGAATAACCAATCTACCAATCCTGTTGTGTGGAGCAGACGTCACACCACACCAGGGCGGATCTGTTGATCATTTTTGTTGCTAAGCACCCTGTATATTATCACGGCATCCTAAAATATGTCCGTAACTGGCTGTGATAGAGCTTCAGCTCCAGTTTGAGGCAGTGGAATTTTCCATCTCTTTCTCCACCTTGTAAAATGGGATGTACCTAAAATAATTTGTGGACTGAGGAGGAGGACGAGGACAAGGTTATCATCACTGGATGATGTTGAATCCATCATTTTTTTTTCTAAAGAATGGGCTGGGGCTAATCTATTAAGACCTTTTTGTTAAAGAAGTGTGGTATGAATCAATTTGATGCAAAATATTAGCAGGTGAGAATTTTCCATTTTTATTCGCCACGCTACTGCTGTGTTAAGGCATTAAATCTCCCTTGTTTTTAATCTTCATACAACTATTTCCAACACTTTTTTGTATGTGCCACATCCTTATTCATATAGCCTTTCCTCTCTCTGACAGCAGCCTTTTCACCTTACCTTTGAGTGTGAACATTTTGAGCAGGTAAATGCACTAGTGATGCATCAAACCACTGTGTTCGTGTTGGTGTTTGTATAAGTTGTCAAATACCAGGAAACACATCTGGGCCCACCTTAAACTTTTGTTTGCGATTATTCAGCTGAATGTATAGGCGATGGGGTCCATTCCAGTTCCCATAAACGATGTCTGTCTTGCCGTCACGGTTGAAGTCTGCCAGAGCCACCCCTCTGCCATGCTGCATGGGGTCCTCCACACCTACAGGTGCAAGATAAATACACTTATACCTACCTTGTGTATTGTTTTTGCAGGGTGTCTAGAATTAACTGATCTTAGGCCATGATTTGTTAAAGTGTACATGTTCCTCTCACCAGCCTGCTGCGCCACATCAGTAAAAGTTCCATCTCCATTGTTCTTGAACAGGAAGTTGGGTCCGTACTCATTGTCGCAAAACACATCGGACAGGCTTTGACTGACAATCGGACCCGCCACGACACCTCGCCCCCCTGCACAAACAGAGACAAAGAGATGAGGTTTAAAGGTAAGAGAAAATTTGTCAGTTAAAAAGAGGGTGAACAGACTGTTTTAGAAGAAAAAATGAAGCATGACAGGTGAAACAACAGAGAGAACAGAGGCAGAGAGATCAGCACCATAACAAAAGTGAGCAGCAAGAGATCATTACTGTCTTTCCAGGCCATTTCCTCTGGGGCAGGTCTTTCTGCTGACACAGACACCGACTCTGATGGGCCACACACACACACACACACACACCGACACTCAGATAAACACACCTAGGTATAAGTGCAAACAAATACAAAGACGCAACACACGCTGAGAATCTTCTGCGTTAACCAAAAGCTAACAGTAATTTCCTTATGAAAAGATCTTTGCGACTGTTCAATACGCTCTCAGTATCACCCCAGGATTTTCCAATGACATTCTATAAAGTGAAGTGTCTCACTAAAGTGTCTCATCTGAGACCAGTGGAGTCTAATTATGGAGTTGAAAGGGCTGTGATTGCCCTTCCAGTATGCAGAGTCAGTGCTGTGAGTCAGGACTCGCTCCTGATTTACTGGCCCGCTCCATCAGTCCAGACAAATATCACTCGCCCCCTATGGCCATAAACCACTAACGTCTCTCCAGAGATATGTAACCATTAGATATACAACTTCACTGCCTGTCCCTCTGCTCTGATTAACGGCAGTTTGATGACAAAGCCATCCACCATACATCATTCACAGTGATTCTGGGCCGGCTCACTCTGCCCCTCTGGTGGCTTAGATGACATTCTGCATGTAAAAAGATTCGCGGATGATGAAGATTGATTCTGTTATGCTCAAACACAAAGTCGTCTCCCATTTCCAAAACTTACTCAGACATCAGCGTCAAGGACTTTTCAGTGGTTACAAGCGAGGGACCGCAGAGGCAGCGCTGTTATCAAAGAAACAAATCACGGTGAAATCATTCATTTTGGCATTTATTGTTCTCCTCTTCTATACCAAAACAAATATCCATCACAGGGTTAAGTGAAGTGTTGATCCAAGCCAGGGAAGGGAGCTGAGGTGCAATGATGAATTTCAGTGCTGCTTGTGAGGTAAAGAATCTATTTCAAGGTCATTCATTCAGTTTCAGAAGCATTTAAATGGCAGCTCAAATCTTTATTTTCCCACGTGAGCTTATGCAGCAAAGCAGCTTTAAGAACAATAAAACGCATTCAATATTTAAGACATCAGGAGGCATTAAAATAGTGAACACAATAAAAATACAACAAATGGTCAGAGAAATAAAAAAAACACTGCAGCAAATAGGATACAGTGCGAGTCTTAGATGGGATGTCAGAGCAGTGTTGGAGTGTAGTGAAACCAGTGGTTTAATTACATTTTTTAGTAGCTTGCCACATTAATATTTGCAAAGTGATTTAAATAGTTAAATTACTTCTTTGCCATTTTTGTGTAGTTAACGTCTGGCACTACACACAATTTTGGGTCATGAAAGGAAAGGGATAATTATGTATATTTATTTTGCCATTGCTTTTCTACTGTAGTTAAGCCCCTTTGACCACAATTAGTCAGGCGTATTGATTATTGCTATTTATTAATGAATGTTCAGAGAAATTGTTGCATGCTATTTTAGAAGTAACTTCGTTGACTGAGTGGCCTTGCTTGGTGCAATACCCCCATTTGGACTCAAGTTTCTGAAGGCAGGTGTCTGACTAATGGACATTGAATTCAAAATCAAAGCGGGCATTCCTTGCACTTTGCCATGAATAGTAGGGTATTTTTTTATTTTTCGGTTTATATACTCTAAAAAATGATGCATAGGGTTAGTGGATGACACTTAAAATTAGGAAATTTTTCAGCATAAAAAAATTATGTTTGTTTCATTAACATGTTTTAGTCAGTTGACAACGTATTTTAAGAAGCTGGTCAAAATCAAAAACATTTTTGAGTGGGGTGAAATTAAAATAAATAAGTTGGAGTATCTTAAATAAAACAGTTTGACCACTAAATATCAAAACAACTTTTGGGTAAATATTAAGTTGGTTCAACATGTGTTTTTCAAGGTCAAAGCAAATCATGTTGGTTGTACTAAATGAATTGATTTCGTCAGATTATAAAAGACTCAGGATTAACTCAATTTTTAAATTGAACCAGTGCACATTTTTTGAGAGTATGACATTACCAAGTGGCCACTTTTTGCAATAAACTCTGTGGAGTGGCTTATTTTTGCTATTGGTATTATACAGAGTAGTTAAAACTACATATTTTAAGTCACTTAAACAAACTAGATTTTGCCCTCAGGTAGCTTTGATGTTGTTCAACTTTTTCCAGTGTAAAGTGATTGGGAGCTTGCAGAGCTCAACAGCCCATTGGTTCGACATCCCATTGTTCTGACCATATTAAACTCATTGTTCCGAAGTCCATTCCGAAAATCATCATGATGCCCTGTGGTTAAGGTCTGGTTACTTTTAGGCACAAAAACCACTTGGTTAGGGTCAGGAAAAGATCATGGTGTGGGTTAAAATGAAAAAGAAAGTGACAAACACATCAGCCGTGAGCCTGCTCCGCCTCAAGCCGGTCGCAGCGCACATATTCGTTCAGCACCGTGGACAGTCGGACTAATGGGATGTTGAACCAATGGGCTGTCGGACCAATGACATGGACCCGGAATACAACAGTTAACAGCTAGTTTTCAGAGGACTGTATCTTCCTTAAATGGATGGATTTGGCTTTTTAGGTGGTTTGTGGAAAGTTGCTTCTCACCAGTGATTTTGTTGGTCACTTACGTCCACCTTACGAACCAATCAGTAGGGGGAGCAGGAAATGAATCTGTAAAATAACTCCAGCAACTTCCTGTCAACTTTAACAACATTTAACCTCTGCAGAAAACACACTCTCTGTTTCCCTTTCTGGCATGTACAGTACTATGATCAGAATGACTGAGCTGATTTTGCTATAGTGACGTCAATGCACCTGTATTCACACCTTCTGACATCTGGGAGAACCACACCAGGCCGTGATAGATGCCATCTCTGGGCTGTTGAGCTGGTCTGATGTATGTGTGTGTCGCCCTTCGCCTTCGCTTCCCTGTGACTTTGACTGGAGTAAACAGCTGACAGGGCCAAAAGAGCCCACTAACACTTCTCTCTCTCTTTCTTCTCTCACCCTTACACTCATCATGTTCTCTTTCATCTTTTACTTTTTCTTTTTTTCTCTCTCTTGGCACCTCCCCAACTCTTCCTCACTCGCCTCCCATCTCACACCCTCTCTGTACTGAAGGCCTATATTTCAGACTCCATGGGTACAATGAGCACATGCTCCTCTGAGGATGTCTGTGTAAATCAGACTGAAGGTCCAGCAGTGTTGGGTGATGGTCTATGTCACACACACACACTCACACACACACACACACACACACACAGTAATTTCTTCATACCCACCAGTGAGCTTGCTGACTCCGGCCTGCTCTGCCACGTTGGAGAGGGCAATGACGCCCTGTGAAAGATCACTCGCTGCCTCATCCATTTCAATGAGAGCGTGAGGACCCACGTTGCCACTGGCATAGTTGGCTATGTAGATGGCATAACGGCCTGTACCCTGGGGAAAAAAAACAAATATGATTTACATAAATTAATATACTGTACTTATATATTTAATATACTTCGCATAATTAGAACCTGAAACAGCATGCGTAGCTGAGTTGATAAATAATTTGATGATTCTGCAAAACCCTTAAAGGCTCGTTTCACCCAATGTACAGAAAAAACACATATTTTTCACCTTCCCTTTGTGGTATATAGACACTTGCACAAATTTTTGAGATATCTGTCTTTTAGATTTCTGCTGCCACCCAGGTATAACGGAGGTCGATGGCTATTTAAACAATTCAACAGCAGCCTCTCTTTACAGAAACTGTCTTGGTTGCTCTGAATAAACTACAGACCTCAGTCTTTTTGGAGCTCCTTTTACCACAGTAATGAGGACACTGTTTTTGGAAAGACACATTGCTACTAATTGTTTTTAAATGTAATTATCTTACTGCTGTACATTATAGTCAGAGATCTAAGACTAGTGATAACATGTTTTTATTTTATTTTTTTATTCATATTTGTATCTTTGGTAAATTGTCCCTTTAAAACATAGGGCTACTTCTGTTTTTTTTGTTATTGTCTTCAAAGACCAAATCCAGCAAGTGTTCGGCGTCCGTCTTTCAGTCCCTCCGGTTCCTAAATATATTAATCTGTCCATTTAAATCTGTAATAATAGATTTTTATGGCCACTTGGGGACAGTGGAAACAAGTTGTAACTTTTAAGTTGTAATAGTGAACTTTCAACACACTCTCACTCCGACCTCCTCACATATTGACGTTCACATGCGACATAAAAGGTACCCTGGGTGCCTTGTTTGCTGACGTTATGGGACACTGTATCAAGTTCTGTCTGTTACATGCGTTGTCTTCTTTCAAGATACACTTCAGTTTTCACAGGAAATATACGTCGGTACTACACTGCAAATTGATGTTTTTTTTTCCTCCAACAAGTAATGCACGTGCTTGGGTTTGGGCAACAAAAACATAGATACGTATAGGTTTAGGAAAAAAGAGCACGGTTTGGCTTTAGAGTCTTACAGGACGTGAACGTCACTCTCTTGGGTGAAAGTCGATGTTTGTTGGACCTATCCACCACCCCTCCGGCCTGCCCATGTTTCTCTCTGATGCCACAGAGTGCTTTTAAACTATAACAGCCAGTTGCAGTTATAGTTTAACGGCCGGCCTTAAAGGACGCCTTTTTTGTTGACACCACAAGTCACTACCCACGTAGTCTGAGTGGGCGGAAGTTCGCTGCATAGATCAGCCTCTCATTGGGCAGAACGAGCCACCCGCTGAAGTCCCACCCTACCACCTCCGGTTGCGTAGCAGTTTTCAACACGTCCTTTACTAACTTTTGCGGTGTTTGATCTTGCAGGGATGTAGCCATTTTTCTGCCATGGTTCACATCCTGTAGGTGATATTTTTGTGGGCGTGTTACATCAAAACCTGTTTCCACCCAGCAATATTTTTGCAAGCGCACCGTTGCTGTGGCACCACCAAGAACGATTGTGATTGGTTGAAAGAAATACAAGCAGCCGGGGCGTTTTTTTCTCCAATCTTAAAGTGAGAGTCTGCCAAGCCAGACCTTTCTTTTCTTGAGAAAGGTCTGGTGAGCGAGACTACTGCCCACGCACTGGATTTCAGTGACTTCGGAGTGAGACTGGGCTTCAGCTTTATGTAAACTGCTTTTAAAGCTGCTTATTTGCACATCCAGCAGTTAAAGATCAACATTATTATCTGGAAACCTGTTTGTATCCACCTGTTAATGAAAGTCCAATATTCATTCTTTTAGCTCTGTTTTTGGTCTCTACCAACTCTTAAGGTAAAGAATCTCTCTCTTTATCTGCTAAATGCTCCTGACCACATACTACTTCTGCAAAACCTAAGTAGGTAAACCTAAAAATGACATTTTCTACCTAAGTTAATTTTGAAAAGAAACAGAATGTGTTTAATGAGTAGAAAATTAGTTTATTTTGAAAAGACACAATACATGTAACAAGTTTAAATTGCCATGCCATCCCTGAGTGACCAAAACTGATGCTAAAGTTTCATGGTTTGATGTGTAGGACCACTAACCAAGCATTTTGATTTGGTTAGAAAAAGAGCCTTTTCACTAAAACAGCTGTCTGCTGCTGCTGAAAACGTCACTGTGAGAGCAGTGAGAGTTAATCAAGACAGAGTTGCCGGCCAAACGGCTAAACAATGAGCTGAAACTCACTATAAAGCTCTGTATAGCTGAGTGGAGCTGCAATGTTCACTGGATAATTCTCTGTATTCTTTATAACAAGCAACCTCTTTCAAATTTGTCACATTGTTTTCACATCCTCATTTGATACAGTGTTGAAAAACAATCAAAAAATCAATTATAGCTGCTGTAAGTAAAAAGCTGGGCATGTTTTAGTGAACTAAAACAGGATAAAATAGGTTACTGTAGCACCACAGTTATCCTTAAACTTTTTTTTTTACTCTTTTGCTGTCTTGAATATTATTTCACCTTTTCCTACTCACACCCTTTTCTCTCCCCTTTATCTCCCTTTACCCTGTTTCCTACCCTTTCCACCCTCTCTCCCAGCCTCTCTCCCTGCTCCTTCCTCTGCCTCCCTTTGGAGATTAATTTCACACTCCATTATCAGTCAGAGTCCCTGCAGACACAAACTCACAGACGGAACCACACTAATAGACTACACACTGGATTTCAATGAGCTTTCCCACCAGGCCTAACATATTTCAATCAATACAAACACATGCACACATGCGATCACATACGCAGACACGCCATTTCACCACTTGTGTTAACTTTACTATATTTTTACAAGACAAGAAATGTAAATGAGCCTAGTTGATGTAAATGTCATGAAGCGTCACATTATGGTCTGCCGGGGTGGGAGGAGTGGGGCACACTTACCCTCACACACACAGACACACTTGACGAAATGAGAATGAGCTACAGTGAAAGACCTGAAGGCCACTGGCAGTTACTTAACAAACTTAAAAGTCAACGATTTTTCAATAAGTCTTCACCCAAGGCTAATTTCTGTCACTGGAATTGGCATTGTGAAAAGTGTGACATGCCTGCCTGCAGAGTCCACGCCGGTGCAGCAGGGATATGAGCCTGCACGCCCTTTACATGAGTCTTTACAGCTATCACTGAGGAGCCTCAATAATCTACCATCTCTAATGTAGCACTTTCATTTATTTTGTTTTCGGAGTGCTTTTTAACAGCGCATTTCAATTATTCTGGCTTTTAAAAACCCACTTATTTTCAGGAGCTCCATCCCGCCTGCCAGTTGCAAAGTGAACCGATCTATCAGCTCAACGTGAGACCCCTCAATATGTCACCTTCATCAGTTTGTACAAGACTAATGATAGCATGTCACTTTCAAGGAGACTGGGAGGGATGGAGCGGTTGGATGACTAATTATCCCTCTTTTTTTTCTGAATGATAACACTTTATTTATGAATAAACAAGACGCTTTGGCCTATGTAACCGTCCGCCATTGTTCCGAATCTGCTCTAATAAAACTTGTTCAGCAATAGGAAAATGTATTCTGCTGGAACTAGCATGGAAGAACACACATCAGAGCTCTGGCTTCCTCTAAAAGCATTATGCCATTAAAAGCAGATATCTTTCCAATCGGTTTGGCAGCTGCACAACCTATCAGTGCTCACTGAGATGGGACTGTGGTTGAGAAAAAAAAAAAAAATCTATTGTAATCCTTACTGTCCTCTTCCCACTATTACTTTCTTTATCCCGTCCCCTGATTGGAAGTGAGAACTGTATGCGTGTGTGTGAGATAAGAGACAAAGAGAGAGCGTGTCAGTCAGAGAGAGAGAAAAAGGAATAAAGGAGGTGGAAAGCGGGAGGAAAACAATAGGAGAAGGACTGAGAGAAAATGCTACAGGCAGAAAGCAGTAGTGTGCAGTCATCACTCCTCCCCTCGTACGATGTACTATAAAACAAACGAGCCCTGGCTTCTGTAATTACACTGGTGCGATGGACAGAAGAGAGAAAATGGCACACCATTCCCCCAAATGAACTGTCATAGCACATGCTGAGAAGGGCGGCGTAGGCAGGGCATGAGTTATCACTGGTAAACAAACAGAGGCACCCATGCATGTACGCAGAAGACACTCTGGGGAGTGTGTGTGTGTGTGTGTGGTGTGGATCTGCATACACTCTACTCTGTGTGTTAGTGTTTGTGTGTGTGTGTAGTACCTTTCTGTCCACACAGGCCACTGAGCGCCCAGCCATACGGTTGGCCACATCTCTGTGTTCGTTAATGTCATCGTTCAGCAGATCTTCAAAGCGTCCATTACGGAACTTAAACAGCTTGTCAGAATATGTTGCCCGACCTTGATGCGGAGAGACGCAGAGTTCAGCAGAGGCAAAGATTGTGCGGAGAGTAAAGAGGTGTTATGCAATACAAGAAGCGTGGGTGATTGGAAACACAAGAGGGCTGAAAGTGACCTCTATCATTTTTATAAAAATGAGCGAGGTGAGGCGTTGTAGTTTTGGCAGTGTGCGCTCTGTAGCTCTCAGATTGATTAATAGCAGCACAAAGCTTATCTGTTATCTGATGAGGGCTCAGATGAGATAAGCTTAATATCTGCATACTGATTCTCCCGCTTTGTCTCCGTACAAGAGAGGAGGCACAACCCCTGTGTGAGCGTGTGCACATTTGTCAGTGTATTTTTGTCAAAGTGTATCCGTGTATGTAAAAGCATGTACTGTACCAGAGAAGGCGTTATTGGTGTTGAGGACATAAATCTCCTCCCGACCGTCTCCATCGATGTCACACGCTGTCACTCCGATGGCGTTGCCTTGACGGTCTCTCAGGGCGTAGAAAGGGGAGCTACGGTTGTCGACAGCGATGTTGACAAGCCTTTTCTTCGGCTTGTCGTACTTTAACACCAGGTTTGGGCCGTTGTAGCTGTCAACAGGCAGCAAAGGCAAGCTGTTACAACTTCATTACATCAGACTGTCAGCAGGCATTTTGAAGACTAAATCATGGAGTGCCATTTTTGTTCTACAATTCATGAGTAGAGACTACTGATGTTGCCTAAACATCCTGAAAACAGTATTTAGGTCTCTTTATTTATAGAAGACCTTAATGAAGATTCTGTTATGCAGAATTCTGTAAAAGTGGATTTTAAAGCTCCTGAGAACTTAGTTTCAATCTTAAAGGGACAGTTCACACCAGAATCGAAAGTGCATATTATACCTCTTACAGTCTAGATTGTTTTGGCGTGCTTTGCTGAGTGTTGGAGATATCAGCCATAGAGATGTCTGTCTTCTCTATGTAATGGAACTAGATGGCACTCGCCTTGTGGTGCTCAAACTGTCAAAAATACTTTTGAAGAACTCAACAGCAATGTCTCTTTCCAGTAATCATGACCTGGTCATTCAAGAGAATCCACAGACCTTCTTGTGAGCAGTTTCATGTGGGAACTATTTTCTTCCTACACCCACCAATCGTATTAGCACGCAGAAGGAAGCATTCATCTACTGCTAGCTCACCTAGCACCACTGAGCTAAGTTTAGCCAAGGAGGATGCCATTAATGTTAATATCTCGTGCTGTCACAAGCACTAGCCTCTTGTTCATCAGTAGATGCCATGGACGTATGAGGCGTTGGTGTTGGAGGTGAGGCCCCATTCATACCTATAAAACTTGCTCAGTGGCATATGAAGCTTCCTGGTTGTGAAAAATCCCTGAATCTTCTGCAGCATTTGGCCCACAGACAATGCGCAATAGAGAATTGGCTGGCCCAGTATTTTATTTGCATTTTAGCCCTCAGCTAATTAGAATTGGGATAAAATGATTTAATCATGCATCGTAATGTTATCAGACAGAATGGATCAATTCTGATAGTGAAACAAGTCACTTTAAGGGGGTTGTAACGCTCAAAAAAATGGATTCACTGATTTACAGACATCACTGTCCCAATGTAAGTCAATGGGAAAAAGTATTTTTGGGCCCAGTGGCATCATATGACAAACCCAGAAGTTGTACTCGAGTTTGGACACTCTGTCAAGTTGGTCTCAAAGTCTTGCACGCTTCCTGAGGGTCTCATAGCTGATACAGTTGGTGGGTGTAGTTCGGTAGGAAGAAAATAGTTCCTACATGAAAGTGCTCACAACAAGGTCTGTGGATTATCTTGAATAACCAGGTCATGATTACTGGAAAGAGACTATGCTGTTTTTCAAAAGTTTTTTTTTTTTTTTTTTGGCGCTTTGAGCACCACAAGCAGAGTGCAATCTCACTCCATTACGCTGGAGAGAAGGCAGACATCTCAATGGCCAATATCTCCAACACTCTGCAACTCACACCAAAATAATCTAGACTGATAAATAGCACTATGCAGGTTACATGAAATTTAGATGTATTTTTGATTTTGGGGTGAACTGTCTCTTTAAATATTTCCCTATAAGTTAAAAATTCATGAATAAATATGTGTGTATTTATTAAGAGTATGTTAATCTGCTACACAGGACTGTGTGGTTGACAGTGGTCTGGCAACGTGAGCAAATAATCCACCAAATCTCTTAATTAAAATAAACAAAACTCGGCAGAAATGTTTGTGGAAGATGACTTCATTTACAAAAAGAAGTTGGCTGAGTAAATAAGCATACAGAGCCTTTAAAATTACCATTCTGCATGTTTTACAACCAGTGTAGATTTTTATAATTGGCATAATTATAACCTAATTTAACAACTAATTCTAGATTTTCTTCAGGGTACCAATTAAATCAGTCTTTCTGTCACTGCACCAGGAAAAGATGAAGCAGCAGCTTTCAGTCAAAATCTAATTTTGCCTAAATATTTAGATTCCAAAAACACCAAGCAGAATCACATACTTTTTCTTTTTACTCTCAGTACCTACTGCAGCTGCCCTTACAAAGTAGGCACATACTCTTGTGTGGACAATGCATACAACTGGGACATACTACTTTGTCATAGCATTGCACCTTGAAGTAAAAAAGAAAATGTATGTAATTTGGAGAGCAGCAGATCTAAAAGTTTTCACGTCACGTTTCCTTGGAGATACAACAAAACGCTAGTTTAAACTTACGTTATAATTGCATACAGTGTAGATTGTGATTGATTGATTATAGTCATTGCAGCTTCTGTCAGCTTTTAATGAGCCGTCATGTGTCTGTGACTCAGTCAATGTGACGTAGCTTCCGCCTTGCAGAGGATTGTGGGTCAGAACAGCAAGAAAAGCATGCTGACTTTCTAATACAAAATGTGATCTTATGTAGTAGGACATTCTGGTATTTTTGGAGGACAAAAATCTGATATATCAGCACTTTAAACACTTTTCTCTGTCGTGACTGTTGACATGGCCAAACAGTCTGATTATGAGCGACTTGTCAAACAGAAGTGGGACCACAGTGACTTTACATGACTTGTCCCTCCTTCATCTATTATAATAATAGTGTAATGCACTTTGCCATGCTTTACTGAAGTACTGATGGTCACTGTAGTCTAAACTAAAACTCTCTCTGCTATCATCCTGACATCCTCTATAAGGTTTGCTGATGTCCTCCTGTCCAGGATACCTGCTGAATATGGTGCCTTGGCTAAATGACATTTATTAACCAGGGTCATTTCAGTCCATCTATATTCTGTTAAGCATTGGGAAATTCATTGCTGCTCCACTGGGTAGAGGCAGGCTTGCCAAACTGTTCCCATCAGTGGCACTCTATCCAATCACATCCATTTTCATCAGCTGAGTGAGCCTCCGGGCACCCTTACCGTCTCTCGCCTTTTAGTCTTTGCCTTTGCCTTCAACCTTTAGCTTGGAAAATGACAGTGTACTTGTATTTAAGTGTCTGATTTAGAGTTAGGTATCTAACTGTGCAAAACGAAAAACAAACACTGTGAGACGAGCAAGGGTGCATTCTGGATTTAGAGTTCACAAAGTTTTACACAACCTGCCTCCCCCCTTTCTCACCCAGCTACAAACATCTCCAGGTCTCCATCCCCGTCCACATCAGTGACAGCCACGCCGTAGTTGAGCTGGGTGGGGTTGTTGTCATAGTCAGGAGGAAGGACGGTCTTGGTTATGGCTGAGAACATGGGCTCTGATCGCTGAGCCGAGGAGATGGCAGGCAGGAACAAAACCAGCCACAACAACATCCTCACCTAAAGGGAAAAACACACCGTTTGCAACAGCTGAATTTGACAAATGTTACTGTCAGAGCTGTTCGTCTTTTCTGCTGCTTCTGCCACTTTTGCTCAAATGCATTTTTCAGGGGTGCAAAGGTGCAGCAATAATATGTCTGAACAAAGCTGCTGCACATCTGTAGAAAAACATCACAATTCCAATCCAGCAAATTCACACAACACTTCCACTGAACAGCAGCACACGTTTGCCCTGGCAGCTGAGGCAAATGAGAATGAAATAAAAACTGTAAGTCATACGCTTGCAAACTGCAACACATGCCCTTGCTGCTAATTCCCCAAATCCATCGCGGGGCAACAACAGCGGGTCGTTGGCAGGGCTTTCTCCTATACTCAGACATAAAGATGAAGATATACCACCGCAATCAGCAGCGCTCTGCAGGGTTAGATCTGAACGACCGATCACAGGCAGACGGGCTGAGGAATCACAGGACAGAAAATCCATACGTGGAGCAGGGCATTAGCCAGAGGCCGAGTGAACACAGAGGAAACCAATACGACCTGATATAACAGACCTGAGGCGCTGCTTCCTCAGAGACAGTGACCAGCTCTAAATTGGGAAAGCTTTTTTGGATCAAAGGGCCGTGTGATGCACAAGTGTCCTTTTAGTGGCTAGTAGATAAAAGGTGAGCATAGAGGAATTGATCCAATCGACCTGTGAAGTGCAGACAGGTAGAGTTGGGCTTTCTGATGCTCTGACTGAAAAGAAAAGAGAAACATGACTAAGGGGAGAAAGTAAAGGTCACCTCATTAAGGCCAAAATAAAGCACTCATCACCAACAACACAGCAAGACTTTCCACACGCAACACACACACTGTCACACTAAATGGTGTTTACAAGCTGACAACTTGATTTGCTCTGCCTGTGGATTTATGAATGCAGCCCTCGTCATAGCGCCCATTCCATCTGAGCCGTTCCCATCTCTGCTGCAGATTCTCCCTTTCTTCTTAGAGTGTCCAGGTGATGTATGGCTCTTTAACATCTCCCTCAACAATTCAATTTAAGATAAAACCGCATTGCCATTTGAGTAATACTCTCAAGAGCACATCGGCAGGGAGAGGAAGCACCTCCGCTGACACCTGCAGAAATATGGCCAGGGCTAATGCTAGCTCTGCTGGCAGGCGGCGCAGCGATAACGCTGGCTGGAGAGCTGGTAGTGATGTCGACTGTGGCTGTTACCAACAAGGGTTAATTAACAACACCGGGAGCTCAAGATGAGGCAGTTTCTCCACATTAGAGCAGGGTGTAGTGACAAATGGGCTGTGCTGTTTCACACCACAGAGGGACGCTTTACCAACTTGCTCGTATACTCCATGTAAGATAGGGGCAGGGAGCTATAAATTAAAAAGGAGGAGGAAAAGGAAAGTTGAAAAGTAAAAAGAAAAGTGTGGTGACAAGGAGTGCACTCTTTTTGGGGAGTATTTTATGTGAAGATGCACTTGGAGAATCCTTTAAAAAATGGAAAACTAGAGAACAAAACCACTGCTTTTTAGATAAAACAGTCACAGGTGGGCTGCTGAACTTTAATGTCCATACAAATGAGGATAAAATATAAGACAGGGCTTTAGTCCCATGATACTGCAGTATATTTCAGCTGAACACCAGTCTGACAATGGAGAAAAAGTAAATTATTCCCAGTAATTCTGTATTATAATAGCCACACTAAGTAATAACTGGATAGAAGAGGGATGTAGAAAAAAGACAGATTGAAATTATTTGGGACCGGCCTGATAAAATGGTGGGGCACTATATTATCCAGTCAAGGACACGCAGTCGCTTCGCCCTGCATCCACTGCAGTAAAAGCCAAGACACCCGAGTTGAGTCGCCAAGTAAAAGTTGCAATGTGACTTTTCCATGAGCAAGGCTCCACAAAACAATCATTGGGGTTTTTTAGGATCTGCAGGGTCAACAACAATCCCTGCTATAAGAATATGAAGCATCAAATAAAGTCATTTGTCGTGAAACAGCCATGAAATAGCACGGGGAGGAAAAAAAGTGTCGTTTGAAGCAGAGAAATGTTTTCGATTTGGTTATTTATGTTGGCATTAAGAGGCCATTACCACGGCGTGCAACATCAGCATGTGCCTTCTGGAGCGTTCAAGCCCGAGCTCTGATCCTGATAACACTGCGACAAAGAGCCAGCAACATCTTCAGTTTCAAACACTTCTCCAGAGGCTCTTCTCTGTGAAGGACACCCTCACTGCAGAACTCACACACACACACACACACACACACACAAAGTCCTGTACCAGTCCCACTGAATTACACTTAGCAGTCCTTCTGAGGAATCAACAATTGCTTTTAATTTTAAGCTTCAATTCATCCATCATTTACCACAGTGGATATCAGACAATAAAACACCCCACTCCAACACACACACACACACACACACACACACACACACACTGCAAAAACTCACCATAATGCTTCATCTGCTTTACAACACACTCATCATATCATATATATTAAAACATTTTATGAAATACTGTCGTCATGAAAACAATTTTGACAGTTAGAGGAGTGTTTATAGAAAGTAAATAAAGTTTCTTGAATGCATCACATATATGATGCATAATGAATAACTTCTAAATGTATAATAATAATTATTATAATTGTAATTTATATATATGTAATGTAATATACATGTAATTAGATAAAATGCACAACTCTAAATGAATATAAAGCAAAAACCAACTAATTTAAAACAAGAAACTGTAGAAAAACAGCCAAAGAAATGTGCAACCATGACAGAAACCTTTGAAAACATGAATTATATGCTGCATTAATTAATCTATTGTCTTTCTTTTACTATCTGCTCATCGGCAGGTTTTTAATCCACTTTGTGCAGCAGTTTTTAATCCTTTGCATTCACTGCAGCTGATAATAAAACAGTATAATCTAGCATCTCAATCTGGAGTTATTATTTGCTCTAAACACAAAGTTGCAGTCAGATCCGGCCGCACATCAACTTTCTATCGGCTCTGTGTCTGCAGCAGATCCCAGCGGAGCGCTACAGTCATCCTGAAGCCAGAGCAAAGCAGCAGCAGCAGCAGCAGCAGCAGCTTTAACATCACCAAGCAAACTCAGGTACTCACAGATGCAGAGACGCTCGGAAACTCCGACAAATCCTCCAGCGATTGACAGCCCGGAGAGACAGAAAGAAAAGAGGGGGAGGGAGAGGAAGAAGGAGATACAGTCAGCTAATTGCGCGCTCAGATGCCGCAGTTATCTCAAGGGTTTTTCCCACTTATTCCCTTTACACAACTTCCAAAAGATTTGCTTTATGAAATCACTTGTGTGATATTTGAGCCAATGGGCGCGCGGCTTGGGAAATATTTAATCACGGAGCCAATGAGGGAGCTGGGAAGCGGTGGGTGGGCGTGTCCCCAGGTGCTCATTATGATGTGGCAGCGGGGCGCAGCTGGGATGGGGATGCGGAGCCTCCTCGGTCCAGTTGGGATGCTCTGACTCCTGCTCCATGCACGTGCGACCATGTATTCAGATTTATCTTTATTAATTGTGTTATTAATGTGTTGTCTTGTACATGTGGACGGGCTACTGCAGTTTAAGTAATAGTTTTATTTACCATATATCATATTTACTTAAATGGTGCCCATAAGCAGATTAATCCTGATATTTTCCCCAGTTAATTTAATTTCATTTCATTTAACTTTATTCTTTTTTTTTTTACTTTATTCTGTTTTATTATTTAAAATAAGAAATACCTAATTATTAATTCATGCTTGAGCGATAGATATCAGATCACCGTAACTTAAGGTCAAAAGTCATAAGGGTTTTCTTGGGTAAAATCCTCATGCATATGCAACCTGTGTTCTTTATATCATCAGTAATGTTTGAGCAGTCACTCCATACTCCATGCGCTCTTATCTCTTGAACTCTGGCCCCACCCTGCAAACACTGCAGCTTGTAAACAAAGCATCCAGCAGTCAGTTCATGGACACAGAATGTTTATTTTTGTCCTCAAAAATTCACTTTTATATGTGAATGTACTCACTTAAATAGACAAAAACAACATTTTGGCCGTTTTAGGTTTTGGGTTTGATGTATCAATGGCCTGACTAGAGAAGTAATTAAAGTAATTAAATGCACACTTACAAATAAAACAGTTTTATGGTATCTAAAGAGAAGCAGGGAGCTGTTTCAGCTCTTTGAGGAGCAAAGGGAATAAAGCAGCAGCACATTTGCATAGAGCAGAGTTACAAGCACAAATAGCAAATGAGCCTAAAAAATGAACAATTCTTTCTTAGCGTGATGAGCAGAAAGTTAGTGTTTTGTCTCACAGTAGTCACAAGTGTGTGTGTGGTATGTGTGAGGGAGGGAGAAAGAGAGAGAGAGTTTGCAGGTTTACTGCTGCCAGATGTATAATTCTTATGTCATGCTCCACTGAGTCCAGCCTCCCAGAGACCCCCAATGAAATGAGTTGTGTGTGTGTGCGTGTGTGAGCGTGTGTGTTGGTGTGTGTGCATGTGCACAGCCTGGTGAAATGAGATGTTCACATCCCAAGGACGTCTCCCACCATAATTTAAACTCACTGGTGCTGGAAGACTTCAAACTGAAAGTGCTGAAGTCATAAAGCAGTGCACTTCTGTCTTTACTGTTATTGTCTGTGATCTACTGGTGTAAATCCACAGGCAGGTGGCTGTGACTCAAACAATGCAAATACTATGACAGAAATGTTAAGCGTCTCAATGCTGTGATTACTGCATATTGTCTCCGGGCTATAAAATTAAGTTAAAGACCCAAAGTCAACTCTACTTTTACTTATTTTGATGGCTCTGGTGTTGCAGTTTATCACCTTGATTTACAGGTTGCAGAGTCCTCTGACACGGTCGCAAAATGTGAAGGGTTAGAGAAAGAGAAAACCCTCCAGGCTTGACGTACTGCAGCACATGATACCCTCAGCTATTTACACCCTGATCTACAGTCTCTCACAGCATAGACCAGAGTGTTTTTATTTATGAGGGGACAAAGAGACATCTATCAGCACTCAGCTGAAGCCAGTGACAGTGTGTAGTGTGACTTTGAGGCGGAGAGTGAATTGTATTCCTTCCCTCGGGGCAGGCTGGGACAAATCCCAGACAAGATGTTGTGGTTTGTGGCTCTCTCCGCACACTTATCCAGCGCTTTTCACCACCTTATTTCACCCTCACCCGTCGCCAAGGTCGTGCCACCCCTCCTTCCTCAGACGCAATGATCTTAAAATAGAGCATCTTTAAGAGAAGATGAGGAATGTAGAAAGCTCAAGGGAAGAGTGGGGAAGGGAGGGGTTTTTACTACAGCATGAAGAAATGTCCCCTTTCCTCTTTAGGGGCTGTTGAAAGATGTATAGTGCTACAGCATCATGATGAATCCCCTCCGCGGTGGATAGGAGAACACTTCTCATATCATTAAGCTTTAGTAATGGTCCCAATGCTGCGTCCTCTCTGGCAGGGTTGCCTGGCGTTCACTCCTCTGGCTAACAGGCCTGCAGGCTACCGACAGAGACCTCAGATAGCCTATAGCTGAGCGAGAGTCAGTCTCCTGGAGCTGCTACATCCACAATGTATTCTTATCAATTCAATATAATATGTGAAGCTTTAATTCTCCACAAAGAAATGTAGCTCTTTAGTTTTAGCTCTTTTAAAATTATATACCAGAGGTGTCGAACTCATTTTAGTTCACGGACCACCTACAGCTCATTTTTATTTCAAGTGGGCCAGACCAGTAAAACCATTACATAATAATCTATAAATAGCGACACCTTCACATATTTCTTTCTTTTAGTGTAAAGAAGTACATCCTGAAAGTGTTCATCCATTTACGAAAGAGATGTTGAACAGCCTGCGATATCTCAAGAAAAATAAGTGAAATCAGTCTCAGTTTTTCCGCATTTATTCAGTCTCACTGTCATCACATTTTTTCCATACATTTCCACTCCTGTGTAGTACTGCTGGCCACACCAAACCAAAGTGTAAGGTATTGAGGCAGCATGTTATGTTATCCTCTGCCTTGCAAGCCATTTACAAATCAAAAGTTTGGGCAATTGCTTAGCAACCACCTGCAACATTTTAAGTTGATGTCTGGTATAGATTCTTTTGTATTGAAGCTGCTGATCGACCAGTGGTTCTCTAATGGTTTGCTGTGAGGCCTGTCCAGGTGTGCCGTGGGATTTTGTGATAAACACACATTATTATTACAATATTCAACTGGGCCTGTACATAAAGTTATGAATGAATGCTTAATTGACTGTATCAGAATGTTGTATGCACCCATTTCTTAATAAAGAGTTGAATTCTAGCAAAAAAATGTAATTTGATTTACTTTGATTTAAAATACCTTCACAGGGAACCTATTAGTCGCTGTTTGTGTGTGGGAATTTGTGAGTGTGCTACACATTAAAAATCCTGATTGGCAGCCAGTGTGAGGGATGATAACATTTAAAAGGAGAAAGTTGTGAGTGGGACAATGGATCGCTTTATTGTACAGAGCAAAATACACAAAGCACCAGAGAAGATGACCTACCACCAAGAGAAAAGAGAAAGAAAACTGTTTGTAAGAAGTATCACGAAAGCTACCTGTCTTTTTTTTTTTATTATTTTTATTGTCTTATGTTGTGATAAGAGTGATAGCATACGTTTTAGACGTGATATAAATACAGGTGTGCCTTGAGATTTTGGCTTGCCCTGGTGTGCCTCAGGCACAAAAAGTTTGAAAATCACTGTGATTGACGATATTTATCTTTAAATATGACCACAATACGTATTCACTGTTTTTTCAGACATCTGAATTTGGTTCAGAGTGGAATCACCTCTGAGGCAGCATTTTACATGACTCACTGTTAAACTTGCTCCTCAAACGTAGCCCCTCCTACCCTCACAAGTGCATCAATAATAGATGCGCAAAGTCAACGAGCGGGCTAACCCAGTCTCACTCCGAAGTTGTCGAAATCCAGCACCTGGCCAGTGACTTGTAGCATCAGTCACTGGCAAAAAAAGCCGTCCTTTAATGTCGGCATGATACGCGGCCAGTCGCAGTTGTAGTTCACCGGCACTCAGCGGCGTCAGGGGGAAGTGCGGCAGGACAAGAATGAAAGTTAAGACAACCAACACACGCAGGGTACCTTCACATTGTATCTGGAATGTGGAACATGGCAGGTCCATGACCAAACGTCGATTTGTGACAAGGTCAGAGTGAAAATGCGTTGAGTGGGCCGGCTTTGGCCTGCAGTCTTTATGTTTGACACCCTGTTCTATCCTCTCATATGACACAAAATTAAAGCTTATTTTTAATGAGCAGCTCAAACACTTGGTTGACAAAGCACACACACAGACAGAAACCTTGCTCCTTTATCTGTGTGAAATGTCACATGAGAAATAGGTAGAGTGAGTGCCCCTATAAATGTAACCAAAGATCCTCATAGCGAGCACTTTTTAAGAAGTGGTATTTCTCTCTGTAGCTATTTGAAGCTGGCAGGCTGAAAAATATCGTGGAGGAAAATAAATGGTGTGAACTGTTTGCTGTGGGAAAAGTGGAAAGTGAATCCATTTTGTCCTGTTGTATTTCATCACAAATTAAGTCTACTTTGCCTCTAGACTTTTAAATCAGTTTTGATGGTTATTATTATGCTTAACTTGTAATTTAGGAGTTTTGTCATAAGTCTGAAAATCTACTTATGTAAGTTATGTCATTCATATGCTTGAATTGATTGTTGGACTTTGGTGACGTTGTTTATGATAATGAACTAAACAGCAACTGTTTTAATACATACACTTTTTCTCCAGAAAACATACCGTTTTTTCACAGTTGAACAGTTTCTCTCGTGTTGTTTACCCTCCCGCAGTTGTTTATACTCATCTCATGCTCAGAACACACATTTAACAACATTTGATTTTCTATGTGGATGATCTCCAACTCTGATCTTTGAACCTGTGCACTGAGACTACTCTACTATACTCTCCCTCCAGGGTGTGAGCACATGTGTTACAGCATGAGTTGGTGTGACTGCACTCATGCACTTTCCATTGCGCGCGCGCACACACACATACACTCACATGCAGGGATATAGGTTTAGCCAACAGGGTCCTTCATAGATCAGCCTCCCCTGACAGCTCTCTTAAATGTCCTTGGCAGCCCCCCAACCCCCAGCTCCCGTCCCCTCTCTGTTCCTGCACCTTTTCCTCTCTGGCCCAGCCCCTGATAGATGCTGCCATATTTCTCTGCCTCTCTCCTCTGGAATGTTCCCATAACCACAGGGCCCTGTAATGCATGACACAATCTGTATATATCCCATTAAGTGTCACTTTGTGAATGAACCTGTTTCTCTACACACACTTCGCCTTGCAGAATGACATGCACAGGAGAGAGGCTGGAAGCTGACCAGCTCCTTTAAAGCCAAGATAAATGTCTCTTGGACCCTGAATGAGCCTTTTAGCTATCCTTCCAGCTAGTGTTTCTATAGTGGAAACTGTTCAGTAACGCTGAGTTCATTTTTGAGTTTAGATGCTGATAATTATTTCCATGATCTGCTTCTGTAGCCACAGTTTCACCGAGTGTCACTTTTCCTTTTTCCTAACGCAACAACTCATCTCCTGAGCTCGGACGTCTTCACAAGACTGTGAAGAATTACACTTGAAAAACAGTGTTTGTTTTCTCTTCACCCTCCGCAGTCCCCAACTAATATTTGTTTTTTTACATCATGAGGTTTGGTACACACTCTCTGCGTTGCTATCAATCACATTTTTAATTTAATGTATGAATATGTGATTTATGTTGCTCAGGCAGAAGATATAAATCTATTTTGCGGTGGGAGAGAAAGAGGAGGGGGATAAGAGCGCTGATGTCCCTTATTGATTGGCTGGCTTAATAGTGTTTGTTCTTTATAGCTGATCTCAGGAAATAAAGCAAATAAATAGTTGAGAATGAGTTCAGTCACTGCGATGCTCATGAGGATGGGAAAGAGACTGAGTGAGGAGGAGAGAATGGGAATAGAAAGCAACAGAAAAGGAATGATACAGCAGGAAGTCATGAATATAAAGGATGAATACTGTCGATTGGTCGTCTGCATCTTGTCATGTTTGAGCTGATGCAGACAGTTCATTCAATATTTTGAGTCCAACTGTGAAACCAGGGCACAAGTCACACAGCGTTTTCATCACTTTTAGATAAAGCTGGTGACTGCATTCAGCTATAATACACTTTGCTCCCAGGTTTAGCTGTCCTTTGTGTGTTCAAAATGCTAACCTTTATTGACATCTCACCACAAGAACATGTTTTCTTTGTAAACCCAGAAGCTACACGGTCAGGCGTCAGTCTCGAGTCACATCTTTTGTGCTAATGCAGAGTGTCAGGCCATTATTTGCTCTAAGACTGTTTTACAATTCTCAGAGGATTTGTCAAATTGATTTGAAAACCAAACTGTGGTTATTGCCCAGCACCCTGGCTCCACGGAGAGGTGATGAATGAAATTTGTCTTGACGTGCCAAGTTAGGGGAAAGGAAAGAAATTACTTTAGGTGAAGCACTTGTTATATAAATTCATTAAAGTCATAACCCTGCCTGGATTTAAGATCAGATTTCACGCAGGAACAAATCGTAATTTTTTAATTTCTCCAGAGCATAGCTCTTGCATCAGCTTTCCGACTCCAAACCTTAATCACAAACCCGTGGAATGAAACACCGAAAAGACCTCAGATCAGTGACTTAAGCTTCTCCCAACTTGGTCCACGCCGAGAGGAGGAGAGGACCGCATAAATCCAGCCCATTAGCCCTGAGGTCTCCTGATGACAGTTCCCGCCCCACGGCTGATGTAAACCAAACTTCCTGTTCGGAGATGAAGAAGCCTGTCAAGCAGCTACAGCCACCTCGACCCCCTGTCACCCTCCCTCCGTGATGCTCAGGCATTAATAGCAAATCGATTCTAAATGAGGGACAAGGGAAATGAGTGAGAAACAAAAGGATGCGTCCATCTCCGGTGGAGGGATTTGCAGAGGTGAAGATGCTGGAAGGAAGGCTGGTTTAAGAGAGTTACAAGGGATTTTAGAAGCATGAAAACACTTCCCCTGACATCCTTGACTTCTCTCTGAGGCTCTGTGTCAGGTGCTGAGGATAAATTGCAAATGCATGGTGTGGACAGCATGAGACAGAGAGTAAAGTTGGTACAGTGACCGTCTGAAAACAAAGAAAGCTGCAGGTTAAGAGACTGCAACCGTCTATAAGACTGACCATAATCTGACATTCTTCCAACGTACATGCTCCACTCTTCCCTCTAGGGTTCTCATGAGCTTTCTCCTAAACTTCACATTTTTATTTAATCACTGTGTTGTGCTTTTCATCACTGGAGGTCTAGCCATTTGACCAAAGTCCCCCAATCTGCAGGCTTCTCCAAACGACTCGATGATACAAGTAATGAGCACTTTTTCATCTCATCATGCCTAATAGTGTATTGATTACACCCTGAAAGAAATGACTACATCATCTCCTCAGTTGGCCTGTGTCATCATGAACAACCTCGACTTGTTACATTGCAGACATAAAGAGTAAGTACTACACAAAACCTCTCAACCTTTTCAAGCCGTAATGTGGAATATTGGATAGCGATCTATGGTCACATGAGGTCAACTAATCCCACTACGAGAATCCAGATCTTTTGTTGAATTTAAATTGGTGTTTTAGGGCTTGTTTACGCAAAGTTTCAACACATGTACCATGTGTTCTGTGGTCTGCTGTAAAAAAAAAAAAAAAAAAAAAAAGGCAGTAAAACTGTCCTCGCAGTTACTGCCATTGCTGCCAGCCGCAGTCAAGCACCATCCCTCCTCCTGTGCTTCTGTCGCTGTCTCCTCAGTGGGATAATCGGCCATTCTCCTGCAAGGTAATTCCTGCTCAGGAGTGCATGTGGCCGACACTGCGGAAATTCATTTTTTGGTTTAATTTCAGGCCTATTGATCGTGGAGCGCTTTACGGCTGCATGACATCCATAATCACAACAATGGTGTGACAGCGGAGATAAATAATGTGGCAAAGGCACGGAGAGAAGGAGGGATGTAGGGATGAAAGGGACGCAAATTGAAAAAAAAAGAAAAAAAGAAGGAAGAGCCAGGTTCCATCTCTTACTGCATTCTGTATTAATTACCGAACGCCACACTATTACACCCTCCCAACTCCAACCCCTTCACCTGATTGATCTCCCCTCAGAGGCCATAGATTAGTTTTCTTCCCAAACTTATCTGAAATCTGTTTGTTTAAGCATCCATTAAAAGATAGGAGCCAGTGCTCTACAGTAATTACCAAGGATACTGTAATATCTATAATTATTATGATTAGTGAAGCAGAATTAAGTCACTGCCGTAGAAACCACAAGAGGCCAAAGCCATGGCATGATTATGAGGTTTTGCATATACTAATGCTGTTGTGGAGTGCAAGCTGGAGCGATGTTGCTGAAATGAATACAAGTTGATCCAGGCAACAGTGGATGCATACTAAGAGCGGAAATTATCAGACCAAACATTTAAGTTGTAGAAGCATGAAATGAATTAGTCCTGGTGGAGCATGTTGACCAATGCACAACATACCACTGTTTTTTCCTCCATTTAAAATTAGATACTTTCCCATTATTTGACACTTTTTATAGGATACCTGTGGAAATATGCACACATTCCCGGCACTCTATTGAGTCATTTTCTCCTCAGTAAGCATAAACGCCTATTTCAGAGATGACGGGGGCCAGTGCGGTCACTGTTTGCGTGGGCAGAAACTTTAAGAGAACCCAGAGAGCTGGTTTAGGCCGGCAGCAGAGGCCACAGCAGGTCTTCGGCCTCAACTAGGTGTGTACACACGACTGTTTTTATATGTAACTCCACCACAACTTTGCTCAGTTCCACCTAACCCCCAGCTCAGGAACAGCTTTAAAGCTACGTTATAAATACATCACATAATGAGATGTGATAAATTGAAGTCCAAAATGTGACCTTTCGTAGTGTACATGCAGTTAAATGATAATAGTGTCCAGTAAACAGTGGTGGCGGTGATGCAGCAGTGCATAAAGCATGCCTCTTCTTGTTGTTGGAGTCTGAAGGGGCTGAAGGCTCCCGCTCATAAAATGTCTCAAGTCAGAAAGGCGATAAGGATGCAGAGTTAATGCGGCTTGGCACACGGTTTTATTTGTGCAGAGGCGGAGAAGTCCCGCTTCTGGAGAGGCGTAGAGCGGAGTGGATAGTGTTGCAGGACGGGAAGCAGTGGGGCGATGGAGGATGCTTAGCAGAGGCAGAACTAGTAGGCGGGAGAAAGAGGAACTGACCGTTTTTATTACGGCCATATGAGAAGTACTTTGCAGCACTGAATTAATGTATGGAATATCAAAGACATTGTCATTAACATGTAACAATCTGTTTCTGCAGGTATAGATTTATGTTTGGTAAGTTTTATTGGATGTAATGCAGAACTGTGGAATACAGTTATTGGATATTGTACAAGCTTTTGCTTATAGACACTCTCTCTTGTCAATCATGCTAGATAATATCTTCTTTAGTGGCTTTCAAGCAAACAAATTTCTTCTGGATGTCATCCTCAACAAAAGTGCCCAACAAAGCCTTGACCTCGTTGTTCATACATCTATCATGAAATCTCTTCTTCAGCTCCAGTCTGATTACTGTTGTTCACAGCACAATGAACTACTGGTAACGCTAGTGTTCCTGACCAATTAACGATATTTATGTTGCAAGTTTCATCCAGAAAATTGCTGAACTTTTGGAGAGTACTACCATCCAAGCACAGACTTTTTGTCAAGAACAAACGATAATCCAGGAACGAAATTTAGATTCATTAAAAGGACCTGAGTTCGTCCAAAGATTCTTGATCCCCTGCGAAAGTTTCTGGAGTGGTAACAGGGCTTTTTAGGGGTTAGGGTTAGGGTTAACTCTGGGGGGGATGTAGTGTTGCTTGTGGATATCTAAGCCAGTCATTTCAGCTACTCTGTAAACACATATATCTAAATATGAATGCAGACACATTTTAATACAGCTAATGTAAAGTTACATCCTCATCAGACAATAGCTGATGAGTTCCAAGATTGCTTTTTGGCCAGTGCGTTCCACCTCTCCACACAGTCTGTTTACCTGCCATTTAAACGTGATTGGTCAATACTGGGGCGGCACAGTGGTGCACTGGTTAGCATTGTCACTTCACAGCAAGTGGGTTGCTGGTTCGAACCCAGGGTGGGGGAACAGAAGAAAGAAAGCAATCTGAGGTTTAACAAAAAAGAGTTGAGGACATATGACCAAACTCTCACTCATAAACCCTCAGCTATGCAGTTCTCATTTTATCCTCACAGGCCCACTTCCTGTTTGCCGCACGTGTTTTTATTTGGGAGGCCCCCTTTGCCACCCCACCCTGACCCAATGGGGACCACAGTCGGCTCCACAATGGAGTCGGCTCCCCCACGAGGAGCTTGCATGTTCTCCCTATGCCAGCATGGGTTTTCTCTAGGTACTCCAGCTTCCTCCCACAGTCCAAAGACATGCACATCGGGTTAACTGGTGACTCTAAATTGGGCATGGTTTGAATGGTTGTCTGTCTCTTTGTGTTAGCCCTGCAATAGTCTGTTGCCCATAGATTGTGCATACATATCAAAAATCTGTCAATAGAGATTGCATTGTGGGAAATGTGTTTTCGGTTTTTTTTATCCACCAGTAAGGATATCTTAATATCTGCTGCATTGATTTCAACAATTTTTTCATCTGTCCACTGCAAGTCCCCACATTTTATAGAGTCCAACTCTAAATCAGTGACACTTGACATTGTGATATTGATTACAAAAACCCTGGTGACACTGGACATATCAATGTCTTACAGCATGTTCACACAAGAGCAAAAAGCAGCAAACTTTCAGAGCAAATCACTGTTCATGAGAATTGATTTTCAGCCATGTTGCATGAAGCCACTGTAAAACAATCATGGCTTGGTTTCTCTATCCTGAGCTGCAGGAATTCTCTGCTGCCATACATGCATACATAATGAGACAAGGCTTGGGAACAAAACAGTTTCTTGTTGGCGTTAGGGATGAGTGCCACTGGGAGTGAATTGTACAACAAGGCTCCACACCACTGATCAGCTATAGCTATTTGTATGTGAGTCAACACCCAGCCTGCTGTCTTTTTAGGGAGGGCCAGTGACCCTATCATGGACACGACCTGTTAAGAGAAGCAGCCTTTTCTTATCTGCATGCCCTTGGAGTACGCGCCCATTGATATGCCACCTTGACTCTATCTTCATGCCAAGATGCTTCCAATTATGCGAGCCGCTGGAGTGAGGCAGAGCGTGGGTTTCTGTACGATGAAAACTGGTCCATGGGTAATGTGATCCTGCTGCTTTTCCCCCCACAGGGATGGTTTCTGCTCATGGAGGGGTGGGGGGGGATTGAAAGAACAGCCAATTCTCTACTCAACACATCCCAGTTCACCACTTTTCCCACAGTCTCATGACCCCATTAGGTAGGCTGATCTATTTAGTGAATGGCTCATCACCGGGGCCTAAGCTCTGCGACAACCTGCATCTATTACACCCAGCACTTCTATACATCATATGTGGGGATTTTCGCTGTGACATCACTTCCTGTGTTATCAATCTTTCTTGAGATGCGGCTTTTTATGCTGCCTGATGTCACCAGACAGCCGGGCGGAGGTGACCGCACGGTCAGGGCAGCCCCATGACTGACAGCAGCCTGTCAGCTGATGTGACAGGCTCAGTGTTGGACAGCCAATGGCAAAATAAGAGATAGATAAATGGAGAAGAAGTAAAGCGACTGAGTGTTTGTAGCCTGTGGAAGCTTCTTCACGTTTATGTCACATATTGGGCCTCAGTGCAGGAAGCGTTACACAAACAAATTTCCTTTTATTTTGTTTGTATCCAGGATTTGTCATGTTTTGTTAGTAGCCAATGATTTCTGGGAATCACCAATGTTTTCTTATTTTTAAGAGAAAAATGTATGGGTGGTTGAGAGCACTTTTACCGATATAAGAGATTGTTTTCATCCCACATATTTGTCCAGTGCAAGGAAACTTAAGTTTTATATATTCATAACATAATAATAACTGAGAATTCATAACTTTTACTTTACTTGAGTAAATTAATCTCATGCCACTCTCTATTTGTACTCCACTCTAGAATGAAATACTGTACTTTTTACACCTCAACATATATTTGATGACTTAAGTCTCTTGTTACTTTACAAATTAAGATTTTTGCTCATTTTGACACAAGTTCTGACACTCTGGAAACCCACATTTACTTTGTTTAAGTTAATTTAACAGTAGGTTGATTTCACTACTGCCAAACTTATTCTTCTTGCAGCCTTTTTTTGGTGGCATCTCTCCAGTTCTTGGGCACATGTCGGAGTATTTGCACACAGCACATCACCTGCCCTCATATAGTCTTTAGAGGACGTTACCTGTGCTAATTGTAAGAGCAGATTTGGATGCTTAAGAGTTTTTGGTGCATCAGGAGTCGATTTCTCTTACTTTTTCTATTAACAGACAATTAAGAAAGAGAGAAATTTAAGACAAATGTCTCTGCATGAGACCCATTTTTCTCCTCTTTTATGTCTATTTTCTTCTCAGGCTTCCCGGAATCAATTTGCTTTCTTATCTCAGTTTGCACTGTGGACAGTTTACACAGGACATAAGAAATCTAAACTCTTAGTGAGGAAATGCTGCTCTTGTCACTTTTTTTTTTCAGTTTCAAGTTTTCATTCATACCTGATTTATTTGGTTTCCCTCACTTCCAGAAGAGGGCAGCACTTCTTTATCAAACGTTATTGTAACTTGTGCCACATACAGTAATCTGACGTGTGAAGCGCCCCTGTGTAATTTATCGAGGAGAAGTATGCAGACAGAGGTCATCATCTTCAAAGTCGAGGAGGATGCTGCTCATTCCCTGCATGCTTCCCATCCCTTTAATCTCATCTCTCCCACTTCACTATTTCAAAAAGGAAGCCATTCAGACTAAAGCGTAGTGTGTCACACACGCTGTGATTTATGAAAAGTGCACAATACAATTTACAGCAGACTTCAGTCACTTCCACTTGTATTGCCTGTCGCCCTTCTCCTCTCCCTCTCTCTCTCTCTCTCTCAGCTCGCCTCACTTTTTTGTTCCCCCCCTCTCTCTCCCTCTTTGCTCCTGCTCCACCCTATAATCACGCCGGTTCATGGCTCTCATTTGGAGCGGTATATATAGCAGTAATTGTCAGGGTGCAGTACAGAGACTGGGCAGAGCATGTGTACTCTCTCACAGGGCTGTTTTGCAATAAATCTCATACTAGAGAGGAGAGGATCGGGGTGGTGGGGGGTAAGTACGTGCACAAGCGCGCGCGCACACACACACACACACACACACACACACACACATTCACTCCAATGCTCAAGCAATACAGTAAGCACATAAAGAAGAAGATAACATTTTACAAGCACCTATGAAAAGGCATTGTACTAATTTGTAAGCGCCGTCTTTGTTTCTGTAAGTCATTATATCTCACTGACTGTTCATTTACGCTCTCAATGGGCCTGACATGGAAATTGAATGTGTCTCATAATGTGTTTTTCACTCAACAGGATGGGACAATTATGCAAATGCATTCATTATTCAGGAAAGCCTCTCCTTATCTGCAAATATTAACAATCCCAGGTGATGAGTTAGGGCTCACATATCAGGTGGTCTGCTTATGATCCATGAGCACATGGAGACACGCTCACATACTGTTAACATGCAAAATAACAATCAATTCTAAGTGGGAGAAAACACTAATGAGCCCTCTCATCAGTTTCTTAGATTACACAGCGGCAGCTCAACACCCTGAACTTGATAAAAAGCACGTCATCATGAAGGCAGCACAACAGTTCCTATTGTGAAAGCAGCCATGTGGCTTTCAGCAGAGACATTCCTGCTCAGTAATCTGAAGTTTGATCACAAAAATCCCTCGTCATGTCTGTCTGCCGTATAAAACCATGGAACACCGCTTCCAAAAAAGATGATGGCAAAACCTGTCATGCACTCCAGTTGTGTGTGTGTTTGTGTGTGTGTGTGTGTGTGTGTGTGTGTGTGTGTGTGTGTGTGTGTGTGTGTGTGTGTGTGTGTGAAGGGGTGGAGGGGGTTCCTTGTAGCTTGTATGGACAGGTCTGTCATTCAGGGAGCGCACACAGTCTCCATTGTGGAGCCGACTGTGGTCCCCATCAGGTCAGGGTGGGGTGGCAAAGGGGGCCTCCCAAATAAAAACACGTGCAGCAAACAGGAAGTGGGCCTGTGAGGATAAAATGAGAACTGCATAGCCGAGGGTTTATGAGTGAGAGTTTGGTCATATGTCCTCAACTCTTTTTTGTTAAACCCCAGATTGCTTTCTTTCTTCTGTCCTGATTCATCTTGACTGAGCGATTCGGTTCGCTTGGGTTTCACTTTGGATGTCCACGCTGCGCTGGAGATGTAATCTTACAAAATCACATTCTCTAAAAGCCAGTCCCAGACACTAGATACTAGTGTCTGCAAGTGTGATGAGATAATTTGAGCTCTTTCCAAGGTAGTGACATGTTTCCACAGAACAAGACAAACTGCAAAGACCAAGTGGCTTTATCTCTAACTTGCATTTTCTCTGGTAAAAAAGTCAGACTAAATAAAAGACTTTAAGACCCAATATTAGTTCGGATAATCTGTGAAGTCCACCCTACTTGCTCACAGTGTGTGTGCACTTCCATGTGTGTTTATAGGAATACAGTATGCTGAAAGTGCATGAAAGGATGCTGAACGTGTGTGAGTACACTCTGTGCAGCCAGGTGCTTTCAAGTATTCCTTTCCTGTTTGCACAGCAGCTGTTTCATCCCAGTGAGTGACCACTTCACAGCTGCGCTGTTTTCTTTCTGGGTGGACTTGTCAGCTGTGATCAAATCAAACTTTTGTTAAGAGTAAATTTCCTTTCCAGACATAGCTGATTACTCCACCCCGCTTCTCCCCGAGTTGATATGCTTGAATTTAGTCATTAATTCCTGGACACATTTGTGTATTTTTGTTACTGAAATAGTTAGGCGATTTCTCGGTTCCCATGAGGGGCAGTGTTTGCAAAGGATTAAGTCACTGAAAATCTAACAGCTTGAAAGGGTTGTCTTTGGGCCGCCTAGGCATTTTAGGGGAAACCTTGTAAAATAAAGTTCCAGTATTCCACCAGCCCTTAAGTGCATAAAAATTAAGCGCCCAGAGTGCATCAGTTTGGACAGATCAGATCTTCCCGCAAATGACTCCCATGTATCAGAGCAGGTGGAGTGAAAATACAACATATTATATAGAATCTACTGTCGTCTTGATTCAGAACAAAAAAATCGAGCCACTTTCTCATCAACAACATTCTGCAGCGTCATGTATTAGCAGCAAGAAGGAGGCAGGAAGCGGAGGACAGCTTAGTATGTGATGAAGTTTTATTGATTCACAGTAATGATGAATGAATGGATTGCGATTTGGTCTTGAACTGAAATTTGCCTCTGATTCAGCCAGTGTCTATCCACAGTCATCCTAACTTTCTTTGAGGAAAACACGTAACAAAGCTTATCACCTTAATTACTTCAATTTCTACCTGTAAAATAAACATGTGGGTACTTTTTTTATGAGTGTATGCATCACAGCTAAAAGCAACCCTAATCACATCACTTGAAACATTTTTTTTTTCTCTTTAGATGAGGTTAAAGTCCCTGAGAGCACAGCTTTCTATGAATATGATTGTAGATAAGCACCATGTAGCTCACACTCTCGGCTTTATAGACAAAAAGTAAAACACAACTGGCCATGGAAAACAATGTCCCAGTGCTACGCCTATAGCATGGGTACAATACAGTAATATGAGAGTGGCGAATATGAACCCACTTAGAATATGGAATGGCATATAATTTTAAATAACACAGAACAGACCATAATATGTCAATAGCAACTGTACACAAGCACAAACAAACAGAAAAGCGTATCAGTAAACACTCATTGAAGTTTTCATGTCTGCTAACATTTATATCTCCCTCAGTTTTTAGTAATGGGGCAAAAAAGTTTTCCTAAACAGCTACTCGTTTTTTCTGAACCCTCTTTGTGGGGTCAAAATCATTAAATCCCTGCGAGGAGGGAAACAATGTGCTAAAGAAATTAATTCAGTCTGCAGTTGTCTTTATGAGTGACTTGTCCTTTCCACAGCGTGTCCTGGAAACTGGCCATTAGAAAAAAACACGGCTTAACAGGTTTAACCACTAAGACATTAAGCCAAACACATCAAACACATTAATGGGGTAACACAACATGATTAACACAAGTTCCATGTTGTAAAGCACAAGGAGTTGCATCACTGTTTGGTGTGGAGCTAAAACGCTAGCGAAGCAAGTGTAAAGAGAGATACAGTATATTTGAGCAGGCCCGGCTTTAGTAAAAATAAGGCCACTGTTTACTGTGTCAAAGCGTGAATTGAGGAGTTTATTTTCTCTCCCAGACAAACATGTTGTTCTTGTTGGGGAGCTGAAAAAGCCAGCTTGTGGTCTCTGTATGGCTGCCTACAAAAAGGCAGCTCTGCTAGTAAAAACTGTATGTCTGCATAAGTCTTTCTCCGAACTTCATCCCCCTTTCTCTTTCTGTCTCACTTCCTCAGTCTTTCTTTAAATCACTGTCTCACTGAATCACTCAGAGTCGGACTCGTAGCTTGTGTAAAGATGGATTCCCGCTCTCCCTGTGATTCCCTAAGTTACAATTCCATGGTGTTTCTTTATAAAGCACACGCTGTAGCCCTAACCTTAACTGTAACCTTAAGTCTAACCCAAACAGACGTAATTAAAAGGCTTTTTATACGCTCTCAAAACCCAGCCTGCCTGCCTGCCACAATACTGTGGTTTCTCCCTCCCATCGCAGAGGCTGGAGGAGAAAAACTGTACAGTTACAGTTGTTTTAATAACAAAAATAAATCAACAATTATTCTTCTGTATCATGGGAACGATCTAATATTATGCCCTGTATGAAATCAGTTTTTCCTTCCTGGTTAATAACGTCAGAAAAAAAATCAGTATTGTTAATTAAGCGCTAGCTAACAAACTCTTTACTGAGCATGCTGTGTATGTGTGAAAACCATGAATAAATAAAGTTACAGCATAAATAGTACATTGAATATGAAAACTAAACACAAACCTTATATTTCACTTTCTCAAATGTAAAACACAATAAAGTGTTTTTAGATATACAGTACAGGCCAAAAGTTTGGACACACCTTCTCATTCAATGCGTTTTCTTTATTTTCATGACTATTTACATTGTAGATTCTCACTGAAGGCATCAAAACTATGAATGAACACATGTGGAGTTATGTACTTAACAAAAAAGGTGAAATAACTGAAAACATGTTTTATATTCTAGTTTCTTCAAAATAGCCACCCTTTGCTCTGATTACTGCTTTGCACACTCTTGGCATTCTCTCCATGAGCTTCAAGAGGTAGTCACCTGAAATGGTTTCCACTTCACAGGTGTGCCTTATCAGGGTTAATTAGTGGAATTTCTTGCTTTATCAATGGGGTTGGGACCATCAGTTGTGTTGTGCAGAAGTCAGGTTAATACACAGCCGACAGCCCTATTGGACAACTGTTAAAATTCATATTATGGCAAGAACCAATCAGCTAACTAAAGAAAACGAGTGGCCATCATTACTTTAAGAAATGAAGGTCAGTCAGTCCGGAAAATTGCAAAAACTTTAAATGTGTCCCCAAGTGGAGTCGCAAAAACCATCAAGCGCTACAACGAAACTGGCACACATGAGGACCAACCCAGGAAAGGAAGACCAAGAGTCACCTCTGCTTCTGAGGATAAGTTCATCCGAGTCACCAGCCTCAGAAATGGCAAGTTAACAGCAGCTCAGATCAGAGACCAGATGAATGCCACACAGAGTTCTAGCAGCAGACCCATCTCTAGAACAACTGTTAAGAGGAGACTGCGCGAATCAGGCCTTCATGGTCAAATAGCTGCTAGGAAACCACTGCTAAGGAGAGGCAACAAGCAGAAGAGATTTGTTTGGGCCAAGAAACACAAGGAATGGACATTAGACCAGTGGAAATCTGTGCTTTGGTCTGATGAGTCCAAATTTGAGATCTTTGGTTCCAACGTGTCTTTGTGAGAGAAGGTGAACGGATGGATTCCACATGGCTGGTTCCCACTGTGAAGCATGGAGGAGGAGGTGTGATGGTGTGGGGGTGTTTTGCTGGTGACACTGTTGGGGATTTATTCAAAATTGAAGGCACACTGAACCAGCATGGCTACCACAGCATCCTGCAGCGACATGCCATCCCATCCGGTTTACGTTTAGTTGGACGATCATTTATTTTTCAACAGGACAATGACCCCAAACACACCTCCAGGCTGTGTAAGGGCTATTTGACCAAGAAGGAGAGTGATGGAGTGCTGCGGCAGATGACCTGGCCTCCACAGTCACCGGACCTGAACTGCCCAATCGAGATGGTTTGGGGTGAGCTGGACCGCAGAGTGAAGGCAAAGGGGCCAACAAGTGCTAAACACCTCTGGGAACTCCTTCAAGACTGTTGGAAAACCATTTCAGGTGACTACCTCTTGAAGCTCATGGAGAGAATGCCAAGAGTGTGCAAAGCAGTAATCAGAGCAAAGGGTGGCTATTTTGAAGAAACTAGAATATAAAACATGTTTTCAGTTATTTCACCTTTTTGTTAAGTACATAACTCTTTACTGAGCATGTGTTCATTCATAGTTTTGATGCCTTCAGTGAGAATCTACAATGTAAATAGTCATTGAATATAAAGAAAACACATTGATTTCATTTCAAATGTGTCCAAACTGTTTTTAGATATACATCTTAAAAAGTCAAATTGGTGGCTGATTTTAAAAAAAATGGACAAAACTGGAATACTGATGTATAAAAGATAAAGTGCTTTGTTCCATAAAAATCATTTGACCTCTTCTTACCTATTCTAGATGAGAAGCAAAACGCTGTAGCACGACTACACTTTTATAAAACAATGATTTTGTTAAAACCAAAGCAATGATAAAATACCTCATTAACTGTAAAATAAAACCAAAATGCATTGTACAACACTGTTCACCTGAAACGTAGTGAGGTTAATATAATGACATACAGTATTGTTAGAGAGCACCAATATTGAAGTAATGTAAAAGCTCAACAGTTACAAAATTCAACAAGTAAAGAATCTGGGTAAAATAATGCCAACAGAGCAAATTATAGTACTTTTTGCTGCATGTGCATTAATCCAACCATTTGCAACAGAAATTACACAAATTCACAATATTATTATTTTTCTCATTTTTCCATATCTTCTATTTTGGGAGTGAGATTTCCCGACAGCTTCCTCATTGTCTTAGTGACAGATTAGTTATAGCGACATTACTTTCATGCGTATACGTTTTTGAATAACTACCTTAAGTTACTAGTCGTCCACATTCACAAAATTCAGTATAGTTTGAATCCATATCCAATATCTTCTTACTTAACTAGAGTTAAAAACATGTTGAGCCGTCTGGCACCTGTTCCACTCTTGTTGTCAATGAAGTCTCTGCAATGGTCGCTGCTGTGATATGATGTGCTTGTGAGTGTTTTATCCACATCTGCCAAGGAGGTGAACAGGCGCCATTTTGTGTGTTGTCTGTTATTGTGGGTCCTAAGGTCCCAAGGGCCTGGGGCCATCGACCTCAGCCCACCCTGAGTAGTCTCTGGGCCCCACTGGAAGGCCTTCGCGCTGGGCCCTGGGATGGGCTACACAAAGTTGTTGGTGATTTGCCTCTGGTGTTCAAACAGGTCCTCGATCTCTGCGCTGTATGCGTCACCTATAAAGGAGGAAAGAGCGTAACAATCATTGATGGAGTGGGCTAGGTATCGTATCGTTAAAGTGATGCCAATGCCGATAGAGTACTTATTCGATACCCATAATATGATGAGAGTGATGTGTAACATAGCCATACTTTCGAACATTTGGGTGGCATCTCAGCTCACTGAACTGTCAAGCATTGAGCTCTGAGCCAGGGATAGTTGTGGGAGTCCACCCGTCCACACACAGTGACAGGGCTAACTGTTAGCATCATTCTGCTAACGTTACCTAACGGTTATTAATAGGTGTAACAACAGAGTCATTTTGGTTTTGGTGTAAGTTTGTTGGGACCATTAAAGAACTTGTGTGGCATGTTAGCCGCTGCTGCTGCATTAGCTCGTGCGAACCCACTGTCCATTGTGGGGAGATCAAACATAGGTGTTGATTGCCTAGGGACATTTTAATAATACAAAGTTGTGGGTTATTTCAGTCAATACCTTAAAGACACTGAGTAGCAATACCCAGCCCTAGTGACAGAGGAGGGGAGAAATTAAGATGAAGGGATTTTCTTTCCTTACCCGCATGACATCCATACATGTAAGCTCTGTGGCCGTCATATTTGCACCGACATCTCATGACATTGTTCATAAAGTCAGACTCAGCCATGTCCATCGAGGGGTTAACCTCCACCTGTGAAATGACACAATCACATACAGCCTCTGTTAACGTAAGCACCGATTCAATATCACAATGTTTTGATCTTACGACTCGCAGCTGCATATTTCATCATTGGGACGAACATTTACTAGAAAACAGGGAAAATTTATCACTTTGCTGTTCTCAGTTTCATCTAATAGTATATCTCCAGCCGGCCCGGCACGTGGTCAAACAAGGAGCGAGTCTCCTCTCACTACACACTGAGAAAGCCATTTGAAATAAAGAGCAGTTGGATGTAAAATTGTTAGAGGGCCTGTTATTAAACAGCACTCATGGCTGGTATTGTTTTTATAGTCAATCCCTTTCTCATCTATAAAAAGCTGGATGACTTTTCCATACTGTATTCCTATTTGGAAAGATAAATACTTTCTTGTGGACCTAAAGTTGAATGATGTTCACGTTATAGCCTACAGCTGAGCGTATGTTCTGAAAAACATGCAGCGGTGAAAACACTTACTTTTACCATGTGTTTATGCAAAGCACAAAACACTCTGGTAGATCTTCAAGTAAAGCTAATCGTAAAATACTTTATAACTTGTATGAGAACATGTAACAAAGACACTCCAGCCCACACGAAACATGATAATTAGCTGCGTAAGAGGTTACGCAACTTTACAGCTGAAGTTGATGGAATGTGGTTATGCCACAGTGTAGTCCCCAGAGAGAACTGCTTGTCACACCAACATAGGTATGCAAGAATAAGCACTGAATTAGCCTGAAATTGAAGTCTGTTGCAACGGAGTATTTATGCATAAGCATGTTTATATGTCTGAAATCAACCTCACTGTGAGCGCTGCCATACTAATAGTCTGTCATTTGCAGAGCAGCTCCATAACTGCTGATACAACCTTTCTCTTAATCTGGTCTGGTGATAATACTGAGAAGCCATTTACTCTAATAGCTGCTCTGCAAACTGCTACACCCACTTTAAGTACATGTTCCAAACAGCTACAGGGGGAAAGAAGGCAAACTACACTAAAAAAGGCAGAAAACTTTAAAAAACTTTGTGAATGCACAAAAGCTGTCTCTTAATTTTTCTGGGGTAAATTACAGTGTTGGACCGGAGTGTATGGGGCTTCTGAAGAGGGCCGCTTCAGTGGCAGAATGTGTTGCTCAGTGAGAAAGTGGCAATAAAAATAAAAACAGGGCAGGAGGAATTCCTTGGAGGCAAATTAGCCGTTCCTAATGGAAGAGGGGACGAGCTGCTGTTTGACTAAAGGGAGGCAATAGTTAATTTGGGTAATTGGTGTGTTTCATTAGCAGTGGGTGGTTCAAGGGTAGGCCTGCTGGATCTTTCTGTAAATCCCAGCATCGGGAAAGTCAGGCATCATCTGCACTTTACTAGATAAATGAAAGAACACAGCGGAGAGACGGAGAGCTGCTGTAAAAGATGCTTGTATTTTTCCAATTCTGCAGCCTTGGTGAAAAACGAACTTGCTGCTCGGCTGCTTCTGTCTTCCCTTCTCTCTCTCTTGTTCTTCTCAGTTAAATTTTGTCCCCTTAAGTGCTTTTTCTCCCCAATTGGCCCTGACCTTTTCACCTTCAGTAGTTCTTCCATTTTCTTTCTCCCATTTATCTGAACTCCATTTCTGTCCTCTATCATTCCTTCCTTCTTTCCGCCTCCACATTGTACTGTAGCAATGTACGGCTTTATAATTACGCCCCACGCCACATGCTTAAAATACATCCAGTCAGCACATGCGTTTATATATATGTCTGTCACATCTATTGCGAGTAAATTAAATAAATCCATCTTCAATAGGGAGCAGAGAAGTGTAATTACAAAGATTGAGAGTGACCTCTCAGACAAACTGGGTGACAGCAGTAATTATCAGACATTGAGTTACACTGTAACCAATCCACCGCAGCTGGGAGGTAATTGGCAGCATGAGATCTGAGGACTGCTGCGTACATGGTGGGATCAGTAGTCTGAACTGGAAATGGACGATAATGGCAGACGGAGCCCTTGATGTGTTTTAGTCTAGCAGCCACAATGAGTCGACTGATTGACCTGGGTCAATGTAATGACAGACAGAGGAGTGGAGAGGTGATGACTGTAATGAGGGAGGTCGAGAGGTATTACTGAAATAGACGGAAACCCGAAAGAATCATAAGGAAGTCCACCTTAAGATCCTGTGAACCCCTTTCTCATTAACTAAATCTCCGACCTGAAAGGAATACTTCACCCCCCCAAAACTGTATTCCAATTACTCACTTACATGTTCACCTGAGGTATGTGTGTAAGTGAGTAATTACTCACTTACACACATACCTCAGGTGAACGAAGAATCCAAAAACTGACAAAATTCTTGATGAATTGAAGTCAAAGAGGTCCAGGTTTAACAACACCCAAACTATATCAAAACATCCGTTTACATGCACTTACATAACGTGTGCAATATAATCCAAGTCTCGTTTATTCAGTTGTATGCTTACTTCTCAAACAGAGAGTCCTTTCCAATGGGCAACTGAACTGAAAGTGAAACTAATATATGCTTCCTTCAAAGCCAGACTCCATTAACAAAAACTGTAATTTTACCTCGCTGAACATGAGAGCTGCTGGTCTACCGCTGCCTCGATCACTTAGTTTGTTTGTGTTATTGTGTGACTTTGATGTTTTAAATGTTTAGCTCAGACTCACCAGTCACACAATAACACACAAAAAAATGAACTGATCGAGGCAGTGGTAAACCAGCAGCTCCAGTGTTCAGCAAGGTAAAATGACACTTTTTGTCAATGGAGTCTGGCTTTTAAGAGGACATATGTGAGCAACAAGCAATGTCTAGATACAGTTTTGCTGTGGTTCAACAATTACTTTAATTTATCAAGAATTTTCAGTTTTTGAATTCTTCATTCATTGGAGGCATGCAAAAACAAACAAAAACAAACAAAACAAACAAAAAAAACTGTTGGAAAGAAATGGTCATTTGGGGGGTTAAGTTTTTCTTTAGAAGAATAGATAAACACTTGGGAAAATATGTATAGCTTGTACATTCAGTTCTGATGTTTGTAGAGTTAGATGACAAGATTAATACTGCTTTCGTACCCGTACACTACATAAAGCTACAGCCAGCAGTCAGTTAGCTTAGCTTAAACTGGAAACAGAGGGAACAGCTAGCCTGCCTCTGTTCAAAGGTTACAAAATTCAAACCAGCACCAGGTAGAGTGGGTCGTACCACCAATTGGAAGATCGGTGGTTCCATCCCCAGCTCCTCCAGTCCCCATATTGAAATGTCCTTGGGCATGATTCTGAACCCCAAATTGCTCCCAAATCAGTGTGTGAGAGTGTGTGAATGGTCACTGAGTAGCAGGTGGCACCATGTATGGTTGCCTTAGCCACCAGTGCGTGACTGTGTGTGACTGTGACATGTAGTGTAAAAGCTCCTTGAGTGGTTGGAAGACTAGAAAAGTGCTATACAAGTGCAGTCCATTTACCAATTAACCATCTAAAGCTTACCAATTAGCACATTATGTTTTGTTTGTTTAATCTGTACAAATACACAAGTGTAAGACATCAAGTCATGGTTTTATGGGAGATGATGTGTCGGACTCTTTCTTGGCTGGGTGCAGTTGGAGTATTGTCTCACCCATAATGTTGGCGAGCAACCAGTGTTAAGTTGTTTGTAGTGCTAAGCTAGGCTAACTGGCTAAGCTAACACTCTTCATATTTACCATACAGATACGTGAGTGGCATAGATCTTCTCATCTAACTCTTTGCAAGAGAGCAAAATGATCATACTTTCCATAATGCTGAACTATTCCTTTAAACACAAAGTTAATGGTGTTTGATTTTTGTGACATGAAAAAAAAAATTGAAATGTACCCAAACTGCAAATGGGGAGCAGTGAGAAAGATAAAATGACTTCTGACCTGAAAGATGTAGTCTCCTGGCCGAACATCCGTCACATCAACCCACTGACAGTCGATATCGTGGCGATACGTATCCCAACAGCCCACAGAGATACCCTGATCACCCATGTTATAGCAGGAGAAGCGCTTCTGGAGTCCTAGCACACATACACACACACCACCAACATTATCAATCACAGCATCAAAGCTCATTTAATGCTCGGCACTCCCTGGTATTTTTAAGAGCCTTTAGCTTCCTGAATTGCGTCAGACTACATATGAACGCTCCTTTTTCATCTGAGCCATTTCATCCATGATATAACAAGTAAATGGAGAGTGAACGAACAACAACAGCAGTGATCTAACACATTAACCACAAAGTAAAAATCCAAATAGCTGTAGCTGAAATATTGATATTAATTTCCTGTCACTAATGGGAAAGAGTATTTTACTGGGGCTCATGAATAGTGGTGAACATTACCGTCGGGGCAGTACGTGTCCTCCAGACAGAAACTGGCCTTGTGTCCCTCGGCAACCTTCGTGCCATTCAGAGTCAGCAGGTCGTAATGTGTGAACACCTCGATACTGTGGTAGTGCCTGGGAGGACAGGAGGGAAAGTCCAGGTGAGAGTGCGTACGTGTGTGTTTCTGTACATCTATGAGTGTGTGCATTTACGCTAGATGAACACTAGCTCCCTATGGCTTGTAGCCTAATGACCTCACTGCTTGAACATGAGCGTGGGGTGTCACCGTAACACCTCTCACAGAAGCTTGTTTAAGCGCCAGCTTGGTTGAGCTGTTTACTCATTCTGAGTGAATGGAGGGCTTTGAAACACACATGCATAGCGCTGATGTGTTGTTGTAACAAACTGAAACGGACCTGACCGTGCATTGGCTACCCTGTGCTTTGTATAATGCCAGACCTGTGGTAACTGGTTCAGCCATCATTTCCACAGACACATGCTGCAGGGTGGCTAATGAATCTGGAGAGATGACAACACTGTTTGAGGCCACCCGTAACTTACTGGGACACATGACACACAGCCAATACTGTGGGCCTCAAATGACTCCTTCTTCTCTCATGATGACTTGCCTGAAAGTGCTCTCGTCATCTGACAAAACTAACTCGCTGACTGAGCGGGGCAAACTTAGCAGCAGAGTTAATTTGTTAAGAGTAGACCTGCGGGCAATATTTAATCTATTTACAACTCATGGACAGAATGCTGCTGAGGCTCAGTGACAGACAAAGGGCTCTTGTGTTTAATGCCTATGTTGCACGCAACCTGCAGCCCCCCTGTCAAACCATATGGGCCCTGGCACACAGATCACGTCAGCATGTTTTCTCTGCTGGTAGCAATTGAATGCAATTAAATTAAATATATCTCAAATTGCTCAGCATTGAAGGATCTGTGTCATTTATGCACGTACAGGCAATTTTGTACGAGGAACAGGTGTTTGTCAGAATATTTTCGTCTGCCTCTACAAACCACAGCTCACCTGTATCCAGGACACTCAAGACCACAGCTTTCTCAAAAAACACTTAAAGTTACCACAAGCTCAACCACAACATCTCACATATAGTAAGTGTTTAAATAGTTCTTTCCATTGCAACACCCTAAGTACTGCAACACCTCTATTCAGTCGTCAGGGATGCTCTACCTGTGACACTGGTGCCATGTCCAACTCTCTCTTGTTGCTTTGGGTCTAAAGTCAGATCGACCCAGGTTCATGATGCGGGAGGAGAAGCGCAGCAGGCGTCTGTGTCCATAAGGCCAGTTCATCCTGGCAGCAGACGAGGACAGACAGTTCTCCTCGTTGGCGCAGGTCAGCAAGTGGAGCGGTCGGTCCTCCAGGTAGGCTGTCTCCTGGACCAGCTGGGAATCCAAAACGAGGTCAGGTGCCGCTGAAGCAGGTCAGACGTGAAAGATTACGTTAGAATTCAACCAGATTTAGAAGCAGAGGAGAAGATGGGCGACTAGAGGAAGACGGATCGACTTACTGTCTGAACAGCTGACCCCAGCAGCCTTAGTTCCGCCTCCTCGAGGACAATGAACATGGTTGTTGCGGCGACACTGTTGAATTGAAAGCTCTGTGCCCACACAGTGAGTTCCACTAAGAATCACATCACCTGCAGATGAGTCACCTGGCCAGTACCAGGTCTCCTGTCAAAGGAAGGGCAAGGGGGTGGGGTCAGAGGGCATAGAAAGCTTGTCAGGTTTTCTATCAAAGAGCAGCATCATAGCTCATTGTCCACCACAGTGAATACAGGGGCTGTGACTATGGATTAGCCTCCATGAGTTCATTTGTTTAAACATCTGTTTGTTTGTTCTTTCATCAATAACTCAAGACACTGCTGATGGGATTTTGACAAATCTTGAAGGAATGATGCCTCTGAACACTCCAGTCTGACATTTTCAAAATTACACTAATTGGTTTAGAGATGGGAGTGTGTCATTGTTTGTGACATCATGCCCATCATTTAAGACACTGATGATCAGACTTTGAGAAAAGTTTTAAGATTAAGGGGTGGCCCTACAATCAGAGATCAAAGTGACAGGCTTGCTATCATCACCTTGTCAGTTATGAATGTAACTTTGGTCAGGGAGGTTGTTACCTGATGAGCGCTGGCTGCAAAGCCCAGGCCGAGCTGTCTGCATAACACCATGGCCTCGTTGATGCCCCAGTTCTCACTACAGACAGAGCCCCAGCGCTTACGACCCCCAACCTCCATCAACACTTCCACACGGCCTTCTGACGGGACTCTACCTCCAACAAGCCGCACCTGAGAATCCATCAGATTGAAGGGATTAGCTGTGTTATCAGTGAGAGCTGATAAGCGTAAGTCTTCTGTCAGTTTTCATACCGTGTTCTCTATGCCGGTTTTAGGGACATTACAGCGTACTGAGGCGTCCTGGCTGTGTTTGAACGTCCACAATGGAACTTCCTGGTAGTAGCAGTCTAGGATGGAGCGCTCTGTCCCCATACACTGTACACTGTTCATATGGATCGGTCCTGTGCCTGAAGAGGGAGGAGAAGATGAGGTAGATTTAGAAACCATGCTGACAAAAATTAAGAGGCTAAATAGAAAGAGGCATGGGCATTATATTTTGTGTGCACTTTTTCGGGGCCACCCAACATAGTCACAAAGGCATTAGCAGATTTTATCAAGCAAAACAGCACACTCTCATGCAAGGCCTTCTATTCCTTTCACATGAATGTGCTTTCTCTATTTTAGCATCAAACCAACAATAAAAAGCTCCTATCTGTCAAGCAGCACCACCAACATCTACTTTAGGGATCTGTCACACCCCATTACCACCATTCTGTTGCTTTAGGCACAACAAAAACAACATTGTGTGTAGTCCGCCACCCTGGGTGAGCAAACGAGGCCAAATCTGTGGCAACAAAACAAAAGACTTTCATTTGTTGTTTAAAACCAGATAATCTCCAAACAACATACAAGATGGTGGAAAAACGCTTAAGATTTGGTGAAAGCAAACGGGTGGCAGTATGTGAAAACACATAGAACAAACTATGGCTTCAGTGTTTTCTTAAAACAAAGGGCAAACTGCAAACTTGCAGCATTGAAATAAACACAACCAAAACCACAGAAAGCGGGGGAAAGAGAGAAAAACCAAAAAAAGAAGGGCGAGGAGAAGGATGACCGAAATGGTAGAGACCAGATTGCAGCCTAACCCAATCTGTCTCTGTGTTGGTTTTGGTAGATTGTAGCCCTGCTCCCATACTGGTCACCATGTGTATGTATGAAAAAGATCACATCGAAACCACTTCCGCCTCTATCGGCATGGTAAAGGCCACAAACTAGATCCTAACTCCCACTGTTTAACTTATCAGGACAAACACAGGACCCAGCCAAGGGATCCTCAAAATGCACAGTGACACGCTCTGTTTAAACCTTGGGGTGCAGTTTGTGGATTTCACACAGTTTGGGATTTCCACAAAAACCTGAAAATAAATTCCAAGAAACTGGCCACACACACTTTATGTGCACACATACACACACAGGCAGTCAGGGTGTTTTACTCCCATACAGTACTCTATATGTATACGTAGTTCAGTGGCAAAATTACACAGTAAAATAACAATGTTGGTCAAAAAGGGAAATGGAAACATTGTCCCTGTAATTTAACTCAATGATGGTGATGATAAATGTAATGATGATGGGCGTTAGAGAGTTAGCAGATGGAGTCTGAACAGAAAATATTCTTCACTTTCATTCTCCCCGAAATCAGTGTCACAAATGATCCAACCCACTAAAACATAACATGTCAAAGATTGACAGCAGATGCAGCTCTAAAGGCAACATTCAGACATAATGTAAATGCGGTAGCTTAAATTTAGTATTTACAAGAAACAGGTTGAGCTTGATTACCATGTAATTAGAATTGGCAGATGCCACAGATCATTTGGACAGATTAGAAAATTGACTCTGGGGAATGGAAATAGAGTAACATCAGTCACATTCTTGTTGAGAATAGCATAAATAGTTGGTTAGTGGTTGCGAGGGAAACCCTGTTCTTTTCCTCTCTGAAATTATGCTCTGTTTTAGGCACATTAATGTAGTGTGTGTAGTTTTTCTTTCCATGGAACGTCTCTTTCTATGCCTCTAACAAAAACTTTCTGTCATTGGTTCGATCTGTTTTGTAGCCAAGTGCTAAAAGCATGTAAGTTTGTAAATAGATGTGCCAGCCTGTGGGTTTTTAGATGGCAGAAGCCAACCAGCAGCAAAATAATGTTTCCTTTTCCTCTGTCAACAGCTTTTCCAAGCTGGCAAACAAGTTTTAAGATGACAACTTCACCAGAGAGGGATACCACCTGTATGCTGGAGCTAAGTGCTTATGTGTGAGCAAGTGTTTCAACAAATCTGATAAGTGAAACCACAATCAAGCCAGAATGTCGACTGGCAGACTGTCTACCTGTCGCCCACAACCTTTATCACATTATCACGTTTGATCATCAGGAGTAATTCAGCACACTCCTGTGGGGTCTTGTTGCCACAGACGGAAACTTTTGATATGAAATTTTTTGGTCACGTGCTGCAGAGATTAAGCGTACCTTAGTGTACTACATCATGATGTGAAGAATGTACTATCATCCTACTCACTTATTTACTTACTTTTTTAGATGTAATCGTTTTACCGTGAATTTAAACATTTGTACAAAACTACATTTTACAGAATTCAGTCTTTCAGGAAGTCTTTCTCAGTGAGGTTTTGTTCTATCAAAGAGTCTAATTTAGGCCTTTTCCAACGACATATGGCTCTGTGTTTATGTGGCCTTCCAGCACATGGAAAATTATATGTCACAGTAAAACATCTACCAGGCTGCATGTTATAGAAAGGAAGCTGTGAAAGGACTTTTAAGTCCAATCGTCCTGCAGTAGCAGTGTGTATGTAGGTGTAAGACAGAGACAGACGAAAAGGAAGAGTGTGTGGGTGTCTGAGAAAAAAGACAATATGGAGGTATATGTATGTGAAGTGTGTTTAAAGGCCAGCAGGCACTATGAGAAAATCAAAGCAGTAGGTCTTGGGTGCAAAGACCTGCTAATTTGGTTCATGTACATGCAGCAGGGCAAAGTGTAAACTGGCTGGGTAAGGGCAAACATAGATCAGAGGGAGTGGTGATCATTAAGTACAATCTCAGCCATTCATATCTGGTCTTGTTGCTCTGAAACAGCTGAGCAAATCATGGTGATGCACGATGACAATAGCTCAACAAATGGAAGAATGCTTCTCCAGGAAATTATATTGCTGTCTGAAGGTGCAGCGTGCTGTGATGTGAACACGCAGCACCACAAATCTGCAGCCAGAGGTAGATGATGTGGGTTTTTTATAACAATTAATTAGTACAATGATAGAAGCACATAATAAAAAAAAAAAAAGTTTGGTGAAGCTGTTTAAATGGTCGCATCAGTCCAAGGGTCTTTCAGTCGTAACTCGGAAAATTTCACGTTGTAGCATTCTTTAAAAGTTGTAAAGGAGACTGTGACGTGCAGGATTCACGAGCTCTGGTAATTATACCAACCACATGTGTGTAGAGGTGTGTGTGGTTATTCTATAGCAGTCCGGTGTCACTTGCATGTAATTTAATCAAGGTAAACACAGTGGAAGCTGCACGTAATGGCACCGCACTCGGTGCAGCACTGCTCAAATTGGATGTTGCTGTTTGTTGCTTGATGTTTGTTGCTTGATGTCCTCAGCTGGCTACAGGGATTTAATGAACTGAAAGAGAAGCTTTCATACAGTATTAAGTAATTTCCAATACTCATATTAATTTGTAGATGAATGCAAAGTGATCTAATGACTGGAGAGTCTTTAATTAGAATAGTTTATTCATGTTTTTTTGGCATTATTGCGTAATTTTTGCACATACGCACCAAGTATATAGTTTGCTGTTGTTGACAAAATCACCAAACTGGCAGCTGAGTGACAGAAATAAATGTCTATTCTCCTGTTCTCCATGACATATTTTCCACCAAAACACCAACAACTTGCTTTGCCCACCTCTTTGCACCTCTCCTCCTACCTGTGCACCGTGCGCTCTGCACTGAGCACCAAAATACCACACAGATAGACAGTCAATTCAAGGTCAAGAAAACACTTCCTCTTTGTTAGCCGCCACGAAAACAAGGCAAAAATACAGTGCGAGTGAATTAATCACCAACTCAGGAAACATGGTGTAGGAAACCTGCATTTCCAGGAGCGAGACAGGAGTAATATGAGGTAAAACACACAGTGAACCTACCATTTGTCAAACCAGAGCCACATCTTAATGTTATAATTCTGAGACAGGTTTCATTACATACACGAAGCACCATGCACATGCTTGCACTTGAACATACACAAATGTAGCTTTGTGGTTGTTAGATCAGGGAAAACCTATTTTAGGTAGAAAATTGGAAGCTTTTTGGCCCCTCCTGACAATTAAACACCTCTGCCTCAGACTGCTGGAACCATGATGAACCTGAAATCTGTCCCAACGACTAAAACTGGTGATTGAAACCAGACGACAAGGGGTGTGAAGCCTGCTGCAGTATAAGTATCCTCAGAGAAGCCAGCTACCCCAGACTGTAGTTCTGTTAGACTCATCAAAAAGAAAGGTAGCAAAAATGACATCACCCAATTTAAGAGGTGAAAAGGTAAAAGAAAGTAATCCAACACGTACAAAAATAACCCATGTATGATCAACTGAACAGCAAAACCAGCAGACTGTCATCCCACATTTCATCTCCATCAGCATGATTAGAGACTACACCCTAGCCTGAGGCACGGGGAAGCCTTTCTCATATCTCGTAAGGGTGGGGACACCACTGGCGCAGCTGGATTGCGACTGAATCTGTGCATCACCAAAGCTGGAAATTTGAAATCGAAGGAAAAGACCACAGTTCTCAGAGAGTGAATCAAAAGCTTGCTTGAAGCAAGCAAGATTGTGTCTGTGGCTTTAGTTACCAAATGCCAACATAAACCTCCGTGGCTTATAGTATTACATTTAGTGTGTCAGTGTGTGTGTGTGTGTGTGTGTGCGTGTATGCATGCTGTTTGGGCAGCTGGTAGCCCTGGCACAGAACTTATTTAATCACAGCTGGAGATACTGCAATCAACACATTTGCAGATTCATGAGGTAACATATACACACACAGACAGACAGACACACATGCCTGTGCATTATCTGATCAGTGAGGGCAGACGGGTGCGGCATCTAAGATAAGCAAAAGGCTGGAAAAGTCTCCTTGTCTTCCCTGGAACACCATGACGCATGATAAACACATTCAAACATCTAAATTGCAGGCTCAAAACAACTAGATTAAATGTGGGAGTTCTCCAGAATTTCCAGCCTGAGCTGCGTGAAAGCAGCTGTTCTCTCTCTCACCTTGACCCATGAAGGCTCCATGCAGGGCATCCTTGGCAGTACCAAAGCCCAGTTCTCTGCACACCACACTGGCTGCAGTTCTATCCCACATGTGGTCCACGATGGTCCCCCATTTTCCGTCTCGGAGCACCTCCACACGGCCCTCGCCCAGCCTGGGGCCAGCCTTCAGACGCACAGGCTGTACAGGGCAGCAATGGGAATATAACTCATCTTATAATTACGTGCAGTTCATAAACACTGCTTGATTGTGCTGGTGTAGGCGTAACTGTATTAATCTTACCACAGCTGGATAGGGGGCCTGGGGTCTGCCTGAGGAGATGCGAGCAAACTGAGGTCCTGGCACACACTTGACGACTGCATGTCTCCCGTTCTTACAGGGAGAGGGACTGCGGGGGATTGACAGCTGAGCAATGCACTCTGACAGGCTGTTCTCACTGCCCAGACAGTGAACTTTCTCTACCCAGAATCCCTTCTTCTTTGCCATGAGGCTCAGTCTAGAAAGAAAAGAAAGTTTTTAGTTATATATTTGTTAAACTCCTGACAACTTGATTTTAAATCTGAAAAACAACCTTAATTACTGTTTGTTGAGGGTTTGTGTTAATTGTTGTGATTATGGAGGACTCCATCACTCATAGTCAGAGGCTGACTGAGAAAATAGGTTGTCAGGGCCTTTAAATGGATAGTTCATATCTTTTAAAGTGGGGTTGTGTGAGGTACTCATCCAAAGTCAGTGTTTCACATATAGTAGATGTAAATGTGGAGAAGCAGACAGGAGTACTGCCACGGAAGCTAAGCAATGTACTGCTGTGGGTGGGAGCAGCAGCAATACATTTTTTAGCCACCTAAAAAAGTCTCACTTCAGAAAAGTCTTTATCATTTTAAGTGTACGATATATTAAGAATATTTTCACCACTTTACCGTAAGCAAGTCAGTGAGTTCTGGCGGGGAACTGAAGCTGTTACATTGCTTTCTTAAAAGCCAGACTACATTGAAAAAAACATTAATTTAATATAGCTGAACATGGGAGCTGCTGGTCTACCTCTGCCTCAACCAATTAGTCTGTTTGTATTATTACATGACTTTGGCATTTAAAAGTGTTGGTCAGACAATAACATGTTCAGTGAGCTAAAGTTACTGTGAACTACTCACAGTATATTAATTTACCATAAAATACTGGCCTCCCCATTGGAAAGGCCCATCTGTGTCAAATTAAAGGAATGGAAATGTTGTTAATATACTGTCTATTTGAACTGTTACTATTTTTTTCAGTGGCTAAAATATGTTTTGCCACCGCTTCTGTCCACAGCAGTACACTGCTTAGCTTTTGTGGTGGTAGTTTTGTCTGCTTCTCCAAACAGGGGGCATACCGACCAACATGCGTAATACAGTGACTAAGGACAACTACCTCATGCAACCCCACTTCAAAAGATCCAAACTAAAGTTCAGCTTGTTAGGTCTCCCAAAATGAGTGAGGACAAATATAGCGAAGGAACCATCATTGTCTTTTTATTACCTTGTTGAAGGATCTGCAACCTTGGTATCCCAAATTTTCCTGTAACAGAACCAAAGAACAGATGTTAGTTCTCTCAAGTCTGTGTATTTGCTGAGGTTACCAACACACACACACACACACGCACACACTCACACACACGTCACCCTGTGAGATGACCTGGGTCACCAATTTCTCATGCAAAGAGCTAGTGACTGTAGGATATACTGTAGCATCTGCTGTTTGTTTTATATGTAACCTGGCCACACAGGAGGGTTTTCTGCCACAGCGAGTAGCGTCACAAACACACACACACACACACACACACACACACACACCGGCTTGCTTATTACTAAAAAAGTAGTCTTACAGGGGTACTTGGGGATGACTTAAATAGTTACAGCTCAAACACTGACCTTATCAAAGAAGATGACTCATACAGCTCCTTATATAGCCTCTGTATATAAAACCAGCAATGCGTGCGGCTTTGTGGTGAGTGTGAAGTTACATTCATGGCGATGACTTGCATTGTTCAAGGAGGAATACAATGTTCTGTTCTCTCTGAGCAACCTCACTTCCTGTCTCTTTGTTGCTTTAAAGGTTCAGTAGCACATATTTCCATTTGGAATGTGGGCTGCTTGATATTTACTGTGTTTATGTTTGTAGTAAGTGGTCAGTACATCATATGTTCCTAAGTGACAAGGCAACAGTACTCTCTGTTACAGCTGCAGGGTACAGTTTATTTAAATAACCAACCTCTACATTAAATAAAAATGCGCTTGCCCTTTAAACTAACATAGACCCTTTGAATATAAGACTTCAGCATTCCTTCTTGCAATATAATATGGATCTGTACACAACTACAGGATGTAAAAACTATAAAAGGATAAAACATAAAAAATAAAAAACACGAGATATTTTAAACCATGTTGTTAACCTCCAAAGCCACACGCCGTCCAAATGCTCATGACATTCAACATCAGTGATGTACAACATTTCTGGGAAAACAGGGTTTGACCAAGCACGATATACAAACAAAAACTCTGGCAGTACGCAGCGCTGCACGTCTGAGAATTTGCCAGAACCAAATAGAGATTTATGCACCAAGTAGGCTGGCGGACTCGGGAGAGCGGTGGAGAGGAAAGCCTTCTGTTCTCTTGGCAGACACGCAGAGCAGACATGCCACACAGACCATGCCAGAACATCCTCAAACCACTGCAAAGTGCACACACACATCCACATCAATTGCACCAGAACACTCAAAGATACGCACGCTACGGCCTGACTGGTATTTTAAAAGGCCCATTATCAGCCAACATTGGCACATCACAGATATTCTGGTGAGGCTATGTGCCAAAAAGTTAAAGTTCATAATGCATTAGGTAATTTAGAGTCCAACATCGCTATATATAATGAAAATAGCTGCATTTAAAAAGCACATTTATCCACAGCATCCATCACAAAGGGTCATTTACCCATTCACACTAACATCCTAACGGCAGCCTTGATGCAAGGTGTCAGTGCCTCACAAGTGATCAGTGGAGCCACAGCTGCCATTTTGTTCACCCACTGTCCATAGCCTATACTGCTTACTGGGCTGTCAAAGGCAAAAACTTACACCTAGAATTCATCATAATGAACTGGTGAGGCACAGTTCCCATTAAAATGCATTGAACAGCAAAGCACGTACATCTTTTCATGTTTAATCTCTGCAGAGCTGTATATCAGCATGGCATCACAAGCGTGGGAGGCTAAAAGGGTTTTCATGTTTTTGTGGTGACTAACACAGTAAAAAAAACCTCCATTAAAAATCTCTCCTGCTGGTTTCAGTGGCATGCCCCTTTAAAGAAACAAACATGTCTGAGGATATTTGTATGAAAGCACAGGTAGATAAATATTTGAATATCTGACATGAACTCGAGACATTCCCGTAACGGTGAAGCAAAAAAAAAAACAACCTTAAAAACAAACTGAGGATGCTGGAATCAAGAGACGCATTGTCGTTGACATGATGTTATGTTGACGGTTGTGTGAAGTCATGCAGTGCTGACTGAACACTTTCCAAAATCACATAACAACCTGTTTCCTGATGCTGTAAGTAGTCAGAAGAGACCTCTCATCAAAAATATTAGCATTTGGTAAGGAAGGTAAAAAATGTGAGTACTTACATTTCAGCAATCATTTAGTGAACAGTTTTGCAAATTACAGACACTATTTTTGAACAACACTCTTCAAATTGACTTGAGATCATTTCTCAGCCTCATTTGAAGCACAAATGCAGCCCTGAGGAACTTAAATTATGAACATCTGTAAATGAAATTTCAACAGCTTAAATTGCTCGCTACCTTTCAACGCTATATCAAACATTTGACTTGATGAGGCGGAAAGTTCCCCTCATTTTAAATCACACGCGGGGCTCTAAATAAAGCCGAGCGTGAGCTCACGAGACCTGCTGTAAATTGCGACTGACACATTGCATAGGATTTAACACTTAGTCTTTACAGTGTCTTGAACTGCACTTGTAAAATATCTTAAATGTGTCTACCATGTGGCTCTGCTGCAGTAACATCTCATCAGGGATAGACAGTGAGGAGCAGGCACACACATGCACACACAGTTTCCCATGAGGCAAACATGTCTGTGACTTGTTTGTGACCTCACCACAGACCAATCAGCTAACCATTTTCCCCTCTTCGAAAACCAACAGGACTACTACACACACAGGCTATAAATGATACCTTCAGCCTTCAGGTCTTTCATTTGACTGAGTTACAGCACTGTCTGCTAATGCTGAACTTCATTCATGAAAAATAAAACGCATATTTCACTTTTTTTAATATATAAAAATAAAATCATTAACAGTGAGGTCTTTCTGTTAGTTATGAACCAATTCCATCTCAATGTATGTAATTGTAACGAGTGCTGACGCAATGAACAGACAGCCTCAGTATTACTCTGTTTTCCACCTTCATCAGCCTTGCTTGAGAATGCAAACAGTGTATCCAGCACTTGTTGTGGAGCCAAGAGAACAGTAGCTAATGATAGGGAGTCCCACCCGCCTGTTAAAAGACAAGCATTACACCACTGTTTAGGTTTCATCACCCTCACACTGCTCACTGGCTTTATTTCTCTGTCTTCTGGTTTTACTGTTAAAAACTAAATCACTACATCTTTTTTTTCATTTGAAAATACTTGAAATATCTGTTAAAAAACAATTAAACAAAAATCAGGGTGCAAATTAGATTGAAAAAATAGCATTTGAACCACAGACACAAATCATTTAGGACAACTGTTGAGCTGAGGAAAGCTTGTTTACTTTAAACTGTACTTTACAGTATCCTCTTGCAGCAGGCAACACCACTTCCTGGTCTCATTTTATAAGAGTATAACGCTGAGTTTGAGCATAGTCTTTGAAATTAAAATGACAGTTCACCCCTGAAATCTTACCTGTAGCACTGTTTACAAGTCTGGATTGTTTTGGTGTGAGTTTCAGAGTGTTGGAGATATCAGCCATAGAGACGTCTTGCCTTCTCTCAAACATAATTGAACAAGAGGGCACTCAGCTTGTGGTGCTCAAAGTGACAAAAAAAATACATTTGAAAACCTCAATAGCAACGTCTCTTTCCAGAAATCATGATCCAGTTACTCAAGATAATCCACATAACAAAAAGCTTTATGTAGGAACCATTTTCTTGCGACTGAACTACACCCATCAGCTGCATCACTACACAGAAGGAAGAATGCATCTACTGCTAGCTCAAAAAGCACTACTGAGCTAGCTAACATTACACCATCAATGTTTACATCTTGCATCCCATCCATGAGTAGATGCACACTTCCTTCTGCGCAGTGATACAGTTGGGTGAAGTCTGTTAAGAAATAGAAGAAGAAAATTGCTCAAACATGACACCACTGACAACTAAGTCTGTGGATTATCCTGAGTTATTGGCTCATGATTTCTGGAAAGAGACATTGCTGTTGAGGTTTTCAAACAATTTTTTTGGCTCGACTTTGAGCACCACAAGCTGAGTGACATTGAGTTCCATTATACTTGAGAGAAAGCAGACATCTCTACAGCCGATATCTCCAACACTTGGCAGCTTACACCAAAACAGTCTAAACTGATAAACGACACTACAGGTGAGAGGAAAAATATGTATTTTTGAATTTGGGGTGAACTGTCCCTTTAATCTGCTCCTTAAAAAAAATCTTGTAAGTAAATTCTTTGAAAACTAGTAAAAACCTGAAAAACACTACCCTGTACTATAAATACTAAATATGTATAATACATATTTATTTTTTTACTAATAGATATTAGCATTAAACTTTGGTTTACATTTACCATTTGCAACTGGTGGATCGCGGTCCAAAGGTGGGTCATTGGGTCCATTCTGGGTGGACTGCAAGTGACTCCCAAATGTGTCAAGTTTGTTAAAAAACACACTTTATTTTTAAGTACAGTGTATTTCCAGCAGATTTACAACATGGCTAAATGCAAGTATGCATAAACTATATATAAAGATGGACGATTTGACAGCTCACCAAAACTGAAGCTGAAACATGTGGATCGCCCCCTAGTGGCTGGCTGCAGCATAGTGGATGGGACATGGACCAAACTAAAACTCAAAGTACGTGTCAAATAAATTTTTCCCAGACATGGTTTCTGTAATTTAAGATAGTTTTCTCATGCTGCTGTATGTTCAAGTATTTGTTTTTCTGATAAGTTTGTTTTTAATTAGTTATTTAATGCTATTAATACTAATTTTACAACATGACTGACAACTGTATGAGCCAATCGATGGGCTCGCATTCAGTGGTGCTGCTTGCAATTGGTCGGACAGGCGTATGGATGGGAAATTTGATACCGCTGAGATCGCTACAGCGCAGACTCCAGCTCTGAATGACGTCACCAAAGCTAGATGGCAGCAGCTGTATCAGTGATGTTTTAGCTTCCTCTCTAACAGTAGGGGTAAGTGCAGACACGACATTCATCTCTACATACAGTCTATGCACTGAATGTATTAAACTGTGAAGACCTTGAACAAAAGACTGAAGAGAAATCTGCACCCTGTGGATGGACCGGTTGGGAACCACTGCTATAGAAGATTTAATTTAAGTATGCATGAAAAAGAATTTGCACATCAAATATTTCCATGCAGACCAGAGTGAGCTTATAAAAATCACTATGCTTCAACTCAGTCTTAAAAGCCGGCTGCCAGTCTGTTGACAAAAATAGCCGTCGGCATGCGTACAGAAATTAAAAGAGGGTGAAATAAATTAAAGAGAAGGTCATTGAGGAAGATCACACAGACATCAGACAGGAAAGCCAGACTCGGTCACTCAAAAATGTCACACACGAGCCTGAAAATGATACCCTCATCTAAAGGAAATTTCAGCTGAAACATAATTAAAAATAAAATGCCGGCTAAGTCCCCAAATCACTATGGTGACAGAGGAAGACAGACAGCTGCTGACGCAGCGGGCCGCGCTGCAAACTGCAGCTGTAATTGGACATATTTCACACGAGCAAGCGAAAATCTGGCTGGTCCGACTGGCTGCTCCTGTACTCTCTCTCCATCTCCTCTTTCTCTTGTTACTCTCTTCCTCCTCCTCTATGTCTTACTCTCTCTCACACTAACAGCTATAATTGGGGGGTGTTTTTTTTTCACTCTCAGCAGAAACCCCGGAGAGCCTTGGTCCTGACCAACCTGTAATTACAGCATCTTCAGAGTCTCATCCAAGAGACACAGGGAGCCCAGAGACATGGCATGGTCCAGGATTTCTAAGAATGGACTGAGCGAGGTGGAGTAACGGGGGGTGTTGCCGGCTAAATTTGGTCGAACCATGCGATGCAATCTGAGGCTTTTCTGGCAACCGTTGAAGTGGAACATGTTACATGAAAACTTAACATCATATTGTTTTGTACTCTATTGTTTCTGTGTGACTCTGCTCACATTTTGCACAGTAATTATAATTACGGTGGCAATTTCAGTCAGAGTGCGATCCTTACAATTACACATAAGTAAAGGCTGAAACAGCATTACCTGTATTTTAAGTATTCTTCTGTTTGCAGCTTTTGATTGTGTATAAACATCCCAATACAATAAGAAAGACAAGGTTTTATCCTGAAACCCAATCACTAGAATAACTTTGCACTGGCAGCTAAGACGTTGAGGCGTTTGTACACCTTGAACCAGTTTGAAGTCAAAAACATGTACTGCGAGAGAACAAATACGCATCTGTGCAGATAAAAAACAGGTACAGATTTGGAAACAAACACATCATCGTGGTTCAGACCAGTATAGCAGCAAAACACCAGGTCATACCCAGGACAGGCACACCAAGATGTATCAAGTCACGACCACTTCCATGCCAGAGCCTTCTAATTTACAGGCACAATAAAAAAAAAAAATCAACATAATAGCATACGCTTGCCCAAATGTTTCACTGTACATTTAGAAGCAGATATGTTGGATAAGCAGTATTATCCACTTTGCGGTGGCTTAGGTCGAAGACTAAAAGAGCCTACAGTGTGCTGTTGTTTAAATTTCTCTTCCTTGACCTCAGAGGGAGATTTAAAAACAACATCCTGAAACAGCCAGCGAGCAGATTCCCTGCAGGCTTCAGTCCAAGCCCTTCAAGCTACAGCAGCCCTGTCCTCCTCTGTCATATCTCTCTTCTTGGTGCGCAGCCAAGTCTCTTATGTTGCAGCCTTTACAAATCTACCCATCTAATTCCTCACTCAACTATAACCTGTACTTCTCATCTCCCGTTCTTTACATTAAGTGGCAAATCTGTGCTGCGATAGAAAATCGAAGAGAGCCATGAAAAGCATCACACCTGCAATGCGGGGAAGCCGTGCTCTAATAAATGATCCTGTACAGATCGTGTACAGAGTCAGGCCGGGCTGTTTGACGACAGCTCATTCAGGGGACCTTTTATTACTGAAGATATGATGCCTGATGATGCCCTCCTCCCAGCAATACAATCCAGTTATAGCGTCACTGTGTTCCCAATAACAGAGTTCAGCGGAGATGGCTTAATTCAAGGGCAATGCAGAAATACCTCCAGTGAGTAAGAGTGCTCCAATAGGGAATGTTTGTAAAGTCAATAAAAAGTTGGAAAAAGTCTATAAAACAAATTAGTTACCCTCTCAACATCCTTTCAGTAGAAAGAGGAATCTAGCACCTGCAGCATAGAGCAGATGTTGTGGTCTGTCGCCAGTTGAGTCAGAATAACCCCAGCCAAGAGAGGGAAGGAATAGCTAAACTGTGAATCACCTAGAGCCGGCAGCTCTCCAGGAACCATTTCCAACTGGGTCCCCTTCTACTGAGGACTGCGAATGGTCAGACACTATTCATTCTTATAATAGCAATAGCTGATGTGTGGTCCTCCTGCGGTTTAAGAGCAGAACGTTCCCCAAAAACCGCTGTCAGTGCTTTCTTTTCAGCAGGAGAGGAAATGTAGATCAGTGTCAAAGGAGCAGAAGGAGACACCTGAACACAATGGGCCTAATTCACCAACCATTTTTTGATCATTTAACAAAAAGTATCATGGCCTTTTAAAATAAATACTACACTCTTCATTAACATAAGTTATTTAATGGGGTCCGTGCCTTCTAATAATTCTATAAGTCTCTCTAAACACACATACACACAGCTTGGAGAGCACAGTGGCGCACGTCTCTGCCCATATTCCTGACAGCTGTGCTACTGCAGTGCATAAAATTTGCAGTTTGTGGTCAGACTTCTTCAGTCTCCCTGTGTGCACACGGCCCTGCAGGCACATGCCCTTTTATGGGGATTTGCAGGGCGTTTACCTATGCTAATTATGATCAACAGGGTTTGCTGTCGACTGATGTCAATGAGGACAATAGGGTGTGTCATAATAAGAACACAGGTGCAAACAATTCAGCGGTTTAACAACATGTTGTGAATGTGATGTAGACTTTTCATGTGACTTTTCTCACGAACATATTTAAGAAAAAAAATAGAGCGATATTGGTGAGTGAGGCCCAGTGCATTCAAGCATATGTATCGTGCTGAGAGTATGCACATGTACGGCACATGCTGGGGCTGGGTATCGAACACTTTAAAAAAGGAATAGTTTGACAAGATTGATACCACTCTCATATCTGTCAGTTAAATATGTAGCTGGAACTGGAAGAAGCAGGAAGTTAGCTTAGCTTAGCATAAAAACTGGAAACAGGAAGAAACAGCTAGCCTAGCGCTGTCAAAAAGTTTTTAAAAAATCCTTTTACCAACCCCTTTTTACCAAATGTCAAGCATTAAACGACCACAATATAACAGGTTAGTAGATTTTATTACATTTGGACAGAGCCAGACTTGCTGTTTCCGCCTCTTTCCAGTCTTTATGCTAAGCTAAGCTAACAGTTGCTAGCTTCAGTTATACATTTACCAAGGAGCATTTTCTCATTTAATTTATGGCAAGAAAGCAAATATTATTTTCCAAAATGAAGCACTATTCCTTTAAACAGCAACTGATATGTGTCTGTAGCAATGAATACTGAAATGTGCCAAAAGTACCAAAAGTGAGGATTAAAGGCTTGGTCATTGTCGTTTAATTATTATTTGATAAGTTACTTCCTGATATTAATCATATTTTTAGGAAGTTAGGAAACTTCTCTTTCGGTTTCTTTACCTTAAGAGACAAAATTAAACACTGATAAAGAAGTTTAGCTTTTGTTTTTAAATACACACTGAACATATCTCTGTGTTCCCTGAACTAACATTTTGAAAAAAGTATTGTTTTGTATTGGTGCCCAGAATAAAGTGGTGTTGGCAACTGTATTAGAAAATGTCAAATGATACCCAGCACTAGTACACACACACACACACACACACACACACACACACACACACTGGCAGCATGTCACATACGCTGTTGAAGTGGTTTGTAAAAGTATAAAAGATGTATGGCTGACTGGGGCCTGCAGAGGCTGCCCTGCCAATAAGACAAGTCGCCTCACAAAGACCCTCATCCCGCTCTCCAATAGCCGCCTCTGTCCCACACATGGTATCGATGGGACGGTTAAAGCACAATCAGCAGTGATATTACACCTCAGCATGGGAATCTAAAAGTTAAAGTGGGGCTGTTTGTCTGAGAGCTGCAGGCTGCAGATAGCATCAGGGAGAGGGAGTGAGAAAGAGGCAATGAGGTGAGCTGAGGTGATTTGCCTAGAGAGAGGTGTAGAGAAAGGGCAGCAGAGAGGGGACAGGGATTCCTTTATCATCATCCTGAGGCTGAGGAAGAGAGGGGGGAGTAAAGGGGGACACAGGGCAGGAGTGGCTGGGGGAGGAAGATAAGCCCAACAAAAAGCCTTTACTCAAAGTGGCTCTAAACGGGATGCCACTGCTGTGTTTTTATTCTTCAGGATGAGTTTTTATTCTCTTAACAGTGGAATGAATGGCGTAGCATGTTGCCCTGCTGAACTACAGTCAACAGCCCAGTGTAATTCAATCTAATAACATGAGCTCATAAAGGTGAAATGTGTTGCTCTCGGTGCAGCTAGCAGGAAAGATTCATACTCACTTGTATGTTTTGACATTGTGCTGAGTAGCCTCCGGAAAGCCAAGCATCCCGCACACAACTCGGCTGCTGTTGAGACTCCAGCCCAGGTCACAAACCTGCCGCCATCTCCCTGCATGCCTCACTTCCACCACACCTTCTGTGATCAGGCTCTTCCTCTTGGTGGCCATGAGGATGGGACGAAGACGGACCTCCTCGATTTGCACCTTACTGTGACCCTTCGGGAGGACACATATCACATCTACTGTTAAGTGTGTTTCTAAGAGTAACATAGACATGTATCAGAAGTAAACTGCTGTACCTGGTGGTGTCTTTGGAACCTGGGGATGTCTTGATGTCCGTTTCCATAATAGCCATATCCTGGGTGCCTGCGGGTCGCCACTTGGCCCTGCCATTGAGGCGCGGTGCTGCCACTGGGCCTGAAGGCAGTGGTGTAACCTCGACTGGCTGTGAGATCCTGCCTGCGCTCAACAGTGCACACCACCCCCAAATCTTCAGAGTGTTTACAGTCATTCACGCCCCAACCGTTGTGTTTGCAGTCCTTCAAGGACTTCTCTGTGCCGTCACAGCGTACGTTATCCATCCATATCGGGCCTGTGAAAGGATAAACAATTCATGACTTCATTCATTGTGACTTTCATTGATTGTCCAATAGACAGATTGAGCACTGCATCTACACAAGGGCCCGAATCCGTTCCTAAACACCTAACACTTGACTTTTACTGGCACGCTGATTTAGGGTTGCACCTTAGCGGCGTGTTTAGCGGTAGATACACAGTATTTTACAAGGCAGGGTGCTGTAGATCCTGCTCCTTGAATCCACTCAACCTTCTCTTTAATTTGGATTTAAAAGCAGCAGTAAAGAATGTCCATAAACCACAGCAAGTGTTGCACAACTCTGGCAAGCAAATGCTGTCATTATTCTCAAACAAATGTCCTTTTTTGGCCCACATATCTGCTCTGCCAGCCTGCCAGGCGACCTTAACGAGATGTAGACTCCAATCCCACAACAAGTTATCTTTGTCACTTTATGATGTTATTTTGGATCTCTTAATTGGTGGTCTTTTCATGAAGCCATACATTAAGTGCGTTGTGGGGGAAGCACAGTGTAGCATGGATGTTTTGGAGGAGACAGGTTGCAATAAAATGGTCCAATATGGCCGCCTGCCATTGAGTCTAAGATGTCTTAAATCTAATAATTGACAGTGATAATGTAATGGGCCCTTTTTTGGAGCGGACATTTAGACTTGTCACGGCAGGAAAAGCACAGGTGTAATTAATACCATTAATGATGGCTCTGTTCCAATTAAGAGGGTCAGTAAGTCTTGTCAGTGAGCCAGCATGCACAGTGGCAGGGCTCTGAACTAGTAAAGCTAAATGGACTGTAGCCCTTATTAATAGCCTGTCATTAATTACACCCGTGGTTTTCCTGCTATGACACGTCAAAATGTCAAAGCCTATCATAGCTTGTTTTATCACTCACATCCAGTCATTTCGGCTTTGGCCATGGATGGATTCATAAATGGGCCGAACAGGCACAAGCACAGGGGCCAAAAGTGTCAGGGGGCCCCCTAGCCTTCACTTGCAAAATGTCAAATTAACACATACTGACCAGGAAGAGACTCAAAATTACCACAAAAGCCCTGTTTCCACCGAGCGGTACAGTGCAGTATAGTTCAGTTCGGTACGCTTTTTTCCTGTTTCCACTGTGAAAAGTTGTGGATGGTACCAATGGAACCGTTCTGTATTGTCCCCATTTTTGGTCCCCCCTCTGTTGGGGTACCTAGCACACAGATCTGGTACTAAAAAGTGGAGCTGTGAACACTGCAGTCTATTGGTCAAGAGGGGGCGGTCACTCTGCTCAGGGCTGTTATGGCAGGTTTTGAAGCTCATGTAACCACCGTTCATATTGTGGAGAGTTTTATTAGTAAACTATAACTGTAAAATGAAAGGATGTTTGCCTCTAGCAGCAGCTGGAGTTGGAGAAAAAAATAACTTAATTCACTGGGCCGACTGCTGGTGACTTTTAAGGTGGAACATTAACTTGTAATGTTACTCAATGCATGAGCTGACGACGTAAATCCATCAACACACCTTAAATTTCACCGTGACAACTTTGATCATTACATTAGTTTTATATGACATACATTTTTAGTAGTGAGTGGATCTTCAAGCATATATATATATATATATATATACATATACATATATAGATAGATAGATAGATAGATAGATAGATAGATAGATATTAATTTCTACCAGGACGGCGTATATCCCAATCCTCACTCGGAGAAAAAAAGCGTCATGAAGCATCACTCCTGTGGGCTCCGGCAACACTAAATCCCCGAGCCACCCACATTTAAGGGTACTGTTTGTGGTGGAAATGCCACGCGGACCCAGAGTCTACATACCATGTCTGAGGAGTTACTTTTGGTTTAAAAGGTGCTATACCGAAAGTGTTTGGTGAAAACGGGACTTATATTGGCTTTCCAGGCACAGGCCCTGGGACCCATAGTGTCAGGGGGCTCCTAGCCTTAACTTGCAAAATGTCAAATGTATATTAACACTACCGATCAGGAAGAGACTCAAAATGACTACAGAGACGCAAAACTGCAAAAAAGGCACAAAATTACAGAGAGACACAAAATGACCACAAGAAGATGTTTAACAACTACAAAGAGACACAAAACCACCACAAAGTCTGTGTCTTGCTCCTCTGTAGGAGAGGTGGTGGGGCCCTTTGCTTATCTGTGCCCAGGGGCCTACTGTCTCATAATCCACCCATGGCTCTGGCCTATGACAAAATGGAGGCATTTGACCATTCCTCAGTAAAATTATCATGTGGCTTAATTGTAATTTGTCACAGGAAGTGCTCTCACCCACTCCTTCTCCATACTTGGCGCTGTGTGCCCACGTCACACCGCTCTGGAAGCCCAGCTCTCGGCACACCACGTTGGCCAGCTTGATGTCCACTTCATCGTCGCAGACGGTCCCCCACGTGTTGTTGTGCAGCACCTCCACGCGCCCTTCGTGCGGCTCTCGCGCGTAGTTGCTCGCCAAACGCACCTTGACGGCTGGTGCGCGCGGCGCCCTGCGCTGAGAGGACGTGGTCCGGCGGGGTTCAGCGCGTGCGGGGCAGGAGAGGGACAGCAGGAGGAGGAGGAGGGAGCTCAAGCAGAGGGTGCGGGTCATCGTGACAGAGAGGAGGGGGTCTGCAGGTAGGCTGAAGGTTGAAACACGATATTATTTACTTTATTCAACAACTTATTTTATTCATTTATTAAACTGAGCAGTGGAGTCATTTAACTGTGTTGTCAGTTAAGCAGTCAGTCTAAAGCCACAGGCTAATTTCACTGTAATGAGAAACATCTATCATCTCTTTAAGCTACACCCTTAAACTTCTACAACTGTGTGTAATTCCCTTTAACACAAGCAGCCAGTCTGGTTATTAAACGGACCAACGGTGACATCCTCTGGACAAAATAGTTCAGGTAGTCTCCTCAATGGCAGAATACAGCCATGAAATGAATGATGCTGCTCACAGTCACAGAAATAAAACTTGCTTTGTAGTCCCACATTTGATTTAAGTCACTGCTGCAGCATCAATTTTCGCAGTGATGCAATCCAAGCCAAAACGCATAAAATGAATACTTTTCACTCATGTCAAACATAGGCATATAATTAAAGATACACCAGCCTCACTTTTGTATTGCAACTCACGTGAATAAACATCCCCCAGGGCTAACTAACCAGACAAAAAACACGGGGCAGGTTTTAACTGGAGGTTAACAAGTGTCACAGCCAAACAAGAACGCAGTGGTGGAGACAGACACTGAAAAGCATTAAATCACTGCACGCCACAGAACAACACTGAGCACAAAATACACAAAATCTGTTTTTCTGACTGTGACGGTAAAATTACAAAGGGACAAACCAACAACAAACAAACAGACTTTTCAGACTGGACTCATAAATCATAGTGGAAAAAACATCTTTTACTGTGTAAATCATCTATATCTCTTTTTACTGCTTAATTATTCAGAGTAGGAGCAAAATTAAAAACAAATATTTCCTTTAAATGTTGTAACTTTGGCAGTATAACAACCATGCTGACTTTTAAAATGTATCTAGTTATCTAGTTAAAGTAAAGAATCAAGAGATGAGAGAAGCATCTCATCCCTTAAAACACCTGTTACACTTGCACTCAGATGCTAATGTACTAAAATAAAACAGTAAATAAATATAACTTACAAAACAAGTGGAAATAAATCAATATTCTTTACTAAGAAAAAATGTAAAAGGAGAAAGTAAGGTGAAAGTTCACTCACCTGGCAGGCAGCAAATGTTTGCAGTGGTGGACGTCACAGGCTAGGGGAGAGTGACTGAGTGAAGGAGTGTGCCTACTAAATGCTCTCCTCAGTCAATCCTCCCTTCTGCCCTCCTTCTCCCTATATCCCTCCCTCCCTCCCTCCTCCTGCTCTCTCTTTCCCTCTTGGTATCTTTCTCCCATATAGAAGTCAGTCAGATGCTCAAACGCAAAGCTGATTTATTGGATTGTAACCGAATTGTCTGCATATGAAATCTAAAAACATCAAAGTAGTGATGATGACAATTTGTCATTTTAACTTATTCTGTCTTTGCTGACATTTATGTGAGTGTGGGTGAATGCTTGAGATCAAAGACGTTCCAGACAGATAAAAAATCTGATGGTGAATATTTCAGAAATGTATCTCAAGCAGCAACGCCTGTTTCACAATGGGTTATTTTGTAAACTCATTTTCATAATCAAATCAAGTGTTTCTCTCTGATTGGGCCTCTTCACTTTGACCCTCCCTGATAGGCTGAGGAAGCTTTACACAATTGCACGAGCAGAGCGTTACAAAACCTTTGGGTGTACGTGTGTGTAAATGTAACCAACAGGAAGGACTCTGGTTCCAGAATAGTTTCAAACATCAAGCCCCAAGTGTCTCAAAGAAGCTCCCTATACCACAGGGTAGATATTTCCTTGTTGAGATGGCCGCAAACCACCGGCTCTAAAATAGGCCTAGCCTCACCGTAGCCGTGGTGCACGTGACTGATGAGAATATGCCATACCACCCCTGCCCAGGAGTGTGTTACTATAGTCTAACCTATCATCATGGCAGAGAGAGCATAAGGATTTGACTCATGAGTGTAGATCCAGATCATAAAACTGAAGGGAAAAGTCCTGCCAGGGTCACTTCAGTGCTCGGGTCCAATTCAGGCTCCCTCCATATCCAGACGAAGGCCTTTCTGCATGTTTGACACTTGTTTATTTATTTTTTGAGTCATTTTGGGAGGATTTGGGATGAATTTAGCCACATGGAAATTTTGGGCCTCGGGCTGTTGTGTTGATAAACTGTATTCCAGGTTTTAAGTAAACCTCAGCGGGCACCTTTTTCAGGAACCAAAGTTTATTCATAGACATGAAGAATTACAATCATGACAGGGGAGGTAGGAACTGAAACATCAACCAAGACCGTAAAAAACACTTCCTCATATGCAGAGCACCAACAGGGTGAAAAAAAAATCATACGTTACATTATGTGTGCATTTGTGTGCGCACGTGTAAACTTTGAAGCTGTAATTGAGATGTTTGTGTGTGCAAGTGATGGTGTGACTGGGTGGCAGGATGGTGGTCCCTCCCTGGCTGGTAAACCTAGAACAGGAAGAGCAGACCCCCTATTAGCAGGGCCAAATCAGAGGGATCTCCAAGGCCGGCAGGGAAAGGAAAGAGAGATGTAAAAGAAAAAAACAGAAAGGAAAAGGAGGGTGTTCAGGTTAAAAATATAAGTATTGCTGTGTTTAACATTCTTCTATTATAACTTGTGCGGCACTGTTGCATATCAGACTAATTAAACTAGACCAGACAGGTGTCCCTGCCTGTGTGCCAGTACTTAACAGCTCAGTGGGTGTGTGTATGTGCCAGTGAGAGTGCATTACAGGGCTCTCGGAGGGCTCACAGGGTAAGAGTATCTGAGCGAAGCAGCTCTCTGTGGCAGAACGCTCTCTCTCTCTCCCTCCACCTCTCTAATTACGCCGACCGAGCCGGCTCTGCCCTTACCCACAATCTGTGGAGGCATGAAATAAATACATGCTCTCCAACAATAAACAAGTGCCTTTTCAAACGACACCACCTCCTCATGCTCACCCCCACTGCCGTCTCTCTAGGCTTTCATAATGCTTTTACTGCGAGCATGTAGGCACATACTGGATGGAGGATATGCTGTGCAGGTTATAGTGCAGAGAGCTGTACATAGATTTCATTAGATCTTGTGTCAAAGGCCATCTTTGCCATAATCGTAAGGTGTGCAAAAATTTGTCTATGAGGTAAAATTTTTTAGAAAATTGGACTTAAATTTAGTGTTAGCATGCTAGCCCCCATTTAAATCTGATAAGGGCTAAAAAATCCTTAGCAGTTATAGTTTTCCCTTTTTAAAGCGCATATATGCAATTTTAAAGGACTGCACTTTTACAGAGTCAAGGGAATTTAATTCAAAATAAAAAAAAATAAAATAAAATCAAAGCTGCAGAGGCCTCCATATCCTGATTTTAGCCCCCTCTTATGAATCAAGCTCCAGAAACACGCTATAATGCAACTCATTTCAATGCAATATTTCATTACACCACCTACGGATCTCTACGGTTAACCATTAATCAGTTAACTGCCAAGATTATTTTTGACCTGTTACTCATGTTGGTCAATAGATTAATTTTACTACTGAGTTTACTACACTGTGCATCACCCGGCTCTGGTGGGAGGTAGCAAGCAGCAGTGCTCATTTGGCAATAGCTGCCAGTAACACTGTCCCAACCCAACAATGTGCTGTGGAAACATGGCGGCCACCCTCCGGTCTCCCTGAGCTCAATTTTGAGTCCTTAACCCCCTTTCTATGTCATCACTGTTGGCTCTGTTAGCACCATTCGCTCTCTTAGCATGGTGCTAACATAGGTAGCACTATTAAATTAGTTTTGCAGCTCAAAATGAAGCCGCTTATTCAGGAAGAGACTGGGGAGTGGCCACCATGTTTCCACAGCACCAGCGTCACCATTACCAGCAATAATTACGAATAAGTGGCACTGCTCATGAGCCCCCCCCCAATTCGAGTTGTGTACAGTGCAGTACAGAGTGGTCGAGGCTAGCTAACCAGTGGAGGCCAGAGGGTGGGCAGTGAGCACTCAGTTTCCACATGTCAACACAGCTTAGTGGCTGTCTATAAGCAAAGCCAACTTAAAATAAAACATAAGGCAAGACATTTACAATACAAACCAATAAAGCACCACTTCTAAATGGAAAACAGTAGGCTAAACACTTTAAAATGTGAAGCTAAAGTTCACTGAGTTAATGGAGCACTGAACTGAAAGGAAAGGCCTCTTGTATTTCCTGTCATTTTGCATGTTTGTCTTAAACATTAACCAATAAGTTAAGTTGTAGGTGCTGGGCTATTGTATGCACAATTAACCAAAACTGACACCCCTAACACCGCCTCTGCCTCCTGTGTAGAGGCACACTTCTTTCAAACCCTACACCTCTCGTCTGTAACGCAGGCTTTCTTTGACTAACTGTCATGTGAAAATCTGTGGAGTGCCCCTTTAATTTTGCAGCATCGTGCACTCTTACACTCGCATGGACTTCACATGCATTCACAGGTGGCAGCAGGCTTCAGTGACTCTCTATTCAAGATGTCACTTGTGGGATAATGGTCGCTTTTCCCACAAGTTCTCAGCAGTGTTAGTCATGTCTCCATCTCCCACTGGTCTGGGTGGTTACAGATTCCCTAATGCATCTTTCATGCTGGCCACACAAGTGTCTTTACTAGTGATGACAGGGTTACCATATTCCCCCCACACTACCCAGACCTGCTTTGATTTACTTCTTCGGGGTTGTGAGCATCAGGAATGACTTAGAGAAACGTTGCGGTTCCTAGAGATCAAAAAAAGATGAATGTCTATGCATTGCATAGGCTGATTAAGTTGGTGACATAGTTCAGTGCAAACCTTTTATGTGCAACATTGCCGCCTTGTGGAAGGCAGGAACAACACACATTGCCAGAAAATTATTAGCAGAATAACTGCATTCATCTGACATTTCTTCCCCAGTTTGTGTATTACCCATGCAGAGACTCAGAAATAGGTGGTTCAAATACATTTATTAAATATAAAAGACTCTTTTTTGCAGTGCAGTAACGATAATACAAAATATTTGGAAGATTAACAGGATTGCAGTGCTCTGGTTATCAAAGTGTACATCATAATTAAAAATGCATTTTCCTGAAATAGTTTGAAACAAAGTAAAAAAAAAAAAATTAAAAAAAAATACTAAAAACATACCAAATAGCAAAAATTAAAACCAGGGAAATCTTTTGTCCAAGTTTGAAATATCCACAAGATGACATCAAAGTATGCCATGGTATCATCCAAAGCATTTTATTAGTCTGCAAAACTAAATGCACTGTGCAACCATAATTAACAGCACCAGTCACAGAAGAAACGACCAAGTTTGTTTAATCAACATGTGCAGTCATCTTACGGTTTGGTGTCCAATTCCTTTTTCACAAGTTTTAGCCACAAGACAGAAAGTAAATACGAGAAAAGCAGAAGTGCAGCATGTGACCGTGTTTGCACCCAAAGGTTCTTTATAATGCTTGCCTCTTAAAGCCAGAAAGAAACAGAAGAGGGAACTTAGAGAAATACTACAAGACCAGTAAATGGGAAGCTGTAATCAGCTCTCAAGTTCTGTTGTAAAAAAGAGAAATAGAAAAAAATCAGTATAAATAGGAAAATAAATACTCTCACAATGCTGTGCGTAGTTTACTAGTGAATGTAGTGTGGACTTAAACCAGGTGTGGTAGCTGTAATTGTTATCTAGTGGATAATACAGAAACATGCTAATGGGTTTTAAATGCTGTCTAGTGTTGAAAGTCATGAAAGAACAAGGCTGTGTTCAGTGCAGAGCCGTCAGATGAAGCAGTCTTTGGTTCGCTGAAATACTGAAATGGACGCCCTAAGGTCAAAAACACTGCTTTTAAAGATTTAAAATCTCTGTGAGTGGATTATGTTTCACATGTGGCCATGAATGTGTGCACATGACTGAACATGATGTTTTGTAAGGCACTGTCCTGTACAATCTAAGTGTTTATCAATGACATCACCATGGCACACACATTAACGACCTATGCTACTTCTGCCAGAAGTGCTGGGTGTGTGTGCGTGTGCGTGTGTGTTGGACACAGAGCTAACAATCAAGTCGGCACTTTTCTTTTGCATAGACATAAAGCACTGTGATGTGTACTATGCAAAGGTGTATCTAATGCTGAGATAAAAACGTCTAAGGGTTATTCATTTGCACTGGGCACAGACCAGAGGCTCAACTAGCTCTCCTGTAGTCCCCAAAAAAGCAAGTCTGGAGAATGAAAAACTTCACACCTGACATTTCATGCAATCCAATTAAACAAAACCAAAAACTATGGCCTACAGTTGAGTTGAAATAATACCTCTCTGATACAGTATCACTAAAAAATGAACACTACAGCCTTCATAAAGGTATTTATTCTTCTGGATTGCATAAAACTGTCAGGTGTTTCTATTAATTCTTCCACGCCCTACCATAACTTGTCATGACAACTGAATGCAATGTGTGTATTTACTCTTTTAACAACAGGGCAGCCATCAGATAGCGTGAAATACACCTAATCCAGGCATTAACAGATACAATCTGAAATCCCTCGAGCCAAATTTGGGGGTTCTTATTTGTATTTACCCATTGATGATGATCGTAACTAAGGTTACATAGCACAGTATAAAGGCACCTCTCTGGGTCTCTGTAGCTTATTGGCTAAAAGAAACCTCTTCTGCATAGGGGAGGTACTGAAATGTCAAGTGTATCTGTTGGCAAGTCTTTGGTTTCGTGGACAATGCGCTGATACTGGAAAAGGAACAAAGAGAGGGAAACGGAGCCCCAGACTAAACCGCAGACTGATGTCAACAGCTGTGGGCTATGGATTAAAAAAAATCAGGTTCACAAACTGCAAGTTAAGAGAATACTTCACCCGCAAAATGACCATTTGTATAGCGATTACTCACTGTGTGTTACCTTGAATATTAAGATAACTTTTCCTCCATCCTTCCACGATGAATGGAAAATCATCAGGGACCACGTTTAACAACAGCAAACTGTATCAAAATATCAGTTCACATGCTGTCACAAGACTTATGCAGTATAATCCAAGTCTCATTTATCCAGTCGTATGCTCATTTGTGTATATGCTCAAAATCACTGTTTTTGTCAGTGGAGTCTGGCTTTGATGAGAGCATAGATAGAGTTTCACTTTGAGCTCAGTTCCCCATCGGAAAGTGCCCTCTGTTTGGTAAGTACTGAGCAGACAACTGGATAAATGAGAATTGGATTATGCTGCACTAGTTATGTAAGAGTTCATAAACAGATGTTTTGATACAGAGATGACAGATGTGTTGTGTTTCGTTAGACGCGGTCCCCATGTGGTCTTCAAATACTGTGGACGCATGCGAGTAAAGCAAAGTCTTCTTCTCGAGTTCAAGGTAACATGCCATGAGCAGCTGATACACCAACGGTCATTTTGGGAGTGAAGCATTTCTTTAAAGTGTTTGCTGAGTACTTGTACTTTAAAAATAGGGAGGAACATTTGATTTGTGATGTTTCTAAAGAAGGAAGGTCCCCAGGTTCATCACCGAAGAACCTTGGCCTGAAAAATCCAGAGTCCTTTCATTACTGCTGGGCATGACAGAGCCATTACTTTTTTCCATTGTGGGCCAAAGCAGTTTCACTTCCTCCTTATGTTGTATGCCTGTGAGGTTAGGTTGTACTGTATCCCTTAGAGCTGGAATAGGTCACCATGTGCCACGACGGGCTGCGAATGTGAAGGTTTTCATTAGAAACAAAGGCTACACCAGGTCATTCTGTTGCTCCTGTCTGGTTAACATTGTACCATCGAGCAATATCATTGAGTACAGTCTTTAGTTGAAATAACAACCGTCACACTCCCAGTCCTTTGTGACACATGTGTGACCATCCCTGCCTTCGAGCCTTTGAGCGCTGGCTCTGATCCTTTGACTATACTGGTCCATTCTGCTACAGTGAATATTTTAAGCCCAGAGAACCTGGTCCAGTAAGTACCAGCTCCTGTGGCTCAGTCTGTGCATCACGGTTTCCCGCACACTACTGAGGCAGAGAGTAAACTGAGTTCAAGGCTGCCAGGGCTTCCTGTCCTTGCCTTTCTGATCAGGAATGTGTTTGTAGCGACATTTGTCCCCAAAATGGCAGCCGGTGGTTCTCCAGAAGTAACACTCGTCTCCGTTCACTGGGCCACGTCGTCGAGGTCTGGGCAGAGAGGAAAATGACATAGAGACAAAAGACACAAACAAAGAACTTTAATTATAAAAGCGGTTCAAACTGTAGTCTTATTGTGTGATTTCAGTTACTGAGAAAGCTGACGTCTTACCCAGCAGCTGCGCCTGCCTGCTGCGTGACAGGGAGACAGGTCTTAAGTGGAATGGGAAGGACCCTCTGAGTGCGACGGTCAGGATAGCGCACCACTAAACGTGTGTTCTCAATACAATAACCCTGTGAGAAGAAGCACATAGCAACTTTTAGTCCATAACTACCTTTAAAGACAGGTTTAAAGAACAAGATTGAAAGAGAGCAACCAAATAGGTGCTCACATTTAGTTTCTCCATGGCACGGGCTGCCATGTTTGCATTCTTGAAGTTGACAAAGGCACAGAATCTCTCATGCAGAACACGGATACTCTCGATCTCACCATACCTACAATGCAAAGCAAACAACAGACAAGTCAATAGCCACCTAGGTTATATATTAAATGGATGTGTTTCTGTTTAAAAAGGTCCACTCTCAAGTGTTTGCTCAAATGTCTTTCAACTGATTAAATAAGGAATAAGACGTTGTACTTATATAAAGTGATTCCAAGTCATGAATTAGGTTAGTATCAAATACTGTACTGAACTATGGTCATACATTTTAAAAAGGTCCCATAGGTGTTTCTCAGTTAGCTCAGTGGTCACATTTCCCACCCACAGAGATGGGCAAGGGCTTCTGAAAGAAAGACAACGAGAAGGAATGTTACTGACATTAATAAAACCACAGGTCAGATACATGATTTGTTGAAACTTGAAGGTGTTACAACCTCTAAAAGGAAAAACTGACCCCTAGCTTTGATTAGACGAAAACTGTCACCTACCCTGGCTGCACAACGGATGAGTCTTGGCTGCCAGCTGCAAAACAAAAAGAGCTTCATCAATAGAAGAAATGCCTGCAGGGTTTTAACATGTAGAAAATGCAGCTCCTTTCTATAAAACATGTGCATGTGATCTTACCCCTGGCAGCATCAGAACAAGATGCCAGAACAGCCTGTACAGTTGTAAATTTCTCCAGCAGTAGGACACTTTGCACTTCTTCAACACCAAGCTCCTGAGGATAGGATAGAACAAAGTGAATAACCAATCATGAAAATATAATGAAAGGAATTCAGTTTTAAATGAAGGTGACTATTTCAATCAAGAAGAAAATGTTGCTTCTAAAGAGGAAATCTCAGAGGAAGCTCTAGTTATTTTCACTCATAGCTACCAAGCTTACAGGAAACACTTTTACTGACGTGTTTGCAGGTGCATTTACCATTAACTGCAGCACTTTGCAATTAAAAAGGTCATTGACGGCCTCCTCACAGTCTTTGTCGAGTTTCAGCACCTGCTCCATGGCCTTCTCCGCCTCACTGTACCGCTGAACACAAAGACCAACAGAAAATTAGTAAAGACAGTAATCTTAGTAAGCTGGTAATCTTATCACACTATGGCACATTTTTTCTTCATTGAGACAAATAAAGTATAACAACATTCAACATGATGCACACATACATATCTGGGGGTCACATAACCATGTCTAAACCTCCCTCTGGCCACCAAACTAGACTCACTATGTTATTCCCCCATATAAATACCATAACATATACACATCTACGATACATTAACACACCCCTACACATCCACACAAATGAAGTAATACATAAACTATGCCAGCACGTGCTGACACACTCATACACGTGCATTAGATCAGAGTATGTGCAGCACATGCTTCTTTACTTACATGCTACGCCCAAGCACCCACCTTCATGCCCATGAGAGCACTGCCCTTGCGGAAGTGTCCTTTGGGCCAGTCTGGGGCCATCTGAATGGAGCGTTCAGCATCGGCCAGGGCCTGAGGGTACTGCTCCAAACAGTAATAGCAATACGAACGATTCCCAAAGAACCTGCGGGACGTAATTTAATGTTAAAGGAACATTATCTAAAATGTACATACTCCCTTTGTGACAAACTAGCCATGAACACAAACGGTATACCTATAATCCTTTGGATCACATCTGATGGCTTCTGTAAACATGCTGACAGCTTGTGCGTACTGCCCCTCTTGCACCAGCTTTATGCCTTTTTCTGCAAGAAAAGGAAAAAATGCTTGTAAATTATTCTCTGGTGAGTCAGCGGCCCGAGACCTCGACTGACCGCAGCGCTGCATGCTGACATGCTTGCACAAAGGAATGTGTAATCAATAATTTCCTTGACGGTTTTGTATCTTTTCCAATGAATAACCTATCAAAAGGTTGGTTGTGTACCCTGCTATGCAGAAACAATGCCTTACCTGTCAGTGACGCACTTTTCTTGGTCATGGTGTCAGTTCCATTTGTCTGTAAGAAAAATATTTTAATATGTTCATGTTCACAGTTGTGGAAATTTACCTAATAAGTTCTGAATGTTCAACAGGAATGGCTCTGATTTGATTTGCCTTTTCAAATCAGATGCATAAAACAGGCTTACATACATTTACTTATCTAGAATGAACATGTGCATATATATATATATATATATATATATAAGAAACAATAAAACAGCTTTTAGGATTTTCTCGCAGCTAGTTTAGTGTTTTTGTTTCATGCATCTACTTTTTTTTTGTCATTAACGGATGCCGATATAGGCTGCTGTAAGAGCTAAAGCAATTCATTAGCCTAATTCAAGACATAAATGACCAATGTCTAAGCTTCATCCTACAGCTGATTTAACACGTACACATAATAACAACTGTTGTAAAGACTTGCATGGTCCAGAGTCCACTTTTCACACATATCAGACTTTGGAACTGCCAGAGAAACACACTGCTGCCACAAGAAAAATAGTGCACAGCAGAGTCCTGCATGAGTCTGACTTTCAAGACCTGCGACATGCAATACCCCAACCCACACATTAGTTACCCTACCCGAACCACCAACACATGACGTACTTCCAACTCAAAACTGCAAATCCTTTAATAACCACGTGCTGTTCAAATGTTTCAGTTTGGCAGCGTGTTTAAAGTGATCATCTGGGGACATTTTATACACCTTAAACAAAGATTTTATATTCTGAAATGAAGCTAATTCAGGAAATGCAAATTAAGTGAATATTTTTTGCTTGTCCTTAAAATATTGAGCAGCACATCGCCACAGTTAACGTCCCTGTTATTAACGCACCTGATAGACTGAGCCGACACACAAAGTCAGCAGCCAAAGGAGGAAAATGTTAAATTTAATTATATTTATTTTAATATATCTATCTCCTGACACCTGCAATCTGACCCGCATTCTCTTTTTTCCCACCCAAAATCGAACCTAGAAACCTAGACATAATATTATTAAGACAAATACCACCCGACCTGATGCAGGACTCTGGTGTACAGCTATGACATTAGCTCTTACTGTACCTCCTCATCTTACATTATGTGATAGCATTCATCCACCTCTCTCTCGGCCTTGTAATATACTTTAAAAATAGTGAGGACCAGTGACTTGTGATGGAAGGTCCCCAGAATGATCACTGCAGAACCTTGGCCTGAAAAATCCATACTGAGTCGTTTTATTACCGCTGCACACGAGTGCTGCCACAAGAAAAACAGTGCACAGTTATGACAGGGGCTCTTGCTCTAACTCCTCATCTTACATTATGTATCAGCATTCATTCACCTCTCTCCTGGCCTCGTTCTCCTTGTTTTCTTTGGACTTGCGACCCGATCCTTTGGGTTTGATATGGCTAGCAGCATTAGCAAAGAAGGCACTGCTCACGTCCCACTCTGGCTCCTGTGAAACACAGAAAGTAAGACACTGGTGTTCAGCCATGTGCCATCCAGGCCTACAGATACTACCCCAAAACGATTCATTGACTTGGACTAGAGATGTAAAAGTTACACTAAAACCTGCAACTCTTGAGACAGAAGATTCATACATGCATCCAACTCCAGTATAGTGACCCTACCTCCTCAGCAGATCTGGTGTGGCTCTTCTGTTGTCCTTTGATTCCCGAAGAAGTCATGACTGGAGTGGAGACCTGTGAGGCAGCTGACTTTGCCTCTTTTTTCTCCTCCTTTTGTACTCCTTGTTTCTCCTCCTCAGCACCAACTTCTGCCTCTGACTCACTCTCATCCAGTTCAGACTCGGCACCGCCGTCCTCGTCTTCATCATCCTAATGTGAACAACCATATGAACATCCTGTTAGTCGCAGTAAAGGCAAATGTAGAGTGCATACCTTGAAGGAATAATGTGGTAATTACCCGTTCAGCATTCTCATTTTGCTTGACCTGCTCCTGCTTCTTACGTTTTCGACGGCGCTGAAACAGACACAGCAAAATGCACAACTTTACCCATCATTCATAGCATGACAGACTTCATGTATATAACTGCAAGGAGGATCTTTAAGGAGTGTAAGAGCGTAGGAGTGATCTGTGCTCACCTTCCTCTTGGCTTTGCGTCGCTCTGCCCTCCGCCTGACCTTCTCCTCCTCACTCAGATCCTCTTCTCCATTTAATGCATCCTAAACAAACACACACAGTTGAATGCTGCACATTGCACCTTCACCCTCGCAGGCCTTACAGTGCCCTGTCAGTGTGACACCATTTGTTTACCTGTGACAAAGTGGCATCACTTGGATCAGGGGTTGCAGCGCCACAGTCCATCTGCTCCTCCTGCTGCTGGACAGGAGGGCCTGTTGGGAAACACACACTGTCTTCATTTTGTGGGAACCAGCACAGCTCTAATCAAGAAAATGGCTCTGGTTCTCAAAATGATACAGCGTGCAGTCCGCACAGCAAGTATGGACATCGTGAACTGTTAGATAGTACTGTGTAGCGAGGTAGCCATCAGCTATACACGCCTGAATAATAACGCACGTCTACAAGCAGCTCAGTCGTCCTAAACTGAAAACCAAAAGAAATACTGGTTGTCTGGATGCCAAGTAAATATGTTCCTCCTTCCTCATTCCCATCCAAGTCTAACCACAATGACCTTTGATAACAAAATGCAAAACATTTAATGACGCTGGGTGGAGTAAGGAAAGGTGATGTAATGCTTTCTTATAAAAAAAAGAGCCAGAAAAGCTCAACAGGAGACAATAATGCACAGTTGTTGATCCAAGTTGTTTCTTCTCGGTCTTATGAGAGGGCTGTTTGCTCTGAGTTTTCCACTGCCACAAGCCCAACATGCAACACACAGCTGCCTCCAGCATGGATGTTTGAGAACACGGTATCTTTTCTTAGACGCTTGGTTGGAAATGACATTGAAAACAACCACTGCCCTGAAGGTGGGATCTGTGTGTGTGTGTGTGTGTGTGTGTGTGTGTGTGTGTGTTGGGGAGGCACAGATCAGATCAAACCAGAAACCTGCAGCTGATTTAGGCCCAGTGGAAGCAGACAAATGAAAAGACAAAAGACAGCAAAAACACTGGAGCACGCAGGATTGTGCGTGGTGTCGGATTTCCATTCGTTCAGAAAAGATTTCCAGAGCAGTGACAAATTCATACTTGGTCTGTGACTCATGCTGTGACTCGGGAGGCATTGATGAGAGTGATCGCAGCTCTCCAGCTCCTCAGTGCAGCTTTGCTCTTTAAACACGCTGCATTTCTTGTGGGAAAAAGATGACAAGCAGCTACTAGACTTCCTCATTCTGTCTCTGCATGGGTATTTTATAGGGCACTGTGGCTCTGGTCAACACTTTAGACAGCGCTAGTCGATGCCTAAACCATTCCAGCACAAGTTTCACTGCCTTCAGTAAAGACTCTACCATCCCACCATCATGAGGAGCTAGTGTCTCTAAACGTACCTAGAAAGCGGAAGGAATTTCAGCTGTCCATGTCTGGCTCACTACTCAAATGTCAAAAAAACAACCACTCCTAAAACTCCTGAATCAGGCTTTTTGATAAATCTTAAGTATAAAGTAATGTCCTCCTTACAAATAAATGATCCAAGATCAGTGGACAAAAGCAACAAAAGCGTCTCTGTCTCTCGCCGTCAAGGAGACTGCTTAAATTAGCGTTGAGATGAAAGGTGAGCTCTTTCCGCAGGAATGTAAAATAACAGTGTATCATCATGGACGGGATTTTTAACCTAGAAATCAGTTTCACAGGCTGAGCTTTTTCTTTCTTTGCACGGCATCACAGAGAAAGGGAGAAATAAAAGGAGAACATGACCTTATCGTTTGAAATAATCAGTAGTGAATCAGGTGTCAGCAGTTTAAGTGATTTTGTAATCTGGCTAAAGACATTTACACAACAGTTTTACAGCTTTTATAACAGAGTGCATGTGGATGGAGCAAAGTCTCATTGAACAACCAAAATAGTCAGTCTGCTCTCTGATGTGAGTTATGTGGGATATAATCTGGGAATGTGACTTTAGGAACAGTGTAGACACACATTATGCAATCATGTTGATCATCATCAACACCAACTGTTGCTGAGCAGCCTCTGATGCAGTCAAGTCAGTAAACGAACCTGCTCTGCAGCTACAAGGAAACTAAACACACACGGAGAAGCAAGAAGAGGAACAAAGTGCTGGCACATGACATATTTAATGACTCTTAACTTGATGCTCATCTAAATGTACAGCTGCGCCAGCTCTGGGCTGCACAGCTCCTACCACCTATCTGATGCATTGTTATCATACCAACATGTACCGGGTAATGTGTCTCTAATCTGTGCTAGTTTGGGCTCCTTACCCACTTCTCCTGCTATATAGGGCACTGAAAGTATTGTAAGGGTGTTATTGTTAGCATCCTGGATGTAAAAGTCTGTGGAAGTGCGTTTTATCACAACAACTTTATGGCACCGACTGCGCAAAGTTGGAAGTGGTGCAAGCAAAGGGTGTAACACTGGCAAGAGGGGAACCTTCATTGTCTGACCAAGAACCCAGTTTGAACTTCACGGTGGAGACAACGGCGAAATACTGCCACATATACACGCTTTAACACACCCCGTGTTGGATAGTGTCCACGGTTTCGGTGTCACACGCGTTTCCTTATCGCCTACGGGATCAATTTAACTTGTGGTTGAGTTTTAGAAAGTTTTGAAAAAGTGGGACGTTTTCTTACCGCTGCCAAGTCCCAACAGCCTGCATATGTCCCTGGTGAATTTCATCAGTGCGACCATCCAGCATTATCGTCTCGGATATCCCATAAAAAGTATTTTAACACATGTTTAGGGTCAGGGTGAACACGTTTGAAACATTGGGACAATCGATATCGAATCTGCGGGAATCTTTGGTGGTTGAGTCCACTTCCTGAGCGTCAAACGCCGACGTTGGGTCCACCCTGAGCGGCGTCTTAAAGGGACAGGACGCCATTATTGATTATTGAACAGATCAGATCTTATCACAGTGAGTGAGTGAGTGAGTGAGTGAATGAATGAGTCAGTGGGCTACTAACAAAAAATGACACTTAAATATATGCTTCCTATCGTTCATTAAGATTTAAAATAATATGAATAAAAATAATGACCACAATTAATTTGATGCACAGTTTGTTGTCATGCAATGATATGATATAAGTAGTGTTGGCAAGATTACTTATGAAATGAAATAGTGTACAGATTACTAGTTACCCTTTTGAAAATATAATTTGGTAAAATGAGGTAATGGCCCAGTGGTAAAATGCCCCCACCCACTCATTTCCTCTTCTAACCAGTGGGCCTGTATGGGCTGTAGTAAATGGTGACAATTAATCTGATTTTTTTCCCACTAATACCATTTTAGGGTAAACTCATCTATTTTTTTGTCACTGGAAAATAGTGATTATGTATTTATATAAGGTGTCCATAGAAACTTTGCTGTCACACTCCAGCAGTCACTGCTCCTTTGTTGGTTTGTTGGTTCATGTGTCATCATCCTGCACATGCTGAAATCACATCTATATATTTTTTTTTAAATTTTATAGCAATTGACTTTTTCTTAAGGGGGCAATCTTCATAATCTCCATCTAACCCCAAGTAATGTAACTATTTTAATCACTTTATCAAAGTAATGTAACATATTACATGTGATTTCTTTTTGATTACTTTTCCAACAAATATTTTAAATTGGGCAATAAAGATGAAAAATGTCCAGAAATAGGTTATGCCAAAAGAACACATTCCTGCATGGCAAAATGATGCAAGCAACAGGAGGAATGTTATATTCTACTGTAATTTTATTACATAGTTTATCTCAGCAGTTGTAACAGGTTATAATTACATTTAATTTATAATTTAATTACATGTAGCTGGTTACTCTAGGCTATTACAGAACGGAGGTGGGACCGAGTCATTGTTTTGCAAAATACCAGTAATCTTAGTCTCAAGTCTTTGTACTCAAGTCCGCAGTCAGTATTGACAAGTCCCAACTTATGTCCCAAGTCCTAAACAAGTCGTCATGTGCTCTTCACAAAACGTAATGCCATTTTAACAACAATAAATTTACCAAAAATCCTGAATGCTTTTTGAAATTTGTATTCATCTGTTAAAACAAGTATGTTGGAAGTTGTTGCATCTTCTTCTGTAATTTTCAAACCGCATGTTTGGCATGCTGTGCTTAGTTTTTGTACGCAAACAAAATTATCTTTGGTATCATGTCTTTCAACTGGTGCTCAGTAATGTAATGTCAATTCTTCCCGGCTCTCCTCTGCAACTTGAATGGATGATGTTGGAGTGGATGTTGGTTTAAAGCCAATATCAGCCAGTACAGATGACGTCCCAGTATTATCTTGCATCCCTAATAACAATAATGAAAAACTTTGATCAAACTGATATAAATGAAACCAGTCAATATCTTAAATGCCAGTCCCCTGAAAAGGAAGACCTATAGCATAAATTGGAAGAGTGGGCTGCATATGTGTTCTAGATAATCACATTTTTTTTTAAAAAAGGACACATATAAGAGATTCATGACATTACAGCCTCCCCACAGACTGTAACAACACATCATAATATATCAGTAATAATAGCAAATAGCCTCTATAGCCATATGGCTTTATATATTAAAAAAAAGTTAGTTTAAAGTAATGCTTTAAAAACAAGTTAGTCTTAGCTCCTCGTTAAGTCCTGATGGTTCAACGGTGTTCAGTGATTCAGAAAGCTTCTCTCTATAGCAATCTATTAATCCCGTCTCCACCTGTAGGTGATGGTGGAATTTTTTACAACCCCTCAGAATCTGAGAAACACAAGGGAACCTGTGCCGAACAACTTTCTTATTAAGGGAGGTTATTTAAGAGAGCTGCTTGACTGATGAAGATGCACTTGGTGTTGAAACTTTTGTTCTATAATCAAGTTCGTTGCCTCAAGTTTGGTGCTCCTGTATACTTTCTGAAACAAGATTGCCCTACTCTGAAAAGCCTGCTGATCCTTGTGAGGCAGCTGAAGCTTGTTAAATATTTTCCTCAATTTTTACTCAAACAAATGAAACATATGCTTGAATTCATGTAAATTTATTCATACAAAGTTATAAAATGTCCCATTGTGCTTTATTTTCACTATTAAATTAACAGTTCATTATGACAGCAGTTATTCTAAAAATGCAACTGTCTTCAACATTAATGTTTTTTTGGTATCAGTGATTTTCTGCTGGCTCAGTTCGATGACTTCATAAGTGACAGGATTTAGTGCGGCAGTATTGCACTAGTGTTTGATAACAGGAGTGACTGACTGGCGGACTTTTTGCATGGACGGTCTATAAATAAAACAGAAGCTAAGGCTCTCCTTAGCTCTTTCATCCCATGTCAGCTGTATGATTAAATCAACATTTTCCTTCTCAGATATTGTTACAAACAATATGATGGAGTGAACTGATCAGACAGATGGTTGGAGTGAATGTTGAAATACATTTCTCAGACCAGTCAAATTTACACAAGTGAGACAAAAGAGAGGTCGAACACTGATGAGCAGACCACACGCTGATGCTGTCACGTTTCAGCGACGTTTCATGTCAGCCATGACAGTGAGCGCTGCGTTCCAGCCAGGAGAGCCCATCACACCACCACCTAAAAAACATTACATGTATTAAATGAGCAAGAATGAGTCACTATTGTTTTGTTCTGGGAAATCATTGACAGTTTACTCAGCTACCTGACATCATCAAATGACGTCATTTCTTTTATCATCAGCAGTGATTTCATCCAAAGGTTCTGTGCTCTTCTTACACCAGACAACATCACATTCATGACTGTACTTGTACTACACTGTGCACAACACACAGCCACATTTACAGTTGAATATTCAGTTGAGGGTTCAGCATTAAAGGCAAACCTGGATGAGCGCCGCTGCCACACATATACAGCCCTTTGATTGGTGAACGGTAGTCTGACAGCAAGGGCAAAGGTCGTGCTAGGTAGAGCTGATCCAGCGACATTGATCCATGGAAGATATTCTGTACAAATGAGACCAACATGTTTACTTTTCTTTTTGCTTCCTGATATAACATATAACATTATCATGATAAAAGTAGCCTGCCATTTGTTGAATGACTTCCACATACAGTCGTATGCCGTAAACACTGAGTTAGTGTCACTTTCCACAGCTGATGTGAACTTTGATTCTCACTCACAGGTTGTGGTAAAACTGTCTGTAACCATTAACTGCTTGTACAACAGGGCTGTCCCTCTGATGGTGAAAACTACAGAATTGCAAAATACTTCCTCATCCAGTGAACTGTTTATTGTGTCAAGCAAATCAGCTGTGGATCAATATTCAAATTGCTGCTCAGCTCTACAATGTGTACAGTGTGTGTACCCCTCCAGTGAGCCCAAAGATCCTCTCCAGGTCAGGTGGAGTCAGGATGTCCCTCCCCACCACCGACTGTTTAAACCCAGGGGCGTATTGCTCCACCCAGTCAAATGCTGAGGAGACAGACAAACACATGGAAACGGATTAATCAGGATTCCTGTTGATCCATTTTGGACTTTCAGCATTTAAAAAGGACAAATCATGGCTTTAAAATGTGGGTGTCTCAATTTGGAATAAACATTTTGTTTTCAATACATTTTTAAATTTAAGCTTTAAGCACAGCATGTTATAACTCTTGGATCGTTTTGTGTGTTGAACCTGTGTCTGCGTAGGCCTCCCTGTCCTGGTCCGTCCACTCTTTGCCGTCTATGTGGAATGGGGTGAACTGGGTGAACAGTGACACCACGTGGCACCCAGGGGGAGCCAGAGTAGGATCCAACACAGAGGGGATGGTCATCTCCAGCATGGGTCTACAGGAACAGAGAAGCATGATGGGACAAAATGGTACGGGAGTGAAGCGTGGATGAGTCGAGATAAAAGAATGTAAGGATTGAAGGAATTTACAGATACATTCGCGGGGGTTGACCTCATATTGTGCGGACAGAAGCCTATTCATTCAAGGCTCAGTGTTACACAGTTTGATCCAATGCAAACTGGCCAAACTGACATTTGTCTTTTTAACAACGTCTGGCAAATTAAAAAAGTAGCCTACATCAGCAACCTGTGCTCATGGTGTCACGTTACTAAATCCAACTTGTATTGCATTAGTAATCAGCAATATGACAACATGATGCACATACTATTGTATTTGTTCAACAACAAGACAGCAGTGTCAAACAAACCGTGGGCGAAGCACCAGCATCATGAAGGAGATCAAATTATTGTACAGATGGGAGGGACAGAGCTGCATGTGCTGTGTTTGTTTATAAGAAACTTAAGGTGTTTTTTGGGGTGAGGAGAGAAGCCATGCGGGACTCTCTCAAGAAAGCTAAAACTGCAGCACTATGACAACTTTTTGGATTTTAAGGCAACAAAGGAGGAATCCAAACTGGCTGTAAGGGATGCAGTGTTTATTTTTAGAATATTTTTTTTGAGGTTTTTCCTTTATTGATAGAACAGCTGTAGACTGACAGCAAAGGCCGGAGAGAGAGAGAATGACATGCAGCACAGGGCGGCAGGTCGGAATCAACCCCAGGCTGCTGCAAAGGACTCAGCCTACACGGGGTGCACACTCTACAAGGTGAGCTAGAGGTCACACCTGGAGCTAACCTTTGGTCGTACGACCTGTTTCTATTTATAGGCTAACCTGTGGATGAAGAACAGCTGATTCATGAAATTTAATTGAGGAATTATCTACACAATGCATCCTTATTTCACCACAGCTGGTTTGAGAGATTTCGTCAGAGAGCTGAAAGTTTCTGGTCAGCTAAATTACCATCGCTAATAGGAAGTACGGCTATTTGCCCTTGGCTATATTGTATGTCATTTCCAGTAAATATCACCATATAAAACATATGTTGTCTATTTTAGGCAGTAAGCCTACAAACGTAGGAAGATATTAAGTAGGCTTCTCACCCATCTTTTAAGTGGTTACGTCTCCAGTCTGATCTGCAGTGCACAGCTGACAGGCCTACGTGGTTTGTTTACATTACATGACAGCAGTGCATATTTAATGTATTCATTGTGGTCAGAGAGCTCCAATGTTATGCAACGCAACGTGATAATTGTTGGACGCTTGTCTTCTATCAGGACACAATGTCATTATGTTCCACTGGGGAGTGGCTGCTGAGTCAAATGCTCACAATTCAGTTTACCGGTCTGGTCTGGCTCTTAATGTTAAACCAGCTTTTAATATTTTACACCAGCCGAAACCCTAACCTCCAGTAGTAGCTTTCTTAGCTAACCAGTGGAATGATTTGGTTGCTGACGGAAGAAAAAGTCAATCTGGTTTTATTCCAATGCGCCTTTTAGCCTCTGTATGAAATGCACTAGGCTTCCAACTAACTCCAATGTAAACCTGTCCGTGTCATTATTAAATGCTCAGAGCATGGAGAGGGAAAGTCTGCTATAGGTTGGTGAAAGGGAAGGTAGGCAGGTCCAACAAGCACAGGACTTTGACTTGGTGCACTAGTGTTCAAATCCCATGAGAAACTGTACATCTATGTTCAGTCACTTTGTATCTTCAGTTGTTCATCACTAGTTAGTCACGGTTAGGTTTAGGGGACAAAGATACTTGGTTAGGGTTGGGAAAACATTGTAGTTGACCACAATCTTTTCGTAATCCTATTCAAGTTGTTTTGTTGTCTAAACCTAACCACAGACCTCTTCTGCATCAGTGTGAGTAAATGAGTGTGTTCACTTGGAGTGTGAACATATATGTACTTTGCTGAGGGACGTCCATTCATGGCCTCTTTGTATGCAGTCTCTAGCACCTCCACGCTTTCACAGTTGAGATGAATGGAGCACTGATGGTGGGGTCCAGGTTTATTATCTGGTGTGGGAGATGCTAGGAAGTTAGGTAGCTTGTCCACTGCCACTGTAAAAAACACAGGTCACAACAAAGAAAATGACATGGAATCAGCGTTTGATCTGACATTATGTTAAGGTGTGTGCTTAAGTTTCTGTTTTCTTTCACCATAAAGCCAAGACTGTTAAAATAAATTCTACAAAACAGAGACTATTGTTGAGTCTAAGAGGCGATGCACTGTAAAGGATCAGTTGGGAGTAAAGACTTCCAGAGTAATAAAGCCCTACAGCTCAGGCTCTACTGTAATTAACAAGCAGGAGCTACAAATGGCACCACACAGGAACAACTCCAAACGACTTTAAAACTTGTGTTTAGAGTACCAAGCAGTGACCTAATCTTACACTGCAATAACAAACAGTATTAAATAATGGGGGAATAAGTGCTGATCCCTCCTGATACACTACATCTGTCTGTGCCTTATTGTCACATCTCTATTGTCTTACAACTTATAGTTTTTTTGCAGCATGTAAAGTGTGTAGGTTGTGGTTCAACACAGAAAACAGACCAGTAGTCTATGTAAAGAGTGCAGGGTTTCATCTAGACACTGTAAATATGTGGCTAGAGGAACAATACTTGCACAAAGACAGGACAGTGCGCCCTGTGGCTGTTTCTTTTAAGGCTTGTTCTGACTGTAAATATGATCATACTCTGAGGCAGACTTAAACAGAAAAAGTACTCCAGGGTGGCAACATTTTATATTACTTTGACAGTCAGCACCTTTGGATACAATGATTTATTTTCTGCAGTCAAAACACAACAACTACCAGCTCATCAATCTTGCGTAAGTTCAAGCAGGACAAAAACAGAAGAGATTTACCGTTGATCTTGGTGACAGGGGAGGTGTAGTCTATCTGATCTACAGCTTTGATGAACTCTGGAGAAAGAGCAGCCTGCAATGAAAACAGGAAGTCAGAATAAATCATATTGTCTGTTGCCATGGTTACATGTGGTATTTATGTCTCTATATTACCTGTGGCGTGAGGTTCTTGAAGGTAACATATGGGGTAGCGTTTGATAAAACAACTTTACTGTGGATCTCTGTGCCGTCCTTTAGCACCACTCCCTTGGCAGCACCATCTGAACCGACCAGGACCTGTCCAACATCCTGCCAAGGACACACGTTGTACATGCACAAAGACCAAAATACAGATGCTAGAACTGCATCAAAAACAAAATAAGTCCAAACCATATTACCTTCTCAGTGAAAATGTCTACACCGTAGGATCGAGCAGAGTTAGCAATAGCCCGAGACACGCCTCCCATGCCTCCCTCCACATAACCCCATGCTCCCTTCTCCTTCTCCAACTCTCCCATCACATGGTGCAAGAGCACATACCTGAAAGACAAAGTCTGTGTTTATTTTATTGCAGTTAAAGGAATATTTCGGCCCCAAAATGATCATTTGTACATCAGTTACTCACCCCGTGTCATGCTGAATGTAAGAAGAAAACATTGTCTAGCAGGCCTCCACAGCAATCATTAATCATACTCGTCCTTGCTTGAGACTATTTATGTGGAAGTGTTTTAAATATTTAGATGTCAGCAAAAATGTATGTGTTTGGGATGCACTGAGCATACACTTGAATAAATGAGACTTGAATTATGTGGCAATAGTTGTATGGGAGTTTGCAAACAGATGTTTTTATATAGTTTTGCTGTTGTTAAATGCAGCCCCCTATGACTTCAATTAATCAAGAATCTTCTACCTTTTCAAAGATTCTCAAAATTTTCGTCATGAATTCAAGGTAACACAGGGTGTTAGTAATAATTAGTAGTAAAAATGTGTCTCACCCACTACCAGGATTACTTGGACTGGTCATGGCTCCTATCACAGCATCAGTAGCCAGAGTTGCTCTCAGTGGCTCTGACTCAAACCATCGATTGAGGATCTATGATACAAATCACCAGTTAGCCACCATGCAGTCAAAACAAAACAACAGTTACAACAAAAAATGCCAAACATAGTATGACAAACCTTCATTATTGGTGCAGTTATAATCTCATAAAAGTCTGGAATGTTTCTGCCCAGTTTCAGACCTTTAAATTACAAAACATGACATCATGACTCTTTTACTCCAGAAAAATAAATTAGCACATGGTGAATAAATTGTTATTCTGAAAATAAAAAGTTTATGTCTAAATCCACCAACGCACCGCATTTGACAATAGGCATCAGTGTTTTAGCTGCAGCCAGCCTCTTCCTCAGTGATCCAGCAGTAACACCTGGGATGTCTACAGGAGCAGCGTCCAGGAGAGGGTGGATAGCTCCTGCTAGTTTATCAAGATGTGCAACATAGTCTGGAAACACCTGTGGACATGTCAAAGGATGGGGAGAAAGACAGAATAACTTAATACTGCTGGAGAATAAAAGATCAAGAGAGACCGCGAATAACTTTTTCAGTTTATACTCCTGTGATAAGAGCTTGAATACATCTGCACAATACAGTAAACCATTTACTTCGGCTATAATGCTGCTTAAATCACCTGAGCATCCTTCTGTGAGAACTTGCCGATCTCCCTCTGATTCATGGCCATATCTGAGCCCAGGGTGAGAGACCTTGGCGGGGCACCTCCCACCCCCTCCTCCAACATGGGGGTGAAAGCATGGGGGTCCCTCATATACACCTTCAGCCCATGTTTCTATAGATATTTGCACAATATTAAAGACTGGTAAACACTTTCAGCTTGCTTTTCTAAATGAGCTCAACTATTTTACCTCTTTGCTATGTTACCTTAAGTTCCAAGTCTGCGTATATGTGGGGTCTTAATAAACTGAGCAAATAGGAGCACCTGGAGAAGTGGAAACCTGCAAGCAAAGAGTACTGTTACTCTAACAAGGACAAAACATTGAACACTGAGATACAACTCAGGTCACTTTTTCTCCTGGTTAAATTTATGATCTGAGTTGAACCAGGATTGTATCCCAGCCAGAGGCCAACCTACCAGGGAAGAGTTCCTCTGAAACAGCTGCTCCTCCCAGCACATGTCTGCGCTCCAGCACTGCTGTCTTCAGTCCTCCCTTCTGAAGATAGGCAGCCTACACACACACACACACACACACACACACACACACACACACACACACCAAAGACACATCACCTTTACCCTGTTGCTAAACCATATCATGTATTACAACATATTATAGGTGTTGGGAAACATGCATTAACTCACTGCCACCAGTCCATTGTGTCCTGCAATGAAATATAACATGTCAGACAGATTTTATAAAATGCAAATGCCCCTTAGAAAGTACTTGAAATCACTCTATTGACAGTTGTTCCAATTAAGTGCCAATTAATATTGTTGTTGGGCACTTCATGCAATCTGCTCTCCTAAACTTTTTACAGTCAAGTTTAATGGGTCCAAAGTTGAATTCAGATGAAACAATGATGCTGTAAAACACTTAAATGCACAGAGCCGAACATCTTCTGCAGGCTGGTAAAGGAAATTTAAACAATAAGACAGAAATTATTATTGATTACTTTTGCAAACTTAGCTGAAATGTATCAATGCTGCAGAGTGTGGCGCATGCTGTTGTTGACGCACAGCTGGGTTTTGTTGCACTTATTGCACCAACAGTCCGGACCTCTCACCTCCTCCGATGACCACTGCGTCATACTGGGATTTTAAAGCTGTGTGACTGGATCTCGTCACTGTCCCCACTACAGTCACAGCCCTCCGTCCCCGATCAGTCCACACCGCTGCAGCCATAGCACAAGTTTGAGCCAGGAGTCCACCTCAGTCAGTCCCGCCCCTTTGTATCCTGCAGCTGCGTAAAGTAGATCCGGGTTTCCTGTTGGAGCGAAGACCCACACTCATCGGTAGGCTTGGAGGGGAGGGGAGTGGACTGGGACTCACGGGTGTGTGTGTGTGTGTGTGCGCGCGCGCGCGCATGTGCGCGTGTTTGTGGTAGTGAGTGTAGTAGGCTGTGCGTGATTGAGACGTGGACTGAATATTATACTCTAAGCTTTTTACTGAGGAGAATAGTATGCGCCTTTTTAATTGTCAACATTTTGTTTAATAAATGTAATTTAATTATATAGCTTTTCTTAACTGTAACTGATTACAGTTACATTTATTTTGTAATTTAAGTCATTGTTTTGCAAGTCACAAGTAAGTGTCAAGTCTTGGCGCTCAAATTCTGAGTCAAGACTGACAAGTCTCAAGTTAAGCCCCAAGTCTTAAACATGTCATATCCTCCTGAGACCTGAACTTTTGTTCGATATGCATTTCCAATTTCTCCAAGCTATTTGGGATCAGTAGGACCCGATTAAGTATAAAAAACTAAACACTGTCAACGGTAATGAAGTCCCAGAGTCCTCAAATGAAAGATGATTAAGTCTTAGCTTGTTACTGTCGCTAAAAATTGTCAGTTTTGTTGCCATATCAAACTGCAAACTTATTCATCATCAGTAAACAAGTTTCAACAATAAAATGTGATCAGGTTTGGGACCTTGCCAACTGTTGTGTCGGGATCAGCTGCAGACTGACTTGGCAGAGATGGCTGCCATCTTGTTTTTACATGGATTAGTGTATTGTGCTCTTACTACCACTAGATGGCACAAGAAAAGTGTCCACGAACAAGGACAACAGGTCTAAGTTCAGAAGAATGAAGTATAAGGTCAAGCAATAGCACGTGTGCATATGTGATGCCCTCATATGAGGACACAGGGTATTAGGCTCCTCAACATGTACTTGTAATGCCATTTTAACACAGTTATATTAAATCATGAATGTTTTTCAAAATTTGCATTTATTTGTGGTATGGTATATGTTTTTTTCAACTGGCACTTAGTAACGTAAAGTTAACTCTTCATGATTCTCTGCTGCAACTTGAGTGGATGCTGTCAGACTGGTTCAAACAAAGCGGATCATCTGGGGAATCACGTGCCAACTTGCATGGAATTAACAGAGTTAATGTTGGTTGAGAAAATGTTCAGGAAATCAAGTGATTTATGATACTTTTTAAATAACATACTTTTAATCTTTGGGCTCTGAGAAACATATCAAGTATTTTCCAAGTTAAAAGGCTCAAGACTGAGTGATGTCACAAGTAAGTGGTGTTAAAGTCCAAGTCAAGTTGCAAATCTTTTTAATTTGGTCAAGTCTAAAGTCATAAAATTTGTGACTCAAGTCCACACCTCTGCTACTTAATACACCACTTGTTAAGATACCATAATTTATTACAGTTAGAGTAACATAAAAATCAGGTCAAACTGGAAACATGTGATGCTACCATTTTTTAATACAAGTAACACAAATGTATGAATAAAGAAAATATGTAAATCTCGAAAGTACTTCAGTACACTTATTACAATTTGTATGCAAGGTTTGACAAAAACATCTTAACTCAAAGTCCACTGACAAGATTTCTTCTGGAGGCCTCAGTCAGATCTTGTGTTGAAGGCTCTGGAAGAAATCTAATCCATGGACCTTGTGTTACAAATTTTTCAACAAACTACACTAAACATATAAACTATATTCTAAAGATCAGGGTAACAATGAAGATTCAAGCTGAAAGAGTCCAGAGGAAATCCAGTTTGGTTGCTTATGCAAAATAATTTTGGTCCTTGAACTAACCTGATCAGTAACAGAAATATCAAAATAATGTTTATTTGTCACCGGACTGAACTTGTAGAAAACTCATTAGGCCACATTCAATTAAATAGTCACTAACATGGACCTTATTCTAAGACTAATTTAATTGCTGTATTATGTAGATGCCCAGGTGTAAAATTAATGATGGCTGGATTCCATTTATCTGCTTCACTTTCAGGGTCCTGATACTTACAGAGCCATCATTAATTTTATTACTAACACCTGAGTTTTCTTACCATGACAAGTCAAAATATCCGCTGTGAAAATCAGATTTCTGCCCTGATATTTTAAAATGTCCCATCAGTCCCACACAACATGAAACACAACATTAATCAATGAGCATATCAGGAGAGACTTAAGAGATGTCTATTAATGACAATTCATCAGTAACCACATCCATTAATCTGTATCAAAATATACATAACAATAATAAATAACTTGTATAAAATCAATATAAAGTTTGTTGCTTCAAGTCCATGTGCTCCAGTATACTCCAGACCAAATCTCTCAAGTCTTGATAAGAGCACTAGACAGGTCTGCTATTCTCTGTCAGGCAGTTAAAGTGTATTAAATGTTTTCTTCAATAATTATACATTGTTTAAAAGTATAGAAAACTTATTTGCTTGAATTTATTTACATCTATTCATACAAAGTTGTCTCATTAAAACATGTCAGTTATTCTAAAAAAAGCAACTGTCATCAACATTAATGATGTTCTGGTATCAGTGATTTTCTGCTGCCTCAGTTCGATGACTTCATAAGTGATGTCGCAATAGGATTTAGTGCGGCAGTATTGCTCGAGTGTTTGATAACAGGAGTGACTGACGGAGACAAAAGAGATATTGCACGCTGACAAGCAGACCACACGCTGATGCTGTCACATTTCAGCGACGTTTCATGTCAGCCATGACGATGAGTGCTGCGTTCCAGCCAGGAGAACCCATCACACCACCACCTAAGAAACATTAAACGTATGAAATGGCCAAGAATTAGTCCGTTTTGTTTTGTTCTGGGAAATCATTGACAGTTTACTAAGCTACCCAACATCATCTAGTGACATCATTTCTTTTATCATCAGCAGCAAGGATAAGATTTCATCCAGCGGTTCTGAGCTCTTCTTACCTGGATGAGATTGATTGGTGAACGGTAGTCTGACAGCGAGGGTAAAGGTCGTGCTAGGTAGAGCTGATCCAGCAACACTGATCCATGGAAGACATTCTGTAAAGACAAAACCAACATATTTGTAAAACAATTTAATAATATGATAAAAGCAGCCTGCCATTTCTATAATACATTCATACACTGTAAACGGTGAGTTAGTGTCACTTTCCACAGCTGATGTGAACTTTGATTCTCACTCACGGGTTGTGGTAAAACTGTCTGTAACCATTAACTGCTTGTACAACAGGGCTGTCCCTCTGATGGTGAACACTACAGAATTGCAAAATACTTCCTCATCCAGTGAACTGTTTATTGTGTCAAGCAAATCAGCTGTGGATCAATATTCAAATTGCTGCTCAGCTCTACAATGTGTACAGTGTGTGTACCCCTCCAGTGAGCCCAAAGATCCTCTCCAGGTCAGGTGGAGTCAGGATGTCCCTCCCCACCACCGACTGTTTAAACCCAGGGGCATATTGCTCCACCCAGTCAAATGCTGAGGAGACAGACAAACACATGGAAACAAATTAATCAGGATTCCTTTAAACACAGTTGATCCATTTTGGACTTTCAGCATCCATAAAGGACAGATTGTGGCTTAAAAATGTGGGTGTCTCAATTTGGAATAAACATTTTCTTTTCAATACATTTTTAAATTTAAGCTTTAAGCACAGCATGTTATAACTCTTGGATTGTTTTGTGTGTTGAACCTGTGTCTGCGTAGGCCTCCCTGTCCTGGTCCGTCCACTCTTTGCCGTCTATGTGGAATGGGGTGAACTGGGTGAACAGTGACACCACGTGGCAGCCAGGGGGAGCCACAGTAGGATCCAACACAGAGGGGACGTGCATCTCCACCATGGGTCTACAGGAACAGAGAGGCATGATGAAACAAGAGCGGTGGGTGAATCGTTGATGAAAAAGTTTTTAACAGACACACTGTTGGAGCTAGACCTCATGTTACGGGGACAGAATACTTCTCATTCAAGGCTCAGTGATATCGACAAGATGTGGATATGTGAACAATCTAACCAAGTCTGTTGTTGAATCATGTTGGGATAAATGTGTGGAGAAACAGCCCAGTTGCCAGAAGAAAGTGTACAATGATAGAAAAAACAATTATAAGGCATATAATGTCATAGCTTTATGATGTAGGCATTATAAGGATTTTGTATGGTGCAGTATACGCCTTGCATCTTGCACGTAGGGTCACGATGATTTGGTTTCTGAATGTTATCTGTTGAATCTTATATGAGTACACAGAAAAAAATGCTTAGGTGTTTACTTGGAGTGTGAAGACATAGTATGTACCTTGCTGAGGGACGTCCATTCATGGCCTCTTTGTATGCAGTCTCCAGCACCTCCATGCTTTCACAGTTGAGATGAATGGAGCACTGATGGTGGGGTCCAGGTTTATTATCTGGTGTGGGAGACGCTAGGAAGTTTGGTAGCTTGTCCACTGCCACTGTGAAAATACAGGTCACAACAAAGAAAATGACATGGAATCAGCATTTGCTCTGAGATTATGTTAAAGTGTGTGCTTAAGTTTCTGTTTTCTGACTACTAAAATAACAAGGGCAAAAATAAATAGGGCAACAATCATAAGTTGAGCCTAACACCGCTCAGTTCCTTCACCTTAAGCTAAGACTGTTAAAAGAAATTCTACATAACAGAGACTATTGTTGAGTCTAAGAGGCGATGCACTGTAAAGGATCAGTTGGGAGTAAAGACTTCCAGAGTAATAAAGCCCTACAGCTCAGGCTCTACTGTAATTAACAAGCAGCAGCTACAAATGGCACCACACAGGAACAACTCTAAACATCTTCTTAGTTCTTAGCTTTACACTGTTTTATAATACCCCAAACTTTGAAACTTGTGTTTAGAGTACCAAGAGCTGAAGCAGTGACCTAATCTTACACTATAACAAACAGTATTCAATAATGGGGGAATAAGTACTGATCCCTCCTGATACACTACATCTGTTTGTGCTTCACTGCCACGTCTATATCCCCTTATAACTTATCACTTCAACTTCAAGCAGGACAGAAACAGAAGAGATTTACCATTGATCTTGGTGACAGGGGAGGTGTAGTCTATCTGATCTACAGCTTTGATGAACTCTGGAGAAAGAGCAGCCTACAATGAAAACAGGAAGTCAGAATAAATCATATTGTCTGTTGCCATGGTTACATGTGGTGTTTATGTCTCTATATTACCTGTGGCGTGAGGTTCTTGAAGGTAACATATGGGGTAGCGTTTGATAAAACAACTTTACTGTGGATCTCTGTGCCGTCCTTTAGCACCCCTCCCTTGGCAGCACCATCTGAACCGACCAGGACCTGTCCTACATCCTGCCAAGGACACACGTTGTACATGCACAAAGACCAAAATACAGATGCTAGAATGTCATTTCCACAAAACAAACTGCATCACAAACATAATCAGTCCAAACCATATTACCTTCTCAGTGAAAATGTCTACACCGTAGGATCGAGCAGAGTTAGCAATAGCGCGAGACACGCCTCCTATGCCTCCCTCCACATAACCCCATGCTCCCTTCTCCTTCTCCAACTCTCCCATCACATGGTGCAAGAGCACATACCTGAAAGACAAGGTTGGTGTTTAATTCAGTGCAGTTAAACCTGTAGTGTGTGTGTGTGCCACAGGGTGTCCAAAAATGTGTCTCACCCACTACCAGGATTACTTGGACTGGTCATGGCTCCTATCACAGCATCAGTAGCCAGAGTTGCTCTCAGTGGCTCTGACTCAAACCATCGATTGAGGATCTATGATACAAATCACGAGTTAGTAATGATACAAATAATACATGATTAATTATAGCAATTTATGCCTGACTTACTGTAAGCTGAAACAAACCTTCATTATTAGTGTGGTTATAATCTCATAAAAGTCTGGAATGTTTCTGCCCAGTTTCAGATCTTTAAATTCAAACACATGACATCATGACTCTTCCTGCTGAAAACAAAATGACAACATAATGAATAATTTGTTATTTTGAAAACATAAACATTTCTTTCTCAAGTACCCATCCACCAACGCACCGCATTTGACAATAGGCATCAGTGTTTTAGCTGCGGCCAGCCTCTTCCTCAGTGATCCAGCAGTAACACCTGGGATGTCTACAGGAGCAGCGTCCAGGAGAGGGTGGATAGCTCCTGCTAGTTTATCAAGGTGTGCAACATAGTCTGGAAACACCTGTGGACATGTCAAAGAATGAGTGAAGATGAGGGATGTGGGATTGTATGGGAAAAAAGACAGAATACGTGAGAGTGAAGACCTTTTCTCAGTTTATCCTACTGTCCTACTAAGAGCTTGAATACATCTGCACAATACAGTCAACCATTTACTTCGGCTATAATGCTGCTCAAATCACCTGAGCATCCTTCTGTGAGAACTTGCCAATCTCCATCTGATTCATGGCCATATCTGAGCCCAGGGTGAGAAACCTTGGTGGGGCACCTCCCACCCCCTCCTCCAACATGGGGGTGAAAGAATTGGGGTCCCTCATATACACCTTCAGCCCATGTTTCTATAGATATTTGCACAAAAAGTAGAATTGCCACTTTGCGGTTGTATGTGTCTGTGAACAAGTCAAGTTGAACTTACAGTTTAAATCCATGTCTGTGAAAGCATGGATGCTTCACCAACATCACTTTATTATTTTATCCTATGAGACATTTGGGCTAATTGTTGTCATAATTAGCATATGAATTCTTGAGTTATGGCCAAAAAATGTTTTGTTAGGTCACAGTAGCCTTGACCTTCGACCACCAAAATCTAATCAGTTCATTGTTGAGTCCAACTAAACATTTGTGCCAAATTCTGAAGACATTCCCTCAAGGTGCAGCAGATATCATGTTCACAAAAATGGGACAGATGGACAACCTAAAGACATAATGCCTCCAGCCACAGCGATAGCAAGCACAGCAGCATGACAGCTAAGAATAGCAAACAAAACCTGCTAAAAAAAGAGTTGAATTCATACATTTTTTGACTTTGCTATGTTTACCTTAAGTTCCAAGTCTGTGTGTATGTGAGGTCTTAATAAACTACGCACATAGGAGCACCTGGAGAAGTGGAAACCTGCACATGAGAAAACTGTTACTAACAAGGACAAAGTAAAGTACATTTCTTTTAAGCATGACTTGATACAACACTCATTAACACAGCTCAATAAATTATAAACTTTTAAACGTTAAAAATTACAAAGCAGTGTGTGTGTGTGTTTCTTCACTTCGTGGTGGCATCTGGGCATGCAGATATGTGGTGTGTGTGTTACTCTGGATAATCCATAGAACCCGCGGTCGACAGTTTCCAAAATGGGTTACTTGTTAGTTAGAATACAGTTCCAGTATACAGTGTCTGAGATACAACTAAGGAGATGCGCTTTTTTTACCTGGTTAAATTTTGGTGAACCGACCCTTTATGACCTGAGTTGAACCAGGATTGTATCCCAGCCAGAGGCCACAGACAGATTTAAAATAAAAAAGTAAATTCCCAACAAAGATTAAGCTATTTAAAATATTAAAGATTAACTTCATTGACAGTTTTTCACATTTAAATTCCAATAAAATTGTTGTTGGGCACTTTGTGCAATCTGCTCTCCAGTAGCATTCTCTTTGCAGCCAGCTGAATTTCAACAATTCAGATGAAACTGTGATCTTGCAAATAAATAAATACATACGAAGAGACAAAGCCAAACCCCTACTTTTAACAAGTGAGATAAAAATTCGTATTGATTACTTTTGCAAACTTAGCTGAAACGTATCAATGTTGCAAAGTGTGACGCATGCTGTTATTAATAAACTGTAGCACAGCTCCTGAGTTTATTGCACCAACAGTCCGGACCTCTCACCTCCTCCGATGACCACTGCGTCATACTGGGATTTTAAAGCTGTGTGACTGGATCTCGTCGCTGTCCCCACTACAGTCACAGCCCTCCGTCCCCGATCAGTCCACACCGCTGCAGACATAGCACAAGTTTGACACAGGAGTCCACCTCAGTCAGTCCCGCCCCTTTGTATCCTGCAGCTGCGTAAAGTAGATCCCGGGCTTCCTGTTGGAGCTAGGACCGCGACCCATCTATGAAACTGGTCTGGACTCGAGGTCTGGAAGTGGATGGGGGCTCATTATCGTATTTAGGGCATAAGTGAGTATAGTATGTGTAGTTGAGGTATGGATGCAATGGCAATTTTAAAGCTGATAAGGAACTTTGGAGCTCATTGGATGAGGCGGCAACTCGCTAGATTTGGCAGAGGAGACTTATAGAGGAGACTTGTCCGTTCATGCCTGACTTATTCCCCTGATGTTTGCTGTTCAAATTAATCAGCTAATTTCCACTTTCTTCCCCTTTCTCCCACTGCAAGGTTTTACATTTGTTTGATTACAGTGTTATCATTATGTTGTTGTTCTACTTGTCTGTAGGTTACTCCATACACGTATACATAGCCAGTAAAATAAGTGCATTAATTAATCAATTAAATTTAATAAATACTTGTTAAAAAATATCAACACATAAATTAAGTTTGAAATATTTTCTTGTGTAATTAAGAACTTGTATTTTATGGCAGGAAAGCAGGACAAAGTAACAATAAGAGCCAATAAGAAGACTTGGTGAGTTGCACTGAGCAGTTCCTTGAATCTATCTGTCTACACATCCATACATCTTTACATCCACTGTATGTCTGTCATATCCAGATGTCCACTTGGTGGCGTAGTTGTTCTACTTAATCCAGCTCCAGTCCAGTTTATGGTTTTCCATGAACACAAATTTACAACTTTAAAGTTGCAGTAATTTTAGTTAAATCTGATTTATTCATGTTACATTATATTTTTATTTTGTGTGCGTGTGTGTTACGATTTGAGGTGGGCAATCATTTTCTGAACAAAAACCTTGATGACTGTATTACTGTAATCTCCAGACTCTGTCCAGGTCTGGGGAGTATAAAAATTCCACAAGATGTCAGAATACACTGTGAACAAGGTAAAAAAAAAAAAACAGCATTTGCTCCACTGAGCACATCTGACCTGTTTGTGAAAGGTGTTTGTTTTTACACATCTTTACCATACATAATATATGAAAAATATATATAGCCTACAATCGTTAAAGAAAATTGCAGTTCAAGACATCCTTTCTCGTCAGGCATAGTGTTGGGTTCAAATCATCTCACAGTAAGGGTCCACCTTAAGAGTTTTAAGATGAGCTCTTAACAAAGAACGGTTTCTTAGTGCTGCTGTTGAAGATGTCATATTGGCCTAGTGGATCACTTAGCATGCATTAATAAGATAAGAGGCCATAGATCATCTGTGGGCCTGAGCAGCAGTCCAGGGAGTAGACAGAGCAAGAGGAAGAGACTGCCTACTGGGATCTGAGGAAGGAAGGGTGTTAATTGGCACAAAAACAACCAAACACAGCAGAACAGAATCAAGTTATCGTCTCATCCTGTCCACATAATGTGGAGTTTTGACTATGTTTTGCTTAGACAGTGTAAAATAATTCCTGAGGCTTGTATAGATTGTGCACTCTCTTGGTGGAGGGAATGAAATGAGGTGTTACAGTGATCTAGAGTTTCCCGCTAGACCTAACATGCCTCTCCCTTGGTGTATTAGAGGAGCATTAGTTCCAGGGAAGAGAGATGATCCTGATAGGCTGTCTGCTTGGTTTTCCTTTAAGGAACGTCTGCGGACAATCGCCAATCAACCATAACTAGATCAGAAGCAGGAGATTTTGTTCTTGTAAGCAGAAATTAACACTTCATTCCCCTTTGTCGGCAGAAATTCAACACTACAGCCCTCGAAGGCTCTCCCAGGCAATAAAGGAGAAAATTCAATTATGTCATAACAGTGCCGCACCAAAACACAATTACCTAATTTTCTGGAGGGAAAAAAACTGCTTCTTTCTCCTTCAGGCAGAAGATGTTGGGCCTGGAGACATCTCTCTGACAGCATTCAGAATTATTACATATAAGGTATAGTCAAATAGCTGATTAAAAATGGTGTTACCATGGAGGAAAAAAACCTAAGTGTCTGAGGAAAGTGCCTAAATTGGCAATGGAAACAAAAATCGGTGCGGCATGACTTCACTCAGCACAGCCAAGAGTGCCAATGGAAAAAGGATATAAGTTTTTTGGGCAAAAATTTAAACCTTTGCTGGTTCTGGCTTCTTGAGATATTTTCTCTCTTTTTGTGTGATTATAAATTGAATATCTTTGGGTTTTGGATTTGTGCAACACAAAACAAGCAGTCTTAACATATTTTCTTCAGGGTCCTTAAAATGTATTAATTTGTCTTGACTTCAGTGTTACAACTATAAGGCCTTAAAAGTTATTAAGACGTCTTAAATTTGAATTTGTGAGGTCATAACTGCTACAATTATTTTATTTTAATTTCTTCATGTGAAAATGGGTGAAGCCTTTCTGTGTAAAAGTCCAAAATGTAGACTGAGTTAACCCACTTTTAATGACTACATAACACTTCCCTCTGCGCAAGACCATGTATAGCCTACTACTTGCCTGCAGTGCTTAAGTAAATGATTTGTCTAAAAATCTGTCTTAGATATGGTTAAAAGGTGTCTTTAATGGGTCTTAAAAAGCATTAAATTTAACTGTCTGATACCTGTAGACACCCTGTTCTTGGATTTAATATTATTGGGTTTTTTTTCACTCAATGTGACATAAGTTACACATAAATTCTGTTTATTATAATTTACCAAGTTAATAGGATCTATAAGACTTCAGAAAATATTATAATTTAATAAAACGTACAGTAAATAAAATACATTGTGGTATTAGCTCAATAACTTGCATGTTTATTTTCCTTATTCTGACCAAATTGGTTCTATAGGCCGATATTATTGTACAGCTTAGGGCGTACATTTTGTTTCAACATTGGGCGACACATATGAAATGGGGGGTTTGGAGTCCTCTGACATAAAACTTTGAGCATCCAACACTTCATTTCCTTCTGGTGAATTTCTATGCACCAATAGAGCACTGCAGGACTGAGTCCTAAAATCCGGAAATTAGTTAGCATTTTTACACTTCTGGTTCCCACGTCTTGAAGTCAGTGGCTTTTTCAGTGAATTTTTGGTTGCATGCCTTAGGACATTTTCACATTTTATTCTATGACATCAAATAGGTCAGTAGATACTCCATGATTACAACTGCAGTGTAGTTGGTTTATAGCCTAATGTTAGCTTCTTACTTCTGGTGATAACATTATGCATCAAAAATCATAAAAGTCTTATTCAGTTGTAAAGATGATCTTGCTGAACAAAATGTGTAAGTATCATAAACTTTTGTTTGCCACTTACTTCCTGCAGTAATCCAAAATCCAATGAAAAAGTCCAATCGGCTTTTTGTCAAGGAAACCAGGGCGATGCTAACATCTGGGATAAGCCTATGAAAAAACATGATCCTGGCTGCAGCACTCTATTTTTGCCCTTTTGTATCAATTTAATTCAAATTAAAAGTCCACTGCTATTGTTTCGTCTTTATTGGAGTGGGGAAATGAACCTCTAGTAAAAGTTCAGTCAGGAAGACAATACTTTTCATGCTTGTGCTGTAAGTTTTCCTTTACACCCTGCCATTCACTCTTAGCACATGCTCATTCACTATGTTTAGCTGTCATCGTCTGGGTCTGTCAACTGAGTCATCAGCTGCTTTCAGCCGATTCGCAATCAGCCAACAGCACAGTGACACACCTTCTCTGTCAGCCTATCATCTTACTGCTCCTCATTGTAAATATGGTTCTTTCTTGCTGCAGTTGTGCGCGCCCTCCACCTCCCCATCACAACCTGGCCTTTACGGATTCATCAGCCTCTTCGGCCTCAGCAGTCAGCAGTCTCGGAGTCATCAGCCACCTCCACCACCACCAGTGTCTGGACTCCAAGGGGAGATTTGTCCTGCTGCTGCTCACATGTTCCTCAAACACAAAATATCTCCCTCTGGTGTCCAAGCACCAAACGACTTCTGTTAAATCTTAATCAGCACAAATCATCTGTTAATCTGCACACTCATATTTCATATCAAATATGATCTGTACGTCATTCTTCTGTCTCTCCTGATTGAAATGCACGTTCTACACCTGTGCATACTGCACATATGAAGTTTTGTGGTGCCAAAATAAACAAATAAGCTAAGCAGTTGAAATACTTTGTGTATCAGTCATCAAGAAAAGCAGAATGAGGGAGATAATTGGTGTGAAAATGAGTGGGCTGAATCACAGGCAGGAATTTACATAAAAGACCAACACACCTGTTATTTAACTGTTGACGTAGCTTGATTTTGCCCATAGCTGACTATCTAAACATAAATCAGTTGAATAATTAATGGATTACACAACAGATTGAGAGGCTGTGACTTTTCAAACTGGCAAAGATCAACAGTGTATAAGTAATATGTATCAAACAACTTTGTGTGGGCACTCACAAAACTAAATAGTAAGTTAAACATGCTGATGTGTTCAGTTTGGGTTTCTCTAGTCTCCATTTAATGCAAGATTTGGACATATGCAACCGGTAAACGATTCACAACACTGTGAATGGACTAAAAAAGCAGTACCAAGTGACAGCTCAAGTGTGAGCAGATTAAACTGATATTGAATGTATGCAAGAAGTGTTGGCCTCTGCTCCTGGTTGCAGTTGACCTGCAGTGACCCGTGTGATAGCTTTCACAGATGCAGCCCGTGCACATGACAGATTTGAACTCTTTGCCAATATGCATTCATGAGTGGCATGGGTATCAGCGAATAGCCTGAGTAGGACTCGGCCATAGCAGCCAATCAGAGATCATTTCCTCATCGCGGCCTGTGGTGGTGCTCGCTGTGTATTTGTCCGCCGCGGCCTCCCTTGCTCGCCCCTGGCTGGGAAGTGTAACGGCGTGGAGGGGATGGTGTAAGAGGCACGGAGCTGTGAAACCAGCCCCCGGGAATGCAAAACTTTAGGGACTGAATTCAGCCACAAGACGCTTCTGTCTGCGCGCCCAAACACTCAGCATTTAACCTGGTTTCTCATGGAAGCTGATGGATTTGTGAGGAGGCGTCGGATGACAGCGGAGAGCACAGGCAATGATCCCGGGGTTGCTGGTGCATCTGCCGGGGCAGAAGTTCGATGGCTGGGGGGCAGATTCTGGGGAGTTTCGGAAAGTATCGTGGGGAGCCTGACACCCCGGATCGGAGGGGAAACGGAGCTACAGACTGTTGATTTTATCCGCACTGCACAGGATGCACAGACAGAGGACTCTGAACCAGACTATGAGGGTTTGCCACAGGGAGCCTCCACTAGCACCCACATGTTGGCTGGAGCTGTGGCCGGGATCATGGAGCACTGCCTCATGTTCCCCATCGACTGTGTCAAGGTAGCATAGCTCAGCGGCTAACCAGCTGACCACAGACGTTTTCTTTAATGAGCCTCGTTTGTATTGTGTGTGCTATTCTTGTAGTCAACATGTTTGTTAGCATTAGCTCGCTAACCTAAACACACTGCAGTGCTGGCGGCTGTGAGGACAAGGTCAGTCGGCTCAGTAGCATTGCACATCCCCTGCTAGCTAACCTGTTAGCATGCTAATATAAACTAACCGCCAGTGACGTTAGCCGCTGGCTAGTTATGACAACCGTTAGCAGGGTCAAACAGTGGGGTCCATTTGGTCACATTGCGTAAAACTACAAAAACATCATCAAACCAATCTGCTGCCAAAGCCACAACTGAACTAACAGTACGTAGGTGATGGGTGTGTTATATGTTAGCAACTTAACCACTTATAGGGTTAGCTAATGAGAGGAGCAACTTAATACCAGCTTCCTGGAGACCAAAACTACACACTCTCTGCACAAAAACAAGCTGCTGGTTGAATGTTGTTTTTAGTAACTTAAACACCGTCTGCCACTGTTATTGCAAGACACACAGACATTAATTACACTGCAGTTTGAGACCATTTGGCCCCTCCAGGTCACAGTAGAGCATCTGTTGCTTCTCTCCTAACACACAGCTTGGTCCTCACACACCCTAACTAATTCTTTACAAAGTTCTGTTGATCACATGTGAGTCATGCCACTTCACTACTACAGTTCTTATCATGTGGTCTTATTTGTTACACATTACTTTTTAACATGGCTATAGAGGTATGACCTGTTGCCCCGAGAGGTCAGCAAGATGGAGCCACGCTGCAGTGAGCGTGTTATGACACTGGCACAGGGTCAGAGACATGAGACAAGCAGCAGCCAGCTCATAGTCAGCTGTCCATGTCAGACTGAAAAGCTGACATGCTTCATTCATGTCTCTCCCACCTGTAGTCCATCTCCGTCACATCCTGTCCAACCCTGAGTTTGAACAAAAGTAATGTTTACAGAGCCTCCACTAGTACACACTGCTACACCACACTGCTATTGCATCTCAAGTCGTGGAAGATTAGGGGCATAGTGACTCAGCAAAATGAAGCCTGCTGCACATAAACAGCTGCACATTTACACAGGAAACTGAGCAAAATTTGAGCTGCATCCAATGATTTCCTTTTTTTTATTTAGAGGATTCCCCCTACTTTAAATAAAGACTCTTCCTCCTGCATGATAAGCTTCTCACTCAAGAGATTGTTGTGTAATTATAGTTTAGAATAGCCTGTCATTTGCCTCAATGTATCTTAAATCCCAGTAATTAGTTGTGGATTTAAAAGAGCGTGTTGCATTTGTACATCTGACAGAGTGTACACTGCACAGCGCACACGACTGGAGTTTCAAATGAATTGATAGAAATCAAGAATCCCTCATTGTGTGCTTTAAAGAAGGGCGGATGTAGTGTTTGCATTCAGCACAAAGGTCATTGCTTTCTCCATTTGCAAACATACCATAGTTAAACAAACTCTCATCATAGCTGTTACATTCACAAGACATTCATGCCTGCGGTTGTACAAAGGAAGTGAGTATTTAAATTTCAGTCTCTTTTTACTATTGTGCAAAGAGATCTGGATGAAGTAACCTGATGCATATTCTTGTACCACTATTAGCTGCCTCTCTTTGGGCTCTGCATTCCACAGCTGTAGTATATAGAGACATGAGGCCATGTTTATGCTAAGCTAGAGCACTACATGCACACACACAGTGGGGTGTAAGTTTGTCCATTCAGCTGGAAGTTTGGTATTCAGAGATTGTGCCACTGCTTGTTCCTCAGAGCAGACGCACTCATCCAGTGCGACCCCAGGCAACCCTCTCTCATGCCAGATAGCAGGTGACTGAACACGGATCCCCGGCACTTCTTTGGAGAATGTTTCTATAGTGTTACTTATCTCAGTGTGCATGTGTGTGTGTTCAGAGGAAGAGCGAAAGGTGTGCTTCAGGGTCAGTGGGGAAAAGAGGCTTACAGGAAGTCAGCTTATGTCCCCTTGTGACCTTGGAGCTCGTAACGCAGTACTTCCTTCTATTCAATTATGCATGTACACAACACACAATGTCGAAAACCTCATTTCCCTCATTTGACCCCTTCTTCACACTGCAGTCTATTCAGAACTCTTATTATTCTTTGCAGATCGTAAGATCAAATTATGCATTACATGCTATTTTTATATTAACGCCTGGTCTAATTAGTTTAAGGTCAAAAGTGTAGGTCTTCTTTTTTTTTTAACATGAGGGGGCACACATATCAAACATGAAACATTTTTGAGCATTAAACACTCAATTTCCTGCATTCTGGGGAATCTTTCTGTGCTGATTTTCACCTTTATGCATCAAAATATGGTGTAAATATCTTTAATTTTGTCAAAATAAAAGCCCTCCGCTGCCTTCATGTTTTATTGGGTGAGGGCACAAAAGCACATGTTCTAAATATTGAGGACAACGTGTCCCCTGCTCCCTCCCTGAAACTTACACCTATGTTTAAGATATTACCAAACTTAGTACCTACCCCCTGTGGGTGGGGAGGGAGCACACACTGTTGACTTCAAACTTTGCTGCATTCTACCTTTCCGTCTTTTCCAGACACGCATGCAGAGCCTCCAGCCCGACCCTGCAGCCCGTTACAGGAACGTCATGGACGCTCTTCGCCGAATTGTAGCCACGGAGGGAGTCTGGCGGCCGATGAGGGGGCTGAATGCGACAGCGGTTGGGGCGGGACCTGCCCATGCCCTGTATTTTGCCAGCTATGAGAAACTCAAAAAGACTCTAAGTGATGTCATTCACCCAGGGGCTAACAGTCATTTGGCTAATGGTACCATAAAACATGCACATACACACATTCACAGTGGCATGTACCGTAGATGTACACATCATGTATGGCTACCTTAACTTTGAGATCATGATAAGATAGATTGATACGTAGGACTTGTCCAACTCCAACCCTAATGCCAAGCACCATCAGTGTGAGCTCTATGAAGCTGCTGACTCAGCCCAGTCCATGTTTAGCGCAGACATGGCCTGACCAGTTCCTAAAAATCCTCAGCAGGCCATCAAATGGGATAGGGCCCTCTCATAGCTACACTAGTAGGTTGTAGGGAAGTCCCAAGGTCAGCTGTTGATCTGTTGCTGGCTTCTAGGAAAGTTTAACAGTTTGGCTGGCTACAAAATAGAAACAGATTTAACCCATAGACTCAATTTGAAAGCCTTACTCTGAATGTCAACCATTGCCTTATTCCCTGTTCTCCCTACTCTCTCTTTCTTCCCTCTTTTCCAGTTTAGTGGGAGGCTGGGTAAGTCCTCTTTCTCCCATCTCCTCTGCTCTCTCTCCTCTCTTTGTCCTGTCTTTTTAAGCTTTTGAGTTTCAGTTTGAATTTCTCAGAAGAGCAATGGACTGCTTTGTCCACTAGGTGTCTCTCTTTGCTCAGGTTTGGCTGCCTGAATTCAGTCAGTGGTGATCTCTAGTGTAAACCTGTGCAGTTTGCTGAATATGCACCAATTCTGCTATGAAGATATGTATTGTTTTGAGCATGACATCTGCAACTTTTAGGATCAGGCAGTGAAGGCTGAGACATGATCAAAAAGGATTCTTACTGTTGCAAATGAAAATGATTTTTCCCTCTCATTTCTATGCCTCTTTGCTGTCGTCTCCTCTGCTTTCCTTCTGTTTTCTTTATGATTTTGTCAATGCGTAGTAATTTCCAAGGTGTATTTGTTTTAGGAACAGCTGGGTGTGTGGCCACTCTGCTTCACGATGCAGTCATGAACCCAGCTGAAGGTAAGGAAACATCTGACTTTGCATTTCCTTTTGCCTTTAACCACAGGATTAAGACATTTATGTTCTCAAAACAAAAGTTTGCCATGTAGATACTTCAGTGAAGAAACATACAGGTGCCACGCCTGGGCCAACCATCTTCACATGTTGGCCTTAACCGTGTTGTCTCACAGACTGACTTCCACAGCTGCCTCCAGTCCACCTGCCCAGACATGTTAGTAGAAGGACACTGGTCCTCGTATGCAGCTGTTGGATGGGATGCAGCTGTCTGAGCAAACTCTATTAGAGTGACACACTACATCCTTGTGTGTGTTTATTGAAACTTTGTGTGCTTTAAGAACAGATTTACAGTAAGTAATAGCTCACTAATTCCTTTTTTTTCTCTTTTCTGTCTTTGCCATCTTCGCACGCGGACCTTTGACTTCTTGGCTGTCTACTCCATCAATACGTCCACCCATGTTTCCTCAGTTGTGAAGCAGCGCATGCAGATGTATAACTCGCCCTACCGCGGCGTGATGGACTGTGTACGCGCCGTGTGGCATAACGAGGGCCCTGCTGCATTTTACCGCAGCTACACCACCCAGCTCACCATGAACGTGCCCTTCCAAGCGCTCCACTTCATGACCTATGAGTACCTCCAGGAGCTGCTCAACCCCCACAGACAGTACAATCCCTCGTCCCACATGTTGTCCGGAGCTTTGGCCGGAGCCATTGCGGCTGCAGCCACCACGCCTCTGGACGTCTGTAAGACCCTGCTCAACACCCAGGAGTCTCTAGCCCTCAGCTCCCTGCCTTCTGGCCAAGGCCCTGGCCAGGGCCAAGGCCAAGGAGCCCACAGACACATCACAGGCCTGGCCCACGCCTTCCGGACAGTTTACAGGCTGGGCGGCCTGAAGGGCTTCTTCAAGGGAGTCCAGGCGAGGGTCATCTACCAGATGCCCTCTACAGCCATCAGCTGGTCAGTCTATGAGTTCTTTAAATATGGACTCACCAAGCACCAGCATGACAAGAGGAGAACACAGCACATGGAGGCTGAGATTTAGATATCTCCTCTAATATTGTTCTGCCCTCCCAGTGAGGACACGCTAAAATCAGTACGCACATAGAATCTGACTAAAGTACCCCTCAATTGTCCCATCCCTTACAGACATAGCAGATCAGAAAGACCTCTTCATAGCTATAATTCAGCGACACTATTTCAAGACTAGGTTTGGTTTGAGTTAGGTTTTTTTCTCCCCTCTAGAAGAAAGCATTTTCACAGTGTTATAGAACTTACGTTAATTTTGAGGATTTTTTTAAGTCATTCTAGTGACCACTACGTTTGTCTAAGCTGAGGAAAAATGTCATGAACGCACACGTTTTGAGTTGGAAAGGTAGTCAGCAGAGGGCAGTAGTGTTACTTTGTTAACTCTCTCTTAGTTCCATGGGCTTTGCTGTCCTAGGACCAGATTTTTATTTTCACTAATCCAATTCTTGGGTTTGCGAATGGAAATTATAACTGACTCCTTATCTGGCCCCCCTGTCTGAATATTTAAATACACTTTAAAAAAAAAAATCCCACAGTAACCCTAGACAAGAGAAATTCACTCTCAAGTTTTGGCTACACAGGCATTCAGTTCCTTATCAAAATTTCTTATTGATTTGGTCCAATTTAAAAGTGTCTTAGCTGTTTGGAATCAAAAGCAAACTGACCCTTACGCACATTAATTTTCTGCATGAATCAGTACCCAGATACCCTTTGTCGAAATGTAATGGAGCCCTTTCAACATTGCAAGTAAAAGTTGACAGCAAAAGTTAAAGTCTATCTCTTTGATGCACTTTAACTTCATCTGATTAGTCGAACTGTGTAATTTAAAATGGAGTCCAGCAGTATTTTATGGTTTCACTGGTTACCAAAAAGACCATAGACCAGATTTGGGTTTCCCTTTTTTTTTTGCTACTGACTTCTATATTTTTTTCTCTTAACAGAAAATACAAATATCCAGTCTCTCTGGGGTATCTGAAGAGTGTGTTTAATTTATTTTTAATAATCTAGATTCCTTAAATTATATTTTTTTTATTTCCAGCAAATACATTACTTCAAACATTCTCTTTTGTTTTCACCTGTTCATGCGTTTAATTCACCCTTGGATCATCCAAATACTCACCATTAATGCCTTGTGTAGGTGTTTGGCAGAGCAGACCAGGGCAGCATTAAGACATATCTGTGCATTAACTGTAGCTATCAGCCTGTTTTCAGCTTGTGAACTACTGAGTTTTAATATCCGTGCTTGATGGCAAAGGTTGTGTACGTTGTACTTGCCCAGAAGGAGATCAGTATCCCACAAGATGTATCTGTACGCCCATTGAGTACACATAAATGGAAGCTGTCATTCTCATCGATTGATGTCTGATTGTTTCCGACACTGAATTGCACTCGTTGAATAAAGACTGAGCAGTGGGGCTCTCCTTGCTGCTCGTAAATGATGGGAGCTGTTATGATTTCTTTAAATGTTTCTGAATACTTTGCTACGTGAAGATGACTTAGACTGTTCTTGCCTATTTACCGGTCATTACAAATACAGTAAGTCCATATTGTCATGATAATCTGGGTGGGTATACAAGATCTTACGTCTTTGTTTTGCTGGTGAATAGAAACCAAAGAATGGGATGGATGAAAAGGAGGCAGTGCCCGAAGTCACATCTGTACTGCCAGAAACACACGGTGAGTTTGTGTTTTCAGGTATTTATTTTTAGTTTGAGGCAGGTACAGTTGTTTAGTCTTGAGCACAGGTGCAGATTTCAACTTTGACCCTCAAGACTGAAAACACAATTTGAACTTGTGGACACACAGCGTGCGTACAAACAGCTGGGATGGTAAAGCTTTGGAATTCAACAAATGATGCGGGATCATGTAAACTTTGATGACTTTAGAAAGCAAAATTTGTTGTTGGTATGGTCCTGAGAGGTAGATTGGATGTTGCAAATGTATATTAGTGGCTAAAAAGACAACGAAGAGGCAACAAGCCTGACATAAAAATCCTTAAAACTATATTAGCACAAATGTAGAGTAATGTTGATAGTGTATAGCTTTGAAAATACAATTCAAACAAAGTCCTTTACTTTCTTGTCATTCTGCTATAACAGAATGACTAGCTATCAGGCTATCAGGCCTCTATGCCTTTAGGACTTGTGATCATGCTCATCTTTCTCCAGTGGAAAGAGGAGCTTTGAGACACTGGAATTCTCATTTTGAAGCAGTGGAGCTCACTGACACTTCTGCAGAGGGTCCTGGAAACATGCATTCCCACTGAATGTGAGCAATCCGTGCAGTTAGAAATGCATCTGTTTGAAAGTATAATCTTTGGAAGGATATAAAGTTTGGAATAACATGCTAAAATATTTAATCTTACATGTGAACAAAAGCATGTTAAATGTTTTTTAATTATTATTTTGAACTGTGTACAAAATTACATTATATAACAAGACTCCTGCAATTATGTTTAATATAAACCAACTGCATTTAATAGTGTCAGGTGATTGCACCAGGTAGAGTCTGTAAACTCATTAACCAGCAATTATTATTATTTGCATGGTAAATTGCTGTTCAGATCATGAAAAGATTTGCCTGCTCTTAAAGGGACAGTTCACCCAAAATCAAAAATACATATTTTTCCCCTTATCTGTAGATTTATAAGTCTTGATTGTTTTGGTGTGAGTTGCAGAGTGTTGGAGATATCTGCTGTAGAGCTGTCTGCCTTCTTCTTCTGCAAGTGGTATTGTGCAGTAGGAGTACACTCATGATTTCTGGAAAGAGTTTTTTTTAAATGTATTTTTTGGCACTTTGAACACCAAGCCAAGTGCCATGTAACTCCATTGCATTGGAGAGAAGGCAGACATCTCTACGGCTGATATCTCCAACACTCAGCAACTCACACCAAAACTATCTAGATTGATAAATAGCACTATGTAAGATGAAAAATATGTATTTTGGATTTTGGGGTGAACTGCCCCTTCAAACTCCCTGGCTTGGAATAATAGTGAATCATATACAGTCACTGTAGACAGTCATGACATGTTCACGTTATCGCTCTATCGGTGAAAAAATGAAACAGATAACAGCAAAATCCTTCAGTTAGAATCTGTGGACACGTCAGTTCCAAAGAAGCAAGTTCAACACTCCTACAAATTGTGGTGAGGAGTGACAGCTCCACCACCTCAGCCTCTATACACACACAGACACATATTCACACCCATGCTTGTCAGGGAGACACCTGTTCAAACAGGGAGTGTTAATGAACCGTCTCTGTCTCTCTCCAACTATCTATGCATGCATGTGTACAGTATGTGTGGCCTGTCTCAGTCATACGCTGTTAGAATGGTGTGTTTGTGTGGCTCTCTCTTTCCTCTACTGATTCTCAGCCAGCCAGAGCTTGTCTACTGAGTCTCGAATGAAACTCATGAGAGACTGACTGACAGGCTTTACATGAGAAGGAAAGGTATTAAGTACCTACTGTGAACTGCTGTGATACAGAAACTGTAGAAACTGGATGTTATATGTCACTCAAGTGTGAATCTTGTCTGCTGTGCTATCTCTGCATGTATTTCCCTGTCTGTGTGTCTGTGTGTGGGAGAGACTGGGACTGAGCCTGTCTGCTCCAGATCTCAGCAGTCTGAGAGGAGTAAACTATTTAGTCTGGTCATTTAGCCCTCTCTTTCTCACTCTGTTTGTGTAAGCATGCATGCACGTGTGTGTGTGTGTGTGTGTGTGTGTGTGTGTGTGTGTGTGTGTGTGTGTGTGTGTGTGGATTTTGTCCCCACACAGTGGTGCAAGCAGATTGTTTACTTAAGTAAAAATGACTAAGTTATGACTAAAAGTCCTGCATTCAAAACTATTGGCATTAAAATATAGCCTACTTAAAACATCAAAAGTAGAAGGGAATACTATACTACACTACTATTTTTTTTACTATTTTTTTATACTACAGTATAAAACATGCATACTCTCCTAATCATCAATCAAGTGCACACACTGCTGTCCCAAAAATACTATCGCTCATTATGTCATTATTATTATTGTATTGTATGTCATGACTATTGTTGTATTGTCATTATGACTACTTTCACCTTTTATTTGTCTGTATAAACCTGTAACTTGCATGTGCTGTCTGACTGGTCGGGGTGGGGGATTTTGTTTCTGTATTTTGTATTGTCTATGTTTAAAAGCAATAAAATGCGTTTAAAAAAAAAAATACTATCGCTGACCCAAAAAAATAAACAAAACTGAATATTTATTTGATTTAACAATATTACCTGCAGATCATGAGACGTGACACAACAGGCCCTGTGAGGTGCACTTGACAGGTGTAACTGTGATAGGCTCTTAGAGTAAATAATTCCAACTGACATGTAGACGATGCAGAGGGATGCCATCAAGCAGTTGACAATCTTGCATATCCTTGTGCAAGCAAATTAGGTAATGGGCCAATTTCAAAATGACATAATATTGGATTATAATTATTGATGCATTACATCACTTAATGTTGCAGCTGGTGAGGGTGGAGTTAATATACTGCCTTAATCCATATACTTATTAGTTGATTTATATTTTGTATCAAGAATATGAATCTGCAAAGTAACTAATCTTATAAAAAATGTAGTGGAGTATAAAGTGACATAAAATGGAAATACTAAAATGAAGTACAAGTGCCTTAAAATTATATTTTAAAAAAGTACAATACAATACCTTCTGTATCTTTAAGGATTGTGAACATGATTGGTTGTCAGTAGATGTAATTAGCCAATCAAAAGCCTGGAGTAGCGGTGTGGGCGGGGCTAACCCCTGACCTTCGAGTTTGAAATTGTTTGTGTGAAGTGGGAGCTCCGTGTTGTCAGCTGAACAGCTGTGGTTATCAGTGTTTAGGAGGAAATATTTCGACTTTGCGGTTATGTAAAAAATGGCAGCTACTAAATTATTTAATGAACATGTCAAAGGAAATATCCAGAGCAATATATTCAAGGAAACTGCCGTTGTACGCGGTAAAAGTAGCCTAATATAAAAAGGCGTAGGAGCTACTGGTGTCATGTCACTGAGCAGCTGAAACAAAATAAAAATAGGAAATGTCACTTCCAAAAACATCTCGCAATACGAAGAGACAACAGACCGGATCGAACGTGGCTTCACTGTCACCGGACTGAATCATCTCCATCTTCATCTTCAACACAGGCCGCCTGCGCCTTGCTAAAATGGCGGCATCTCCACCACAAGCCATCCACCAGGTAAGATAAAATACTCCGTAAACGCCCGCCGTGGCTGTTAATGACAATAAATGTTTTGGTTATTAATAGTAAATATGATGCGGTGTTCTTGAGACTGCTGGTTGTCTCTGTTTGTTGGCTCTGCCTTTAGAGCAGCTAATATTATATGCTTGTACAAGTTCATGTGAGGTCGTAAACATTAAGTATGTGGTTTTATTAAAGTTTGTTTTGGTCTGGTTGTTTTGGCTTTGGCTTTGTTGGTTTGGTAGGTAGCCTAGGCTACTTATCTCAGCTGTCATTTTGTACTCCCAGAGTTTATGACACTTTCACCTGCTGCTGAATGCATGTTAGGGCCTAATGTGGCAAGTCTCATGATCTGGGAGTAATCCCTTTTTTGGGGAGGGCCCATCAGTTTAGTAGATCTGGGATAGCAGTGTGTGCACTTGAGTGATAATGTGGAGAACATGCATGTACCATACTGTATAATATTCATCCATTTCTGGTCTGAATGAAATGCAGAGGCAAAAAAATACTCTTCTTAGTAGTCTGTGATATTGGCCTTCTCTGCTCTTTTCTTCTCTGTATGAAAACAAAAATCACGCTTCTTGTCACTGGACATTCAAAAAATGTGTGTCTCTGTCAAAGGTGTCAAGTAGACAAGTAGTGGCCTATGTGTGATAAAATAATCACAGCTCAGAGGTCCACATATCACCCCTTTTCTGGAGTTTTCAGCCTCATGTTACAGTCTTCATCAGCAAAGGGATCTGCGGTCATGTGTATGGAATTTTGGTCATGTGATCACAGGTGGTCACGCATGTGGGGAGATCTCATCCCTCATGTCTGTTCAAGGATAGTCTTTGGTACCAGGGGTCTCATTTATAAACATTGTACGCCCAAAATGAGGCCTGAAAGAGACGTACGCCACTTCCCACGCCAAAGTTGTGATCTGTACAAATGGACGTGATGGGAGAAACTTTGACCCATGGTGAGGTGGAAGGCCTGATTGTGGAAACTGTCAAATATTTTTTAGCACACGCCACTTTTTGGCTTTTGTCTGTACTTATATTTTTAGTATGGATCCTAAGCATTGTTTTATAAATGAGACCCCAGATGTTGTTGCCTTGTTCACTGACTTTAACGTGTTCCCGGTCAATGTTGCGGCCGGTTTTGGTCTGATATTCAAAGACAGCTGGTGCTGGTGCTTCAGGTGTTTATTCAGTCCTTTGTCCAGGGTCATTGTCATTTAAACCAAAGTACTGTTTCCCACAGTTGTTCCATTTGGTGTTGGTAAAGTTCCCTTTGTACATGAAATAAGTGTCGTTAAGACAAAAGTCCTTCCTCTTGGCAGATAACACAGTCATTGCCTTTCTGCAGATGCCACCACTTCTGTTTGTTCCTGCCGTCGTTAGTTCTTGTAGCATGTCATCATGTCATGGCAAGAAGAACACGGATGTAATTAACAACATTGATAATGGCTGCTCTCCAGCTAAGTGTGCCAAGTCCACAGCCCTCATATGAGTTGGGTGGGACACTTAATTGGAGCTGTGCCATCAGTAATGTCATTAGTAACACCTGTGCTTTTCCTGCTCTTACATGTTTAAATGTTTCCTGTATTTAATACTGATTTTATTCACAAGGCTTGTAGTGCAAAGACAAATGATTAAACAATCAGTCAATCAGTTAGTTAGTTAGCTAGTCTGTGTATTTTATATAGATAACTGTGCCCACGTTTCCATTATAACGGAAATTTATTCCCTCTAAACGCGAATAAATCGCACGTTAATCAAAAACTATGAACCAAAAAAGCACAATCTATCCTGAGTGAAACAAACTGCTTGATCCCCATCTCCAGTGTACCAGCAGAGAACCTGCAGAACCGAATCATCAGCGAAAAACATCCTTTTCGCGTTCCTCTACCTGAGCAGCTGAAGCTGCGGCTCGCACCCTCGATACACAGACACACTGACGGTGCTTCTGCATGCCAGCCAAACGTGTGTGCAACTGTGAGAAATAAATATGTACGCTGCTTTTCTATTTTTTTCCTTTCTTTCTTTCTTTCTTTCTTTCTTTCTTTCTTTCTTTCTGTCAGTGACATACACTCCTAAGACAGGACGGGTTGTTTTTATTGACTGAGTTGATTATTAAGTCATAGTGATGCGCGGATCAGCTCTGATAGCACGCGGATCAGCTCTGATAGCACCCGAATCAGCATGTACGCATCAATCATCCAGCTGTTACAACATGATTGAGCTAGCAAAGCAGTTTTGTGTTGCTGTGTGTGGTATTTATTCAGTTTTGGGAAATCACGATGTTTAGAAAGCATTAGTGGCTGCAGCTGACAGGGACAGCTAACACTAGCAGCAAAGCTAACATCAGGACGTCATCCCTTAAAAGCCTCCCGTTGTCAGATACGACATGAAACTACTCCAGTTAGCTCAATCATGTTGTAAATAAGACATCCGCTGGAAAAAATATTTTTTTCACGGACTGTTTATTGAGTTATTACAGACAACGCTAACGGCTAACAGCTAACGGTTAGCCCAGCTAATATACGATAACCATGTTAATTACAACACAGAAATAGTAACGTTTGTTCAATCATTGTGTTTATAGACTTTACAAACATCAGATTACACTAAACTGTGATATAGTGATGTGAAAAATGTGATATACATATATAGAGCTAAACTCAACAATGCGATTCCCATTTACACAGTGGTCAAGAGTGCTGGACCGGAAGTGTCGCACAAAAAAACGGAAGCTGGCTGCGTTCTGTTTTGCCTCCATGTTTCCGTGAAAAATAAGGTGGATAAAAGGCTACAGCCAGTGAGCAATGGCAGTGTGTATTTTTGAAGTGAAATGGCAGAGAGCAGAACGTCCTCCTGAAGACGGCCAGGATCCGACATTACCTCTTAAGAAACAACAGTTGTTGGCAAAGAAGTTGTCGGATAAAGAAAGGGACAGAACTCGGATTAACATTGGCCTTGCATTTCCAAGGTGGAGAGCACTGCGAGAGCTAAAGGGGCTACAATTTGACTCAGAGTTAGCTCTTCTTCTCCTGGACAGGTACAACATAAAGTCAAATGTCTGTTTTAATTAGTCTTACAGTAACGTTAGGCACATGTCCCTATGTCGATTCAATTAAATTTAATGTTACAATCGTAGCATGGGTTAATGTCCGGAGCTTGAGTTATTAGCGACTCTGTCCCAGCAATGGGTCAGGTGTTACGGTTGTGTTAGGTGAGTAGCCCGGCAGCCCAGCTAACATTTGCAATTAGCATTGTAAAATGTAGCCTGCCTGGCAGGCTGTGTTTAGCTATTTCCCTGCCTACTTCAATGATGATGGTACCTGTAATATATGTAATATATTTGCTGAGATGGAGGCGAGGCTCAGTGACTAGAAGAGTTGGTAGAAGCACTCCATAGCTGTAAGTTACTCCAGTAGCCGTAGTAGCTCTAGTACTAACTCCAGGAGCTAACGCTAATGTCCCTACTCTTCTCTGTGAGCCAGAGCCGTGAGCTCGCCAGGCTCACAGAGAAGAGTAGGCACGTTAGCATGGCAGCCGACTAATGCTAACACTAACGTCCCTATTCTTCTCCGTGAGCCTGGCGGGCTCGCGGGCTCACGGCTCCAGCTCATGGAGAAGAGTAGGCACGTTAGCGTGGCAGCCGACTAGTGCTAACACTAACGTCCCTATTCTTCTCCGTGAGCCTGGCGGGCTCGCGGGCTCACGGCTCCAGCTCATGGAGAAGAGTAGGGACGTTAGCGTGGCAGCCGACTAGTGCTAACGCTAACAGGAAAGCAGGGAAATAGCTTAACACAGCAGAGACCGAGAGTGAGTGAAAGACATCGCTAACTGCTAAACTAAGCCAAACTAAGTTGGCTGTTTAGATTTTATTTCTTTGCCCCTGTGGCGAGTGAATCTGCCTGTAGTGAAACCGGGGCTAACCGGTGCTTCCTCCTCAGGCTCCACTTCACTCAACTGCCAGCACAGCCACTTAGCCTCAGCTAGCCTCACAGCTAGCGGGGGCTAATTGGTGTTTCCTCCTCAGGCTCCACTTCACTCAGCTGCCAGCACAGCCAGTTAGCCTCCGCTAGCTTCCCAGCTAACGTTAGCCCCGGCTCTCCGTTTGGATCCAACTGGAGCACCGAGCCCTGGTTTGTTATTCAAGTTAATGTGGGAAGAAGCAGCGGGTATATCGGGCAGCTGAGTGAAGTGGACCCTGCGGAAGAAACACCGGGACTGTCTGGATGTAATAGTCCGTGGAAATGCTGCGGAGCTCGGCTGCACAGATGAGGCGAGTGGGGTGGAGAGCAGAGGCAGAGGGAGGTGTGGCTCATGACACATTTTGTTTTGGTCTGCAGGCAGTGCACAGCAGCAAACCTAGTGGTGAAAAGATTTCGCTTTTTGCCCCTTTTAAAAGTTTCTCCATGTCATAAATATTTCCCGTTAAACAGGTCAATCTGTCCCTCCTGTCTCATATTGTCCATGTGACATTTTACTGTTCTGTCTGTGGCGGAGCAGTGGTACAGTCGTTAGTATTGCCGCCTCACAGCAAGATGGTTCCTGGTTCAACCCAGGGTGGATGGTTTGAACTTTGTGCAGAGTTCGCATGTTCTCCCTGCTTCTCTAGGGGCACTCCGGTTTCCTCCCACAGGTCCAAAGACATGCATGTTAGGTTAATTGGTGACTCTAAATTGCCTGTAGGTGTGAATGTGGGCATGAATGGTAGTCTGTCTCTATGTGTCAGCCCTGTGATAATCTGGGGACCTGTCCAGGGTGTACCCCGCCTCTTGCCCAATGTCAATTGGGATAGGTTCTAGCGCACCTGTGACCCCCAGCAGGATAAGCGGTTAGAGAAAATGAATGAAAAAATAATAGTTTTCTGCTTTCTTTAACCCGGTTTCTCCCATTTATTTCCTGCAAAAGTTTTCTTTTTGTCTTAAAGTTTGTACCTTGGCCAGATCAGCTGGATAGGATATATTTTTTTACCAAGCAATTTTATTTTGTTTCAGGAGTAACATGATTAATTACATCTCTGCTTCTATTTTACTCTCCTTTTTCTCTCCCCTCTCTGTGAAGTCAGAGAAAAATTTGCCTATGAAGAGCTGCTGTATGTAAATACTTGTTTGATTATTATTTTAAACCACTTCAACCATGCCTCCTAGCAGAGGTCTATCATTATGATAACACTATCGACCATGACGATGATGACTCATGACCTTGTCAAAACAATTACACCCTTTAAACACAACAATGGGTCATTTAATTAGATACACAGACATCAAAGAGAAAAATTGAGTTAATACTCTCCAACAGGCACACTTAACACTTTTACTGTCAGTCAAAATTACTCTGAAGTGTTTGCCCAGTGGGTGGGTGTGTATATTGTGAATATGTGAGTGTGTAGACCAGTGGCTGCTGCTGCCCTCTAAGCAAACCTGGAACAGTTTCCCTTGTCAACTGAATATTATTGCTGTTCCAAGGCCATCTTGTATGGCTTTATTTGGACAGTAACACACACACACACACACACACACACACACTGCATACATCTTTTCTAGTGGAAAAGAGTCTTACAAGCTGATGAAGGGCTGGGAGAAACACATGTATACACTCCCTTGTGTATTGGTGTAAGCCCATGTTTTGGAAACTCAAGCCTCCGGTCAAGCCCCTTACAGCAAGCACCTGTGGAAGGGTGTATTTCTCTCTCTCACACACACACACACACACACACACACACTTGGACACAAACACACACTCCAAGGGTACTTAGGAATGTGAACGTCTAAAGGACTCGAGTCCTCTACAACAACTCTTCCTCAGTCGCTCACCTCCTCTTGCGCTCTACATATTTATGGCTCTTTTGTTGCGTCTCTTGTCAGATCGCTCTCCATATATTAGCCAAATCATGACTGGACCACTCAGCATGAATTACAGAGTGATACAGGATTGTGCCATAATGTCCACTTTATTCCATTCTGGCCAGCAGCTAATGGATGAGGTGTGATTACAGGCTCTTCGTCTAACTCACTGGGATACACGCAGACACATACAGGTTGTGATCTCACGCTCCTTGGGGGTGCTGCTGGATAAAGGAGCTGTTGTTGTAATCCCTTTGGCTGCTGCAGTCTCTCCCACTCTGGGCAGATACTGCAGGTTTTTAGAGGAGGAGGAGAGGAGAGAAGCCAAGAGAAGAGGAGAGACCAGAGACTAAAGCAGAAAGGTTTTAGTAAGAGTAGAGCAAACAATATATGGTGCATAAATTTAGCAAACAAAGGAACGTGATATACATTTTTAGCTGTTTTTTTTTTTTTTTTATATAGCTTGTTTAGATTTTGTTCTTTTACTGGCATTCTGTAAAACCTGATCCTGTACAACAATCTGCAGACAAGATAACCAGAATCTAGATGTTATCTCTGGTTTTCATCATGTTTCTTTTCCATTATGACCATGATTTGATTTATGCAATCTGATATGAATTGTATTTCTGAGAAGTGTGGGCTTTCCCCCCTCACAGGGCAAGATTAACCTGCTAGGGGGCCTTGCAGTGAAAATGCGCTGTGGGTCTCTGGCACCCCTTAGTTTGGTTATAATTTGATTAAACATACATGTATTTAAGAATATAAACATTCTGTATAATATCAATTGGAATATTTAAAGCGCTTAAACAGAAATTTGACACTCCACAAGACTGGGCCTCAAGATAAAGGTTAAAATGCAGGAACCATCATCATTTCACTGAGCAGTATGGTTCAGTTCAGTACGTTTTATTTCTGTCTCCGTTGTGAAAAGTTGTAGATGGTACCAATGAAACCGTTCCATACGCCCTTTTTGGCCCCCCCTCTGTTGGGGTACCTATAGCACACAGATCTGGTACTAAAAGGTGGAGCTGTGAACACTGCAGTCCATTGACTGATCAATAGCGGACAGTCACTCTGCTCAGGGCTGAGTTGTGGCTGGTTTTGTAACCACTGTTCATACCGTGGCAAGTTTTACATTTGTAAACTAGTGTAAGACTCGAGAGAAAGACTCTCACTTTTGCCTGTTCTCTTTGTTCTGAAAATATCGGTGCACAACCTCGTTCTGTGGACAATAAACGAGGTGAAGTCTCTCCATCTATGAGGAAGCACTGTGGGTGAGCAGTAAGTGACAACAACCCCGCCCACATTTAAGAGTTCTGTTTGAGGTGGAAACATTAGGGTCTAGGGTCTATGTCTGAAGGGTTACTTTTGGTTCCAAAGGTACCGTATCAAAAATGTTTGGTGGAAATGGGGCTTTAGTAGTACATGTTACTGAATGGCAAATCATATTACTGTAAACTAGCTGCCCCATGGTTGACTTGGGAGCTTGAGGGCCTTGTGGGTGTGGATTGGGTTGCTGCAGCAATCTGTAAATCTATTACTGTGTTTATATAAGTTCTTGTTAACTACTAGCTACTTTTAAACTAGTGATTCACTCTGGAGGAGGCTATATTCCTGCAGATCCATTACCACAGTTTGAAACTAGAATGTGAGAAACTGGCCACAGAGAAGACCGAGATGGAGTTGCTCCAGAACTATGTTTGTGACTTTTTATTTGACTAAGGTCACATAACATGACGTATCTCATGTGATGTGACAGATGATAAATGACACACCTTGACATACTAAATTGCGCTGTTAAAATAACTCAACGTTGACTGTTGGTTTTACACTGGACATGAACACCTGTCCCCAGGATCAAAGTTCCCTCCTCCCCTCCCTTCCATGCTAAAGCAGACTTTCTTTTCTTTATACTGCGTCACCTGACTTCATCCTTTGCTCCTGTAACACTTACTACGGCCAGTAGAGGTCACTACCTAATAGAAAGCGTAATCATGGGTTGTAATTTCTGCTTGTTAAACCGACCTACGCTGTTATATTTTTGAGGAGGATAGTCTTTGAAGTTTCTCTAGTGATATATTAAACTAAACTGTCAATCCTTTGCAAATTTTGGTGTTACATTTTTTTAGTTATGTAAGCATACATGGAAAACTGTGTACTCCATTTTCCCCCCGAATTCATGCAGTTTAGAATAAGTTGGATGAGTCAGATTAGGCTAACCACAGGATAGCAGGAAATTTAATCATTTAGTCTGACATTACTACTTTTACTCTTCACTCTAAACAGGTCATATGTTAGCGAGCTAACGTTAGCTTTGTCAGTGAAATCTGCACTTTGGTTAGTGCAGATTAATGCACTGAATTTATGATGATCTGGTGCAGCCAAGCCTGGGAGCAGTTGCCTGCCTTGCCTAGTACAATCTTGTCTAATGGTGCACACTTTTCAGATTTTCTCAAAAATGTTTCCTATCTTCAGATTTAAAGACAAATGAAAAATGGATCCTCGTCAGATTTTATGATCTGTTTAAACATTGTTCACGCCAACATGACTTCAAATATGGCACCATCAGACTGACTTATGAAGCATAGCGAAATGTGAATCTGGGATGAGGGGCAAACTACCAAAATAACAGAAAGATGATCAACCTACTGTGCCAGTTGTGGCTTGAATGTCTCCCATCGTGCCGTGCAGTGGAGAATTAGGATGCGGGGGAAAATGCAGCTCCTGTCATCACTTAAGAGAACTTTTTGGGGAGGAGAAATTCTTCCCACCACCACCAAGGATACGAGATGATCACCAACACACACACACACACACACACACACGCACACATTAATACACATACTCACACACACACACACACACACACACACACACACACACACACACAGCTATTCCTCTGTGGGAGAAAGCTGCAACAGAAGAGAAACAGCTGTTTTGATTATGTGCATTTATATGTGAAGTGAAGCCTGCAGAGGACACAAGACAACATTGAGATGTTGTGTGTGGCTGTAGCGTGAGTGTGTCTTAGAAACAGGATCCTTCTCACTTCTCCTGCAATAAAAGAATAACATGCAAGACTTGCATTGAATAGAAAGCTCCTCGATAAATCCCAGTGTTTATAGTAAAATGCCATTGCTAATGGGCCAGAATATGGTGAAGGGGAGCGAGAGGGAAAATAACGCTCCATGACAGGGAAGCTGGTATTTTTTATATGAGCAGCCAAAGCCAAGTGTGATAATGAAGAAAGGGAGCCAAAAAAGAGTTAGGGAGGCTTTGTGCAAAAGTTGGACTGTGTATATAAAGAGGGAATATTTCAAGTGCCTTTGTTGCCTAAGGAGGGATCCCCAATCCTCTGCCACTACTTTCATGATCAAAGCAAAAGGCACATACACGTATGAACGCACACCCACACACAAACACACACTTACCATCCCTTGGGCCTTTGGGAGTGAAGCTTTGGCAGGGTCTGATGAACCGCAGCATTGTTACAGATGACTGCAGGTGTCCAGCACTTTCTCTCCTCTGGCCTTCTCGCTGTCTCAAATGTTGTGACAAATTCCTTTAAAAGGTGAGCGAGGTCATCAAATCTTCTTACAAACACTTTAGAGAGCTGCAACCGCAACTTAAGAGGCACACACGCACACACCCTTAGTGCACACCCAGCACGTGTGCAAGCGCAAAGACACACCCGCAGTTCACACACACGGCCTGAGAGCAAAGTTGTCTGTCAGTGGCATGGAAGCAGTGTGGACAAGATTGCTTCCGCGTGTGTGCTTGTGTGTGTGCCGAAGCAACACAGGTGCAGTCAGGGACACCGAGGAAGAAACAGGCCCTCTTCCCTTTGAACTTGATCTTGAAAAGAAAGCTGTCTTCCTTTCCTGTCAAAGAAGCTTAACTGCTATGCCTCGGAGCTCCAGTCAGCACAAACTGGTCGGGTTAAAAGCTCGAGCCATTCATTTGTTCACTGAAAGCAGTCACACCAATTCACAAGTTTTCATTACACACTTACGTGAAATAACTTGAGTGACAGACATTATCAGCAGTGATCTAAACTGAAGCCACTCTTTTTATTAATGCTGATATTTTCTTTCTACATTTAATTACTTCCACCAAGGCTCTGTTTTTGGTTTGTTTGTCTGCAGGATGAAACTTGTCGAAAGGGTGTAGCATCAGATGAGGAAAAACCTATTAAAATTTAGATCAGATCCCAATCAAAGGGTGAATACACAAACTATTTTTTACTGTAGTAACCATAGCAAGATAGGGCATTTGGCCATGCAGAATAAATGCCATATCTAAAATCCAGTAGATAATAAGAGTTCAATAGTTTAAAAAAAAAAGGCTCCATATCACAGACCACAGTCAGATGGTACCTATAATCCTCTGGGATGGCCTCCACATGTAGTTGCTTTATACAGAATGAGGCACGGTGGTTTCATTGGAGAACTGGTACCTTTGTAACACCACTTATTTCCCAAACTAAGGTGTGGCTTTAGGAATGTAAATACACACATATCATGCAACTTATTTTACTCTTACTCTTAGAGTCTGTCTCCAAATATAAATTGTTTGCAATAAACTCCACCACCAAACTCTATAAATGAAAAATGTTCAGACTTTATGCTTCACGAGAAAAAGCAATGATATTGGCTGCAGTTTAGAAATACAAAATAAATACACAGCTGAAACGCTGAGGCTTCATCTTGGCACAGCAATATTTTGATGTCTGTGTTTTCTTTCAGGGGGTATATGGTGGTTGCACTAGCAGATTTGCATATTGTAGAGTACCTCTGGCTTTGGCAGAGGTCTGGGGTCTTTGCGTGCCCTCGAATTTGAATCCATTTCATTTTTGCTCTGCAGTTGCTGACAGTCCAGGTGAAGATTGTAAATTTGTTACCAACACGTGTCCAAAAATGTTTTTCTCTGGCAAACAGCTTCAGGGAGGATCTGTCCAATTTACATTGTATCCCTCAGTGTGTATCAGATGGACTTGGGGCTTGTGTGTGTGTGTCTTCAGAGCTCTGGAGACAGAGCATTGATTCAAGGTTAGGACATGTGTTTTGCACTGAGTCTCCGTCCTAACCTGGTAGCTTTGTGAAATTAATCCGCTTAAAGAGCAGAACGTGGGGCTTGAAAGACCAAGAACATGGCACAGATATGACACATTTTAGGCTGCAAGCAGGTGAGAGGAAGGTAGCTTTACTTGGGGTCATGATGTGGGATGTGAAGCTGGCCTCACAGAAGTTTGAGCAACTTTGCATACTCTCTGTTTCACACAGTCGGGATGAGAGTCCGCCTCGTTTAAGGTGTGGAGAGAGACCAGGGAGAGGAGAGGGAGGAGGGAAGCTTGAGAGGCTGTAAGTGGGCCTGAGTAGTTCCTTTATCAGCCCGCTGATAGGAGTCGTCTCTCTGTGTGTCAGAGCCGCTCAATGCCCTCCTTGTCTCTGCTTATCACCGCTAATTAAAACATTTGGATTCCTCCGGTCGGCTCTGGAGGAGTGTGCGTCTGGCTGAGCATGTGTGTGGGAGACATGAGAGTGGAGAGGAGTCAGAGGAAGGAAATCTGGCAGGTTGGAAGACTTCCTGTCCATCTATGGACAGAGGAGCTCAACACATAGTCAACCTCAACCGATAGACGCTGTTTCTACAAATACATATCCAGACATAGGAAAACATGGAGATGGAGCTGCCTGTGTTGACAAATATTTTTCATAGTCTGCCCCCTCGCTAGTCGGCACCAGGAATATTAGTGGGTTAAACCAATTTGTGTTTCATTCATGTACAAGGATGCTTAACTGTTATGCAGCCGCCCGCCACTAGTGGGGGCTACGGAGCCATCAGACAGCAGCCCCCCCTCCCTGCGGTAATGCTCAAGTAGACGGGAGTTTTAAAACAACATGGTGGGAAATTGGAGAGACGCCTTCTCACTTTGGCAGTACTTCAATCTAGAAAATGCAAACAAAGAAGCAGGTAGGCTGTGTCGGAAAAAAATGGCATATAATCAGTCACTTGACTGGATCAACGTGCAACCACATTCAACTCAAGCATTTGGATGTTAACCTGCACAGAATGACGGCTGCTGTTGCTAACGATGCTAGCCTCACTCAGACCAATTTGACATCGTTCACCCTTAGATGCTGTGATCCTGTCCGGTCTGAGAAGATAACGCAGCTCATCACGACAATGACCTCGCAAGATATGCTTCCACTTAACTTTGTTGAAGGTAAAGGCTTCAGGAAGTTAATGGAATATGTTGAGCCTGAATGTTCATGTTCACATTCATACTGCATGCTGCAAAGTGTCTTGTATTTCAGCGCCATTTAAAATCTGACATGGTTGTTGAAAATTGCGATCAGAGGCTTCAAAGGGGTCTTAATGCACACAATATGTTTTGGGACAGTGCTTCAAATACTTATGAATAAATTATGCTAAATTTTGACTGTTTTCTGAGTGTTTGCCTTTTTTTAGACTAGTCAAGTCTTATTTAAAATTTTCGTTTAGTCGCCAGTCTCCAGGAACATCCCTAATACGAATTAGGGAAGGAGCTGTTGCCTCCTCACTTTAGGCTATCAGCTCAAATTCATTATAAGTTGTGGATCATCGCAAGATAGTCTCTAGTTTTTGTCTTTCTTTCCACTCCTTCGTGAGCCTTATTTTTTTGCTTTTTCTTAATCTACCTCCACTCATACTCTCAGTCCTGAATATCCTGTATCTGCTTCTAGTGAACACACACACACACACACACACACACACACACACACACACCACGTACTAGACTTGTGCTTTTTTTAAGTTCTGGGTGGGCTCATCTTTCTCTTCTTTCTAATCCCCCCTCATGACCCCTGCTCCTGCTCTGACAAACACAGAGCTGGGATCACCTCTTTACAGGCACAAAACTGTGACCACTGGGTCACAGTAAATGCTGGGTGCTCCACCTTGTTCAGCCTTAAACTTATTACCTTATTACTTACCTTAAAGGAGCAGTGTGTAAGATTTAGTGGCAGAAATCAGTGTTTCTCCGGTGCTGTTTGGCTCATTGCAGTCTGACCATGAAGCACAGCACAGCACCTACTAGTGTGTGCATACTTTTTTTTGCTGCAACTTCAGATCCAGACATTTAGAAGATTTTTACTGCATGGGAGCCAAATTATTGTAAAGGTTACTTCCTCTCCAAAACAAACAGACCAGGTGATTTAAACCGGTAAACCACTGAATAAAGCAGTTTGACACTGTTCAGCTCATCGTGAATGGGCTGCTAACTACAGTGGCCAACACAAAAACATGAATGGCTCTATCTAGAGTCAGTGGTTTGTCCGTTCTGGGCTACTTTAGAAACATGGTGGAACAACATGGCAGACTCTGTTGACGAGGGCCTGCTCCCTATGTAGATGTAAATGGCTCATTTTAAGGTAATTAAAACACAACAATTTTTATTTCAGATGATTCTACACTGAGGAAAACATACATTATATTACATTCAATTTCCGACAGTATATCCCCTTGAATCATACACACTGGGCCTTTTAACAAGTTTGTTTAAAAGATGTAAACCAGTTTTCATGAAATGATTTCACTCTGGTAACTGGTACACTGCAGAATGATCACTCAGTAATGATGTTACCAAACAGAACAATGTGAGCTGATTGTACAGAATCAGTTCAAACTGTGCACATAGGTGTGATATCTAATTCCTTTTGAAACCAGGGGGCTTGTGAGTACTGATGCGGCTGGTGTGATGGATGTGTCGTCCCCAGGGGGAGTTGATGTCTTATGGCTTTACTGTAAATGTTTACATTCCTACATGCACTGATGCTATCTGCTAATAGTTTCTGGAACAAGCCTGAAGAGTCCTCTGGGTAGGATTGTTTGCAGTGTGTGTGTGTGTGTGTATGAAAGAGAGAGAGGGAGACCAGGTCAAAGGGAAGCAGATCTGTCTTTAAACAGAGGTATTAACCATGACCCTTCTCCTTCCTGAGTCCTGCCCCAGTGTCTGCCGAGGGCCAATGCATTAAGAGCTGCAAAGCATAGATTACTGCTCCATCATTTTCCCAAAGCAAAATATTTAGCGGTTGTTATAATTGTTTCTGATAGTACAATCAACAACCGGCAGAATGATTCATAAGAGGAAAGGCTCTCCCAGACTCACTTTTGCGTGAGCTCTAAATCCATTCCTATTACCCATGGCAGTCACTGTGCCAGCGGCAGTTATCTGACAATGATATTGTTTAAATCAACAAGACCCTTCAGAGACTAATTCTGTTACAATAGGTGAATCGGAAATGCATGTGTAATTGCTGCTCAGGAGCCCTGTGAGAACCTTCTATCTATAGACCTGTATCTTAAAAACAAGCCAAGCATGGATTAGGTGGGGACTGTCATTCCTGTGTTGCTCACTTTAACTCGGCCCCACCCTTAACGCATTCCTCCCAGCTGAGAAATCTACAACAAAAAGACAACAGGATATTACCCGTTTCCACTGGCATTAATAAGTACTATTTAAATCTGCCCTTTAATGTTTTGTTAAGCTGTGGAAGTCGGTGCTGATGATTGTTCGAAGAGGCAGAGGAACATGTTCTTCTGTCTGGCTCCTTTCATTCTCTCTCTCCGTCTGTGTTTTATGAGCCTATTCATGAGGAGGCACACTAATAAAGCACGACTCAAAGTGTTTACATACTTGAGCATTACATATTTATACATGCAGTTACGCTTGAAGGCTCAGTGGACTATTGCCTGGAACAACACACAATTGCTGAGATCTGGGAATGCAGTGAAGACGTCTGACGGTGCAAGAAACACAAGCCATCACACAATCACACAGGTTTTAAACAAATCCCAGGGCTGAACACATATATTGTATTTAGTAGAAAGAAAGAAAGAAAGAAAGAAAGAAAGGCAAACAGTAAAAATATGACTCAAACCGTCTGTTGCAAACATTACCAACCACACTTGCCTAGTGCCTACACAATAGTGTTTACTATGACGTTTCAGGTGTTCTCACATTTGGTTTTACCTTCAAATAAAGTTTAAAAATAAGATTATATGGCAAAAATGTTGGCCTGATTTCTAACCTGTGTGACCTAATTTATAACAAAATAGAGTTATCCTCAAAATGAAGATAATGGATTAGGTCCAAATAGTCACCAGAAACACCTCAGGGTTTCGTCACTCTTGTTACATTTGTCTTTGCCTTCTTCGATGTAATTGCCAGAATAAATGTTGGCAATGTTTCTGCAAACCACGGATGTGTAATTTTTATTACGTAGCGGATGTATTGAAAGTTTTGAAAGTATTGTACGTCTCTAAACACTAGGGGTGGGACTCTTTGGGCACCTCACGATTCGAAAACGATTACAATTCAGGGGCTACGATTCGATTATAAAACGATTATTGATGCATCTTTAATTTATGTATATTGATGCACTTTTTCACAACACACATTTCTTTTTGTCTCACTGAATAAGCATTCAACACTTGCAATTTTTAAAACAGTGCATTTGTAATAAGAAACAGTTGAATTCATTTCCATTATATTTTATTAAACATATAAATGGAAATGCGTGCAAACTGGAAAGTTATAACTTCATTGTATGGAACCAAATGTAACAACAGGTATCTTAAATCACAAGATAAAATGTGCAGTTAGAGTAACAAATGATTCAGTGGCGACAGACGTCCACGCATCACATGTAACTGCGATCTACCTGCCTGCCTTCAACAGTGAGGCCATGACTTCTGTTTTGGTTTGGTTGTGGAGTGTCGGTGAAATAGCGTCGGGATGGGATGGTGTATCTGGGCTCCAGTGTATGCAGCAGTCCTCGAAATCCCTGATTTTCCACGACGGAAGAAGGACGCAAATCCTTGGCAATAAATGCCGCGATGGCCTTCGTAATTCGCTTCGCCTTTTCCGATGAGGGTGGCAGCTTTCTAATTGCTTCCTCGATTGTTCTCTGGTCAGTAGCGCCACCAGTCGCCACAGCAACAACAGCCTGCTGTCTCCCTGACTCCTCCGTCAGGTGGAATCATGTTTGTTGTGTTGCCAAAGTATTTTATTTTAGCACGACACAGCTTACATATAATGTGACTCTTGTCCAGTTCGCTTCCGCCGTCAACGGTGTAGAAGGAGCTGTTGAATTAGAAGGAGCTGTTCGGATCTCACGGCGAGGTGGGTGGCGGTCAGCCATGTTTGTTTTCCTCTGTGCGCGTGTCGGTGTGTCTGCTCTAGGTGCGCATCCCAAAGTGTCCCGGAGATGACACGTACCGCGCTTCTTACTTCCGTATTATTTAGTACCTTCTGTATTACTCTAATTAACAGATTTAAATAATCGAAATTTGGATGTTTGTGAATCGATTCAGATTCGTCCACGTCTGAATCGCGATGCATCTAAGATTCGGAAATTTCCTCCGCCCCTACTAAACACCCATTATTAGTGGCACAATTGCAGCTGGAAAAACCACAATATCTCTCTAAAAAGCACTCAGAAATGCTACCAATACCTCGATATAAACACCCAGTTTTGGTGGCACAATTGCTGCTGGAAATGCCAAGATGACTTCCTAAAAAAGCACCCAAAAATGCTGCTAATGTTATGCTACAAAACACTCAGTTTTGATGGCACTGTTGCTGCTGGAATTGCTGCCAATGTCACCTTAAAAACATCTAGAAGTGCCGCTGATGGCTTGCTAAAAAAACAAACAGTTATGGTTGGACAATCACCAATAGAAATGTCACCGATTTCCCGTTATAAAACATCCAAAAATGCCTCTGATGTCTTGCTAAAAACACCCATTTTGGTGGCACAATTGCTGCTAGAAATGCCACAATGACTTGCTCAAAAGCACCCAGAAGTGCTGCTGGTGTTATGCTACAGAACACTCAGTTTTAGTTGCACTGTTGCTGCTGGAAATGCTGCCAATGTCACCTTAAAAAACATATAGAAATGCCGCTGATGGCTTGCTAAAAAAACAGTTATGGTGGCACAATCATCACTGGATATATCACGGATTTCTCGTTACAAAACATCCAGAAATGTTGCCAGTGTCTCGCTAAAAACGCCCACTTGTGGTGGCATAATTGCTGCTTGAAATGCCACAATGTCTTGCTAAAAGCAGCTAGAAATGCTGCTGATGCTCAGTTTTGCTGGCACAATTTCTGCTGGAAATGCTACTAATGTCACCTTAATAAACACTGAGAAACGATGCTGATGTCTCTCCAAAAACACCCATTTACAGTGGCACAATTGCAACTGGTAATGCCACCGATTACTCTTTACGAAACACCCCAAAATGTCACTGATGTCTTGCTAAAAAAAACATCTTTTTTTGGCTGCAAAATTTCAGCTGGAAATGCTGCGATATCTCACTAAAAAACACCCATTTTGGTGGCACAAGTGCCGCTAGAAAAGAGGCTGGTGTCTCAGTTTTGATGGAGCAATCACCGCTGGAAATACCACCAATGTCTTGCTGGAAATAACTCCGTTTAGGTGGTAATTACCTGGATGTGTTGTTAAAACAACCACTTAATCATCTGTTGGGCCGTAACAATAGTCTGCAATGGTCTGCTGCACACCATCCACCATCCCCTCCACCTCCTGATGACAGTCAGCTCATATACATGTAATCAGAATTGCTTGATATGATACGTATGAAATGTACAAATGTGACGTACATGTGGTTTGCAGAAATGTACAACCCCAACATTTTCTTTCCGTTACTGGACTGGCCTTACTTGTTCTCTGTGGAAATTTACATGAGTATCACATCACTGTGTGCAGGAAAAGAAAAAAATTCTTATCTGGTCACGGTTGGCAGCAATGACTAAAGCAACCATTCACCAGCACAATGCGACTAATCAGAGCACATAGAAAATGGCATACCTCAGAGCCACGATGCAATACTTTTTTCTGCTGCATAGTCTTAGTTGTCTGAGCCTTGAATAGCAACACCCTAAATAAGTGAAAATAATTAGACTTGATGGTGCCCTGGTGATTTCCAGTCGGAAACTCAAAAGGAGTGTGTTGTGTATCATTCCTCCCCCACAGAAACCTATTGTGTCAACCACTTAGGATCACTTGAAGTGGTGTTTTGATATAAGAGATAAATGAGGTTTGGGCTGGTGCCAGCATGTGGCACAAGGTGATCCGCCCTGCCAAAGCAGTTTGTCATGGAAAAGGGAAGTTGAAGTACCTATTTTACATCACAGATCTTTAATGTCTTTAATGTTGCAGTATTGTAACAACATTATTAGCTAGGCTTACATGGACATGATGCTACTTGATGTCAGCAAATGCTTGCAGACATTTTGTACATGAGCACACAGTTTACCCTGTAGTGCCAAAGCGATATCACTGAACACAAATATATCTACTTTTTCCCCTTAATGTCTTTTATCTGTTTATCTGTAGTACACCAGACAAGGCAGACTGTGTGTTCTGTGTGCCCTCCTCACCAGCTTGTCGGCTCTATTTATGCCACACTGTTTTGGCGGTCAAGTACCAGCAGCATACTGCCAAAGTACGCGTCAGCTCAATTAAGAATTATGGGTTTTATTTCCTATGAAGTGTGGCCATTGTGTAGATATCTTTGGGGTGAGTGTCTCTTCTCAGTAAGACATGATTAATGTGAGCTGTCTTGTGCAGCCCGGCTCGATGGTGCAACATCTTCACGGTCTATTGACCCTCTCTGACTCATGCAGCACACAGTAGAGACGTAGGCCTACGCAGGACCCTTCACACACATACAAAACAATCCCTTTTAAAAAGCGACATTGAATATATTTTCCCTCTAAAAACCATCCTGTTAAGCTGGTAAAATTTAGCAGTTTTGTATAATTCTGAAACCAATACATCAAATTAGCTGTTGTCTGCATTTTGAAGCATACAGTGAGTTATATTTTCATGCTGACACACAGACACACTCTCTATAAAGAGTGTGTTCTTGCAGGTGTTACGTTGAGTTTCATCATCAATAAAGATGTCCCATAAAAAAAATAAAATACCTACTAAACATGTCAGAGCCGCGGCCATGCGTCTCACATGTCAAGATAAGCTGCTTTCTCTTGTTAGGTTTGTATAAATTCAGGATTCCTTTCTGCTGTGTCTGGTCACTTATTATGGACTGTTGCTGGCAGTCATCGAGGAGGCAAAGAAAGCGGACTATAGATCATCCTATGGGCCAGTCAGGAGCCACTGCTGTGGAGCGTGTCACTGATTTAATATATTTACATTCATATATTTTATAAATAATTTGTAAATGATTTGTAAAGCAGCTGCATTCTTTCAGACCCACTGTACTTAGTTCACGTATTTGTATAAACGGACCAATTGAAAGCATAATTTTTAAGTGTACTTAATTGTAGGATATCATCTATTACCCACTAAACGCCACTGTTAAACTGTGACTGTCCTGCTCACTCCAGGCAGGCAGTCCAAAAATGCATCTGAGGCTCTTTGGCTGTAGTTAAATCCTTTATTAATACATGGATGAACCAACACGTTTTAAATTGAGAGTCTCGAAATGCAGTGGGACTTTTACGCTGAGTGAACTGGCCAGGCGTAGTTTTTAATCTTTACTTGAAGAGCACCTGATTTTTTTACACTCACTACACAGACTTACCCCAGTGCAGCACTCCCTATTTTTTCCTCATAAACTATTTTTTTGTATTTTCTCAGTACTGAGATATTCAGGGACTTGAATATTAAATTTTTAAAATTACAACACCCTCCTCAGCATTGTTAATATTTAATTTGGAATCTTCCATTGACTGCAAAAAAAAAAAAAAAAACAACTGAAATACCCTCTCAAAATATAGCACAGTAATTAAGAAAGCAAACCCTATGGGATATTAATTTTCACAAATTAGAAAGCTGGATGTAGAGAACTTTTTGTGAAAATACCATTTAGTGTGATGAGAAAAATAAATCTCTGAAACACCAACAGAATTGTTTTCTGCATATAGCAGAACACACCTTTATGACCCACTGTGCACACTATAAACAATTTACAACTGTTTGGTTTGGATTTTTAAAGGAATCAAACACACAAACAAAAAAGAAAACTATCCTGCAGGGGAGTGCTGAAATTTTTAAAAAAGAAATTGGGTTGCTAATAAAATAAACAATCTTTTCCCTAGTTATGGGGAAGATGGTCGGACATAACATGGCAAATGTCATGTTATGTCCGACCGTCTTCCCCTCAGCAAAAAGACAGAAAAAAACATAACTCACCACATTTTTTGACTCCCTTCAGAATTTGTGTACAGTCCCTTAGCAAATTTGTCTTGAAAATAAGATTGTGAAAAAGCAGTAGTCAACATTATTTAGCCTTTAAATTATTTTTTTTCTTATAAATCTTTACAGAATAATAACCACACTCAAATCTGTCTTAAATTTGAAACTTTTTTTCCACACAATAATAATCTGAGCAACTGACAGTCTTAAAAGAGCTTTGCAAAGTCTCCAATGTGCCCACACTAATCTTCACTGCAGGCTAACAGTATTTTAATTTCCTTGATTATAACAATTTACAGAGTATCTCTAAATTTACCTTGTCATGGTGAGAGGCATTTGCCTTCTACGAACCCTAAATCGGTGGCCAAAATACCAAACTGGCTTCTAGTTATAAGAAAAACAATAACCCTAATATAAAACAAACAAAACCTGCACAGTCTCAGTCAGTTTGACAGGACAGGGTGATCCACTGCAGGAAGCTGCCAACACCTTGAGTTAGAAGAGACACATGTCCAAGTCTTGTAATAGAGGGCTTCAGAGCATCCCTCCACAGGACATGCTGCTCAGGCTCCACGGCTGGCAGTAGTAGTGCAGGTAGGGGTGGTACTGACAGGCCTGTTGGTACAGTGGCACAGTCATTGGGATGTGTACTCCATTCCCCTGATGGTACTGCTTCTGATTGTCCCTCACCAGCACCTTTACCGCTACTTTCTTTGGCGAGCCGCGCGCCGCCAGCTCGGCCGCCATCTGCCGCCGTTTGGTTTTATATCTCCGGTTCTGGAACCAGATTTTCACCTGGGTCTCTGTGAGTTTCAGAGCTTCCGCCAGATCGGCCCTTTCAGGTCCTGAGAGGTAACGCTGCGTGTTGAAGCGGCGCTCGAGCTCGTAGACCTGCGCGTGAGAGAAGGCCGCTCTGGAGCGCCTCTTCGTGCCGGGCCTGCACTGCTGCTCATCGGAGGAGCAGCTGACAGTCTCCCCGCTGGGGTGACAGCTCTCCTCATCTGCCTCAGTCAGCTCTGTGTGCCGTTGGTTCCGCTCCATACAGCCTGGGTGCTGCTCTGCAGGACAAACCACAGAAATGTGTGACGACAATAAGTGTGTGTTGTTTATCAAGGTGGTGACTGAGAGGTGACATCAACAAGGTGCAGATGTTGGTCAGTATGAGGCTTTCCTCTGTCTCCTATCACTTTCACACAGTCAGAAAGTCACAAGATACAATGGAATAAATAAGGCGAACATTTTACATAGCACAAACTCCCGGATTCTACAACACAGCCTTTTGGTGTCATGCTTTAATTTTCCAATACTGTCCTTTCTAAGACAACAAAATGTCGGGGCAAAAACTTCATCACTGTGGAGCTATTAAATTGCATTTAAATTGCATTGCTGGCCCTCAGTGTCACTGACGCAGATCCCTCTGAGGCAAATCGCTTTTATAGAGATCTTTGGATTTATTTACAGAAATTGTCATTTTATTTGGAAACAAATATGATAAATGTAGTCACAAAATGAAAATATCCCATCATGTAATTTGATTGTTGTGAGTCACACCAATGTTTTATCTCAAAAAGATGAGACTGAGGTGAGACAAATCCACCCTGTTTACAAAGATTTTATTTCTTTTTCCTTCTTAAATTGCGTGACTTTATCTCTTATTTCAAGATGCCTATTTGCGCAAATGAAATTTAAATGCAGGGAACAAGCCAAATTGTCAATCTAATGTCATATGTCTCTGCGTAAAACTACAGAGTCTTTACATTTCCTTACAGAGGACTAGAATAAAGCTGCTCACCTTCCCTGAGCTCAGTTTGCTCTCTTGTGGCCTCCTCGATGTACGCATCAGATCGGGGGTTCCCAACAGACACACAGAGATCAGCAGGAAGTCTCTCCGAGTGGATGCAGTTCTCATCCGCCTCGTGATGAGACCGATCAGGGATTCTCGTGTCATGCCCGGTGCACATGTTGCGCCTCTGTGCGCAGAGCTCGCCTGTCCTCCTGGTACCGGGCTTTTCCCGGGCATCACGTCCGGTGAGGATGTCTTTGATGGAGAAAGGCGAAAAACTCAAAGTCATGGTTAATGTAAGAGCACGGATCTGTCCTCACGCGCGCATGCGATCTATTTGGAGGCATGAAGAGATCAGCCACTCGAAAGCAGAAGTCCTCACTGATTCGATCTTTTCCCCGCTGTCTTTAATTGCTTTAATTTAATTTAATTGTGGTGATCTAAGTCCGCTCTGCTAATGAACAGCCTACATCAGGAGCTGTCAAGTGTTTAACAACATTCTCAGCAGCAGCTCCAGTTAACCTTTGATAGGCTGTTTAGTGTGACTGGTCCCTCCTCTGCACCGCCCAGCTCCATGCTGCGCTCTGCGCTCTTAACTTGAGGACGGCGGACACTGATTTTGTAAACTATTTCACTTTGGTGAGCTTCATATGGCTAAAATTGTCGAAGCATTTTAAAGCATGAAGGCAAGGAGAGTGATTGGACTCTCTTGGACATTTCAATCAGTCATTTTGGACAGGAGTTAGCGACTCAGAGTGGATGTTGTGAACTACTCCTGCTAAATGGAGCTGTTCCAGCCACAGTGTGTTTACAAAATATGAATTATATGAAATTGTAGTAAGAAATTATGATGCGTAAAGTTCGCTGAGCGTGCGTAAAACGCAGCTCTGCGCAGTGATTCGTATATTTAAACGTGGTTTAAAATAGTTTCAAAATGCTGCAGCCTTTCTTTACATATAAAGTACTATTATAATTATACAACTTTGATTTGATTTTAGCTTCCACTTATTCTACCGTGCTGTGACAGGACCATTCCCAAATTAAATGGCAAAAAGTGCTTCAATCCATTATTTAATTTTGACAGAATTTAACATATCAGTCTTCAGAATTGTGAATTTTACAAATTGTTTTATGCGTAAAATTATGAATAATTTGGATTCTTATCGTTTTTACGTTTTTTATAGTGCCTGAGCTTTTGGAGGTCATGATGTCCTTAAACCATAATGTTTGTAAACAAAACTAGTAACTGAAATGTCACAAAATAACTGCGACTGATCACAGAGTAGATAGAATGATTTCGAGTGAACAGCCTTCCAGCCTTGTAGCTCAAACAGGTGAGTAGCGCCGCCGTGTGGTCATGATGCATGGTGTCCAAAGCAGCGCGTAAAAGGAAAAGATGGCAACCACACACACCTCTCTCTCTCTCCCCCCTCACACACACGCGCGCGTTACACAATCAGCAGGCCTGCCCTTCATTTAGGAGATGCGATGACAGATGCAGTGATCTGCCTCCTCCCGTGTTGTTTTGTTTTCTTCCTCTGACTAAACAGAGAAATCTATCTGTTTGCCACAGAGCGCAAATCAGCTCCAGGGTGTCACAACATGTCCGGATGGGAAACTTTGAAGTTGTGGCACGCCAATACTTAACATGTGTTCAAACCACGAGATGTCGTCACCACAACAACAGAATGTAACATTTTGATTCAACAAAACGTGGGAAATTACTTGGAAGTATGTTTGCCATAATAAATGGTGTTGATTATTATCTGAGTTAAATCACTGACTCACTCAGCAACGTCCAAATTCACTTTGCGCAAACACTGCCTGTGCGTCCAATGAATTTAGACAGAGCGCAATGACTGAAAATATATTATGTGCTTTGGATCGTGTGAGAAAGAGTCGCCTTTCTGTTACACACAAAAGAAAAATATTAAATGTGTGCTTGTGATGCATCAACTGGTTTCCACAGTGAAATCAGTTTTATTTACAGAGCAAAACTACAGGTTTGTCTTGGAGATTTTTATCTGTACAACAGGCACATCCTCTGTCTTTAGGCTACTCCAGGCTCAGTTTGAATTTGACCATTAATCTAAATAAAACTGCATGTTTTCTAACGTTATAGTATACCAGATAAAACTGAGATAAATTGGCTGTAGTCCTGATAAACGCTTCCTTCACCATCCGATGCCATGCTTGGACAGCACTTGGAGGTCCACAGCCTTTACTCCAGCTTCTCCACACATTCTTTTCCCTTCTCTATATTTGGGCCCTGCTTCCTTTGTGAGCTCCTTGAGTGGTTGCCATTGGAGACTTTGTTTTGGGAAACTCCACGCCTAGCGCGGCGATGATCCGAGCTGCTATCTTTGGAAAGCGCGAGATAGCGATCGCAGCAGCCTGTCAGAGCAGCCGTGACCAGGCCGCGTCCTCAGGCATCGCCGTCCTGTCGCCAGCTCTATTTACACTAGTGACTGTGCAGCACTTAGAGCTGACACCAGGTATGTCCTACCGGCAGTGCGGTAGCCAGGGGAAGTGGCCAGTGAGGCTATCAGAGGAGACAAACACTCTGTTTACGTTGCCATTCATCTCCATTAATAGTGTCTGCGTAGTGGTCGAGCATGGCTGAGAGATGGAGGTGTCTGTCCATCATCTCCAATTAACGGCGAGTGTGTATGAGTGAAATGTGGGTAACTATTATATGAATATAATTAAATATAGTCATTATAAAATTATTTGTCGGCTATTAAACCTATGATTATTATTTGGAGTATAATAAAATATATTTAGCTTTTTTTTTTTTTTCTTAAAAAAAAAACGGGGGTGTTTTATCTTCCAGTGTCATGAACAAAGAAGAGAATTTTTTCAACAATATTTATCATGTCTGTGAGTTTCTTCTCTCTGTGGGTCCTGAGGATGCCGGCTGTCTGGTTAATGTCCATCTCTGAATCCTGACCGGACATCAGCTCGCCTCTAAATTCTCTCTGTTTCTGGTTCTTGTCTCAGACCAAAGTCTACCACAGGCTTTCTCACAGGAAAAAAAATAGCTTGCTTGGCTTGAGAAGCGACTTGAGATGATGAGAAATTATAGAATGTGCTTACAGAATAAACTCAACTCGACATTAATGTATTTGTTTCCCATAGAAATGCATATGAATGTTCAGACATGTGCCTCCAAACAAGACTGGAAACGTGCTATTGAGACTAAAAACCTACGTTTTTTGTTTGTTTTTTTTACATAAATTTGTACTGTATTCACACACACACACACACACACACACACACACACGCACAAAGCACACACAAAGCACACAACAGCAGGCACTTGTGTCATGTTTGTTATTTAATTTCATCAGTGATAATTTTCGTCATAATGTAAAAACGCCCAAATTATTCAATTCACATTGACTATCTTTCAAAATTTACTTGGAACAAAATCTGCTGGCCAAAAACAAATCACACTGTTAAAAGAGAACAAGAAGCATAATACTTATTAAAATTGCATTATCCAGCAATTATGGTCCATTTTGTTATTTTTTGCAGTAAATTTTAGGGCTCCAATTGAATGTGCCTGTTAGGCCAACACTGAATTTATTATGGGCTTTATGCATGGAAATATCCGTACAGTTTCCCTTTATTTTTGTCGCACATCACATTCATTTTGCGCACTTGATGCACAGTCTTTGTTCATCGGCAACATTCAATCCGACAATCAAACACCCAACAGCAGGTTTAATACTAAACACTGTGGCTCAGAGAAAAGGGCGCATACTGAATATGGTTTGTCAGTCAGTGGGTTAGGGTTTCCTCACAGGCCTGCCTTGAGTTACAGCCTACTGGCCTGTACTTTCTGCAATGTTTAATTGTGTTTTCCTTGCATTAATCGATCAGGTCTATATGCTTGAGTCCAATCAGCTATCCCAGAGAAGTCTCTCCGTGCGTAAAGACTGCGCTACCATGCCCGGATGCCCTGCAGAGTTCCCTGACAGGGTGTGACGACTGGTCCTTGGGGCGCCTGGCTTTGCGTCTGTGCGCTGAGATTTCCCAAATTCATGTTCATGAAAGCATTAGCAGTGGTGTTGCTGGGCGGCAGAGTAGGTAAACTAGAGTAAGTACAGGAGTAAGTGTTAGTATACACCGAGTTGTTGTAGCTGTAGGCCGGGTAGCCACTGTAGCTGTACGGGTTTGGAGCTCCGACTGTGTAAGAGGTGTTGTAGTTCTGGGATCCAGTGAGACAAGGCCTCCCGTCCCGGACCAGCACCGGCACAGCCACCCTCCTGGGCGGCGGTGGTGGGTGGTGGTGATGGTGATGACCCGCCATCTCCAGAGTCTTGTCCTGCCGCTGCCTCTTGCATTTGTACCTCCTGTTCTGGAACCAGATCTTGACCTGGGTGGAGGTGAGTTTCAGGGAGCTGGCCAGGTGCTCTCTCTCCGGGGCGGACAGGTAGCGCTGCTGCTTGAAGCGCCGCTCCAGCTCGAACACCTGAGCCTGGGAGAAGAGCACGCGGGGTTTCCTCCTGGTCCTCTGCTGCTTGGTGGCGGGCTTCTCTGAGTCTAGGTCCTCACAGTCACCCCGCAGCGCAGCGCAGCTCTCTGCGGGGAGAGGAAACGTTTAAGTGTGCATCAAAGCTAAATATGCAGTATTTGAAATTATTAATTCAACACTACATAATTCCCAGATCTCATTCATAAGTTTCCACATCTCATCACACTGATACCCACATCAAATACTCTAGTTAGTGTATCTAATTTATTTATTAATGTATTTTTTATATATATATATATGTATATTTTATTATTTTTTTAAAGTGAAATTGTACTAAATTGGAAGTTACTTAAAATTGCTTAACCAGCTTTTTATAATTTTATTTAATTAGGAATTAAATCAAAACGTGGTTTAAAAGACTTACTCAGAAAAAAATTGATTAAGCATTTACATTTACATTTGTCAGTGCATCCGTGAACTTAAGAACAATTTCAATCTTGGAAATTAAAGTTGCAGGTAAATATATTTAATATAAAAATATTTGTCGATTGTGTGATAATTAAATGCACGTTAATTAAGGAAAATCCTAGAAATTGTTTTATGGATTATTACATTGATTTATTTATATGGAATATTGAGAATACATTAATCAGTGCGGATGTAAACAACAGTTAAATGCCTGCAAGCTTTGTGCACAGCCACTAAGTGACTGGCAGCGAACTTACAGCATGGGACAATTGTACAAGGTGTGGCTTATAATATAAAGACGAGGCAATTAAACACCTTGATTTTTTTAAAAAAATATTTTCTATTATTAGTAACACTCACCGAAGTGGAGGACACATCTCCTCTGTGTCCATTTAGTGATCGTTTCGTGATCATTTAAACATGAATCAGCAAATCATATCTTGTCTACAGTCAGTTTAGATGTGATGTTTTTTTGCAGGACATGTAGGCACATATGTTTAATAAAATCATGGTTCTGGTTGACTCCTGTCAGTGCTACAATTACCTATAAAAATGGCAGCTATCATTATCATCACTCTCACACAGTTTTGGATATTCATATTCATTAGTATCACTGTACTCACTGGTGTCTTGCTCCTCCTGCTCGGTCTCCAGCCGGAGCTCCGCAGAGTGGCTCTGCGCCGGGTTGCCGAACATCTCCCCCGGCAGACTGGACTCCGCCAGCCGCTCCTGAACCGTCAACGTGTTGAGATACGACATCCTCTCCTCGCTCTCCGACAGGCCTGAGCTGATGGGACTTGAGCTGTCCCTGCCGGCCAACATGCAGGAGGGCGGTGAATAGGAGCGGAACGACTTATTTGGGAAAGCTCCCGGCTGTGACAGCGCACCGGAGAGACCGAAGCAGGAGATGAACTGGAGCTGGTGCTGCTGAGATTGTTGCTGCAACTCTAACTTGAGAATGTCCTTCACGGAGAAAGGCGTGGTAGAAGAAGTTATGAGCGGGCTGGGGAGCATTATTACCACCAACAGAGAGATGACAGATAACAAATAGTCAACAGGCCCAAAATTGGAGCAATTTGTCTCCGGACGGCGCGTAAAAGACGTAAATACCCTGTGCGTAAGCGTGAAGAATGGTCGCACACTGGTTGTTTTTCATGCAGACGGAGAAGGACTGGTTTTCGTTCAGCTGTGACATCCCTCTCCTTTGGCTGTATGTCTATGGCTGGAGGGCTGGAAGAGAAAGAGAGAGGTCGATCCTGTTTGGTTGGCTGAATTCAGTTATCTAGAGAAAGAGCTGGGTCAGCCAAGATGCTGTCCTCTCCCTTTCAGTGACGTCCTGAAGCGGGGGTGGGACCGACAGAGCCAGCCTCTCTGTGTGTCGGTGTGTGTCAGGAAAACATATATGCCTAATTTATAAAAAATGATTAACACCATCGACTCTCATCAGACTGTTAAAGATGTTAAAGGTAAGAAAGTTTTTATTACACGCTTCTTGTCTTCCAAACAAAAAAAGGCAGCAGAAAAGCTTTTTTATTTTATATAATCAAAATGTTAATACAGCAACATTTTTCATTTCAACTGGTGACTCAAATTGCATTTATTATTTTCTTATCTTTGCTAAATTGTCCCACAACATCACAGCTCTTCCCATCATCACCACGGTGCTCTTAAGATTACGCATATCTTCGTTTCCTGTCTCGGCAATCCGTGGATAAGATACTCCGCCGCAACTGTGGGAAATGAGATAAAACTGGCAACCCAAGGAGATGTGGAGAATATTTAGTGCTTTATTTATGTCTCCTTAATTTGCGAAAGTTGTAGGATTTTTTTTCCACAAGGACTTGGCCACGATGATGTTTTCCCTTGACATAGGGTCAGTATTTTTGGAACAAAAAGGCCTGGGTAAAATATTGCAAGACAGCTGAATTGATACTATCCGTTTCTCGTGCAGCAAAGGCAAGCTTAAATGTTGCTGCAATATAATTTTAATTAAATGTGTTGTGTCTCAAGGTCTTTGATAAATAAATGAATAATAAAAAGGACGAATTATGCTTTTAAAAGTTATGCGTTTAGTTTGACGCAGAAAATGTTCTTTGCATTTGTGTGACTCCAGCAACATGAGTCACAGATTCATGCCAGCAGACTCCCAGTATTCCCAACAACTTTTGTTTTATTAACCAAAAAATATATGTTAAATATCTGTCTTGTATCCGTGTACCAAAAGGCAGGCACGCTGGCTGGCTGAAACGGGACACCTCTTTACTATCTGTGGCCAAGTGCAGGCGCCAGGGTTTGAAGGCCCATTGCTCCTAAACCGTGTGGAAAGAAAAGGAGAGCACGCCGACATAATCTCATCCGCTCACCATCAACAAGGCGCTGTTTAGATTAGGACCAGCGTCTTCCCCTCTTCTGGAGATCTATGTCTTTTAAAATGCTCCGTTTAAGTGGAGAAGCAGGGTTAAGGGATTGGGTCTGCGGAGAGAAGAGGCGTCAGTGCGCACAAGGTTTTAGATATTTTAAATGCGCTCCCGCAAAAAAGGAGAAAAGAAGTGGAGATTTTGGGATGGTCGGATGAGTTTGCGCCGTGGAAAACTGCTGAAACTTCCTAAAATACAATCTTTATCAAGATTTACTTTTAAGGATAAGCCCCGGTGATTTTCACAATGTCAGCGGTGATTTCGCGCGAGTTAGTGGGAATTTACGCAGGCTTAAGTGGAATATATTGGCCTGTAAAATACTCCAAAAGGCTGTAAATCTGGTCAAATTGTTTCCCAAATATTTACCCAGCCCTGTTTATTGAGTGCAATGATTCAAAGAGACAACAGACCAAACACAGAAATCAATGTTTGTCGCGTAATGACAACAAAATGAGGTTGAAGTGTTAAGCTACAAAATATTACCCAATGAAATCTACAGTGTTTAAATAGATAAGAGAGAAGCCTCCTGTATCTAAATGTCTCGCACTGTTATTTTAAAGAGGCTATAAAGAGCAAATTCAGTGCTCACAGGCCGCTGCAGCCTTCATGTGCATCAGAGCTTCACGGGTCAGAGACGCAGGTTACGCGCTAATGGCACAATTAGTGTTTCATCCCTTAACGCGCACGCACAGCGCGCACAGCCTCACAGCGAGTCCTCAACTGACCATCATCAGCGGTCTTCGCGTGCCACCGGCAGCCCAAAAGTGGCCAAGCAGAGAAGCGTGTTTACGGAGCGGAAGAGTCTGTTTCCTGCCTGTAACAAAACCCAGACTCCCAGAGAGTGTCAAGGAGCTGCTCGGGCGCTGAATGCGGCTCTCCAATACATCATCTTCATTTCAGAATCATCGTGATAAGCTGGGTGAGGTCACGCCCACAGCAGAGGTCAGCACTGCACAGCTTTCAACTGCTGGACACCAAACAAAGAGGAGAAATAACTAACTAAATTTAAAAAAATCTGGTTTCCACCTCTGCAGCAGTCAAATTTCAATCATTCCTCACTATTCACTTTCTGGTGTAGTTCTTTAAAGTTGATGGCTTGCCAGGCAGTGCTCAACATGTTTCTTCTTGCCCCCTCTCCTGCTCTCCATATCACTGGCAGGCTAACCTGTCGAAGCAGTGTCTTTTGTGCAGAGTGGCAGGTGTATAGTTTTATCAGTGGTTGCAGGGCCACAGCACCGATCCGCTTGGAGATGTAGGGCTGAATGTTCTCCAAAGACAGCAGATCCCTAAACACAGAATGAAAGTTTGATGAGTTGGTAATGACTGCAATTATCTTTCCCCTGTGGTCTCTGCTTCTGTAAAGCCAAGAGGCGATTGGTATCTGATGGTTTTACCGCAGTGGTAAACTCTGCGTGAAGAAAGCATCAACACCTCCAGCGTCTGTGGGTGCACTGTACAGGCCTTGTGTAGCATGTGTGTGTGTGTGTGTGTGTGTACTGAAAGAAGTTGTGTGTTATTATGACTTGACAGAGCTTTGTAGAGGAGCACTTAACACCTCTCTACAAAGGAGCTGGTTGTTTACAGGTGTTACTATAACAGCCTGGATGTGTGATGGGGAACTAGTATGACTATCCATTTGTCTTACAGTAAGCCAATAACAACAATAGATTGCTACATTAGGGAAAATAGATTAGCTCAAGTGAGTCTGCTGCATGATCTGTTTTCCATGTTGTGTGTGTGTGTGTGTGAGTGTGTGTGAGTGGGTTGGCTAAAAGGGTGTGATAGCTTTCCCCCAGCATCTTGCATTAGGAGAGCGTGTTGCAATATGGAAGTCATGAGGCCATAAAGATTAAAGGACCTTGAAAATTTAGAAGAAAGCACAATTACACGCAGAGTGTGCTCGCCTCTTGTAGCTCATAATGTACTTTCCTTTTCCCTTTTATTTCACGGTCATCTGTAAGAATGGCATAAGACCAAACTGTTGTGCGGCTCAGTTCTCTGGGGTCCCGGAAGGTGAGTCTTATCAGCAGCCCACGTGATGGTGTCAGTAGCCAGGACCTAGACTGTGCTATTGTGCCCCTGCCTGGGCCCGAGTGACGGATGACAGCGCTTTCTAACTGGAGGAAATGAGGAGGCCAGAGGCGAGCCCGGGGCCAGATTTTTAGCAAAACCCTGTTCTCACCCACTTACCTCCAGCTCCACAAGCACCAAATATTCAATCCAGTTGCCAGGATACATGTTGGCATTGTATGTTACTGCAAATTATGAATATGTTACATTTTTACGTCTCATATGTAGCAGATATGTTGAAATTTGATTGAAATTTTAAATTTCTTTTCATCAAAATTTTAAATGTCATTGTTTTTGTTGTTGTGTCAGTGCTGTGGTTAATGTTTGGTTAGGTTTAGATACAGAGACTACTTTGTCAGGGTCAGGAAAGCATAATGTTTTGATTTAACAATACGCCGCTACAAACATGGAAATGTCCTGAACTCCTGTTAAAGAACCCCCACTTTTGTTGCTACAATCCCTATTGGAAGTGGCCTGAACTCCCATTAAAAAGTACCCAGTTTGGTTACTACGAACAGGGTTTGAAATGTCCCAAACTCTCATTAAAGAAATAATGTAGTTTGGTTGCTACCAACACAGCTGGAAATGTGCCGGACACTCCTTAAAAATATGTGGTTTTGTAGCAACTAACATGGCTGGTAATGTCTCCAACTCATGTTAAAAGTACCCAGTTTGGTTTCCATAGCTGGAAATTTCCCAAACTCTTGTTAAAAATATGCAGTTTGGTCACTACCAATACGGCTGAAAATGTCCCAAACTCTCATTAAGAAGTATGTGGTTTTGTAGCTACTAACATGGCTGGAAATGTCTCCAGCGTTTGGTAAAAGTACCCAGTTTGGTCACTACAAACATAGCTGGAAATGTCCCAAACTGTAGTTGAAAATAGGCAGTTAGGTCACTACCAATACGACTGGAAATGTCCTGAACTCTTGTTAAGAAATATGTGGTTTGGTCACTACCAATACCGCTGAAAATGTCTGAAAATATCTCTTATTAAAAAATATTTGGTTTTGTAGCTACAACATGACTGGAAACGTCCCAAACTCTCTCATATGTGGTTTTGTAGCTAAAAACATGACTGGAGATGTCCCAAACTCTGTTAAAAATACTATGTTTGGTCGCTACAAACATGACTGGAGATGTCCCAAACTCTTGTTAAAAAATATGCAGTTTGGTCGCTACAAACACAGCTGTAAATGTCCCAAACTCTTGTTAAAAAATACCTGATTTTGGTCACTACAAATATGCTGGAAATGTCCCAAACCCTTAATAAAAAATACCTGGATTTGTCGCTGCAAATGTACTTCGGTGATCTTGAACAGTGGTCTGCTCCTTGGCAGTCATCTTGCCTAGATGTCATGCCATCCACTATCACCTCCTGATGAGAAACTCAGCCTACATACATGTAATCTGAACTACGTCAGTTTGAAGATGTTGATGTGATACCTATGAAACATACAGATGTAACATACCTGTGGGTTGCAGAAATATACAGTACCAACACTTCTGGCACCTAGGCTGAAATATTTCCCAATAGTGGTGGGCGTGGAGGTGGAGGTGCTAACTAACTTGTATGCTGCAACAGTCCCTTGGGGCTCATTCTGTTGACCAGTTTAGTAAAAAGATACCCCAATAAGATCGTTTGTTTGACAGACTGAGAGAGGGTGGTGTGCTTGAGAACCAAAGCCCTGTTCTGTGTATCGAGGATCTAACTTGGAAACCATGAAAGGAGGAAGTGAGGTCAGGCCAGTCTGGGTCCCCTGCCCTTTGCCCTCCCTTGGGTCTCATAAATTAGCCCGCTGTAATTCTCTCCCAGACAGCCTTGCCCTAGCAGGTGTGTGTTTGTATATATGAGCGCTAACAAGGGGATGTAAGGGCTGTAATGTCTGTGATCTACGGTGTTGGGAATCTAGTTAGGGAGGAAACATGCAACCTAAATATGCTTATCCTCTCTGCTGCCATGCAGGCCACGTAGATAAAGACACTGCAGCGAGGTCGGTTTAACTGAAAAGGATGTGTGGGCCCTGAATGTTCCATCTTGCTGCTTGTATGTTTTGTCCTATTTGGCACTGGAAAAAATATCAAAAATATCGAGAGGTTGAGTCAAGTTCAACTAGCTACTGGAGGGATTCTCTGTAACCAGCTCACGCAGTAATGGCTCTCTTGGGAAAGACAATGTTGCCGTTAAATAAAGCATGCATACATCCTGGCTTCCAGCAGTAAACATCCTTGAAAGAAAATGCTACTGTCTCTCCAGCTACCATGGTGGTGTCTTTATCAAAGTGACAGTTTGTTTTGGCAAAACTCAGACTCCTTATGAGTAAAGTTCAATTATGTAAATAATTACTGTATTAAAAAAAACAGCAGTGCAGTTTCAGTCTGTGTGAATGGAAGAATGAAATCGCCCCCATGATGATCTCCTCACGTAGATTATTAAAATATCCCATCAGTAGAGATCATCATAGTCAGGTCGTTTTTGTCTGTGATCATTTTGTGGCTTTAATATGCAGACAGAAAATAAGCGGTCGGGGTAAAAATTCAGACATGAGTCTTCCACTTCCCGCCTTTGTTTCTTTGCATGCATATTTGTATAAAGCTGAGGCCTGGAGAGCCAGAGTTGGCGAAAAGACAACATCAATCAATTAGAATAGCACACTGTAGACCTTGTGTTTGAGGTTCCACCCAACCTAATAGGGTAAAGGCCATATCAGTAAAAAGCAATGAGTGACAAGCATATTAGCAGACCTTTATAGATATGATTATACTTGTCAAAATGGTGATCAAAGTTTACTTACATCAAATACATGAACGGTTTGTTTGAAATTAAAGCTGGTGCAGGCTCTCTCCTCTCAGTACAGTAACCTGGTGTTTCCCATACATCCGTTTATTTAATCTTATTGCATTGTGGAGTTGCGTGCATTCACTCAGTCCCTCATAGACCAGCTCTCTCTTTCTCTGTTAATCAAAGAGTTAATTAGCCACTCTATGGTCCCTCCGCCTCGCTCCCCGCCACAGTGGACTGCTTCGCCGGGAGGAGAGCAGGCAGCAGCTCTGGAGCTTTGGTCGGCAGCAGCTTGAATTCAACCAGCGCAACATTTTCTCTTCATTTCTGAAATGATTTGCCGATATTGACATGTTTTGTTTCTCAAAGTCCCTTTTGGATTCTCCTTTTGATAAGTCTGACTTCTTTTTTTGGTTTGCTCTGCAGTGTAGGCAGTTGTGACGACTTCTGGCATAGCAATTTTCTCTGCAGAATTCTTTGCCATTGAATTATCAGGGTTGCATTGAGGGGACGCCCACGCATGTCTGCGCTGGTAGAACATCCAACAGGAATGCCCTCTCTCTGAAATGATCTGTGATTGGCCAAAGTCTCCCATCATGGCCTAGATTTTTGAAAGCCTCAAAACAGAGAGTGGGTGCAGAAGTCTGCTTTTAACTTGGGTCACTTGAATTACAATATGCTCAGAAGGTTATTGTGGGATTTTTGCTCAGTGACGCCAGAGTAAAACTTCCCACCCCAGCTTTAAGTTCATTATTATCAATATTATTACAATTTGTTTACTTTTTTCATTTTATTTGTTCAGTTCATGTAAATTACGCAGCAATCAAAGTCACAATCAAAAAAATTCATGACCGAAAAGGAGCAGGAAGAAGAAAACAACCTTATTTTACCTGCCCCTCTCTCAAAAACACATATAATCATAAGAAATATATGGTCTGTCACTTACAGTTAATAACCAATACTTACAGTTACTTCAGAAAGAAACGAAACTAAATAAATAAATGAACAGAAGAATCAGAGGCCATACACAACGTCCCCTTCAACAAGACAACAGCTTCTTCTCTGCAACTCCATCCAATTGTTCTTTGTTTTTACATTTTCTTAAACTGAAAAAAAATATTTACACAGCCCTTTAAATCAATCTGTAAGGAATTCCAAAGTTTAACACCCACCACTGAAATACAAATCTGTTTTAATGTTGTCCGTGCAAACTGGTGCTTGAAGGGAATTTTTTTTCTGTGCTCGTTGTCTTTAAGTTTCGGTAGTCCTGACCTGATAAACGGTCTGTTGGTGTGTTCTCTTGGACTGACTTTATAAATAATCCTTACTGCTCTTTTCTGTAATGTAACAAATGGCTGTAAATGAATTGGTTGACATTTTGGGAAATATGCCAATTCATTTGCTTTCTTGCCAAAACTTAGAAGATTGATACTCTCATGTTTGCACAATAAATACAAGGCTATCTCTACATGCCAGTAGCTGTTTAGCTTAGCATAGCACAAAGATCCACCTAGCAGCATCTTTAAAGCTCACTGACTAACATCTTAACCCTCATTAAAACCACAATTTGTTATTTTAAAACACTGATTTTTGTGTGGATTAAAAAAAACATTAAGCTCCATTTAGAGAGCTTTAGAGGTGCTGATAAGTGGATTTTGTTACCTTCGCACAGAGCCATAGTAGCTGATTCCCTGTTTTCATTGTTTAAGCATAGCAAACTAACCGGCTGCTGGCTGCATAGCTCGACTGTGCAGATATTATGGGAGTGGTGTGGATCTTCTCATCCGACTCAAGGCAAGAAAGTGAATGAACCTATTTCACACAAAGCTGAACTATTCCTTTATTCTGTGCAAGTGGCACACGTAGAGACAGTAGTCAGGATTTCTCTTAAAAAACCATCTCAGGCCTTTGTCTTAGTGAGTCTAAACAAAAATGAAAAAGCTTTACTTTTTCCCTTCATGTGTTTCAGCTGTAGAACGATGCAGTTGTGACTGTTGCATTAATGTATTTGCACTTGTAAAAAGTAAATAGCCGAGGGTGTATTAGTGATAAGATGTTTGGAAATTTGCATTTTACAAAGTGATTATTGTGTTATCTGGAAAGTTAGATTAGCATTTCATTTGAATACACTAATCCCATGTACATTTCTGTCACTTAAGTGTACACACAGTATGTCTATTGCCAGATGTACTTAAGCGAGAGACTGTGTAAATGTTTGCATGCACAAGGGGGAAAAAATGCAGATTTCATGTCATGATATCAAATGGAGCACACTAAGACATGTATGCACACATAAACTTGCACAGACGTACACACAAGTCGGAATGTAGTCAGACGCACAGAGCACTGATGTGTGTTATTGCATGCATGCTCCATCAGTCACTGGACTACACAGGGAGCAACAGGGAGGTCCTGTGCTCTTTGTTGTTGCTGTGTCTAGTCCCTTGTTAGAGAATTGATGACACTGTCTTTGGAAAACAAACAAGGCGGGAAGCTAAAAAGGTGGTCACTCACCACAGCTCTCTGACCCAGAGACGGAGAGGCCATGGCAACATGTGAGCAACGCTGCAACGTCCCCCTTGGAATGTGCTGCAGTGTGAGTGTGTGTGCACACGCTCCTGTTTGTGTTTCAGTGATACCACAGCTGGAATGTGACTGTCTTGTGCCTGAATGTGTGCCTTTGTGTGTTTTGGTGTCAGCGTCCTACAGCAACAATGATAACCTGCGTGCAAAATGAAAACACTGCAATAAAAGAATCCTTGTTGGCACCTCTCTTTTTTTGTCATATTTGCATTTCGCTGCGAGATGCCAAAATAAATGTTCCACATATCAATGTCAAGGAAATGCAGAGACAGTGTCTGTGAATGTTTGGCTGACAAACTCATTGATCTGGATGTGACACACTCCCCCTGTGGGCACTGTCTTGCCAGAGGCTGCTGCTGTCACTCCTTGCTCTGACTCACACTTCACATCACAGCCCAGACCGTGGTCCTGGGGCCTCCCCGGTGCGTACACACCAAACCCTGCCTTGGGCCCCCGAGCCTTGTTCTGGGAGCTCAAATCCCATAATTGCAGGGCTGACAGTGATAGCTAACATACGAGACACCCTCACCTGGTCGGAAAGAATGAAAACATCTACTGTCAAAGTGAAGCGAGGAGATGAGTGGGGGTGGCACCAGATATGGGGAAAGTGAGTAACATCTGGGACTGAACCGGAGGGGAAATAGTAACTCAGTGTTCTGTGATAACAGGTATTAGGATTATTGTACCACTTTTGTAAAGCGCACGCTTAATAAGGCGTAACTAATGCTTTATTGTTGTTTAATAAATCATTTATTCATGGTTTATAAATCAGAAATAAGCCATTATTAAGGAAATCTTTCGGCTTCCTGCTGATCATTAGAAAGTCTTAACAGGCTTTGAATTCATTAATCTAAATATGAGGCCTTAAGTGGTATTAAAATATCTTAAATGAATCATTAAAAGTCTAACAGATGCTAAGACATAGGAAGAAGGATTTTTAGGAATCTTTTCTTGCATTGTAAAACCTCAAAATGATTGGAAACATCTCTGTTTTTTGATCATTTATATTTTTTTTTATTTTATTTTGGCTGGGATGTTCAGAGCAGAAGATCCGCTGTCTGCTAGCTAGCTATCACTGTACCCTGGGCGACACGGGGAAGTACATATTCAATGACAATCAGCTATTTGACTAAGATTTCATGGCATGGCTGAAACCAGCAGAAGGCATTGCATATGCGGCTCTGTGTATTTCATGCAAAAAGTTTTTCAAACTCAGCGTGATGAGGATCAAGGCAGTGGAATACCCGCCAAAAAATGCCAGATATTTCCCAGTTCTGTTCTTCCCTCGTCTTCTCTGCCATGCCTGGATAAGTAAAAAGTCGTGTTTTATGTTACAATAAATTTGTAAAACAATTGTCCCTAACCCTATGTAACAGGTGTTTTGTTTTTGTTTTCAATACTGGTAATTGTAAAATTTATCTTAAATTAAATTACAAGTGGCATTTAAAAAGTTTTTAAAAGTCTTAAATCTAACTTGACTCGAGATGTAGGAAACCTGGTTACCACATGTGAAAATACATCCGTCCAGTGTATATCCTCTAAAAGCATCACTTGTTTTGTATTTTAGCTTTCTCTTAAATTCATTAATAACACCACTAGTTTTCTGTACCAAAGCTTCAGAGCATCAGGATCAAGATCAGTTTATTAACAACTTAACATCCACAACTTAAAAAGCTGTCCTTATAAATAATGTATTACTGAGCTATAAAGCCTCAATTAATGATTAATTTACTATCAATGAATCCCACAATTGCTGAGTTTTAAGAAGTATTAATTTTATGGGAGCCATGGAACAAAATGTAAACACAACATCAGTATATTATCACCTTGTAGCACTATAAACAGTTGCCTATTTACACATCCAGCAAGCACACAACAAGATAAGCACTCATTTGAAGATGTATTATCCGCTAACGTGACGACTGCAAATCCAATATTTACACTCTTTTTTGCTCTGCGGGTCTCCACCAACTAACGAGAAACAAATATCTGCCTCTATAGCTCCCATGCTCCTCTGTGGTTATTATAGTCACTACTGTAACGTTGACATCTGTTTGGTGCTGGAGAGGTAATGACAGCGTTATGATTGGACCAAGATGGTAAAGGAGGGGGCCATGTAAAACCAAAACAATGAGCTAAAAGATGCCAAAACTCTCGTTCAGATGAGAATAATTCTCAGTGTGTTTATCACAATGAGTGACAAATAGTCTTTTGTCCTTTAGCTACACTAATTTGGTTGGATCATCAAACAGCTTATTTACTAACAGTATAAGAGCAAGCACAAACTCATTAGTGTCATGAGCAAGATGTACTTTAAGTGTCAACAGTAAAAGTAGTTGTTTGCCTCTAGAGAGATATTATCACTGTAAACATAATTTTAATATTGTAGCTGGTGGAAGTGAATCTGATTTTAACTACTTTATATTCTGCTCAGTATTTTAATCTATAAGCATGCACCAGTGTTTATTTTATTATAACATCCCTTGTTTTAGGAGGCGGTACTGTCCTAATGTGTTCCACCAGCACTGACTTTAACTATACAAACTAGGTCAAACAATGCAGCAGCACCTTCTTTACCAGACAGAAAGCATTGAAAGCCAGCACTGAGGCCTCAAAACGGGCTGAGTCCTGCCTCCAGTACAGCCAAAAAGCTTTCCAACAGAGTCAGGTCCTGGTAGGGGCGAGCAGGCTGGAGTGGCCCTCATTTATCAACCTCTTCAGCTCCTGCAGACAGCTGTGGGGAGAGCACAGAGGAGCTGGCGTGTTTACACCACAGCTCAGCCGAGGCCCTCAGGACAGAACAGATGAAGATGCTTGCACACACTCATTTACACATCCTTACATGCACTTACTCAAACAGTGTCGGGCCCAAGTATAATAGCTGTCTGTTCGGCTGGGGTTCACATTGACATTTATGATAGGATGTGCGGCCTCGCCCTCTGACACAGAGCTGGCGCTGTGTTGCAGATATTTTGTGTGTGAGTCATTTGATCAAGATATATTTTACCTTTCATACAGAGGGCATTGCTGTGCAGAATAAACTCATGCTATCAGTAGCTGTGGTCAGGGGCTGCTGGCCTGGGAAGCTCCTGATACTGTCTTTAACGAGGCTGTGGCACCACCTTGTGGTGAAGTGTGTTATTGCAGTGAAATCCTGATCCACCCCCTTTCACCGCCACACATTTGTTGTGACATTTGTCAGTCACGCTACAGAGGCTCTCATTGGCCAACAGCCCCAGTCTATGTGTTGTCTTGAACTTTGACCTGACTGGGATCAGTGCTGGGATTGGCTTTACTGATACATCTACATTCTTATTGGTAAACCCGCTCACACCCACTTTACATCTCCCAAATCCAAGTTGAAGGTGAGCGTCCTCTTTCACCCGTTAGCTGTCCCGGTACCTGCTCATCGTCGCCACAGTCTCCAGTTAACAGCAGCCATGTCGGTGTTTTGTGAGGTCCCTCAGGCAGCCCCTGTAGCTGTCTTCAAGCTAACGCAGGACTTCACTAATGACCAGTTTCCCAAGAAGGTGAACCTCGGAGTTGGAGGTAAGATGTTCACTTTAAGTCCGAGCAGCAGCCGTGTAGCTAACGACACCGTTAGCCATGGTTCTGATACACTGGGACCAACCGTTTTTAGCTAATGTTAGCTTAGTTAGCTAGGTGATTCTTAACTGAAGCAGGTGTTACGACGAATTCTGTGACCTGTTGAGGAGGTTCCCCAAATTATCCTGCCTTTTATAGCATGTAAATTGTGGCACACATACTGGCATGTGTTATCCCAACCTTGTGACCCTCTAATACAGTATTAAAATAGGCTAACACATTTTGATATATAGTATGTTTGCTCTATATACAAGTATGACTAGTTAGAATTTGACGGGTCACAAATTTCGATGTAACACCTGCACCGTTTTCTAGTTAGCATGAACAGGTGTCTTATTTGGTGTAACTTTACAGCTGTGACAGGTGACATAATGCCATTATTTAACCTCCATTTGACATGAGGATTGATTCACAGCTGATTGATCATGGTACTTGCTGCTCAGTCACTCCATACCAACTGATTGCAGCTTTGTAGATAATGTATCCCTGTTATGTAATAATGTGGCACAAAGGGTGTAATCATTTGTACTCTCCGCACAAACTGCACAAACCCACTCACTGAATGTGGACTAAGGAGTCGATTGGATTACTGTCCCCTCATGTTGCAAGATCAAGCTCCCGGCAGGAGTTTAAATATGTATTACTTGGTCCTGTTTCCCTGGTAAAATAAGCTATTAGCACATGTCAGTCCTCTGCATAACCGTTTTGAGTGTTAATCGTATTAAAAGTAGTAATCCTTGCTGCTTAAATTGCAAAGAAACAGTGTGAGAAATATTGCTTAGCTCTGTTGTGGCAGTGTGTTATGGCACTGCAGGATGAGGCTGCCTGAGTCCTGTGATTAGTACAGGAGGCTAAGGCCTTATAATCCCCTTCTCTCTGCAAGAAGCTGTGCTGCAGATGGTCATTAGCTAGTGGGCAGCTGGGAAATGTAGGCCAAGCAGTTTCTAGATATTAAAAAATAATTAGAGCTCAAACAACTAGTCCATTAGTTATTAGTCGAGTAATTGGCAACTATTTTGATAATCCACTACTTGCTTAAGTTATTGTTGAAGTAAAAATGACAGAAATTAACTCATGCCAGCCTCTCAGTGGTGAGGATTTGCTGCTTTACTTTTATGTTATATACTGAGTGTCTCTGGGTTTTTGAAGACGTCACATGGGTCTATAGCAGGGTTGGAAATGAACTTTTTTGTCCACCTGACACTACGGCTGGTGTGGCACTTGGCTGGTTAGAGAAGCAAACCTAGCAGCCACTTGCATATTTCACCAGCATTTGTCTGGTGGCTGGTGCTAATTTCCAACCCTGGTCTACAGAAACTTAACAAAACTTCATTTTACTGTTAGGCATTTTATAGACCAAATGATGATAATTAAAAACAATCTGAAGAAGAATCAGTAATGAAATAATTGTTTCTTGCAGACCTAGTTGTATTGGCTCAAGACTGATTATTCATTTTCTCAGATAGTCTCATCTTTAACGCCAGTAGATGAAAAACAAGATAAAACTCACTGTGGACAATATTTAGCCTGAAATTTATGAGTGAGCTGCAAAGCAAGTTGACGGTCTCTGTTCTGAAGATAAAAACGCTATTGTATACTCAGGTCCTTATCAGGTGGTGACATGGAGGTCAGCTGGCTGAAACACTCAACAGAGAGATGAAAGTGCATGTGTGTGTTACAGTATCTAACTGATCTTTCCAGGGTCAATGTGACAGTCTGCTTAAAAGTCATATTTGAGGCAATATATCAAGGCTTTAATCTTTCCTTCACTTCTCTGTATAATATTGGTCTCCTTAAATTGTTCTTTGCAGCCTACCGGACAGATGAGGGCCAGCCATGGGTTTTGCCCGTGGTAAAAAAGGTGGAAAAGATCATTGTGCATGATGACAGGCTAAACCATGAGTACCTGCCCATCCTGGGCCTGCCTGACTTCAGATCCTCTGCCTCTAAGATCGCACTGGGAGAGGACAGTCCTGCCATCCAGGAGAGCAGGGTTAGTGTAGTGTAAGACCACATTATATTTCAGTTTTCAATGTATTTGCATTTAAACTAACTGTCTTTTCTGTCACTGCCAGGTGGGGGCTGTCCAGTGTCTGGGAGGCACAGGTGCTCTGAAGATGGGTGCAGAATTTCTCAGGCGTTTCTACAATGGAAACAACAACACCAAAACACCCGTCTATGTGTCTGCACCTACCTGGGGTAAACCCACACATACACTCAAACAAACAGTAAAGTAGCACAGAGTGGTAAACATAGAAAGTAGCTCCTCATTCAAGGACTTGGTATCTGAATCCTTTACAGAGAGTTCTGTAGACGTGAGCGGTCAGTCCTCTGTAAAGAAATAGTTTAAAGATATTATTTAGCCTGTTATTAATATTTACTGTGTACCTATACACTGTATCGACAGACTTATTCTTTGCCAGTGCCACTATCAGCATGTGGTTGTTATATGTTTTGTCCACTAGAGGGCATTCCAACATTATCAATGAACATATGGAATTACCAACAGGTGATAGCTTTTTTACTCAGTAAAAATCAAGCTTAGTCACAAAATGAATAACGTTATCTTGTCAACTTAAATAAACATTTTAATCTTATATCGTTTATTGAAGGTATACCATGCAGGATTATTGCATAATGCTTGTAAACATGCTCTTCTAACCCCAGATTCAGTCTCGTTTGGCGTTTCGTCTCGCTATACTTGTGGTTTTTTTGGTGCTGTGTTGCTTGGATGCCTGCTGCTTATGTTCTTGCACCTGGTTGTTACCTTTTATATGAAACCCCAACCTCACCTGAGCAAGGGGTTTGTTTTAGTAAACTATAGACTTCAAAATGTTGTAGTGTTTTAAGTTTTTATGTCAGAAGCATTTATAAAACAACATATATATTTGTATCTAGTGTTCCACTGTATCAGACTTTTTGTTACTGTTTGTTTCAGAAAATCACAACGCTGTATTTGCAAATGCTGGCTTTGAAGATGTCCGTCCATACAAGTACTGGGACGCAGAGAGGAGGGGCCTAGATTTGGATGGTTTCCTTGGAGACCTGGAGGTAAGCAGTGTGCGATAAAGACTCTGGTACAATTTGATTTTGGTCATTAGTCATTTTCATTTGGAGTTTACAGTACTGCTTCGTCTCTCTGTTTCCCACAGAGTTGTCCAGAGCGCTCTATCTTTGTCCTGCATGCCTGTGCCCATAATCCCACTGGCACAGACCCCACACAGGAGCAGTGGATGCAGATTGCAGAAATAATGATGGTATTATACACGAACATACTCACAAAACAACACATTGTCTGTACTGTTGTCTGAATTACCACTGCTAACAGTTAACAGTTGTCAGTTTAATCAGGACATGGTTTTGCATACTTAATATTTATCGCGGTGTGATGATTGTTTGATCTTGTATCCCGTTCTTTTCCAGAGGAGGAAGCTGTTTGTGTTCTTTGATTCAGCTTATCAGGGATTCGCCTCAGGGAGTCTGGATAAAGATGCCTGGGCGGTCCGCTACTTCGTTTCCATGGGCTTTGAAATGTTCTGCGCCCAGTCATTCTCCAAGAACTTTGGCCTCTACAGTGAGTGACCCTTGGGTGCTTGAGTCATACATCACTTGCTTGCAAGAGAGTGATAAAGACTGGCATTTTTTGTACTGTTCTTAATCACACAGTGCTTTATATGGCGACACTTTAATAGTAGAACAAAGGATAAGCCCCAACAGATTGCTGTAATCTTACTCAGGACCTGTCTTATTTTCAGACATGACAAAATACTATATAGAGAATCAACATAGCATATAGTTAAAGCTGTTACCATGAAAGGTACAGTAGGTATAAATATGTCACTGTCACAGGCCGTGGTTAAAACAAAGGAATAGCTGCAACATTGATTTATATTTGATGCCTCTTTCTCCTTTCAGATGAGCGTGTGGGCAACCTGACCATTGTGGCTCGTGATGCAGACAACCTGAAACGAGTTCTGTCCCAGATGGAGAAGATTGTCAGGACCACGTGGTCCAACCCACCGTCTCAGGGAGCTCGCATTGTTGCCATCACTCTTAACTCACCTGAGCTCTTCACTGAATGGTCAGCACAAAATATCCCCATAAAAAGAACACTCAAAGCACTGTATGTATGTAAAAACAATGTATTTTTTTCCCAGTGTAGAGTTACTCTTTTATTTTTGTTTGACTTTAGGAAGGACAATGTGAAGACCATGGCGGACAGAGTGTTGTTGATGAGAGCTCAGCTGAAAGCTAAGCTCCAGGCTCTGGGGACACCAGGCACTTGGGACCACATCACAGAGCAGATTGGCATGTTCAGCTTCACAGGCCTCAACCGTGAGTACAAAGACTGTACACAGACAGCAAACCTTTTCTCTCACACACATACACCCCCCCATAGAAACCAATATATTCAGCACTTCAAGGTGCTGCAGTTACACCAAAAAAAAGCTGAACTCAACTGTATGTCTCGGGGGAAAACACTCTGCTGCCTTTTAAACCTTTTAAGCCCTAAGCCTATTTTACAGGCCTCTGCTTGAAAATTGCATACCCATAATGAAATATGTATATCTCTACAACCACAACGTCTATTTGAATACTTTTGGTGTCATAGTAAAGGGAACACGTGTGAGATTTGTTAAGATGTAAATATCAGTATATGTGTTACATGTGAAGAGTAAATGAAGATGGCACACAACACAAATGAAAACGTTTCAGGTTCGCCTAAAAAAAAAAAAAAAAAAAAAAAAAAAAAGTATTTTCAGGATGAGTATCCCTTTGGAATGATGCAGCTGTAGCTCTAAACCTCTATCAAATCATAGCACAGTATGTGAACATTAACTCTGCAAAGGTTGATTTTGATAAAGTGAAGCAGTACAATATTAGAGAGATTTTACTACAGACAGTTCAGACAAGGTCTCTATGTGTGCCATTTTGGCACAGTTTGGCACCATGTGTGCCATTTGATTTTTCCCATGTACAAAACTATTTATTTCATTTGTATATCACTAATGGTGTTCAGTACATCCAAATGCAACAGTTTTGGGCATTTTTTTGAAAATTCAACTCGATACAGAGCTCAGTACATTTTCCATTCCTAAAATGACCTAGTCTGGGGCCGTTAATGGCCGTTTTGGTAAGGAAACGGAACCAGGGCGAGTGAGACAGGATCTGGAATTCGATGGATGCACCTTTCCATAAAAATAAAAGCACCAAGCTAATAAAAATGTGGTGAAACTTTTAATTTAAAGAATATAATTTACAAGAAAAGCCCCAAGCCATTAAGTTAATCGATTTTCTTATACCCCTCATCACCCTAAATCGATGGTGCACCAGAATTTAAAGTTTTACTATGCTGAACACTTTTAGTCTGGTGAATTTGGTGAATACCGCATCCGCTCTCTATACTGGAACCAGAATCCAGACAAAATTCAGAGTGAATAAACACTAGGCTCTTCACTTCATGTGAAGAGCCTGGTGACGCGAGGCTAAAAATGACCACACAAAGCAACTGAAAGTTGAATCCAAATGGGGCAGATTTACTTTTATCAAACTGTAAACATTTCTGTGATAAAAATCATTTTAAAACAAAAAAAAACATACCAAAAAAAAAAAAAAACTCAACCTCCATTGTGCCTCTTTTGGAAAGACGTTTCTGTAAAAGTGCAAACTGTAAAAACACATAAAATTAAAACAACTATTTACACTATTGTTCATTTATTTACACATGACCATCAGGAAGTTAGTCGGTTGCCATTGTGTTTGTTTGTTTTTCTGGGAGTTACTGCACTGCTATGTATTGCACTGCTGCTACGTCATCTCCCTCTTCTTCCAGGTGAAAGCCCGCGAAAGAAAAGTGGTGCATGCGCAGAACACCAAGTCTGACTCCAGTCGGACTAAGTGGATACATGCAGCAATAGTACAATTTTCAATCGAATTCTCTAGGTGTGCTAGTCGAGCCACGGATAGTCCAGTTTCAGTCAGACTCCAAGTAACTGTGCAACATCACTATATTCTTTCATGATTGGTGCATTGTTTCACACTGTGTTTGCTAAGTGGTTAAACTTCATTTCAGTTTCAAAAGTGAAAAAGGTGTGAAGACACCTAATGCTTACTGTATACTAGAAGTCTTTGAAAAGACTTTTGAAGGACTAAAGTCTGACACCCTCTCACATCCAAAGGCAATGTGAGTTTTTATTCACCCATGTTAAGACTTTGCAAAGACTGAGGATCTTGCAGGGTCACTATTTGCAAGACTACAACTAGATTCCTTTCACAATTATTTCCCATCCTGCTTCTGGTGGAAAATATTACACCAAACTCCCTTTAAGAAATACGACATAACAAATCTTTACACGTCCACAAGACACATAACTTCAGAGACACAAGATAAAAGGTGTCATATGTTGACTGTATTCTTGTCAATTCTGCAACAATAACAAGTGCTGGTTGGTGGATCAGATACTCGTCGATGAACTCACACTCCAAAGCTCCACTCATTTCTCCTCCTTTTCCATAGTTTAAGAGAACCGAGACTTGTTTACGTTATTGTGCCTCCCCTGTGTCCCCTTCATGTTCTTCATGTGTACGTGGTTTGCTGCGTCCTGTTTGGTACTGGAGAAAGTGCACGTATTGGTTGTTGACAAAGCTCATGTCATTGAACTTCCATATTTGCTTGAGCTAAGAGTAAAAACTAAGGAAATTTGTCTGCAACAATAAAATCACTGCAAAGGTCATTTGTTGTGATCGAAAACCAACATAAAGTTACCAAACAAATCCAGGATGTATCTGCTTTCACACATCTCAGATAAGCAACAAATTCACTGTGCACTACTTTAGAAGTTTAGCAGTTTTAGCATTTGTTCATAATACTACACAATATAGCATTTCTGATACACTTCAATATCTTTACAGGATCTTAAAGTATCTAATCATTAATCAATGAATGATTAAACCTGACTCTTCTGTGTTTCCTGCAGCCAAACAAGTGGAATACATGGTGAAGGAGAAACACATCTACCTAATGGCCAGTGGCCGCATCAACATGTGCGGTGTGACCACCAAGAACATAGACTACGTGGCCGAGTCCATCCATGAGGCCGTCACCAAGGTCCAGTAGAAGACTACACCACCCACAGCTCTCAGTACTTCCTCCTGCCCGGCCCTGAGGCACCAGATTTCAGAGAAAGTGTTTGTTTCCAGCTGATTTTGTGGCACAAACAAACACTTATTTGCACAAATATGCAAACAGCCCTCAGCTAACTTATCCCCCTCCTTTCAGTGTTCGTGATAAGCTGGACCTGTTTCTGTCTGAACGCACAAATGGCAATTATTCCTTTAAGTAATTATGTTTTTAATTTGTCCTTCTATTTTCTTCATGATGGTCTCTCACTTATAGTGTGTACTTAGTGTGATTTTTTTTTTTTTTTTTTTTTTACAGTAGTGTTCTGTAAGTGTGTGTCTCAACTGTGTCACGATTACCTCAGCAGTGCTGACTCAACTGTCTAAAAAATGTTTGTCATACTGTTAAGATTCATCCATTCCAAGTGTTACATAACAACACATTTTGAATTTTATTTGACCTGTATTAATTAGCATTAATGATTAACAGCACTGACTAAACTGACTTAATGTAGCTTTGATTAGACGAAGCAATAATAGTAAATATTGTAAGCGTTTACCACGTCTATCACGAATGAAGTAGCAGTATTATGGTAACTGCTGGATGTAATGTGAACAAAAGAGTTCTCAGGAAGATATTTTTTAACTTGAGTTATGTAATTTATTAATACTACTGTCTTCTGCCCAGAGCGGTGACACTAATTACCTCACTTTTAATCAGTATTTATGGAGAGTTTTAACTCGGTGAGCACAAACAGCACCGAAATTTCCTCGCAGTCGTCCAGGTGACTCCGGAGTAATCTCTGTTTTTGGCTCACAGCTGAGTTTTGTGATGTCAGGCACCTGTAAAGTGAATGTTGAGTTTGCACAGCGTCTGTCTGTCCGTAACACTGGTGCACTATTACGTAAGACCCTAAGGTCTGTGGCCCAAACACTGTTTGCTATCGTATCACAGTGCACAGTACACCAATACAGCAGTCTTACTGTCCTCAGACCTTCTAATAAGATGAATGAACTCTAATAAAGAACTATAAATAGTATGTTTGTAATGTCGTCACCTATGTTGGAATCTGTACACATACTTTAAAGTGAGTGATCATGCTGTGTGCACATTTTAAAGCAGTTTAAATTTAAATCTATAAACGGTGGAAACAAGACAAAGCAGACAAGAATAATAGTTAAGTCAATTTATTAATAATTTAACCATCCCTTGTGTAGAACATATGGTCTGTCTCTTGATATCTTTGGGTAGCTTATATAATCATTTGAATAATACATTACAAAACTTTGCCTTTTTTTTATCCTAAACAATATATCAATCCTCACAAATATAGAAATCAGTGTTGACTAGATGCAAAATCTCTCTTCACTCAAATCCTCTTACTGAGAGTCAGTTGCCAGATCAAAAGACTTCCCCTTGCATGCTCTGTGTACATAGAGGGGTCAATGCGAATAGCTTAGCAGCGCAGTATCCTTTGTACTTTCATAGCCTTACCAGGCAGCATGAGTTATGTCACTGAGTGTCCCGAAACACCACCTGCATATGTGTGAGTGTGTGTTTGACGGGAGGCGGTGGCTTGACGTCAGTGTGCGTCATATTGCTTTCCTCTTTCATATCTTGCGCTCTGTTCTTGTTGAGCGGTGTACCTGCCAAGATTTCACAATGCAGAGCAGCTCAGTCCAACCTGAGCCGCTGCGAACACATTTCAAAAAGGATCAAATCACTGTTTCATTATTGCGGATTATTTATAGAACAATGGCTTAATTTTTTCCTTCAGTAAGCAGCATTGAATGCCCCAGATATCCTCTGCGGTAGATACAGTGACCTTTGACCCTTTCTCAAGTCCCTTTGTGCTGTAGTAACAATAGTTAAAAAGAAAACTGCCTCGCTGCAGTATTTATTGCACTTTAACTAAACTTTTTCAAAACCTCAGGCTCATTCTAAAACATACCCTTTCTTTAGATATCAGTAAGTGGCACACTGCGCCTGTGCGGGGAGGAGTTACTGCAAATCATCCTACTCATGCATCCCTTTACTTAAGCATGCATATGGGAAAACACAGCTCTCTACAGGGGATGTTTCTACAGTAAAAGCAGCATAAACAAACATGCAAATAGCAACTACTCTGTCCTTGAGAATACTCAGAATATCCACCTGGATCCAGCGACCCAAAGACCCCGAACCCATAGCTTATATTGAATTGGTGTATGCAGCTTCGGTGAGATGAACTTTACACAGAAAAGTGGCTTATATGGCTTCTAATGGTGTGGAGTTGATCGCCGCTACGTGTTCTAGGCTCATGTTTTTTAAAAAGGTGACAACATCGAGAGAAAAGGTGGATAGAAAGACTAAAATTGTGTCCATACAGGTACATATGCAGTGTGAGGGAAATGTTTTAATGGGAAGACATACTAGACAGATTCAGTGTGGGAAGGGGGAAGGATGCATGTACTGAGTGTGTGTGTGTGTGTGTGTGTGTGTGTGTGTGTGTGTGTGTGTGGTAGCCATTTACAACATGCAAGATGACTTATATTGCTATCATCAAATTACTTTAGGTAACTCTGACACTTTAATATAAAAATCAGATAAGAAATTGTTTTTCAAGCACAGGCAAAATTGCATGCGCCCCTCTAAGCTTTCCGAGAGGTCAGTGTTTACAGTAAGTAGTCATTCAAGCTGGAAATTAATTTATGGCTTTCTTTTATAATTGTGTTCTTTTAATCTGGCGTAAAAATTGTGCTCTTGTTGGCTTGATGGCTAGTGTGTCTGTTGGCAGTAGGTGGCACCTTTATGGCAACATTAGGACAATTCCCTGTGCAAACATTTTCAGTATTTGGGAACTGCCGTATAATAACTAAATAATAAAAATTGTTTTATTCGTTGTTTGATCAAGTAAAATCTGGCTCAGATATTATTTAAGGACAGTGTAGGGCTCCGTATTGAGAGATCTTGTAGAGTCCGGATGGCTTAAATGAGATGATTGAATGTATAAAGCTACTATTAGAAGGCTTATATGACAAGATTTGCCCCGTTAATGACAAAACACGTGAAGAGAACTTCCGTACAGTCCAGTGTAAGGCTGGATAAATCCAATACTATGTTGTTTAGATTTGTCCAATCAAGTTTTTTGTCTGATCTGTCCCACTTATAATCAGCAATCACTTTAAGGGTGTGAAGTCAGGCAGAGGTGGGACAGCATGTGCCAGTGGGGACCTGAGTATTACTGGTGGCTACATCACGTAAGATGGCTCAGTCTCCTGTGAGAGTTGTGTCGGAGCATGGAGGGAGTCTACGAGGGGGTGGTTGTTTAGTAAGGAGAACCAGTGAGTGATGCAGAGGAGGAAGCTTCATCCTCGGTGTCACTGTGCTAGCTCGTCACCGGCGGCTGCTCTGAACCTTCTTCCAAACTCTTGTCTCCATCGCGAGACTTTTTCCTCCTCTTGTTACCTAGAAACGGAGGAGAGATTCAGGTCATTACTGGTTAAAACATCATGTGTTTTATCTTTCCTTTCTCATTAACCCTGCTGTAATCACCATTAACTGGAATAACATCAGCTGCACTAAGCATCAGGGCTGCTGCCTCAAACCATTAAATACAAGTAAATGAGTCATATGGTTGCATCTGGAGAATCTGCTCTGCTGAGGAGGAGTAGGTTGCAGCGAGGGACACGACACATCACCTGTTGCTAAGATACCCCCGGCACTGTTTCCAGAAGTTTGGGCGCATCTAATGGCGTGTGTGGGTGTGTGCTGTCGCATCAGTGTCGGTGACAAATGGTTTACTCACTCAATTTACGCAACAGCTTTTTCCCGATGTTCTCCTCCGAGCTGGACAGAGACAGAGAGCTGATGAAGGGGGAGGTGGAGGGCTGAGACTCTGTAGGCACGTCTGAAAGAGAGAAGGTAAGGGAGGGAAGAGTCATCAACTCTGCAATGTGACTCAATATAGAATCGAATAGAGAATATTTTTGGATGGAAATTTGTCTTCGGCTCACCATACACACAAGAAAACATTATGAAAAGCAGACAAGCATATAGAATCATTACAAAACAACTAAACACGAGATCAGCTCATTGTCTGTCTATGGTTTAAAACTCAGCAGTCACCTTGTTAAGAATACTGAATGCACTTGGGATGATGTATTAATATCTGAAATATATTTTTAGTTGCCAGAGGGACTCTATAGTGCCTCCCAGAGCTCAAGCTCAGACTGGCTGAACAGAGGATGGGAGCTATCTGCCAAGAGACTCCTTGCTTCCTTCCCCATCCTCTCTGTAAAGAGTCGGGTCAAGGCATTTTGTGGCTTGCCAACTATTTTACTTGCCATATATAGAGTGTATTCTTGGATGTACTGTTTAGGTGACAGTACCATACAGAAAGGTGAAAACACTCTCAACCATAGTTTGCTACACTAATTCTAAAATCTGCGGACTAACACCAAAGCCTCGGAGTTTTCTAGAAAGCTAAAGTCACTGTGAGCATGTGTTGAAAATATACTCGGTATTTCCAGAGAAGCTCACATGGGTTTCATTGGTTAACATTAGCCTAGACATACAGTCAAGTCCATAATTATTTGGACAATGATACAGTTGTCGTCATTTTGGCTCTGTACACCACCACAATGGGTTTTAAATGAAACAATGAATACCTGCTTAAAGTGCAGACTCTCAGCTTTCATTTAAGGCTTTTTTCAAAAACGTAGTATGAACCGTGTAGGAATGACAACCATTTCTTCACACAGTCCCCCAACTTTAAGGGCTCATAAGTATTTGGACAAACTAACATAATCATCAATTAAACAGTCAGTTTTAATACTTGTTTGCAAATCCTTTACAGTTTCATTTAAAACCCATTGTGGTGGTGTACAGAGCCAAAATGATGACAACTGCATCATTGTCCAAATAATTATGGACCTGACTGTAAAACATAAAACACACAACAACATACATTACATAATTACATATTACATAAAATGTCTATTTTGTCAAATTTGGAAAGAGGAAAAGAGGTAGTTATGGGGGTGTTGGTAGCGTAGTGAATAGTGCCGGCCCCCGATGTACAGAGGCGATGCTTGTATTACTTTAGTTTAGTTTGGTCATTTTCCAACTTGTAAAACACAAAATTTAAATTTAACATTCATTGTTTTTGTCAGCTCCCTTTAAATCATACAGAAAAATATAAATCTGAGTGTATGTATATATACATTATATAGGCATATTGTCTGCCCAAATATCCCAAACAGATTTTGTGTACCCTTTTAATGTTCCTATTTAAGTTTTATATTTGTTAATCATCTTGTGTTTAAATCATTTATTTAATCTAATGTATGTATTACACACTTTCATTTCTGTTTCTAACCCATTCCACACACTAAATAACTACACATTTTAGAATAGAAAAAGCATTTATGATTTTTGTAAATTTGATGTATTATTACTCTATTAATTGCACATTATGACTTGTAAGGACAGTTTAGGACTAAAGACTTCACTCGGGACTTGAGTGCAAAGGCTTGAGACTTACTTGTGACTTGCAAAACAATGACTTGGTCCCTCCTCTAACAAAAGCTGACAAGTAAAGTCGTAGCAGCAACATTCCTGAGTGTACTGACTTTAAAAAAGATGGGGTTTATTGTATGTGGACTAAACTGTTCATGTGTTAGAGGAAGAGTGTGTTATTAATTCTTTCAAATGCTTAATAATTCTTTGATGTCATTTAATTACACTGCCTGAAAACTTTCAAAGGAAAATACTGAGCGCTGGTTTGTTTTTTTAATCCTTGTTTACCACCATTTTTTGTATATTTGCAAGTTAGACATGCAATTAAAACTGATTCTTAGTGCAGCTTCTTTAAATCATCCCAGTCGATGTATCTTGAGTACATAATTCTTATAAAACAAACAAACAAAATGAAACTTTCTGGACATTGTGCACTCCTGCAGAGGAACAAACTAAAGGTCAGTTAGACTCATGAGCCTGTTTCCTCCTGTCAGGACGCATGCTGCAGCACTCACCATTCTCTCCATAACTTTCCGGCCGGTCCTCGTGGATGTAGGGAATCTCATCCATGCGGAGGAACACGGTATCGTTCGGACTCCTCTGTCCGTCAGATTTACTGCCTGTGAGGACAGAATTGGATCAATCAGTCATAGCCGCATAGCAGCAGCTGGTTTATAGCTCTGCCTGCAGAGGGAGGTAGAGAACTATAACAGTTAGTGGGTTTTTAAGGGTCCAGTCAGAAGTTGAATAAGACCGTGGGTTAAAAGTATGTGGTTTAAATTCCAACTAAAGATGAGCTTGAACTAGTGGAGGAGATTTAATTGGTAGAATCCGCTGCGTTGTGACTGAATATAAAACCTGGCGGTATATACGTGGATGCTTCTCTTTTATTGACCACCAACGGAACCATCTGTCCAGTGATTTTCTTTGTGACGTTAACGCAAACATGCACAAAGTGGGTGGCGTGTTGCACACAGCATAAGACAGATGGTATGTGCGAAATCCTTTAAGCCTTGAAACCAATACAGATTGGTTGATGTTTGCACCAGTGAGTGAGTCACTGTGAGTGTTTAATTTATAGGATTCCTTTTTTACTGATGTTATAAATATGAGCAAGAAATTCTGTGTCAGGGTTGGTATGACGACTTTGGGTTTTTATTTACAGAATTTATTATCATTGCACCTGCCAGTCATCAGATCATCAGTTTTCAGGGTGCTCCTGACCAGTCGGACAGTTACATTAATCATGCATTGCTCCTGTCAGACAGGTTTTTGGCCCTTAGCTCACAAAGCACTCCAATCAGTGTGTTTGGTCCTTTGAACCTCCTCTTTCTTCCTCTTCAAAAGAAGTCTCCACCACAACGATGAATTGTGAAATTCATATTAAGCCTCATGGAGCTGGCTCATCATTTACATTTCAGGGCTTTGTTGCTGCTTTTATCCGTAGAGACTAACTGTGAGTGCAGCAGTAGAATCCCCTCTGAAACTTAAAGAGAGCAGGGGAAATGTTGTGGTGCTCGTGACAAACTTTGTGTCTGAGCAAAGAGCTTGTGGAGGAAATCCAGTTTTAAGCCGAGGAGGGGAATAAACAGATGTTTTTGAGAGGGAGTGGAGGAGAGGTGGTGTCACTGAGGGAGCAGATGGTGATGTCAGGTACTAAAGATTTTTTATGTCCCGTCTTCTGAAGGACATGGGAAGTCCAAATGGTTATATGTAGGGCTGCAAGGTGGTTAGCATTGTCGCCTCACAGCAAGAGGGTTTCGGGTTCAAACCCAGGGCGGGGGTTCAAGCGCGGGGTGAAGGAGCCCCTCTGTGTGGGGTTTGCATGTTCTCCCTGTGTCAGCATGGGTTTCCTCTGGGTGCTCCTCCAGCTCCCCAAGACCCCTAATAGGATAAGTGGTTACGGAAAATCATTTAGGGGTTCTTGGGAGTTTTGATGACTGAATGCCATTTTTAGGGAACCAGCGTATGACTGAGGGCCGCATAGGAAAAATGCACAGTATTGAGGAGTGTCACCCCCAATCTATATTATGATTACTGCCTTGCATCACAGTAATGTAAACACAATTTGTACAGTCAGCATGTTGTCATAAGCATCTACACTACTTACGAACGATGCGGTTTCTTTCGTTGAGCTGGGAGGTGTTACGAAGGCCACCATGGGGATGGAGATGTGCAAGGCGTGCCAGCCCCAGTCGAGTGTGTGTGTGCGTGAGGGGGAGAGCGATGCTGTGTGAGCGGGCCTCTGGGACAGGAGTCCTCCCCTTAGCATCAGGATCCACCGCATCCGGTGTCTGAGGGGAGCTGTCCATCCTGGTGGCAGTTAGGGCGTTTTGGTAGTGGCTCCTGGTGATCTGTGGGGGCATAAACAGCGAGTATCAGATCTCTGTGTGTGTGTGTGTGTGTGTGTGTGTGTGTGTGTGTGTGTGTGTGTGTGTGTGTGTGTGTGTGTGTGCATGGCTGCCTTTATACCTGTCTAACCCCAGTGTATGTGGACATGAAGTGTATTGGAAAAAAAGGGCAGAAGAGGTGAAGCGAGGGGGCGCATCCATCATTGAAGGCTAAAATATTCATGGTTGAAATGGAGCTCAATTATCCCCAGTGATTAAAGGGAAGGGGGTGTACAGAGGGGAGAGCGAGGGACAGGATGTCTGTGTTCAGTCAGAATCAGGGATTAGGACATATCAAAGGCAAACGCTGCAGCAGAGGAAGAGTTTGAATTTTGAGGAATTTTGAAGATTAAATGGGGGGAGCTTGAAAGTGCAGTCGCCTGCTTGTGCTCCCATTCTTTTACTTTAACTGTGCAGGAAATTATACATTTAATTGAGACTATAATAACAGTAATTTATGTTTTTTCAGGATGTTTCTGTGTTGTGTTTGTCGGTGTTCATGTTTATAACCTTGATGATCTGCAGGTCTGTGAGCTGACGGACTGAGTAGTCTGGTAAGTAGGCCCCTCCTCCTGTGGTGAGCTGACCCACACTGCCTCCACTCAGTAAGGAATCTGATTGGTTCAGACCACTGCCCCGGGAACTATACCTCGCACCTGAACAGAACAGAAGAAGAAAACTTGTAATGTCTTTTGTCTTTTACTAACTTCCTTTCAGTTAAAGGTCCAGTGTGTCGGATTTAGCGGGATATATTAGCAGAAATGGAATATAATATAATAAGTATATTGTCTGTAGTGTTTAATCACCCGACAGTAAGAATGTGTCGAATTGTGTTTTTGTTAGCTTAGAATGAGCCACTTGTTATATCTACATAGTTTCCTCGTCCAGGGAGATCGCCATGTTGCACCACCATGTTTCTACAGTAGCCCAGAATGGACAAACCAAACACTGACTCTAGATCGGGCCATTTGCATTTTTGTGGCAGCCACCATAGTTAGCAACTAGCAGCATCCAAAATACACTGATTTTTTTAACGTGAAACTGCTTCATTTAACTCCCAGCTATTCAGCTCCTGGTAAAAAACCTCCTGAACATCTTAGGCCGGTTGCACAAAACACCTTAAGTTAAGATTTCCCTTCAAGTCCATGTTAAGGCTTTGTTAAATAAAATCAGTTGCACAAAACATGTCTTTTCCTTCAGGTTTCCTTAAAATGTTCACTTAAGTATTTAGGGTTTCTTCCTTATGTTACTCTTATACTTTAGGAATCCCTTGAAGTTAGTTAAATCATTACACAAAAGACTCTGTGGGACTACCACTCGCAGCGTCAGAAATCAGGGTCTGGGACACTGTGTGCCGGGCAGCAGGAAGGGGCGGGGCCCCAAGTGTGCTGATCCCTGGCATCGCAGACTGGCTCTGGGGATGTGAAACGTCACCTCTCTGGTGTGGAGGGAGGTGGACAGTACCAACTAGACATAACTTTGGGCTCACCTCCATGCCCAGCACTGGTTCTGGAACCAAACTCTTGGAGCCTGGGTGCCTCCCATTGGAGGTGTTTTGGGCATGTCCCACTGGCAGGAGGCCCTGGGGCAGACCCAGAACATGATAGAGGGATTACATATCTCATCTAGCCTGGGAACGCTTTGGGTTCCCTCAGGAAGGGCTGGAAAGGATTGCTGGGGAGAGGGACGTCCTAAGGAATCCTTCTAAGGGATTCTGTGCAACACCCTCAAGTAAGTCCTGCAGCTTAGGAAAAATAAAGTCTTTAGGGTCATACTTAAGGAGAAAACTTAAGGTGTTTTGTGCAACTGGGTGCTGAAGTTATCAGAGAAGAAAGGTGAGCACAAACTAGCAAGTGCAGGGCTAGCGGCTATCTCAGAGGAGCTGAACAACATCAGAGAAACAATGATTTGTAGCATGAAACTGCTTCATTCAGTGCTTTTACCGCTTTTAATCAGCTGCTCCATTTGTTTTGGAGAATAGGGCACCTCTGCTCATAATTTGGCTCCTAGTAAAAACCTCCTTAACAATGAACACTGAAGGAAAAACCGGGAGAAGTTTCAGCTGGTTGCAATTTGCAATCCTCACCACTAGCTGTCACTAAATCCCCCAAAATCTGGACCTTTAAAGCTAACAGAGTAGGGGTAAATACATGGATTTCTGCAGCAATTATACATCTCCAGTGCATATAGTTTGAAGAGACGATTGATGGTGTTAGACATAGAAGTACTCTGTTATGTAGGCTAGGTCTTTTCCATTCACCTACAGTACAGGCCAAAAGTTTGGACACACCTTCTCATTCAATGCATTTTCTTTATTTTCATGACTATTTACATTGTAGATTCTCACTGAAGGCATCAAAACTATGAATGAACACATGTGGAGTTATGTACTTAACAAAAAAAGGTGAAATAACTGAAAACATGTTTTATATTCTAGTTTCTTCAAAATAGCCACCCTTTGCTCTGATTACTGCTTTGCACACTCTTGGCATTCTCTCCATGAGCTTCAAGAGGTAGTCACCTGAAATGGTTTCCACTTCACAGGTGTGCCTTATCAGGGTTAATTAGTGGAATTTCTTGCTTTATCAATGGGGTTGGGACCATCAGTTGTGTTGTGCAGAAGTCAGGTTAATACACAGCCGACAGCCCTATTGGACAACTGTTAAAATTCATATTATGGCAAGAACCAATCAGCTAACTAAAGAAAAACGAATGGCCATCATTACTTTAAGAAATGAAGGTCAGTCAGTCCGGAAAATTGCAAAAACTTTAAATGTGTCCCCAAGTGGAGTCGCAAAAACCATCAAGCGCTACAACGAAACTGGCACACATGAGGACCGACCCAGGAAAGGAAGACCAAGAGTCACCTCTGCTTCTGAGGATAAGTTCATCCGAGTCACCAGCCTCAGAAATCGCAAGTTAACAGCAGCTCAGATCAGAGACCAGATGAATGCCACACAGAGTTCTAGCAGCAGACCCATCTCTAGAACAACTGTTAAGAGGAGACTGCGCGAATCAGGCCTTCATGGTCAAATAGCTGCTAGGAAACCACTGCTAAGGAGAGGCAACAAGCAGAAGAGATTTGTTTGGGCCAAGAAACACAAGGAATGGACATTAGACCAGTGGAAATCTGTGCTTTGGTCTGATGAGTCCAAATTTGAGATCTTTGGTTCCAACCGTGTCTTTGTGAGACGCAGAAAAGGTGAACGGATGGATTCCACATGCCTGGTTCCCACTGTGAAGCATGGAGGAGGAGGTGTGATGGTGTGGGGTGTTTGTTGGTGACACTGTTGGGGATTTATTCAAAATTGAAGGCACACTGAACCAGCATGGCTACCACAGCATCCTGCAGCGACATGCCATCCCATCCGGTTTGCGTTTAGTTGGACGATCATTTATTTTCCAACAGGACAATGACCCCAAACACACCTCCAGGCTGTGTAAGGGCTATTTGACCAAGAAGGAGAGTGATGGAGTGCTGCGGCAGATGACCTGGCCTCCACAGTCACCGGACCTGAACCCAATCGAGATGGTTTGGGGTGAGCTGGACCGCAGAGTGAAGGCAAAGGGGCCAACAAGAGCTAAACACCTCTGGGAACTCCTTCAAGACTGTTGGAAAACCATTTCAGGTGACTACCTCTTGAAGCTCATGGAGAGAATGCCAAGAGTGTGCAAAGCAGTAATCAGAGCAAAGGGTGGCTATTTTGAAGAAACTAGAATATGAAACATGTTTTCAGTTATTTCACCTTTTTTTGTTAAGTACATAACTCCACGTGTTCATTCATAGTTTTGATGCCTTCAGTGAGAATCTACAATGTAAATAGTCATGAAAATAAAGAAAACGCATTGAATGAGAAGGTGTGTCCAAACTTTTGGCCTGTACTGTATATTCTGCATGGTTTCGAGTACTGCCTAGCTGAGTAGAAAGAAATGCTGTTGGAGAGTAATGACTCAGAGAGAGCAAGAAAAAAAGACCACTCTTTTGAGATGTGACACTTCTGCAGCTGCTTAAGGGAAAATTCTGGATTCTTTAATGTCCTAAGAAGGGATTTTCGAATATTTTAATGGGGTCCAATTTGCTTTAAGCTCACCCTGAACATCACACATGCAAAACATGCAAACAACCGCCACAAGAAACAGAGGGGGCTAGAGAGAGAGACAGGCTGTCTGCTTGCTCTGCAGTCTTAGCTGGATTTCATATAATCCTGTGCAGGTCATGTCCTTCCACTGGGAAATTCTCTGAAATCACTTCTTTTAATTACTTACTTCCCACGGCTGCTGCTGCTGCTCTTGCAGGCTGACGCTGTACAGACACTGGGTGGGATTTAGACAGCACATACACGTCTGCCACCGGCACCGCATTTGTTTTCTGATTATTATTGCTAAACTGTCGGCGTTGTCATCATCATCGCCCTCATTGTGATATCGATCTATAATGCTTCATGTGTGCACTTACTTACCAACAGGCAGGGGTGAGATGAGGGCCGGCATGCCGTAATAGGAGAACGCTCCATTTTCAAAGCGAAGAGCCTCCTTTCCTATCTCTACCTCCACCCGGCCCTGCAACATCAGCACAGCCATTTACATGCATTAGCCCCATGCTCGTGGTGTGACATACACACTGAATTGATTACTCATCTAATGGCCTCCCACGCAGAATTATGCAGACAAACACTGTAATTATAACAACTTGAGCAAAGAACAGAGTATCGCTTGGTTTCAGGATTCATCTGCAACATTCTGGTTTACTGTCATTAGTGTTATTTGCAATAATTTACCTGCAGAATAAGAACAAAGTAGTCCACAGGTTTGCTTCTCTGGAAGAGGTAGTGTTGAGGCGCATGCTTGTTCTTGGGGTTGAACTTGAGCTCCTGCACAACGCTGGGATGTTTGATGAGACGCAGCAGGATCTTTTCTGACAGGTGACACAGCCTAAAAGGCTCCACCTCTAGATGGATGCATGTAGACACACACACACACACACACACACACACACACACACACACACACACACACACCAAAACAAAAGTCAGAGAGAACACCGTGTCCCCTGCCCTATTACCTTGTCCTTTATCCAGCACTTTGCTTTCTGCACCCACAAACACTGCAGCACACAGTAGATGCAAACATGTATAAAGAAAATGCTACCTGTCGACAAGAAGCGATGTGTTGCGAGCAGTAACTGCGGCGAGATCTTCACCTTCAGCTCATTTTCTGCCACTTTAAAGATGGAGAAATCCTGCTGCTTCCTCTCGTGGTTGGATACTCGCCTTTTGTTCCGATTATCAGCTGTGAACACACGCAGATCACAAATCACATGAACTGCATGGTGTGCAGTGCGGATTTCACATTTCATAAATGCTCTGCTAATAGCTGAGGAAAGGAAAGGTGTTAATCTGTCACTAATTTGGTTACCTGATGAGATATGCCACATAAGTACAGTATTCTTGTTGGCACTACAAGGAATTAGAAGCTGCTCTAAGGCGCTGCTGACCTCATTAGTTGCTGCAGCTTTATGTGCTGCGTGCCACCAAACACCACACATACAGTATATTAGTATGTTTATCCACAGCTGCAGATAGCAGGAGATTATCCACCTCTGATTGATAAATTGACTGATCCTCTGCAGATGCGTGGAGCATTAAATGCATTATATTCCATTAAATACATCATAGCTGCAGCAGGAACAGCTGGTGTGCTATAAATGCCTGAAGTCTGGAGAGATTAGCTCGCCTGTGCCATACACACGTGTAATTATGCACATGCAGACACACAAAAACTAGAGTTTATGAACACCCTCTGCATGTAATTAAAACTGCAGCACACTTAAATGCCCATAGCGTTTTTGTACTTGTTTCCTCATTGTGCTTTGCAAGTAGTGAAATTCAGTGAGGGAACTAAGAGACCAGCTTAGATATGAATTGAAGGGAGTTTGGCATTTGACTTCCTGTCTGTGGAGAGCCTTTCCAGCCAATTAAAGATGAGAGGATTATGGTGATTATCTGTGAGATTGGGCCATTTATTCACATTATTTAATTATGCATCAGCAAGGAGCTGGGAGCAGCAGGGGAGGGAACGTGGGATCAATAGTTTAATGAAAAGGCAGAACAGGAGGTGGTGGAAGAAATGAAATTCCAGTGTACCATCGCTGTATAGTACATGTTGTTGATTTGAGCATTTTGCTGCGATGTGGTGGACCACAGAGCTGAATAAAGTCTGTCAGCTGCTGCGACAAACTGAGAGAAAATCTATTCAGTGTGGGAGCAGGGAATATAATTACATTGATTCACAGCTAATGCAACAGTGACTTTGAAAACTCAGAGTTTCATAATCAGTGCGTTTCTGCATCGTACGTACTATACAAGTCTGTCTCGTCCACAATCTCAGACTTGATGATCTCTTCTATGACGTCCTCCAGGGTGACGATGCCCATCACTTCATAGAAGGGGTCTCCATCGCCTTCGCTGTTCACCCTCTGCACCACAGCCAGGTGGGACTTACCTGCAGTCATCAGGGGAGAAAAAGAGGAGTGAGTTTGTTTTCCACAGTGTCAGTTCAGGCTAAAAACTGCCCGTGCAATGGGGCTGAGAGGCAACGTCACCGGATAAAAATAACACGAGTCAACAGCCTCCAACTGGATCTGTGCAGTCAAGATGAAAATCAGCATTAATACACCAACTGGAGCCACAGGAGAGATCTATCTGAGAGTTTGAATGTGAAATTATGCCAATGTCAGGACTGCCCTTGTGTGTGTGTGTGTGTGTGTGTGTGTGTGTATGTGTGTGTGTGTGTGTCAGACTCAGACGAGGAGAAAGTGGGCATTTGGGGGATTAGTCTGTAGACACTCTGACAGTTTGGAAGACTTGGGCGCTTACGTAAACACTGAGATTACGCAATCAGTCTGGGGATGCCTGCATCTGCTGACTAAACTGCCCATGCTGCTGCCACCTCTGTTACACACACATACATACACACATATACGCTTTACACATCCATGAGCAGACCCAGTGCTCCCTCTCAGTGAGCGTTAGGCTGAACATGACAAGTCTGCCAGATACAATGACACAGCTCGCCAACAGCGTCTCCGGAACAAGCTGATGAAACAAATGTGACAAGAAGTTGAAGTTGCCACCGCACTCGAACATCACCGGGAGAGAAGGACGAATTCTCATGAACACATTAACAACACACTGTTACTATGCTTTATGGATATAATGTAGTTTTTTGTTGTTGTTGTTATCATTACCATCACTGTCATGGTCCGTCTTACGTCAAACAAGTTATCTAACCAAATTTATGACATCACCAGAGCACAGATTCCATCGGTCTCCGACCTTACTTCGAACAAAATCAGCGGCTCATATGAGATGGGCCGATTTAGGGGATCACTGCCAGGGGATAAAATGGATCAAATGCTTTAATCCACTGCAACAAGACAAAAAAAAAATCCTGATTGACTGACAGGCAGCAGCAGCCACCATCTCCCAACGTGAAACTCCGACTGTGTGAGATTGGCTGAGATGACGAGCTTGTACTCGGTGCTCAGGTCAGCTTGTCTGAAGAGCTCAGGTGAGTCAGAGGTGGATTTGCCATCAGCTGCTGATGTGCCCGGGCACGGCATTACATCATTCAAATGTTACATAATACTCTTGCAGAACGGCACACACGCACACACTCACCAGACTCACACACGCAGACGCACATGCCCGGGGCAAAACTGGGTCTACCATGGATGTCCCCTTTGCAAATGTTTCTGCTCCGCCAGTTTCCCAGGCTCCTCCAGTCTGTGTTGTTGCACATTCATAATGCATTATACTGTGTGTTTGCATATGATTGTGCTGCATGATGTGCATATTTGCTGACTTTTCTGCAAACACTGCAGCCAAACAATACAGAAATAATGCAGTGTTTATATTTCTGCAACTATTTTTTTTCTCCCTGTTATCTTCACATGCAGACACAACAACTTATGCGCACATTTATACCATCATGGCTGCCTTCTATGATGTTGTATGTCAATTAGTGTGTTCTTTGGTAGATTTATATGCAGTGTTGGAAGTAACTACATTTTCTCAAACACTGCTCTTAGAGGTCTAGTGTGGAGGATTCAGTGGCATATATCAGTGAAGTTACAGATTGCAGCCAGTGAAACTTCCCCTGTATGCCAAGCATGTACATCTAGGAGAACTACAGTGGCCGATGTGAGAAAACACAAATCTACATGATCTAGAGCCACTGTTTGGTTTGTCTGTTCTGGGCTACTGTAGAAATATGGCGGAGCAACATGGCAGACTCGTTGGAAGAGGACCCTCTTCCTATGAAGATATAAACGTCTCATGCTAAGGTAACGACAACATAATGATTCTTATTTTCAGGTGATTATACACTGAAGAAAACATATTTATTATATTTAATCCTTGCCATTATATCCCCGTAAATCCTACACACTGGACCTTTACGTAAAATTTTGAGTTGTATTTTTGAGTTTAGCGAGCGAGCATTTATGTATGCAGCTCTTTATATGTGGAATCTTCTGCAGAGGGACTTTAAGCTGCACTCATTGGTTCCTGGACATTTTGAAGCACTGCTGCGGGATGTTTGGATACAGTCATCTCTATAAAAATGTCAGAGTGTATCTCAGCTGGTCTTTGTAATCATTTGTAGTTTTTATGGTTCACTTATAGCATATGTCAACAAACTTTTTGGCCTTTCTTTATAGTAATATCATTTTGTGTTTTACATTGCTTGTTTTAGAGCTATATATTTTTATTCTGTGCTTTTGTTCTATGTTGTCTGTAACTTATATTGCTGCCTGTCTTGGCCAGGACACTCTTGAAAATGAGATTTTAAACTTAAGAGGTTTTCTCTGGTTAAATAAAATAAAATAAAATAAAATTCTAAAATAAATGTTATACTACTTTACACTGGTACATTTCAGGGAGAAATATTGTACTTTTTATTCCACCATATTTATGTAACGCCCATTTTTACTGCTTACTGTTGAGATTAAAATTTTACATTCAAAATACATGATCCACTCATAAAATATGAAGCATTTTGTTCTTAATTAAACTATCCAATGGTGCATGGAACTGTTAATATTAGCTTCATCCTAACCAACTACAAAATCAAAGTACCACTTACATGTTAGTGCATTAATAATTAAGACTGGATTGCATAACAATATAACCTTAGGGGTGGATTTCGGGGGGACATGCGCATTTGTGTCTCCCAGTAAAAGCACGAAAATAGCAGAGGACTTTTATTTTGACAAAATTGAAGACATTTAGGCTATAAACCGCAGACAAGACACAAATTGGTGCAGAAAAAATGAGTGTGTTTGTTGCTCAATTTTGTGGCATATGTCAATTCAGTTTTACTTATAAAGCCCAATATCACAAATCTCAATTTGCCTCAGAGGGTTTTATAGCATACGACATCCCTCTGTCCTTGGACCCTCACAGATAAGGAAAAACTCCCCCAAAAGCCCCTTTAACAGGGTAAAATGTGGTAGAAACCTCAGGAAGAGCAACTGAGGAGGGATCCCTCTTCCAGGACGGATGGACGTACACTAGATGTTGTGTGTACAGAACAGATCAGCATAATAAATGTGATAGATATGTACCACCCCCGTGCTGAAACGACACCTACGCCCCTGAAACCCTGATTTAGACTGCAGTACTTTCACTTGTGTAGAGTCTACATAGTGTGGTGCTACTTTTACGAAAGAACATTACCTGAGTCCTTCTCCCACCTCTAAGGGAATATCTCCCCCTGATACATTTAAAGATTTACAGCAGATCTTGTGTTGCTGATAAAACCTTTTCGCCAAAGATGCAAAAAGTAAAAGGCATAGCTTCCTGTCTGAATGATTTTTGTACATACTCTCTGCTGCACAGTATGTTCTTAGCCTTCCCTTACATTTCTTTCATTACTGCTGACATTTCCATCCTTTCCTCCGACACACACCTCACCCCAGCCCATCACCTCTCTCAGTGAGACGTCCCCCCACAGCTCCCAGCCAGGCTTCCTGAACAGCGGGAGGCTTTAATCCATTAGAGCAAAGTAAGAAGGAGGCGAGAGGGGAAGGGGAAAGGTCGCAGCTGAATTTTTCATGGGTTGCTCTGCAGGTTTGGATGGCAACGACCTACAGAGCGAAAGAAGCTTCAAAGTCACTGTGGGCTGATAATTAGGTTCGCACACACACAATCTAAAGGTGAAGCCTGATTTTACCTTTTCACCCCTGCTTATCTATAAATAACACACAGTATGGAAACACACAGGCTCAGGTTGGGGGCCCATGGATCATATGTGTCAGAGCAAAGGGCTCCTTCATAATCCTGAACGAAATACAGCTGTAGACCTCCTGACCTGCAAGTGGCAAACTAATTTATGACCGTGCCAGAGTCACCACAGTCTCTTTTCACTGTCTCATTGGTCCACTGCTGCCTCCAACCAACATCTATTGAGCTCTCTTTGTCAATGAACAGATTCACATCTTAATCCCCCCTCAACACAAGCCAGTGTCAATGAAATCCTTACATAACAGCCGCTCCAGTAGCTCCTCATATCTCATATATTCGTCTCCATTTTACCTTGTGACAGCATCAGGAGAGCATTTTGAGCTGCACACCGCAGGGCATCCATTCAGCATCACAGTCAATGTTATCACTGAGACTGAAGGGGGTCCCTGGGGAGAGGCGACACACTTTTGCTTGGTAGTGCATCACTGCATGTGTACGAAGGACGGCGTGCTGTAATACTGTGACTGCACTTATCAGCGGAGATGCTAATCAGACAAAAGATGTGTGATTCAGAGGGAGATAGAGATGTTGTTCATCGCCTCTGCCGCCATCCCAGTGAGGGTAAATGCCTCCGCTCATGCTAAATTCTTTTTTGACATCACATTAAAGCGTGGATCCGATAACTGATACACATGGTCTGATAAGTAAAGAGGAAACAAGCAGGAAAGGGGGGGGGGCAGATAAAGTTCAGAGTGTTTTTGCCATGGGAAAATGACTCCTACTACATAAATTCTTAAGATAACCCCACTCTAGTCTGTGGTAGCCTCTAACTTCTGGCTGAACCAGACTCACTGTGTGACACTATATCAGATTTCACATGTGGCTCTCACTGCTCTGGGGATCAAAGGGCTTCACTGGCAGGCCCACTGTGGGCCAATGGGCTGATGTATACATTGACTTCTGCACTGAAATTTAGTTTTTAAGTATCACAGTCACTTCAAAAGAGATTTAACTCCTAGGTAGCAGGATGCATAGTTTTGAGACGGTTCCAAAACACACACATGGCGCCTCACACACCAGACACTCCTTACTCATAAGTTCTGGACATGTAAAAACAGAAGACACACCTCCCTCCTGCAGAGTGCTTCATGAAAACTGATTTTAAAGTGGGGTTACCTCTCTTGAATTCCTCCAGCATCACATCCAGCTTGGTGTCATTGAACACGCAGTGCATGGGATGCTTGTAGAACTGAGTGATTGTTTTCAAGGGAGTGCAATCATCCGGATCCACGAAGGCCAAGTCTTTGACAAACAGGATGTCCACGATGTTGGATCTCTCGTTCTCGTAGACCGGGATGCGTGTGAAGCCGCTCTGCATCACGTCCGACATGGTGCAGAAGTCCAGCACGGCGTCCGAGGACAGCATGTAGCAGTCTGACAGCGGGGTCAGCACGTCCTCCACCGTCTTGGTCCTCAGCTCCAGGGCTCCCTGGATGATGTTGAGCTCCTCTTTGACCAGGTCGTGGTACGGGTCTGTGACGCGCAGCATGGCCACCAACTTCTCCCTGGTGTAAAAGTTGCTGATCTCCTGGTGCAGCATGATGTCCAGGATCTTGGAGACTGGGTAGGCGATGGGGAAAAACACCAGCATAAGCAGGCGGGTGGCGCAGAGGGTCTTGGAGGCGATGGCGAGACTGTGCCTGGACGCCACGGAGTGAGGTAAAATCTCGCCTATGAAGAATATCCCAAAGGTGCACGAGGCCGTTGAGAGTGCAGTCATTCCTAAAATCTGGCACATCCACACCACAAAGCATGTGTTTGTAAGCACGTTGCCCAGCACCACGGTGCAAAGGATGTAGTTCCCATGTTTACGCACTGACTCTATTTTCCGTGCGTATTTCTGCTCCTTCTCTGTGCCACTGTTCTGCAGGACCCGCAGCTCAACGGGGTCCAGGGCCAGGATGCTGATGTTCAGACCGCTGCAGAGCGCGGACAGCCCCAACAAGAGTATCGAGACACCCGCCTGGAGCCAAACGTCTGCCTCTGGAGGTCTCTCCACCACCGCCAACCAGAAGTCTTTGGTGCTGAAATGCTCCCATTTCACTCCATCAAACGCGCACATGGAGTAGTATTTGATCACCTCCCCTCTGCGGAGGTCTTTAGCGAGCAGCTCCACCAACACTGAGTTGTGACTTGAGGTGGATCTGAAAGAGCCCAGCAGCTCGATGTCAGAGCTTCGGGCATTCTCCTCGTCGCACGGATTACTTGTGGACCGGAGCCGCCTCTCCGTGTCCCCGCCGTCCCCATCTGGCTCCTCTATGAAGGCGATCCACGGGGCGGCGGGAGCCGCATCAGGTCTGCCGCTGATGTTGGGATGCTGCTCCGTAGCTGGAGATGCGGAGTAGTAAACCCTCAGCATGAAGCGGGTCCCCTCCAACGCTCTCAGCATCCCATCCTGCACGGACAGCTCCCCGCTCTGGGTGTCCTCCGGCCGGACGCCGAGCAGCGCTGCTGTCGGGGCCGGCAGAGAGGAGAAGGTGACGGTGAGGAAGAGCAGGGAGAGCCGGCGCGGATGCAGGATGCAGCACAGAGCATCCGCAGCATCCGCAGCCATCATGCTGAATGAACTACTGAAGGACATGGGAGGACTGGGTCACGTGGTGTGCTGTTGGGATGGATGGAGCATCTGGGTGGCCATATCCATGAAGAAGAGGATGGGTACCTTACAGAGGGAGAGAGAGAGGGAGGAAGAGGAGAGGGGCACCAGAGTCCTTAAATATACATGACAAACCGTGACGTAAGCCTGTCATATTTGCTTTCTGCCACTTTCTAAAAATAGAAGGCAGGAAATGCCCAGCCATGGACGACTAATGTGACACACACGGGATCAAACATGACCCTCACCATAGAAACCATTTATTAGGCAATAAATAAACAAATAAATAAATGCTGAGGAAAAAAAATACACATAAAACATAATTTAGCGCCTGACCACAAACGTAATTTAGATCATATATAAGGAACAACATGTTTTATCTGTGAGGCAGCATCTGTGGAAGAGTCACAAATATTTTTAGATAAATACTTTGCTGCCTTGACTTGTCCACTAGATGGCAGCATTATCACCTGTTTCACTGCAGCCCAGTTTGACAAGCACTGTTCACTAAACCTAGTAGACTTCAGGCTCTATACACGCGGCAGCTTAATGTGTGGATTTATTTATTTATCATAAAATTATAGTTTTATTTTTAACAGTCATGCCCCTTAACAAATACAATAATTGTTACAATCTCTTAACACATTTTAGAGGAATGCATTTTGATCCAACAGCTTTGAAATGGGCTGTCACATAAACTTTTATACCCCATTGAATCATATTATAGGCTACACACAGACCGACCTGTTAGTAAGGCCACTGTATATGAAGTAGAAATGTTAATATTAACAATATGAAATATGAATTCATATCCAGAAAAATAAGTCATCATTATCCCCATCACCAGGCTGTTTACCGCACACTGATCAGCTGCTCTCCTCCAACCTCCAACAGCCCGATGGTCACAGCCTGTCGGGTTTACGAGGTCGGAAACTGAAGGTGAGAACAGAGTCGTGCCAAGTCTTAAACACTTCCACGCTCTCTCTGCTCTCCATCAGCCACACATCCACCAGAACATTTGGAGGAAAAGACTTTCCACACAAGAAATAAACAATCCCTCGGCTTGCCAGCAGCTCTCATCGGAAGGCAAAAAATATAACCTAAAGGAAAACTATCATGTAATTTAAATGTCTATATAACCTTCGGACTAAATAGTACATTTATTTGCCTGTCAAAAATGTTTAAAAATCTCCGTGTAAAAACGCACATGAATTTATTCTTTCATAATAAATAAATAATAAATAGATAGAAGCTGCATTTTCCTCGTTTTTTACATTATTTATGTCGTAATATGAACTTTTCTCGATATCACATATCCATAATGATAGATTAATAACAGAATCACGCAGGCCCAGGCAAACTGAAACAAAGACAATGGCTAATTTTGGACACACATCTCACATAGTGCTCAACAGGATATGCCTGTGCGTTTGGCTAAACTTATTATAATCGCATTATAAACTTATAAGAACATGTCATTTTCCTTTGCTGTCAGGCGATCAATAATTGGGAGCTTGTGGATTTCCCACATTTTATAGTCTACTTTTATTACAGTGTTAAAATTCTGGAATATAATTACAAACAAATACGCGCGGGTGTCCTCAATGTATAATCAATGCAAATTCCGGAATAAATATGAAATTAAATCAATACTGACAGCAATAATGTGTACCCAAACAAAATGTTTTGAAGGTCACAGTCAACATAAGATAATGTTTCCCCATAAACTGAGTCATTTTCGTATTTGTGCTCAAAGTCAGCCTTCAAAACTTATAATTTAAGGGATATAATGTTGCTTGTTTTTCGGAGAACCACCGGTGTCTGATTTTGTTTTCACACGAATAAGGAGATTTTCGTTTGATTAATTATTTTAATTCATAACTGGCTGCAGAAATAAACTGTTGCCTGAACCGATGGAGTAAAGTTACACGTTTCAAACTATACCCCCAATATATTTGTATCTTTCCTTTGTGTATTCAGTAAATTATATGAGCCAGCAAAGTGCGTGCAGAGCCATGGTGCTGCTTTTTAGTTTTAATCTCAGCCTCTTAAAACAAAACCAAAAGTTAGGCTAAAAACTTTTCACTTTTTATCCAACTCTCGATCATTAAGAGAGGCCATCCTACAGCCGGTGCAACATCCACAGCAAAAACAATATAAAGACTATTATAGCTCCAACAGTCAAAAGAAAACCACGCCATACTCGCAGGCCCACGTGTAATTTCCTTTTTTTAAAAAAAATATTCTAAAATATTGATGTTTCGTTATCTTTTAATTTTCTTTTACTATCAGTGACACGCCAGATGTGTCAGAGCGCAGTGTCACATTTAAGAGCTAATTCAAGCAATGCATAAATATATTAGTTAGGAACAATAGAAACCTTTCTATTGATAATAAAACTTATTGAAACCACATGTTGACTGTGACGTCCAGCTAAGCGACAACATGACGCAAAAGATCATCTGATATTTGTATATCATGGGACAGATAAAGAAGGAAACATAATGAGTCTCAGATTCTGTTCATGCCGGATCCATCTTTGTGCCACAGCTGTATTTGTAAAGTGGATCTGGCACTCAGAAGTGACTCACTTGCTTTTTCACGTCTAGTTTAAGAATTAACACAAGAGAAAAACACCCTGCTGGAATCTTTTAATGGGAACGTTCGTGCGTAAAACATGAAACGTTAACACCTTGGATAATTTTACGGTTTATAGTATTCGTGAGTAGGTGTTATAGGCCGGGATGAAAAGATTAAATCGGGCCTTTACTCGGTACATTTTCTTCTCATGTAGTTTGCTGCTCATCTGTTAGACAGCAGTGACCTCAGACGACCACTTTTTGCTACACTGACCGCCGGAGGAGACTTTGGAACGCTGCGCCCTGGAGAAATCACAATAGGCTGCACTTTGTTTGGTGTGTTTTCTTGCTCACCAGTGCACCAGAAACATCTGGATCGGTCATATAAAGAGTTTATAGGTGAGTTCCATGTGTAGAAACTTAAATCCCAAATTGGTTCTGAATGTATTTGAGAGGGGGCCAAACTGTCCCTGTTGCAATCTCCAAATGTCTTAAAATGTGCAGCCAATCAGTTGTTTGTCAAAACAATTTAGGCATGAGATATCCTGTTGACAAGATTGCATCTTTTCTCTTTTTGAAGCACGTCTCCTTTTGTTCTCTTGAACTTGGTAGCCCAGAGGCTCCTGTAGGCGCAACATCGGGTTTGTGTTGGAACATGAACTTACAGTGTGTCTGCACATTGTAAATATGATGCGATCTTTCGTCAGTAGTCGCTTTTAAGTATGATGTGCATTTGAGTTTAGGCCATTATAGTGAATGTATGATGGGAAAATCTGACCTTCAGCGAGTGTAACATCAGCCACATCCCTGGATAGGCCTTTACGCAGCCTTTAAATTGCATGAACATGTTCTGTAGTTACTTTTTTCATATCAGTATTGTATAAATTTGACTCTCAATCATGATTTCCTTCATATGAATAATTATCTTTCCATGAATTATAGACAGTTATCTTCACAATAGCCAAAGTTGGTGCGTCAGCCAACGCGGCTTACTCATTCTTCCAGCCAGAAAGTCTTCATCATTAACATCATAATGACCTAATAACATGTACACGTGCACAGCTGCTTGTTAATGCTAAGCACTATTCTGGTTTTACTAAGCCTAATTGCAGAATTAACTTTGGTTGCCAACAAAATTATATTTCGATTATTGGATTTCACACATGATTTAAGAGAAATATTGGTGTTAACTTCATCGGAACAACACTCCTGTCTCTTCAGTATTTAGAAGACAATGCGTCCCCACCTCTTAATCCTATAGAGAACTAATTAGGAGCAGTTTGTACCCATGTACCTCAGAGAACCTTAGAGGGGCGGTGCTGCCCCCTCTCCTCCTCCCAGCTTCTGGCTCTCGCAACCGGGAAGGCAGTCTCGGGGCGTGCGCTCTTGTGAGCAGCTCCCAAAAATACTCAGAGGGGCGGGGGGCAGAGGGGGTGAGACAACTAGACAGGAAGACAGATCCAGATCGATGAGACCGAGGTAAAGAACCACCATCGAACTTCGCCGCAGCAAAGTTTGTCAAGTTGTTTATTTCTTCTTCTCACCTTCAAGCCTCATTACGCGCGCCGATCCCCCTGCTCTCCAAACCAAAAAGATGCCCAAATCCTCCCCGTGCGTATTCCCATGGTCCTCCCTGTGGCTGGCATCTTTGGTTACGTTGTTGGTGCAATCGGTGCTCTCTTCCTCCTACTCTTCTTCTTCTTCTTCCTCCTCCACATATCAGAGGTCTGCAGCCGGTGGGAAGCGGCCGGGCTTCATGGAGAGGACGCTGGTTCTCCTGGATGTCAACACACGCAGTCCGATCAGAGTCCTCAACGACAACTTCCTTTCCCTGCAGCTGGACCCCTCGATCATCAAAGACGGTTGGCTGGACTTTCTCAGGTACCCCGAAGCTTTCGCGCTCACCACCAACATCTGTATGTATCCGTGTCCACCTCTGAAATGTTTGGTGGTTCTTTTATTCATTACGCACGCAGCCACGTTGTCTGACTTGTCATGGAGCGAGCCAGCACATTTCCTCCTCACTCAGGGCAGTGAGTGATCCGGTGCTCCACATTGCTGAATGATTTTCATACACTAGCAGAATCCAAACATATCAGATAATTTAATAAGGCGTTGCAGAGGGTGAACGACTCGTCCAAAGGCTTTTTATTCCGGGTTTATTGCTGCTATAGTGCACAATAGAGTATGCAGCGTGCCAGTTAACATTAGTTAAATGTGTGTCCGTCTAGTCTATAATGCAAAATGTTAATTTCAGCTATTGCGGTTGAGGGTTTATTTTCTCTTAAAACAATTTTAAAAATCCACTTTTACTTCTTGCTCACAATGCCACCCATGTTGTTGCAATATTCTTTTACAGTGCATTCTAAATTTTGACTAACTTTCATTCAGTTTTGTGACTTTCCACCTCAGTGCGTTTCTCAAAACAGTCCAAATTTCACCACAGACGCACAAACATGCGCCATTGGCACATGTTTTGACCTTGATTATGAATAATGACTTTTTAAATTACACAATATGGCCAAATCACTCATCCAAACTGTTGACTGACAAGATTACAGACTCATTGTGTGATGGATTGGAAGGGACATGTTAGTCACATTTAGTTCAGCTTCTAAATCACATTGTATCACCGTCAGATCTAAATATGACCTATACAGAAGATGATCTAGAAGGCCAAGTATTACATAATTTTAAACAGTGAATTTCATAAACTGGAAACATACTGGAAAAAAGTGAGGACATCAAGTTTTACTCTTTGTGCCTCCTAGAATTAAAGAAAACTGTATTATTATTTTACAATAGATGCTTAGGAACATTTTTAATTTTCAATTCCACATGTCCACATGGTGTCATTCCTAGTCACCATTTCTCTCTGTCACATATAGTCCATTACAACTTTGTCTGAGCTGGTTGGTTATTATTCAATCCATACAGAATTAATATAGTTACCTTAATCAACTACAGTGTGAGAAATGGTTGATGAGGCTGAATAACATCCAGCGGTGTCTCCGGCATTCTGCAGGCCTGTCGGCCGCCACTTGGTGCATCTTCCGTCAATTTATTGTGTGGAGCTTATGCCGACTGCCACGTAGGCTGTGATAGAAAATCCAATGATATGCAACAAAATAAAAGTTCTCCATGTACTTTTAATCGTTTTGTAAACATTAAAACGTCACATGTGCTGGATTGTAACTTTTTAAATGTCACATACAACTAAACTGCTATTTTTCCATGCTGTTTTATTTGTAGTAAACTATAATTTTAACAATTATATTTGATATCAGTGGCAATTTATTATGTTTCACATGCAGAAAGCACAAAAAGGCAAATGACTGTTTTTAACAGGTCAGTGACAGCTGAAAATAAAAGTAGCAGCTACAGATTATTGGGGGAATTCCTTGTTACTTCTAATTTAAAACAGTGCAGAGTAAAAACTTTTCAGACATTAGCTACGTGTGTGTTGTTTTAATCCCTCGCCTCTCGGGCTTCACTGTACCTGCTGTAATGTTTTTTCGTCAGGATGATGGATGAAGTTGAAGTTGCTGCCTGTTTTTTTGGGCCCGCTGTCAAAGAGAAAAAAGTGTAGCGATGGGCCTTTGGTGCTTTAACAGTCACAGCAAAGATAAATGACCTGTAATCTGTCTGTTAAAGTGTTAGGCTGTCTTTATTTGTGGTGGACACGGGCCTGTGAGCTGAGACTGCTTTTCTGCTTCTCTTAAATCTGAATGTGACTATAAATTGAAGCCACAAATATAGATAGCCTACTATTTTAAGTTGTGACTTTGCGTGTAATATAACTTATGTAAGTGTCATTTTGTCCCGTGTGTGTGTCCGTAGCTCCAAGCGGCTCGTGACCCTGGCGCGGGGCCTGTCGCCTGCCTTCCTGCGCTTTGGCGGAAAGCGGACAGACTTCCTGCAGTTCAACAACCAGAAGAACCTTGCCAAGTTCAGAGGCCCGGGGCCCGACTACTACCTGAAGAACTACGAAGACGGTGATTAGACACGACACTTCTCTTCGTCTGATAATGTGTAGGCCTGTTTGTGACGGACTTTAACAGGATATGTAGGCGTTTGTTCCTGTCTGTCTCTGTTTTTCCGCACCGAGTACAGTTTAATGCAGAATTGATATTTCCTCCTAATGTGACATTGTTAATTCACCTTACATAGCCGCCATTTTGTGATAAAATGTGCGCGCTTATAACCGACCACCAACCTACAATGAATCCTCCTTAAGTGTTATGTGAAATTTTTTATTAAAATAGTTTTAGGGAGGTGTTTCTAATATTTACCCTCATTATATGGAGGCGACAAAATATTAAAAAGACCTCTCAGTATAACACAATTGGCTATGTCACTGCACCCTTACAATACAGGCTCCAAAATGGCCGTAAAAGTTGAATTAACACCTCTTTAAAACAGTGTCAACAAAGCTTGGGCTTATCATAAGGCTTATGTATTTGTATTGTATTTATTTGTATTAGCTTCAGCTAGGTGTAGGTGATACTTAGCCATCTTAGTGTATGGGGCACTAAGGATGTTTTTGTAACATAATATATGGCTTGGTAGCCTATAACATACAGTGGTGTTACTTTAAAATAAATATATGCCTTATAATTACCATAGAGATTTTCTGTTTTTGTTCTGACAAGAGGTGGTCCAAGCTTTACTCTACTCTTTTTTTGTCATTTATTTTTTATTGAAGTTTTTCTTTTGTAAGAACATCAACACAAAAGACAAATACATAAACACAAACATTAAGAAATCATAAGTCCGTTAGCACAGTGCCAAACCTAATATCATCAGGTCACCTATTCTACATAGAAAAACAAACAAACAAAAAAAGGTCCCTATGATACAACCAAGGCAAAAGCCCACATCTCCATCTGTATTTTATAAATGTCATACATTTCAGTACAGTGTCTAGCTCCTATGACGTGTAGCACAAAACAAATTTTAAATCAAACTGAACAAACAAATGTTTTACTGTTTGATGAAAATAGCAACATGAATATAAAATTGTCAAGTCCACGACACTAACAACTTTAAAGTAACGTTAATTTCTTCGGTGTATGCCTGCTTGCAGATATAGTGCGTAGTGACATCGCACTGGACAAACAGAAAGGCTGTAAAGTGGCCAACCACCCTGACATAATGCTGGAGCTGCAGAGGGAGAAGGCCGCCACCACACAGCTCGTTCTGCTTAAAGAGCAACTGTCCAACATCTACAGCAACATCACAATAACAGGTAGGAGATCACACACACAAAAATAGGTCTTTTGTGTGCATGCGTGTTCATATCCTGACAAACATGTTGTCCATGCTCACATAGCAAAGTCAGGACTCTGTGGGTCATGCACGATCATGTGTGTGTGCACTCACACAAGGTTCAAAGCATGCCAATGTAAACCATCAGCTTTCAGAATGACAAATGTAATTTGTAAAAGAGGAATGTGGGGATGGATAGAGGAGAGCAGTGGCAGAGGCTAGTAAACAGAGCTCTGACGTTCTCGCTGGTTACAGTTAACTCAACCTGACCGCAGAAGGAACTCTGGAGTCCTGATTTTGGGTGGGCTGCATTTCTTATCTGTTATTGTGATTGACTGGGAACTGCAGCAGAAAGGAGTGAATGAGGGATTTGTCTGTTAAAATTACTGCAGTTTTTGGGATCATGGTAGTGCATGTAAAGACGGAGTCAGGGTCAGGAATGATCAGTTAACACTGTGTGTGGTTTTAAAGAGCTGGAAAGTAGAATTTGGTTGGTTAAGGTGAGAGAGAAAATGCTTTGAAGCTAGAAAATAAATATAAGGACATCAAAAAGTATAAAAGTTCAACCCCTAATGCTAATGTAAGTCTTCACTGCTCTGTTGCCTCTTCATACGGACACGTACATACTTTGTATCCTCTTTTGTATCTTGAAAAGATAGTGGGTGGGCAGGATATTCCAAAACAGACAGCCAAAGAGCACCTGGAAAAATAATTGTGGACTTGGGAGTTAACCGGCAGTCCAATCAAAGACAGTACATTATCTATGTGCTACATGGGAGGAAAAGTCAGACTGAGAAAGCCTTTAAATGTTAGTGTAATGTACACAACCCCATGTTCACTGCTGATCCAAAGAAATATAAAATATTTTGAAAAGACATTGATAAATTTATGAAAAACAAAGAATCCGACTCTACCTCAAGAGAACCCGGTTGGATGTGTCATGAATATGTTTGGTAGTTACACACACAGGCTGTGGTGTGTTTTCCATGTTTGCAGAAGGTCTCGCTTGGAGACCTCGCTGGGTGTTGCCGTAAGCGTGATAGATGTGGACCAACATTTATCAGCTGCGTATTTTCACACACTCTCATGTGCAACAGTCAAAACATGGTCCTGTTGCATTTATCAATGTAGGAAAATACATAGAGGAAGATTTTGGACCTGCTCGTGTGAGGGGAGGTGCAGGTCAGGAGTCACGTAGAGTAGCACCCTACTATTAATTTTGTAGTGTTACAACTGTGCTAAATGGCACATGGAGCTTGCAGTTAGGGATGCACCGAAATGAAAATTTGTGGCCAAAGCCAAATAATATTAAACGCTTGGCCGAATACCGAGTACCGAATACTGAATATCTTTGTTTAGTTTTTCATTAGTTTTTGCAGATGAACCCCCTCCAGATTAGTCTTGTCACGGTACCAAATTGGATCCCACTGTACGATACCAATGAAAATATCACGGTTCTGAGTAGTATCACGATACCACAGCGAAAATGAGGCAGATGTGCCTTTTGTCATTTATGAAAACATAAATCACTTTTCTATTATAGGCTACATCAATGATATTTCAATGGAATAAATTACTTATTGACTTATTCATGCTTCAAAAACAGCATCAATGAGTGATGAACATAGGGGGGGATCAAAATAAAATAAAATAAATAAATAAAATAAGAATCAACCAGCCCCCCTCCTCCCCTTCATAAGTAAAGAACAGTCCCTAAATTGCGGTGAGGTATGTGGACCGTGAACGGCTTGTTTCTCCTCTGACACGTCACATACCTGTGTTCGGCTGGCTCGGCCGTTCAGGTACTACTGGGCAGTCCACATGCCAAGAAGAGGATATTATTGGAGCTGACTTATCCGTCGCCGGTAAGCCGATGGCGGCCGTATTTGACAGGAATACATTACTGTCTGTGTCTGTGACCCCCGTTCAACCCACAATCGGTGGGATTCGCCTTTCGTTTCTGCTGCTGGTTGAAATCTGTAGGCTGCTCGCACAGCGTGCTAAATTATTTAAGCCTATTTTGCTCGCTCAAAACTATTTTTAGTCGCAAATGTGAGTGCGGTGACGGATGGATCGCCACACTGCCGACATTTTACTCCACGCGTCACGGCACGCTGTTTGATTGCGTTATCAAAACACAACGCTATTATTCGGCCTTGCTTTTAACTTATTCCACCGAATACCGAATGTGTGGTTTTTTTTGCAATATTCGGCCGAATATATTCGGTTACCGAATATTCGGTGCATCTCTCCTTGCAGTGTTTAATGTTGTTGCCACAGGAACTTAAGGATGTTTCGTGTAGGTCAAGCATTTTCAAATGTTTATGTTTGACTTTGCAGTTTTAATCAGTCAAGCATATTTTTGGTTAAGCATGCTGATAGTGATTATGTGATGATATTTTTGGTATCGCGTATGAATAAAAGCACTAGCAATGTGGATATGTTGGCCAGAGAGGCCATTCATTAAGCAGGAACAGTCAAAAAGTACAGAAAATAATATCACGTGACTATAAGGCTGGGCAGTATATCAATATTATATCATTATTGTGATATGAGACTTGATATCTTGTTAGATTTTGGATATCATTATATCGTAAGTATTGTCTTTTCCTGGTTTTAAAGGCTGCGTTACAGTAAAGTGATGTAAAGTAAAGTAACTTATCAGACTGTTCTGATCTATTATTTGCCTTTACCCATATAAGCCAAACACTTTTGGTATGACACCTTTGGAAGCAAGAGTATCTCTTCATACATGGTACCTCGACCTTAGGTCCATTTAACGTTTCCTCCGCAAACAGTACCCTTGGAAGATGTGGGCGGGATTGTTGTCCATCACTGCTCCGTCCAGCACTCATTGTATTTCCCCATCTCTGTTGACACCGATGGAAGACTGCACCTCATTTATCATCCACAGAATGAGGCTACATGATGACATTTTCAGGGCAAAATAAAACAGGCTGCAGTGAGAGTCTGTCTCGATGGTAAATTTAAAAATAGCGGGTTTGTGCATTTAGTCCTTCTCAGGCAAACATAGCCAGCTGAAGCCCATAGGAATGATGCTCTGCAATGCTTTTTTCTTTTTCTCCGAGTGAGGATTAGAATATATGAAGTTCACATAACTCGGTCGAAATATTTTTAAACACTTAAAGATCCACTCATTACTTAAATTTTGTGTCATCTAAGAGAGACAATAAAAACTAAAGTAATGGTCAAAGTTGTCACATTGAAATTTAAGGTATGTTGTCGTCAGCTCATGCAATGTTCCACCTTAAATGTTGGCGGCAGTCTGTCCAATGAATTAAGCTTTTTTTTTCTCAGACTACAGCTGCTTCAAGAGGCAGTAAAACATCCTTTCATTTTATAGTTATAGTTTACTAATGTATTTAAGACTTGCCACAGTGTGAACAGAGGTTACAAAACCAGCCACAACTCAGCCCTGAGCAGAGTGACTGTCCGCTATTGGCCAATCAACAGACTGCAGTGTTCACAGCTCCACCTTTTAGTACCGGATCTGTGTGCTAGGTACCCCAGCAGAGGGGTGACCAAAAATGGGGACGGTACGGAACGGTTTGATTGGTACCAGCCACAACTTTTTACTGTGGAAACGGAAAAAATGCATACCGAACTGAACTGTATCATGCCATACTGCTCGGTAGCAAACCGGGCTTTAGTCATTTTACCCACATTACTGATGATTACAAGTATAATATTTGATTTTCTCCACATTGCCCAGCCCTACTGGACTATCACATTGACAAAAGACAGAAACTGCCGTACAATACAACAATAACAAAAGTCCCAGACAAGATCTAGTTTTATAGTAATTATCATTATTGCCTAAATTCTTGTAACTGTAAACTTATAAAACCATGGTTGAGACAACTAGCCTCTGTCTCACACATGTGGTATTGCTCCAATGTATCCCAAAATTAGGACCACATTTCCCATAAACCCTGCTGCTTCCTGTCACCAAGAGGATGTTACCACTTGCGCTCTCTGCTCAGCTGCAGCCTGGAGGCCTATTTAGTCAAGTAAATAAAGATGGCCATGATTTACTGATGATAAAATATGCATAGCTTCTTTTAACTTATTCTGCTAGGTGCTGACTAAAGATGAATTTCTAAAATTTGAGTGTTGATATTTAAACTGATTTCACAGGTGGGAATATGATGAAATATAGTTGACATTATTGATGCAGTAAAACTTATTGTAATGATAAATCACCACTGAATGTTATTTCATCCCAAGCACTTGACATTTTTGCATCATTTTACTGATTGATTAGGACCATATGGAATCTTTTAAAACATGCACTCTCAGTGTAATGGTTCCTATTAAGGTGTAGAAGTGGTGTTGAGACACAGAGAGCGGCGCCTTGCTGTTTTTTAGCAGGTGCCATAGTCGTTACCAGATTGGTTGGCTGGGAGAGAGGGCGGTCGAAGCCAGGGAGAGAGGGCGGTCGAAGCCAGGCAGAAGGACTTTATTTACCTAAAGCTGATTTACTGTGAAGTGTTCTCATAGAAACACTCATTCTTTCGAGCACAGACACAAGCTGCAAGTTTGCCCCCTGGGAAATGTTCTTCAAAAGTCTGAAGGATATTTCTCAAAGATTGTTTGGGAGGATAGAGCAGCTGTTTTCTTTTTCTGGTACAAAATGTGGTCTCTAGTGGAATTAACATACAATGACTGCTTTAGTGGGGAAATAAGCCACCAGAATAAGCACTGATGACGCTGGAAAAGTCCTGAGAGTGTGAACATGGTTGCGTTATGGTCTTATTATGGTCTTACTTAACTCAGTTGAACTGTTAAGCATGTTGTGTAAACTAGAATCTGTGGTGTGGTGGTGTGGAGAGTAACAGGGGTACAGAAGCATTCGGGATGTGTTTAAATACGGTCTGGTAACAATCAGCCAGGATTCATTGTGTGTGTGTGTGTGTGTGTGTGTGTGTGTGTGTGTGTGTGTGTGTGTGTGTGAGACGGCAGTAGGTGTTTAAGGGACCCATAACAGTCTCGCTCCATCCTTTTCCACTCACCACTGTCTGACCTTTGACCTAGGCTTGTTAGAGCTATCAATAATGGGGCCACTCCAAGCTAAAGCTCACACACACACACACACACACACACACACACACACACACACACACACACACATTCAGCAGAGGAACTAAGTCGAGAAAATACCCCAAGCTCAGACAAGGTCAGGGTCAGGGTCATCTCGTGTCTCTCTCTGCAGGAGTATATCCCTCCATCAGGCATCACTTCTTTAATTCTCTCTTCCCTCTTCTCCACAACTTAATACCTCTCCCTCATTTTCTCCCTCTCATGTTTACTGTTAGTGTAGCTGTGTATATTGTGACTTCATGTGAAAGTCTGATGTTTATTTGACACTTCAGAGAATGAGGCAGTCAGTCCGCTCAGCTTGTGACCTCAAAGGCCTCGTCCGTGTGTTTAAGGCTCAAAGGATAAACACAACTCAATTTAGGAATTCCTATATTGTATTATTCTTGTAGTCTAAAGCCGGACAATCAATATTTGAGAACACGGACGAGAAGAAAGTTTTCCCAAAACAGAAAAACTGAAGAAGAAAAGGTCAAACACAGGATGTTTTCAGTTTTAAGGTCTGCAGCTGCTTGTGAGACAGCATTGGAAGTATCTCTTTAAATTCTTTCGTTGATTTTCAAGAGAGAGGAAATAATGTGCAGAACTGAGAAGGATACATGACTTAAATCAATCGGAGCAAAAGACTTAAGTGATAATTGTTGCACTAACAGAAAAAAGTTGTATCGTCATGCCTACACAATGTTTATATGGTAGACAAAAGCCGAAATATGTACGTATGCACATCACATCTAACATGTGGCGTTCCTTCACAGATGTACAATAAGGAAAAACAAAATAAGTCATGATATTTAAAAAAGAAAAAAAGTCAGTAAGGAGAAAAGGAATAGCTCGTAATAATAATAATAAAAAAATAGTCAGGTTGGGCTGCAATTAACTATTATTTTCAGTATTGATTAATGTGCCGATTGTTTTCGCATTTATTGGATTAAATGTCAAACAATTGTGGAAAAAAAATGTTCCTCACAATTTCCCAGGGTCCAAGGTGATGTCTTCAAAATGCTTCTTTTGTCCAACCAAAACCCAAAGACTCTTTATTTACAATCATAAATGACATATAAAAGCAGCAATTTCCCACTTAAGAAGGAGAAACCAGCAGATGTCTACATTTTTTGCTTGAAAAATGACTGAAATTATTAATCAATTATCAAAATGAATTAACTGACTAATAGTTGCAGCTCTACTGATGAGTTTGCTCTAGTTGGAAGGATTTATGTGGGATTTTTAACTGGACTGTTGCTGTTGGGTCAGTTATTTTTTGTTTCTGGACTGAGGCGGCTCCTGGACGTCAGTGTGGGAGAGGAAAATTGGGAAAAGGGGCCATCTGGATGGCGGGGCTAAGTAGGACATATTTTTTAGGAAGGAGCTAACCTAGATTGAAGATGAGCAGGAGTTCAGCATGGGCCAGTGCCAGGTTTATGGAGAGGAAATGAAAATGAATTATGCATGTGAGATTAAATGTAGCAGTTCTTTAAATGAATGGTTTCCTTGCAGAAACTGGAGCACAGAGTAGCCATTATAGCTGTGTGTTGCAATGAGACTTAACAAAGCTAACAAAGAGGCCCAGCAGGCTGGTTTGACACCACTTGATCCATGATGTCATACTTTTAAAACATCCCAAGTTTTGGTTGGACGCATCGCATTAATGAGCATTATTGTAATGTTCGCTGAGCCAGAAGTTGGTGTCATGATCAGGCGGATGGTATGCAGACTGACATCATGATTTCAACTCTCCTCTTTCTCTCCTTCTCAGTCTGATCTCACGTGTGTAGTATCAAATGACACAAATGTTTACAGTGTGTAATCAGTTGTTAGGTTTAAGTAAACATTGCTGAGAGTACATCAGACACTAATACCTGTGCCTCTGCCTTTGAACTGCCACAGAGGAGCAGCAGTCACAGCCAGAAGCCTCTCACTGAGAGCTGCAGGGCTCCACTGAAAGGAAACATGAGAAGAATGACAAAACAGAAAAGTGTGAAGCAATACTAATGTAACCCTGCTTTCACAACAAATGTGCAAGTGCAACAGAGCAAGGCCATTATTTCCAACTGCGGTAATGGCTACGAGCTCCTGAGCAGCTGCACGAGTCAGAGTGCAGAGTGTTACACACTTTCACGATTTTCCACCAATTTAGTTTATCTAAACTTTAACCCCAAATGTGCTGACCTCCAGGATGCACATTCTGGCATTGACAGGAGGTGTTGGACGAATCTGCAGCTCATAGTGGATGGTGGGTGGGTGTGAGGGCGCCTTGACCTTCATACAGGCGGCTGGAGTTTGCATTTTGTCGCAGACCTGCAATTAACTTTTGCCTTTTTATTCACTGTTAACACAATTACTGGGCTAACCCCCTTCACTTTTATCAGCAGGTGACAAGTAAGACACAGGAACCTGGCTTTTGTATTCACTGACAAATAGTTTAAACAGTACACACACTGCAACGCTAAGTTTAACTCCATACTCTCCACTCTGGTCGTTGCAGCCCAGGGTTCCCACACTCTGAGGAAAACACACTGGAAAATTCATCTCACAATCTCATTTTTCAGGCCTGGAAAAGTCATGAAATCAGTAAAAGTCATTGAAAGTTTAGGAAAGGTCATGGAATTTTATGTAAAAATAATTTTTACAGTAATCTTCTGTGGTTAACTTTCCATGTAATGTAACAGTGCAACAGTTAATGTGTTTTCTGTAGGCTAATTGTTGACGTAATATCGCTCTAATATGCGTTGATGCGTGACGCTTTGTTTACCGGCACGAACGTTTCTTCATTTTCTCCACACGCTCCGTCTCCCTCCACGTATGCTGGCTAGCAGGAATTATATTATGTTTGAGTAACACCAGGCAAGTGGCAAGAAAAATATTGTGACAGTGTGATTTTACGTTTCCATACCGATGCCCCACCACTTCTTTTAAATTTTACTGCATTTTTGGAGATGGAGCAATTGGCATGGACAGAGCAGGTCATTCAGTTGTTACTTAGAGAGCCAATATGCACTTTGTTTCTGTTTTAACTGTTCTTCTCTGAAAGTGGAAGGTCGAACAAATTAACCAACAAGCCAACCGATATATCGGCTGTCACTCCCCCACTCTAGGAGGTGTGCTGCTCTGAGTCCGCCGAGTACTTCAGTGTTCGAACTGCGTTATGAATGCTCTGGATAGCACAAGGGTGAAAACAAAACTAGAGTGCACTTGGCTCATGCAGTGGCAATGTATATATGCCCCCATTTTTTCTTAATAGTAACCCAAATGTTAAAGGGCCAGTGTGTAAAATGGGTTGAAAACCATGGAAAACAGTGGCATCAGTGGTCAAATTCTAAAACCTTCCGCAGACACAAGTTTTTCAGGAGTAGGTCTATCTAGCGATGAGGTGAATATTTATGTAGAAGTGTAAACCATGTTACGATATTGTAATGAATCCCTCACGCGCAGGAGACCAGAGTAGCGTTCGGGAAAAAGGCCCGTTTATTTGAGCACTCCAAAAACTCCGGTAACACTCCAGGGGGTAGCACGTAAAAGATTCCGTCCTAAACTCTGACTCTTCTGGCGTAACGCACACACTTCATACACACATACTCGCTAACAGTACCCAGCGGGGCAGCCCTCCCCTCTCTGCTCCACCAATCTCCAGCCCACACACTGACTGACAGCGTAGCCTGTAAACAAAACTCAGCTGTTTATTTAGCCTAGCAATATCTCAGGACTATAGTAGCTGCAATGGACGACTCTGAACGCGATTTTGAAGAGTTTCTTATGGCGGACACAGATCCAGAGCTATACCTGTTTGAGCCGGAGCATACAGATGAGGAACTCCATGTGTTGGATCCTGAGCGGTCGAGAAGAGAGGCTGAATCCTCCGCTCCCATTTTGCTGCACAGAATGGGATTCGGTGCTACTATTGTTGGGGAGATATATCATCAGGAGGAAAAGCACCGTCTTCTTTTCCTCGCACATGACGCTTCGGGTTCATTCTCTCCGGTTGCGTGGTAAGTGTGGTCCATTCACAAACTTTATAACTAAAAAAACTTTTCACTACTCTGTATCGACGAACTACTAACACACTCTGCTGTTTCCTCCTCCTCCTTCGTTCCTTCCGCTGTCTTAGTTGGTTTATTTATACTCGCGAAACGCGTTCTCTGGCTGGCTGGATTGTCCGCTCGGGCTGCCGTACATACATGGCTCTTTAAAGCAAGGCCCTTGCTATATATATATATATATATATATATATATACATATATATATATGTATATATATATATATATGTATGTATATATAAGCATAATTATAAGGCTACGAAAACCAAACAAATTTTATTTTATAGCGATTATACACTTATATAAACATATTAATGGGTAGAATATTCAGATTCAGATTTGACAATAAACCATGCCAAATATGACACACTGGCCCTTTAAGTGAGTCCTATTTGTTGATTTGCAAAGCAACAGTTCACAATAAATGTATTAGATAATAGTTTAATTTCAGCTGTAGTCGGCACTGTGTTAGATAGCAAACTGCATGCATTGAAAGAAGGCGATTGATAAATTGCATTGAAAGTCTTATTAGATATATTAATTGAAAGTATATTCATGGATTGTACCGAGAGGCTTAAGAGGCACATGCCTACATACTTAAGTTGCTGCATTGTTTTTCAGCCTTGCCTCCAAATGAGTTTATCATCAAATGCATAAGGAACACACTCATTAATACAGTTGGTTCAGTTTTATCCTAATGCTTGAAAGCCAGTGCCAGACACCGTCACACATAAGCTCTTTCTCTCACTCTCGCAAGGCGCCCCATAGGCGATGCGCTGTATAGTGTTTATGCAAGGTTTAAGGGGTTTTATAGTTGTCATTGGAAAATGTGCCAATATGAGTAACCAAAAGGGGCCCCTTTTTCACAGCTTCTTGGGGGGCTCCAAATGTTTGCCTGATTTGCTTTTCTTGATGGTGCACCTCTGTTAACCACACCTAGGTTGCCATGCCCAGATGTTGTATGAAGCAAGAGCTGAAAAAATGTTGCTGATGGACGTTGTCACTGGACACAGGCTTTGCACTGCTGAGCATGTCTCGACCTTTCTCTGATCCTACCAGGACTTAAAAATAAAAAAATGAGTATGTAAAAATTAAAATAGGACACAGATGCCAAGTTTAACATTAACACAGTGATTTTCTGCATGTGGTTTGTAGCATCCTAATTAGCTGCTTTGTAGGATGGATAATACCTATTGGGCTCCTCTAGATACCACCCTCTACCTTGTGAAAACTACAGTATGTGTGCTTGACGTAAAACTGGTGTAACTAAAGAGCACACATTTCTATATTTTCTCATTGCTTTGGCTCATCAGAATTTTAATGAGCAAAACTCTCTCTGTAATGGAATAATGGAGAGAGGACAAAAGGGAATTCATGTCTCTGACAAAAGCTATTATGAGTCACTAAACAGGACATAGAGACGGCAGAAGGTTAAAAATCTGGGAAGACAAACATGAGGAGCAGGCACAGAAAGGGGATTTTAGCGAACATCTGTGAATGGCTCGAATATGTTTTCATCAAAACAAACTGGCACAGCTGTCTATAGTCAGAGGGCCTCTAGTTATAACTTTCTGTTTTTACTCATTTGAAAATCAAAACATATTTTCTTGCAACAGTGGGAAACATGCACCATCCTTCATATTAGTTCTGCCATATGACTCCTCTCAGCCCTTTATCCACTCTTTCCTTAATCTCATGATCAAACCTCTACGGTAAGGAAGACGAAGAATTATTTCTCCAACATCTGCCTTATCTCCTTTGTTTCAAATCCCCTCAGTGAGTGTGCGCACACACAAGGTGTGAATTGTGATGGATTCAGTTTTTGGTTTTGCAGCTGCCTCAGTACCCGATCCATCTCCAGCTCACTGCTGAATGCAGATTTATGAGAGTTTCTCCTGCCAAGTTTCACACTGTAACACCGCAGTACAGCCAGTTGCCATCACGAGAGAGAATGAATTTAATCTGCTTTGATTTGTTGATATCCATAATGATATTATTGGATATGAGCAGTCATTGTAGATTTTGGAGAGTGAAGTGGTAAAACAAAGAACATTAAAGGTTATGTGTATGTTTTTACACATTACGGATTGCCCGACTGTTTGCTTTACTGCGCTATTTAAAGAAAGGGACCTGGAAACCTGCTGGGCTTGACTGCCAACAACTGAGGGGAGTCGAAACTCATAAATTTGCTGTGAGCAGAACACCCACGGGTTTTATACAAATACATTAAGCTTTGGAACATCATCAGATACATACATTGATCTCGAACAGTGATTCCAAACTGAGTTATTCAACAGAGGTTTTCTGTTTCTGACCTGTCCACACAGTTAGGTGAAGTAAAACTAATAACCTTTTTTTCTAGAGGGCATGTTTACCATATATTAATGAATGTTTGTTTTGAAGAGAGATGTTTGTTTTGTGCTGATCTCTCACCTCACAAATTAGTAATTAAGCGTTTTGTCTTTTTTCAGTTTTGCCACTCTTTAAATTTTCTGTGCTTCTATAAGCAAAACAAATTGAATTGAACAGTTTTGTATGGATTAAGTCAGTGCTTTTGTAAAAAAAAAAATAATAATAATGACCATTTTTATGACATTTTACTCTTTCAACTCTTTATTAATAATTAGCAAAGAAAAAGGGAGCATGAGACACAGTAGGATGAGATATGCTAATGATCTGTAGTCAGATATGAATAGAGATTGCTAATACAAATGGCATAGTAGCAAATTGAACTAAGACTAAGACAAGCCTATAAAGGAATCCCTGAAAACACCACGCTGAAATGTAAATGACCTTTGAATGAGCTAAGCTTTCCATGCAAATTGACTTTGGACTCTGCTCAGTTTGATTTTAGGGTTTCATGGCAAATTATTTGTGGCATTGGGTGAAATGATGACGAGACGACCAAGGAGTGCCGTGGAAATTGCCAAAAAATGCTGCTGGCATGAGCCAGGCACAGCAAAGTGAATTCTTGGCATGTTAGTGGAATCCTAAAAACAATGTCTGCCTGAGATCAGATATTACAGCCAAGCCCACCTGGCAGGTACTGAACAAAACCAACGCCTAAAGGTCCAGTGTGCAGGATTTAGGGGGATATATTGGCAGAAATGGAATGTAATGTTTCCTTTGGTGTATAATCACCTGAAATGAAGAGTTGTTGTGTTTTAGTTAGTTAGTTTTAGTTTAGAATGAGCCATTTATATTGTCTACGGAACTCGCCACGTTGCACCGCGGTTGTTTCTCCAATGACCCATAACAGACAAATCAAACACTGCCTCTAGAGAGAGCCATTAACATTTTTCATGTTAGCCACTGTAGTTAGAAGCCCCACCATGACAAGCTGTTGGAAAAACACTGAATTTTTAAATGTGAGACTGCTTTATTTAGTGTTGTTGCTGGTTTAAATCACTCTGTCTGTTTGTTTGTTCGGGGAAGAAAGAGACCTCTGGAGATGATTCAGCTCCTGGTAAAAACCTCCTAACTGTGTGGATTTTAACTTATCAGAGAAAAAAGGTGAGAACACATTAGGATGTGCTAGGCTAACACCCCTTCTCTGATATGCCTGACAGTAGGGATGCACCGAATATTCGGTAACCGAATATATTCGGCCGAATATTGCAAAAAAAACCCCACACATTCGGTATTTGGTGGAATAAGTTAAAAGCAAGGCTGAATAATAGCATTGCGGTTTTGATAACGCAATCAAACAGCTTGCCGTGACGGGTGGATTAAAATGTTGGCAGTGTGGCGATCCATCCGTCACCGCACTCGCATTTGCGACTAAAAATAGCTTTGAGCAAGCAAAATAGGCTTAAATCATTCAGCACGCTGTGCGAGCAGCCTACAGATTTCAACCAGCAGCAGAAACGAAAGGCGAATCCCACTGATTGTGGGTTGAACGGGGGTCACAGACACAGACAGTAATGTATTCCTGTCAAATACGGCCGCCATCTGCTTACCGGCGCGGAGAAGTCGGCTCCAATAATATCCTCTTCTTGGCGTGTGGACTGCCCAGAAGTACCTGAACAGCCGAGCCAGCCGAACACAGGTATGTGATGTGTCAGAGGAGAAATGAGCCGTTGACGGCCCACAAACCTCACCGCACTTTAGGGACTGTTCTTTACTTATGCAGGGGAGGAGGGGGGCTGGTTGATTCTTATTTTATTTATTTATTTTATTTTATTTTGATCCCCCCATGTTCATCACTCATTGATGCTGTTTTTGAAGCATGAATAAGTCAATAAGTAATTTATTCCATTGAAATATCATTGATGTAGCCTATAATAGAAAAGTGATTTATGTTTTCATAAATGACAAAAGGCACATCTGCCTCATTTTCGCTGTGGTGTCATGATACTACTCAGAACCGTGATATTTTCATTGGTATCATACAGTGGGATCCAGTTTTGGTACCGTGACAAGACTAATCTGGAGGGGGTTCATCTGCAAAAACTAATGAAAAACTAAACAAAGATATTCAGTATTCAGTACTCGGTATTCGGCCAAGCGTTTAATATTATTCGGCTTCGGCTTCGGCCACAAATCATCATTTTGGTGCATCCCTACCTGACAGCATCAGAGAAACACTACTGATTTGTTATGTGAAACTGCTTTATTCTGTGTTTCTTACTGGTTTAAATCACCAGGTCCATTTGTTTTGGAGAGGAGGTAACCTCTGCAGATAATTCAGCATAGCATATGTTATGTTAGCATATATTAAGATATTAGAAAAAAAGGTGAGCACACATTAGCAGGTGCTAGGCTAATGGCCTATCTGCAATGTGCCAAACAGTATAGAAGAAACACTGATTTGTAACGTGAAGCTGCTTTATCCAGTGTTTGAACTGGTTTTAATTGACTGTTTAATTTGTTTGAGAGAGGAGGAGACCTCTGCAGATAATTTTACTCTCAGTATAAACCTTCGGAACAATGAATACTGAAGGAATTCTAACCAGGAGAAGTTTCAGCTGGTTGCTATCGGCAGTCCTCACTGCTCGATGCCACAAGGGTTGCAGTGATATGCCGGTTTTAAGGTATACCGTGATATAAAAGTTGGCGGCTATCATACTGTGTACATTTGTTCTGCGTTACTGAAAAAGACTTGTAAGTGGACAGATATTGTCCCTTTTATTTTAATTTTTTTCAAAGGGGAGACTTTTTACACATACTTCCATTAACAAAAAAGTTTCAGTTATGGTAATTAAAAGTTTGTTCAACCCAAAATAACCCTTCCATTTTCATTCCTTTAAAGGTCATTCTGACTGATAATGATGTAAGTTCTGTAATACTGTGATACAATGAAACTGTGATATTTTTTAAGACAGTTATCCTACTGTGAAAATCTCTTACTGTTGAAACCCTGGATGCCACTAAATCCCCTAAATCTTTTATACTGTTCCTTTAAGTAGAGAACAAGTAGATTCTTAAAATACAAACATAGTTGGTAAATTTTAAATTAGGTCATGGAGGACATAATCAATTACAGCTGAGCAGTTTTGTGCATTAATTGACTTCAATTACATCATATCTACTGACATCAGTCTGAATGAAGGGAGACATGCTCATTTGTGTTATGTTTTAATTGAAACCATACCAACAACTAAACTTCCCTGCAGTGAAGTTTCAGTGTCATACATCTGTGGTTTTTAGTGGTCGAGTTTGCTGCAATCGTCCTCTTGGCAACCACGTGCCTCTTTTTAGCACAGTTGTGTTTAGAGTTAGCCTTTACGTATATCTCGAATAAGAATCATTCTTTAAATACCTTGCATGATTACATTACTCGTGTCCATACTCTGCAAAAAGTTTTGGACCCAGGATTAAGCCCTGCGGCACACCACAGTTTCACACATGGAGCCTTTTTATAATGCAACTCAGGCCAGTAGTAGAAGTTGTATTTTCAGTCAAAGGAGCTCTGTCAGAGTGTGAATACAGTAAATCACGTCACCTTATATTTTATGTGTGTTTGGCTGAAGTTATTACATGCATTTTTTTTTGTCAGTCCTACCTGTCAGTTTACAGTTCAGCAGTGATGTAAGCTCAGCAGGACACGCGCTTGATTGCCATACTGTCTGCTTTTTTCTTCACTCTTTCCACATGGCCCGCACAGATCCATAAGTGTCTGTTATTCCTTGATAGAAAGAATACCTAGAGTGTTTAAATCATGGATGGACATAACATGTAATTCCATGTGTTTGCAATATGCCCCGAGACAAGTGCCAGCAACCTGCAAACGAATGTCATTTTAATAGCCTGATGCATGGGAAATGTTTGAAAGCAGTCCTTCCTCCCCTATGATTGTTTGGCATGACATCCAACCTCCACATTTTTCCTCAGAACTCTAGAAAACATACGTTTTGTGTCAAATTTCAAATCATGGCACGGTGTTCTTGACTGCTCTGAGCTAGTTCGTACCAAAGGGATGGATCTGAAGCAGGAATGCTGGTACCTTTTGAGTGTGTGTGTGGTTGTGGGTGTGTGTGTGTGTGGGTGTAAGGGTCCAGATGAAGTTGTTATCCTGAGGGGAAACATGCCTCCTTCATTACCAGCGAGACACATTTTATTTCCCTAATTTGACTCTCAGGCTGTCATCCGTTATTTATGAGATTGTCCTGTGTGTGTGTGTGTGTGTGTGTGTGTGTGTGTGTGTGTGCGTGCGTGCGTGTGCGCCTGCCTGTCCATATGTATTCATTGTGTGTAAAGTTTGTACTGGAAATAGAGGCTAGTAAGGGTCTAGGAAACTGTTTCCACTGTTCAGGGAGGTGTTACGCTAATGTTTTTGTCTTTCAACTACTTACACTGGAATTTAACACACTCATTAGCATCACACAATTATTTGCAGCGTTTTTGCATGAGTGTGTGGATGTGCATGTTCAAGGAAAGTTCCTTTCCTCTGAATAAATGTAAGAATGGTCACCACGGTTATAACATTTCTGGAAAAGTTTGGAATTAACATAATGTTTTGTTTGACTTGTTTTTTTTAAATATGTTCATAAAAGTCCCAAAAATATGACCACTGAAACGTCAATAGTATCACGTGGTACACATAGAACAGACTAGTATTGTGTCATCGCCAAAGCTGCGCCTCATTTTGGAGGAAAGAAAAGTGGTGTTATATCAGAGGACAAACTACTGCAAAGCTGTTGTGTAGCCAGTTAACCCAGGCTTTCAGAGTGAGATTTGAGACACATAAGATTCGTGAATATTGACTGTTAGTGTGGTAAATGGCTAAATGTTGCTGGTGATAGTTACTGATGGATAGCTAACGTTAGCTTAAGTGGAAGGCTGCTGCAGTTATACAGTATAGTATGATGACTGTCATCTCCCACTAAATTTCAGCCTATAGATCAAACAATTGGTAATTAAAAGGTTGAGTATTTACAGACAACACTTAGCCTAACGATACCTGGTGTACATTCAGTATACATCTGACATCTATACATGAAATATGCAATGACTGTTTTAGGTTATTGAGCCACTTGGATAGATGGAAGACTGAAGGCACATGACAGCAATCATCCTTCATTTATTAAGGCATTACGTGAGGTCAGTTTCAGGCAAGGTTGCAAAATAATTATTAGAAAGGTCCATAAAACAGACATTTATTTAACAAGACATAACTGCGTACAACTTTGTTGGGTTTTCTAGTCCCCACAAAGGTGCCTGGCCTTGACGTTTTGCAAAGTGTCCATATGTGCTGGTCTGTTAGCAATGGGTATAATTGCGCAGCTAGTAGTGACAAGAATGTCAAATGAATGAGTTACATTAGCAAGCACCAGCAGTTTGCTTATATGCAAATACCTGGGCAGTGTGTTTAGGTGCATCGCTATATAGGTCGATCCATTTTAAAGTACTGAAATAAAGTTATGGAAGAGCTTTGAAAATGCATTGGTAAACATGTGTAAAAAATTTGTGTAAGATTCACTTGGAGAGATTTTTTCTCAGGACTCCTAATGCTTTCCATGTAAGCCAGTTTCCTGGAGATTGCATTTACATAATACTCACTTGCAACTGCAAATTTGTTCAGTAAGAGACGTAATGTCGTTCAAACCAGCTCCCAAGCTTAACATGATAGAGTTGTATTATTTTCATGCTGCCTCTTTTTAAAACATGATCTGTTGCTCATTAATTCAAATCCAACATGGTAGCTTCGCTTAAGTTTTCTGTCATAGTTTGAAATATATGTTTTCATCAAACAGATTGTTTCTTTCTTTTCTTTGCATCGGGGACATCAATCTCATTGTCAAAGCCTCCAGTATATTCCTATAAACTCCAGAAAATGTTGCTTGCATAAGAGTTTGGCATGTTTCTCTTCAGGGCACTTGTGAATCCTGTTTAATTCTTCTAGTTTTTTTTTCACTCCGAGCATATGGCTTGTTGGATTGTGTTGGACCTTGTCATGGGCCATCTATCACTCCGCGGTGTCCTGCTGAGCTGGAGATTCACACTGCAGCTCTCAGCCCTTGAAATGGGAAAACAAGAGCGAGAGGGAACAAAGTCAGATTAAGAGAGAGGAGACGGAGGGAAGGGAAAAGGGAATGGAAGGACTGAGAAATTAAATAACAGCAACAGACAGATGGGGAACAAGAGGAGGCGTGAAAGAGCAAAGACAAAAAAGAACAACACGTATGAGTAAAACATTTTTCCTCATATGAGACCAACAAAGACTGCTTTCAGTTTTTCTCTGAACCAATCTTTTTACCATCCCAGCTCAGAGAGTGTAGACCCATCCCAGTCGACTCCTTTGGTGTAAAACTGTGCCTTCAAGCTTGAGCAAAGCTGTAAGTGCTCAGGGTTCAGTTGCTTCACACTTGTTAGATGCCTCAATAGCCTCAGAGCACAAATAACATCTTCAGAGTTCTCTTAAGAAAACATCTTTAATAAAAAGGGGTGTTTCCAAAGACCTTTAACAAGCCACTAACTTTGAAATTTGCATTCATTTTGGGTCACCTCTGACACCAACAGATGGTAAACAGAACAGTGTTTCATATTATTTATTATATGAAAAGCGCATATTCCTAAATGTGACTAGAATAACAATTTTTGGTTTCATGTATATCAAATGTACAATCTGATTTTATGTATACTTAAATAACTGTTATATTGTTCTCCATGTAAAATCAAAAAAGAACAATAATTGAGAAAACATGTCCTTCCTTGTTGAAGCGTTGAGGAAAAAGACTAAAGCTCTACCTGCTCCAGAGGCGTGGCTCCTGGCTGTGACTGACCTCTGACCCTCACATGAAACAAGAAGGGACTCCCTGAAAACTTGGTATTTCACCCAGAGGTGATGCCTTACGCCCTGCGTCACAGTGTTATTTGCCTGTCTCGTCAGCCTGCACTGGGTCGTCTCAGCATTTTGTGGATAAACTAAAGGTAACCTAACCCCAGAACTGAACGCTCATACCTTAATATAACTTCAAACAGAGATGATTTTTCAGTTTTTTGATCATCTGTTTATGAAGATACACTTAGATTTTTGCTCCTCCTACTGCTGGCATGGCTGCATCTGCAACTAGACTTCCCTACAGATTATTGTATGGACTTACCTAACTGCTGATGAATTCTCAAATAGCCCAAACAGGCTTACAAGGCAGACTATAAATTTCTAATGCACATCTGAGGCCACATATACAAATTATAGGAAAACACAAACAGTATATTCTGTATGCCTTCATACTTGTAGTGTATATTATTCAGCCCAGTTAAATTAAAAAAAAAAAAAAAAAAAAAAGCTCCAAAAATAAAACTGGCCTACACTTTGCCTCTCAGTCCAAATTTAACATTTCCACCAAACCTAAATAATTAGGATATTTGTTCTGCATTCTTACGAAGGTGCAGGCAGGTTATCATACAAAGTTTAAATGTGCACTCAGAGCATGGGCTAAGGCGATCACAGGCTGGCTGAAGCGTGCACTGCTACGTTGAGCCGATGTGGGTGAAACAAAGTTTTTGAGAGTCTGGAAATGAGAGGGTGTCTGTGCCTCAGAGGGATTTGGGAAGAAAGTACTTCCCAATGTAGGATGGTGTCTGTAGAGCTCTGAAAACATCTGGTTGATACAACCAAAAGTAAGGAAAAAAAAAAAGATATTCATGAGCATGAGACACATTACTTACCAAGAGATGTTTTTGTCCTTATGGGTTTTGAAACACTCCTAAATAATATTTATGAGATGGTAAATTCAGACAGAATTTTAATGAGGTGAGAATAGATGGATGACAGATAGTAAAAAGTAGACTTAGTGATGCCTGAGTTTGCTCTTCACCAAAGCTGCATTTAAGCGCAGACAAAGGAAAAGCACGTTCTCCCTCCATTATAACGAAAATTTGTGCCTCACTATGGGAATAAATTGCGAAGCAACATCTCCTGACACACCTGCAGGGCTTCTTTGTTGCCACTGGGTGATCATGTGTTCAAGAACCGCATTGGTTCGGTGTAAATAATTGCACCGGAGTTCTAAATTTAGCAGCTGCTCATCATGAAGTGCTTCTGCATTCAGAGAGATCATGATCAACATGCATTATTCATGCAGTGGAGAAATTACCATGTGGCAGTTTGCAAATTGAACAGATCAACACATTTATTCTTTCAAATTCGTGTTATGCAACATGAATATGCAACATCATGCACAGCTGTAGCGGACGCACATAGCTGACTGGTGAGAAAAGCTGCATAAGAGTCTGAAATAATGCAAACGGGGAGATACTGATTCTGATTACATGTTTGCTTTATCAGCTCATGACCTGTCTTTATTGCTCACCACTAACATCAAATCTCTTATGCATCAGTAAACAAATCCAGGCAAGGACCTGATATCATGTTTTTTAGAAACTCCAACACTCCAGGTGCTCAGCTACCTTCCAAAACGATGATTCAGTGCAGACTTTGTCGAACAAACAGCCAAATAACAAACAACCCTCGTATCCAAACAACATACATAATAGTTCCAAGAAACAGCTGAAATGTAAAATCTTAAAGGGAAACCAACGTCATGGCAGAATTATCTCCTCAACACGTTTTACTTTTCCGTTTGTTGTGAAATATACTGGTTACTGAACAGTTTTAGGTGGTAATGGATTACTGTGCGGCTTTTTATTTACACTTGTTTGTGTGAAGTGAGAGAAGCATGATAGGCTGTGTGTTTTCTTGGTCAGACAGGGCTTTGAAAAGGTCTTTAAGTCAGAACCCACATCTCTGTCGGAGCAGGGCGTTTGTTTGTTTGTAAATCTTAAAGAGTATGCTCGAAACTTGGCCGGACACATATGGAAGCCAGTTTGGGTTTGGCTGTTAGGATGGTAACCTACTTTTACTGAGACCAACAACAGATAGCGGTTTGGCTACATCTGAAGATCAGTCACCTCCGAAAAGTTTATTGGCTCATTAGAGAGGTAATGGAAGCTTAATGTTAGATGTGTGACCAAATTGTTTTCTTTCTCGTTTGCCAAAGTTTCTCTTTGTTTCTGTTTTTGTTAATTGGCTTAAGTATCCAGTAATTGGTGCCTTGGGTTTTTATTTGGAGATTTTATTAGATCCCAGCTGATGTATGGTCACAAGATGACAGGGGAAAATATGTAAAGTATTTTATGGGCTTTCATCACTTAAGCAGTGCAACACATTTAAAATATATTTATTTTATGTCCTAACTGTAGTATGCGGCTGTTTATGTGTCGTAAAGAACTATAGAAAGGACGAAGAAAGAAACTGGACTACAGTCATGACTGGGTCTCATGCGCTGAGGCTCTGGTTGCCCTCCAAGCCCTTTTACTCCGAAACTCGGTTGTGCAGGACACAGCGCTGTGTTATTGAAGGAATTTTATGAGTCCATAAGTGTGTAATGAAATTTGCCTCGGTCAGAGGAGTGAAGCACGGAAAGGAAAAGTAGAATTGAATTTTTTGGTATTTTCCTCAGACCTGCATTCCCTGAGGGAGCATACAGGACTGCTTGCAGTGGCCCAGGCGAAGGGAGGCCAAGTGAAACCTTTCCCTGAGGTTTTGAACCTCTGCTTTGAATGGCAGGAGCCAACACCTCTAACCAGGAGCAGATGTTTGGCTTTGCTTGGCTTTGCCTGGCCTGGTCCTTCCCCTGGCAGAGTAGGAAACCCGGGGTCTGATGCAGCCAGCATGCCCCACTCGCTACGCTAATAGCCTGGCTCACTATCACTTGTTCTCTCCTTGGTGAACTCCACTGCCTTCAAAATCCTTCACCACAGGTCCAGAAAAGACATGGGAACACATTCACAGCAACATTAGCAACTCAACACTAAAATGATGCTGCAGGTGATCCTGTGGTCAATAGATTCACGGTAATCTTCTTCTTCTGTGCAGCTTTCAGGAATAATTCAAACAGAAGTTTAAAAATAGGAGAGATCGTTTGCAGCTGGCACACACGGGCAAAAGTTTATAAAAGTCTTCAACATGCTCTTGCATATATTATATTACATTTTACAAGTTACACATTTGAAAGTAAGAGTGAATCAGAATGCATTGTTTAATGTCAAAAATAGTTTATTTCTTTTAGACTTATATTTGTCAAGGTTGACTTCAGTATCAAGTTACTATAGTGCTGTCTAATTCAGAGTCTTCATACACATTTATTTAAAAATGATAACATAACCCAGAGAGCATCAGTAATATAAAAAAGATTAAAAAATATGCTGGATTCAGGCGAATCAAATGTTCTGTGGGCAAACAAAATACAGCCGTCTCCTGTGTTTAACAGCGTTCAAGATATTACAGGACACTTTGTCTTTTCATCTTCTAAAACCTCTGCTGAGGTTCTTATCCTTCCAACATGAAACATTTTTGAAATCCTCCAGATGTAACCTAAACATCTTACTTTTACCAGATGTGAAGCAGTTTCTCTGTGCTGACCTCAAACCCTTTAAAATATAACTTATTCTGTATAAACTGACTTGCACATATTTCTGGTGTCACCTGCAATAATTTTTATTTACTCATTTTACTAACTTGCTAAAAGTCCATGTGACACCTCTAGTCTGTGGATTTTGCTTTAGTTGGATAATTGTTGTGCTCCATTTTCAGCACCAGCTCATTTTTCTACAAACTACAGAGCAAATTTTAACAGAGGCTTTGTTAATATATTAGTATATATAAGTGGTATTTTGTATCATATAACCACAAACATCCTGAGGAGATGTTTGAAATAAGAAAATACATACAGTATCTATATGTGTTATCTCACCATCCTCTATGCAGATTGATCCAAACGACAGAACCACATCATTACATTCTTTTTTTTTTTTTTTGTAACTTGTGTGGCTCATATGACTTGGACTTGAGTCACACTTGGGTTGATTTGGACTTTAACACCAGTGATTCGTGACTTCACTTGAACTTGAGTTTTTTGACTTGAAAAAACTTGATATCTTCTCCCAAGCCCAAAAATTAAAAAGTATGATATTCCAAAAGTGTGTCATGAATCAATTCATTTCCCCTCATTTCCTGAATTAACTATCATAAATGCTATTTCCAGCAAGCTGACACTCAGTACTCCAGATACACTTTGTTTGAACCAATCAGACAGCATCCAATCAAAATGCAGAGGAGAGAGCCATGAAGAAATAATGTAACATTTCTGAGCACCAGTTGGAAAAAAAATGTCACCATAGATATTTTTGTTCATGTACAAAACCTATGCAGTGCTCAACCACAAACAAATTGCAGAACGCAAAACATGTGGGTGGAAAAAGAGACACAACAACTTCCAACAAACTTGTTTTGACAAATAAATACAAATTTCTAAAATCAAAGCAAGATGTTTGTGAATTTAATAGGTTGTAAATCTGATGTTAAAATTGCATCACATTTAGTAAAGAGCGCATTATGACTTCTTTAGGTATCGAAACCAGGACTTGGGACTTGACTTGGGACCTGTCAGTCTTGGCTTGGAACTGAGGTGCAAAGACTTGCAAAACAATGGCATAGTCCCGTCTCTGTCTCTGCCACTTCTGCCTCTTGCATTTTAATGACCTTCACTGTTGTTAGACATTGTCAGAGTAGATTATTTTGTAATGATAAACTAATCTATGACAGAGACTTGAAAAAATGGTGTAATCTAATATCAAATCACTGCATTAATATTATTGTTTAGAAATTTTGAGAAGGTTTGTTTTGTTGTTTTGCTTTTTTGTATTGGGTGTTCATGTTGTCAGTACTCTCTAAATTGTGCAAACTAATCAATGAGACAAATAAACACTAAATGTGTTTATTTAGATGAATGATGTAATGCTGTAATGATGAATTGCAGTAATGATTTGACAGGTCTGTGTAATTTCTGGGTTTCCCACAGTGGGTGTAAATGAATTGGTATTTATTTGTAAAACGGAAAAAAAAAATCAGTGTGGGATTGCTTCCAAACCCCTTTAGCCTGCAATATGGTTTTTGCTTCAGTTGAAAGCACCACCGCAAGTGTTAAAGCATTAAAGCAGAATGTCATTTTTCCAAACATCAAACATCTAAACAGACTAATTGACTAAAACACAATAATAAAACAAATCAAAATCGTACTTGCGTGCAAACGTCTGCCAACACGTCTTAGTGGAGATGGAAAGTACAAATGTGAGAAAGAAAAAAAAAGTTTTCAAATGTGGAAATGGGCTCAGATTCCAATAATGCAGCTTTATGTGTTCAGCAGACCGCATCGAGGAAACTCAGCAGGAGCCTGAGACTGATGAGAAGACAGTCTTGAGACATTTGGGACATATTTGCTAAGGTGAATGGTGGAAAAAAGTCCCATTATCTTTCTCCATAAACATCTGGCAGGAATATCCATCACAGTGCTGGGACAAATCCCAGTTTTATCATAACGAGTTGCTGTAGAAACTCAACTGGGACTTAAAAGTGAAGAGTTATGAGAGGAGAGACTGTCCGGCTGGCTGAGGCAGGTGCCCCCTGTAGTGTTTGACCTGCACTGGCCAGCAGTTTGGAGAGGATTGATGCAGTGATTCTTTAGTTTCTTTTTACACAAGCTGCATTGCTATACCACTAAATCATTATTTTGCTGCTGTAATAATGAAGTAATAGCATCAATTAAGGTGAAAGTTCTCTAATTTACAGCCTTGAAAATTGGTCTTTGATCATCCGAAAACTGTGCTAAATTAGAGGCTTTGCATCGACAGTTCAAGCCTTTCACGAGGATTTATTACATGCAGATGTTTCGGAAATATGTGAACTACAAGCTGGTGGGGAGTAACTAGTTACATGTAATGGAGTTATGTAATTAAATTCCGAAATAAATGCAATTGTTATCTGTTAGTGTAAAAAAAATCTCATTAAATTACAGTTACTAATCAAAATGTTGGTGATTATAAAAAGGTTATATTAGTCTAGTAGGAAGGGGGGGTCCCCATGGTCGCAGTGGATTTCTAAATGAAACCTATATTTTTGGAATCGTGAAGGTCTGTAGATAATGAATTTTGATGTTCCCATCGCGAAAAAGGGTAGTCCTCGGAATTCCGGCAGAATTTCGAATTCCGTCAATCGGAATATATGGAAAAAATTAAAAATCAAATGTATCCACAACTTTTGAACCATATATTGTACAGAGACAAATAAACCATCTTTTTTTGCATAAATTAAGCATGAGAAAGCAATTAAAATGGTTATTTTAATGATTTAAAATGTATGTCTATGTGTAATTGGCTTTTCTTTGCAAAATTTAGCAGAAAAAATATGAAAAAAGCTATGACCTATAGGAAATCTTCCCAATTTGTCGGTATTTGGTTAGAAACATCAGCTTTTTAATAGGTATAGAAAACTGCCCAGCACTCTAAGTTTTCATTTGATTGGTTACATGTTGCTGTAACTAAAAAATAAAGTCTGGGAGACTGTTAGAACTATGTATAATTTGTGATAGACAGGTCAAAATGAGGGATAACCATAACTCTTGAATCATACGTCATACATATATAAATGAACCAACTTTTTTAATGTAATTTTTTATTTTACAAATTGATTATGGTGTTCTCTTCATGACTGAAGTAGTTTTTATGTATTTAGTCCAAATAGTAGGGTGAATATGGGTAAATTGGGACACTTTCTGAAAATTTACCTTCAACATAATTTCTAGTTATGAACCAAGTGTCTTAGCCCATCATATCATACCATTCTAAATTGCTTGTGATCTCTACTATACTACGTAGAAGAAAAAAAAACAAAGAAACATTAAACACAGGATGGATGACCCTTCACCAAAAACACACTGACCCACAACCAAAATTTCCAGGCGCTTTTGGTAAAGTGGGACACCATATATTGGTTAACTGGGACACAACATCATTAATATCATCACTGGTACTCTAAGTGTGCAACATAATAATGTAAAAGACATAAGTCTTAGCTTTCACCCACACAAAAATGAATGTCCTAGCTACTATAGTTTTTGTTTTAGATCAGTTTAAACAGGAGTATGCAAAACGTGTGGGGTGGCAGGGCAAGAGCTTGCGAGCTAGCTAGCATAAGCATCACGATTATTATTTTCATTACAAGCTACCTTAATTTGTGCAATTTAAGTAGTTTGTTGATATATCTAGCTAGCTAGATAACTAAATTTATGAGGGATGAATAAAAAGGAAACTTATTTCCACCTTTATATTGACTTGAATGGTTGTCCCAGTTTGCCAATAACACATTGTCCCACTTTAACAATAGCATATTGTTAAAGTGGGACAGCAACAAAATGGCATTTAAAAAAAAAGAGTAAGATTCACATGGATGTGATTTTTGAAAATTATGAATCACCATTACACCCCTTAACAAAATATATCACAATTACAAACTATCCACCAGTTTTCTTATTTCTACAACACTAACATCTTTCACCTCAAAACGCTATGCCATTTTACTTACCATCTTGGTTCACTGCAGAGGGGGTTGAATATGGTGAGCCACGCCCCCAGAAGTGATGTCATTGACACAGAACCAATGTTTTTTAATCTCATACTTACCTATGATGAGCTCAATGATGATTTTTAGTAATATAAGTATACATGTGTAAAGATAAATATGATTAAGCTTAACTGTCCCAGTTTGCCCATTGTCCCACTTTAACCATATTGTATAGGCTGAAATATGTGCCACCAGAAATTGAATTTGAATCATTTATATTTGAATTTGAATTTCTAAACTTGAATAATTGCATTGAAAAACTGAAATTGAATCACATAATTTGAAATTGTATTGTTAATTTGAATCATTGCATTGAAAAACTGAATCTGAATAGTATAATTTGAAATTGAATTTATTTCTATATATCTTCACATTCAGTTCTCACAATTCACATTCAGTTCTCAAAATTAAATTTCAATTTACTGTGACAGACATCCGGGTAGTTTAAGGATGAAGGAAGAGCAATCGAGCGCAGATACACAGGACTCCTCTTCGGTCAGTCAGCACCTACGTTTTTGAGCACGTTGGAAGAAGCGCTCGCCTTGATCCATAGACCATAGACAATAGGCTTGTTCGAGATGAACTGCGCCTCGCCTGAAAAATAGACGAGAGCAGGCGGCCGCAGCAGGGGGCGGTGACAAAAAGCTGCGGTGAAGTTGGACAGTTTCCTATAGTTTCCAGCAGCCTTCAGTCCATACAGGAAGTCACAGACACACTTACATCCTGTCTGGAATGATGTCAATTCATTAAAAAAGTGATCAGACCCATATATCAGTTTGTTCTCAGTCTCCAGTTGTTTTAATTATGATAGATTAATTTATTAAAATGATTTACAGGTGATCTGTAGTTTATGTTCATGGTTTATCCTCCATTTGATATGAATTCTCCTGTAAAGATTTACGGAATTCCGAGGACTACCTTTTTTCGCGATGGGAACATCAAAATTCATTATCTACAGACCTTCACGATTCCAAAAATATAGGTTTCATTTAGAAATCCACCGTGACCATGGGGACCCCCCCTTCCTACTAGACTATATCCATATATATATATACCTTTTGGTAAAAAGGTTATATGTAGAATTTAACTATTCCTTTTATTATTTGCATCTATTTGCTGCGAAGGAATACCTTCTTTCGGCATATTTCAGGGTAGGCAGATCAACAAAACTGCTGGGACAATTTTTTAACAGTGCTGTTATTGGAACTCACCATACCCATGGGCACCTTGAAGTTACACATTCTTATACCCACAATAGTAATTTAGCAACCACAGCAGCACAACTAAACACCACATCATTACAGTTCAACAGACATATTACACACGAAAAAGCATGACCTCTTAAAGCTTTCAACTTCATTGCTGACCCTAATGTGTTTGTATCAATTTCTAACATAGATTCCTTCCATTTTTCAAAATCTGGAGGTGATGCACTCTTCGGGAATCTGAGGACCACTCGAGCAGCTGTGATGACCCCTACATTTATCACAACAAGGTCATATTTTGATACATTCGGCAATTCTGTTTGGTCCCCCAGAAGGCATAGCTTGGCGATTTAGGTACCGTCGTGTGCAACCCTATGTGATGCACAACTTTTTAACAAAATAGGTTAACCAGTTTACATTCCCAGATTGCATCTAGAAATGTTCCTGTGTCCTTATGACATTTCCAACAAAAATTATCAGTCAGTAGACCCATCCTGTACAGCTTAGAAGGAGTAAACTAAAACCTATAAATTAATTTACTGAGTAAATTTCCTCCTCACCTCCTTTATATATTTCCCAGTATTTCATAGTATTTCTAACCATCCCTCATTGTCTAATTCACACCCACATTCATTCTGCCATATGATCCTTAGGTTTTTGCAAATATATTTTGGTAACCCATTAAAGATTTTGTAGAATATAGCTGCCCTGTGTGCTATACCAGGTAAGCCAAAACATCTAATACTGGGTTCTTATCGTGAATGAATTGGCACTTAGTGATACAACTTCTGATTTGTAAATACTTCCAAAAATACCTTTATAGTGCTGCTGGGACATATTTAAATGCAGTACCATCGAGGGTAGGATGTTTTACATAGTGCTGGCAACATGTCCTCACATTTTGAGCAATACTTTTGATTTTGGTTCTCTTTTTTAAAAAAAGGTTGTACAGCCTCTTGGGGGGTTGGCCGTGTCGTTGTACAAGAACGCCTTTAGTGCAGAAAATTCAACAAAAAATTCTCTTCTGAAATCAGAAAAGGCTCGAACATCACTGTACAGTGTAAAGCTTATTTCCTAGTGGAGAAAACGTCAGCATTAAAATGCTTGATGTCAAAGCTGAAGAAACATCTGCAGGCTAGTTAATGTAAGCGCTGTCAGTGACAAATGTTACATTATTCTGGTAAAATAATTGAAGTAATTACATTACTTATTACATTTATACAAGATATAATAGTAATCTGAAGCTAATACATTTCAGAAGTAACCTTCCCACCACTGATAACTGTGTCACACATTAAGAAAGTAGAATATGAAATTCTGGCACACATGTTAAGGGACCATGTATAGAAAAGATGTCCTTGGCTTAAAGTCATTGGCAGATGTTTGGTCACAGGTATTATCAAAGAATAACTGTGAAATTATTGCATAAACTTGTGAAATGTCGTTCCATCATTCATTCAATTAAATTTAATTGGATTCATTATCAGTCATTATATTTAAATTACAAAATAGCCAATAGCTTACATAGTAGGTGTGGTCACTACATTACATAGTAGCATTCTCAAAACCTTTTGTAACTTTTATCTGATATTATAACTGTGTAATTAGATATAGAACTGTCGTAATGCAGGCGGGTGACTCTGTAACTGTTTAATCTGGCGTTGCTGGTTTATCTGAAGACAGAACCTCCAGTTTGAAGCATAAGTAATGTGTGTGGATATAGTTTAAGAGTGGAAGATGATTGCTGTGATTATGGTGATTATTCTAGCACTGAAAGGGAGTCTGGGATACCGTGTGTTTGCTTTGCTACCCTGCTCGGGATCTGGTCTTCATAACCCTCATCCATCACACAGCCTGGGATCAAAGATCCTGAGCTGGGAATGTAGCAGATGTCCTAAATAGCCCATAAACAAATGTTTTGTTTGCTTGGTTTGTTGGTCGTACGTTTTTTGAACATGATGAATTTTAAGATGTTAAAAGAGGCATTTGTTAAGAGCTTAACAATGTCCTTCCTTCAGATGAGTAATCAGGGATCTGCACTGTGTTTGCAGCCTAAGCAGGTGTTTCGTGGGAAGGGCTGCAGACATTGTTTTATGTCCAAACTCTTTGATGGTTCAGGGGCAGTAAAGCCTTGGGCTACGCTCCCTCTTGTTTCACTCGGTCTGCCCGGGGGAGTCTTGTTTCTCTGCAATTACAGAGCAATCAGAGCTCAATTACAGCATCAGCAGAGGTGTGTGATGAGATGGCTAACTGGATAAGAGGTGGAGGCTTTACAGCCGCCCTCTCTGGGGGTGACAGTCTTACTAATCCCTGGTAGTAAAAATGTCAGGTGTGGCTCTTACATCCCTATCTTTAAAGGCTTTACCTTAAAAACAAAACAGCATTCATGTCTTAAGCACTAATCACATTTTAAGTGTTCAAAGAGATGCTGCAAACACAGCTAATAAAGATATATCGTTTAAACTCCATCTGCTGCACTTCAGGGAGTTTTGTATTGTGTGCCCTGCAATATATTTCCTTATGAAGAGCTTGACTCTCTTTCAACCCTGTCTTCTAGAAAGTACATTTGTATATTACTAAATTCTTTCCATAATTACGTTGAGGTTCAACCAAAAATATGCTTAAAAAATGACGCCGTAGAATTTGACTAAAGATGATGAGCTAAAAGCTGCCACAAAGCTTGAACAACTGAGAGGAACTGCAGAGTTGGTGATCATTATTTGTGGTTTCGTCCTGATGAGGGCTCTGTTCATGTTGCAGAGTATTGATGAGTGCAGCTTTTAGGGCTTTACCGCATGCCATTGTTTTAACATTCGAAGCTTTTTATTGAGTTTCTCAAATGAAGCTTTGATTGTCTGTCACCATATTTTATGACATCATGGTGCTAATAAAACTCCTAACAAAATCTTAAGTGATTCATCAGGCAGTCTTTTTTTTTTTTAATCAACTATAAATGTAATTCATGGTGCTGTTAGACCGCTCTATTAACACAGCTGTGTGCCTCACGTTGTGTGTGTAGCAAGTGGGAGAGTGAACAGTTTTTTGACTGCAGTGAAAATGTTTTTTAAATGGCTCAACACCAAGAAATATGGAAGCAGAATATTTTGTTAGATTGATACATGTTGTGAATTTTGGAAATGATTACATCTTTATTCAGCAAATTTGGTGGGGCTGCCGTCTGAAGGTCATGGGTTTGAATTATCAGTCCAAGATGCCTCAGTTGACAGAGAATCTTCTACTTGAACAGTCTTTTTTCCCTTCAGTCTCAGCTGACTTCTGGGAATGTTTCGGTCACCAGATGTTGAGTGCTGCTGAGTGAGTGGCCCTCGCTTTCACGCTGCTCTCTGTACAGGCAGCTGCAGACCCAGGGTGAGTCTGAGTGAGACGGAGGCAGCTGCCTGGAGGAAGAGAGGCTTTTCCCCAGTCAGACTCTGAGATAACGTTATCTTCCAACCCGGTCACTCTGAAGTTGTCAAAATCTGGCGCTTGCTCAGTGACCCCTGGTGTCAGACACGGATGGAAAAGCTGTCCTTTCACGTCAGCATGATACGTGGCTGGTCGTAGTTTTAGTTTAATGGTGCCCAGTGGTGTAAGTAGGTGGCTGAGTAGGGTTGGTGGGAGTGGTGGTGGATGGGTCCAACAAACACCGACTTTCATCTGGGAGATTGGGTTTCGCTTTCTGTAAGATTGTAAAGCCAAACCTTTCCTAAACCCAACTTTGTGCATTTGTATTTAAAGGGAAAAAAAATGTCAGTTCACGGTGTTGTATCAACGTAGTGCGTTTATTGTGAAACAGACCTCACGAAAACAGTAAATTTCCTGTTAAAACAGAAGTATATTTTGAAAAGACAATGCATGTAACAGGCAGAACTTCACCGACGCACCCAGGGTACCTTGCACATCGTACCTTGACGTGGAAAGTCGATGACCAAACGTCGATATGTGACGGGGTTGGAGTGAGGATGTCTTTTTGCTCAACTCTGCTCAGTAGTCATGAATTTACAACTCACAGCAAATTAATATGATACCTACTGCATGTTTGGATGGCACGATTCGGAAACAATCCTTCGCAGCCAACACTGGAAATTAATTCCACAAATAGTATAATACTGATAATATTAGTGTAGCCTGATCTTTTTCTGCAAATGTGCATTAGTACTGGATTTAAACAGAATGAACAGACATGCAAAAAATGAAAGAAAAAAGGACTGCACAGCATTCGAATGTTGATTTGAATGCTTCAGATGTTAAATGTTGTTGTCCTTATTCTTCAGCACCACTGCTAACAAAATGTTGTCTGTCCTTGGCTTTTAAGCTACAGTTACACAAGCTTGTTTACATTTTGTCTAAACAGCCCTGCCAGCTCAGCTGTCAATCAAACATGTAAACAGGTCCACCCATTCAGAGGTTTGGATGCTAAACAAGCATCTGATGCATCTTAAAAGATCTTTTTCCCCAAATTTCATTTCAGTAATAAGATGAGTAACTTTCAGAATCACTTTGACAGAGATTTGTTTGCTTTAGACAGAGATGGACCTTCAGTTAGATTCACGAGTTACTAAACAACCTGTCAGTTTATAATAACAGGATGATTCATAAACAGCTTTTTGCTCACGGTGAAATTCCTTCTCCTCTGGACGTGTTTGGTTGTGGTTTGTAGGTAGTCGCACAGTACAAACAAAGAGAACAGACAGACATGGTGATGTTTCTCCCCTGGGAAACAAATACTTCCACACACCTTTGTTGCTTTACAAGCCAAACACAGTGAGGTCATTAGTATCTAAAAGCGTACTTTTCTCATTAGGGAGTGATAGACAGTGACCATTGCCAAACAGATGTGAAAACCACTCACACCCCATACGCATTTCCCTCACACCCCGTTCCCCTAACAAGTGGTTTGAGTTACATGGCTCAAAGCCAATGAAAAGCAGTTGATGTTATTTTGTCCACTTCTCTGTCTTTGATTTGTTGTCTGCGGCCGTCTGTTGCCTAGGCGGAAGTGCTCATGCACATACACACAGAGCAGCAGAGAGTGGATGTACTTTACATAGAGACCAGTGTATGTTAACATACCACTCATCTTACTCACCAGCTCTGTCGACTTGCTCTGCATCTCCGTACACTGGGTGCACAGAAGAGGGCCACACGCAAGTCTAGTCACAGCAAATTCACAGATTGAGGTAATCTCTCTCTCACACACACACATTTGTTTCCATACACACGCACGTGCGCGCACACATACATCGGTCCCCCTCTACTGACAGAATTGAAAACAGGTGCCCACCACATATCTTGCATTCTTCAAAAATACAAAAGTGGTTTGACCTGAATGGTTTCGCTGGAGTGGAGCCATCCTGTATGAAAGAAGAGTCCATGCGGAGATGTGTGTGTGTAAACATGGAGGCGTTGGGTTCTGTGCAACACGCTGGCGGAGCAGCACAGGCTCACAATATATTGGAACCACATTTCTCCCTCTGTGCAACCCTAACATGCAGTGTCAAGTTAACGTCAGGATAAGTCGCAGATACGCCATGCGAACATAGCAAACACCGCATTTAATAGCTTTCGATACAGCGACCGTAACAGGATACTGGTCTGGCTTTGACCGATACGGATGACTGATCAAGCTGCGTCGATAACAGTTCTTAAACTTTTGGCGATCTTTTTCAAAAATTGCAAATTGGAAACGTCAGTCTTGAGATGACCTTGCTTCAGTCGCAGTGTCTTTTTCTGCAGCCACAGAGGATCTGGCTAGTGGAGTAACTGGGCCAATGAGAAACAGAAGGCAGAGAGTTGCTAGACGAATCGAAGGAACTGGCGGTGAAAATAGACTGAAGCCATGATGGAGGAGCTGATGATAACTGCGCCACACTTTTGGTTTTCCCAGATATTTAAGCAGTTTACTCCCAAATTTTTCATGAGTGGTAATGCTGTTTGTCCGCGACTGCATGTGTGCACGTGGTGTGTGTTAAGGAATAAATGTGAAATTACTCCTCAGACCATCTGGAAAAACCTGAAATACTGTCATCAACAATGGCCCCCAGCACTTAGATGGACAGTCTGAGAGTAGCCATTTACACCATGCTTTCCCCACTGAGGTCACAATGCAAATGTAATGCTTGTGTTTCACTGCCCACTTCAAGCCGACGTAATGTGAGTTGCTACAGCTGACAGAGAAAATTACAAGCATCTATGCTCTTACATATGGGAACAGTGTAATGGTGTAATTTCATGCACATGTCTTTTTGACTCACAATCAATGCAGAAATCCACAAAGAATGAAATTACTATCAAAAATCCAAAGTCATTGTCTCACCAGTCTTTTCTGAGGAATGTTTTGAGATCATGTTCATTAGCAGCGCGGACATGCTTATAGTGCATTTGAAGAGCTTTGGAGAGCAACATGTGCATCTTTAGATATGGAAAAACATATTGTATTCATAAACAGGAAAAAAGGCTCAGAATTAATTTCTCTAAACAGCCTTCTCCCCTGTCTGCACATGCCTCTTGAGGATTCGGTTTTGATTTGGCTTTTAAAGCAAGCCAGAACTCAGCTCAAGTCTCAAGTGTGTGTGTGTGTGTGTGTGTGTGTGTTTGTGTGTTTGTGTGTGTGTACTTGTAGGTTCCAGGCTGATTTTGATAGGACTAAACATCCAAATTGACATTTGCTGTGGCATTAAGCTGCGTCTGGCAGCAAGTCATTATTTTTCTGCATTACATGAAACCAGAGACAGAAAACAAAGCTTTTTTGCTGTGCTCCCTATTTTCTCTTGGGAGGCGAAAATGATGGGGAATGTAGGAATAAATCAGCATTTCAGAACTGAGACTTTAACGTTGATGACAAGAATTGTTTTCACAAATCACCTGAATTTGTATTTGAGGGAGGAAGTGTAGGAGATGCAGATGCACAGCTGTAGGCTGCGTTCATTTTCCTCTCTGTACACAGAGGAATATTTTACAAAGCAGGCTTGAATGGATGCCGCGTAAGTTATGAATGTAACTTGTGCTTTCAGATGAACCTTGTTTAAGATGACTAAACCTGACTTATTCCCTTTCCTGAGTTTAGAACTTACTAGCAAAATTAAATATGTATTTTATAAATGTAGATTTAAATGTGTTCCTCTTTAAAAAAAATTCCTCTATTTAAAATTTGAAATGGAAAATCTTGAATTCAAAACCCTTATATTTTACAATTTAAGCAATGAGGTGCAATCTACGCCACGGTAGATCAAGTAGAAGACTTTGAGAACCCCTTTTTTACAGTGACGCGAAAAATAATCCCTTACAAAAAAAAAATTGCTTCAGATTTTTACATTTTTGGCCCTACCTCCCTTTTCCTGGCAACACTGCGAAAATAAATGTCAACATGGGAAATGTTAGTGGACCAATGTAGTTGGCAGTTGATTCATAACACAGCATTAAACGTGAAGGGCACAGGGTTTATGTTTGTGGTTTACCATCACTAACATTTTAAAACGTGTCTTCCTCCTCTCAACCTGCTTTTAATAACTTTGTTAAGTGAAACCGTTTTGCAATCTGAACACTTTCCAGGTCCTAAAAGCAGGTCTGTCTCATGAGTAACAACACTTTGCAGATCTTTCTTTAATGAGGATAATCAGTGTATTATGAATAAACTGCAGCTTAAAAGTAAAACAGAGCACAGTTTACAGCAGTACCAGGAGAGACTGTCATGCAAAGATTAGTATGACTCAGCAGATGTAGACTGTTGCTATTAGGTTGCCAATGGCTCACTGTTTGGGGCGGCATTTTCCCTCCCTTCTGCTATCTGCATGTTACCATTTTTTAAATCCCCTTTGCTACAGAAAACAGTAATCGGAGCTAAAAAACCTACACTCTGAAAATGGTAAGTTTTAACGAAGACTTGGAGCGTGGAAAAAAAACATGCCTGCTTTGTTCTTATGGTGAATTTTTTTAAAGATCTTCAACAAATTGAGCATAGTGTTAGTTCAGGCAGGACATGATGTCAAGCTCAGCTCACACCCCCAGCTACATCAGCTGATTGATTAAGGGAGTCAGCTGATAGGTCACACGATTCCTTTCTATGCAGCGAATTGGCGAATCTCATTCAGGGTGCCCTATTTAAACTGCTCTGGTCTGCCTACGGTTGTTGCTTCCTCCGCTGCTTCCTTTGCAACCTGCCTCCACTCCAGCTCCTCCTTTTCATGTTGTGTCTGACTTATCAATGTCATTTATGTTTGTCATTGGTGCTGCTCTGTTATGTTCCCATGTTTTTTCTTTTTTTGCTGCTGCTCTCTCTGCCTTAGGCTTTTAATGTAGGCGCATGGAAGGGCAGGAAGGTTTGTCCCCTCTGCCTCAGGCTTTTTCTTGTTTGCACGTGGAAGGGCAGAGAGGTGTGTTCTGGAAGAGGCTTTCTACATAGGCCCGAGGAAAGGCAGAGAGGCCCCAAAACAGAGCCATACTGCCAAATATAATACCGCAGATGGAAATAAAGTTTTCTTTGACTAAAGTGTTCCTGACTGGGGAAAAAAAACTTGTCAACGACCACGGTAAAGCTGCCTTTACCAGATAGGACAGTGTAGGCATGAAAGGCGAAGATGGGGGATGACACGCAGCAAAGGGCCTCAGGCTGGAATCAAACCTGTGGCTGCTGCAGCAAAGACATTGCTCTCATACATGGGTACGCCTACTCTACTTAAGCCACCACGCCCAATTGACTGTGGTTTGAACCGGTTGAGTGAGCTCCTCCAAAGCCAGATATAGTCAAGCCTCACCTACAAGGCACCAATTATCAAATTATGTTTTTCTTTTTTATCAGTAAAAGTTGAATCACATTGACATACGTCTGTTACAGTTTCTTTGTGGCATTCTCAGAGAATTAGCTATTTTGATGACAGTGCTCGCCTCCTCATGTGTTCCACCAAAACAAGTTAATCCCCAACACTGTTTTGCAAGGCCACGGTCGATGCATTACAGGCGTAGAACTGTCCAAGATGACTGTGATTGATTTAAAGAAACACAAACACACCAGAGCATTTTTCCCTAGCTGACTGATAATGCTCCCAGATCTTTCTCTTGCAATGACCCAGCCCTGTGACAGTAGGTTTGGCCATGTGAGACTATGTAAAGATACACCTGTCTTGTCAGCCTACAGTAACTTCCTAAAGGTGCAGCTACAAAGGAAAGTACTATTTCATTGGAAACTTCAGATGGGAGTCTGGTTCATGTGGGTGGTATATAAACCAGCAAACAGTGTTTGTGTGAGTGGGCCAGTGTACATAGACCTACGTGTACCTCAGCATTTGAGGGAATATGCAGAGCTGCAGAAATGAGGCATAACACTGACTGATGCTGCCGGCCTCTCTGCTTCACAGAACTGGCTTTTCTATCAGATAGACAGCTTGACAATATCCAGACCCCACTCTTTCCGCTGCACACAAATACACAAAGGCACGCAAACACACACAGGCACATACACACACATGCATGCACGCACTGTTTTCTGGGTTAGTTCTGCTTATTTCTGGCTGGACTGTTTGTAGGATAAAAGAGAAGTTTGTAGCTGAGTGAGTACAGTAAAGTCTGACCTCTTAGACAGGCTTTCATTGTGTTGTGTGTAATTGAGAATTTTGAGACCCACTTTAAAAAGTATTACAACACACTGTTAGAAACTGTCACTCTTAAAAAGAAACAGCAAACTGAATAATGATGTTGACTCGGAAATTATTCAATGTCAGTTGGATGAGCATCATTTATTTCTGGCTTGATACTAATAACAGAAGTTAAGGCATTTTCATGTTGGCTTGATTGATTGTCTACGTCTGTGTTTGTGAAACAGTCGATGATTTGTATTGTTCCCATTTGGCAGAGTAATTGTCCAATAACAATAAGTGCTGCTATTTTACCCTAAATTCACCATTTACCACAATATTTCATTAAATCCTGCCGTTTCTTCCCTTGAGTACTACACAGATGTGATCGCAACAACAACACACACACACACACACACACACAAAATGCAGTATGTGTGCATGTGCATGCACACACACATTCACAATGTCTTCGTAATGTCATTACTTTCGTCTGACTGAGATCACAGATTTGTAGCTTCAGGGCTTTCTAGTGTCTGCATAGGAGCCCCTTCATGTTTGGCCTTCGTGATCTGCAGATTTCCTGACACCAGGAGGGTGAATCTACCCGGCATCTTTTTCTCTTTGGATGAAAGCATATGATCCTCCGCTTTTGTCAGGCAATAAATGAGAGCCGGGCTATGCCGACCAGTAATGTTATACTTCCTCCTTGGGCGAGTAGCTGTTGTTAGTGTGTGCAGGCGAAACAGGACCTGGCCAACTGAGGATTAACCACCATTAAAAGTTTGGTTTGTCCTGTTTACCCTGACTGAGACAATTCATGGCTAACTGTAGCTTAAGTATGTACCAGCTCAGAGAGCTCAAAGAGACGTCTTCAAATGTGTTGTTTTGTCTAAGATATTCAGTTTACTAATATAATATGACAAAGAGAAGCAAAACCAAAAAAATGGAATGATTTACTTTCTTATCCACTGCCCACTTAGAAGAACTACCTCTGACTTCATCATCAGAAAGAAGAAAGCCAGCTGTGAGTACGTCTGCCGCTGCTTAAGTGGAATCAATAGTAAAATTCCCCAAGAACCAAACTGACACATAAACACGTGGACATTTATTTGATAGTACATGCTGCTCTTAGACCTGCCAGCGGAGAAACAATATTTTTAGCAGCTTGGGGCATCTCATGATGCCTTTATGATGTGTGTGCACGGCTGCTAGCTGTGTCTCGGAGCGAGGCTGGTTGCCTTCTGCTCAGATCTCAGGTGAGGAAAGGCCTGGAATCACTCATCTTGACAGCCACATCTGGCGTTACTTTCTCTGTCCTGTTGCCCTCAAATCTGCTCCTGCAAACAGACACCACTCTGATTTAACCACAGAGGGAAGGAGTTATGATAATAGCAATTATGATAATAACGTTATTGGTGGTTATTAATGAGATGGAGAACAGACAGTCTACTCAGGAGACATACGCTGTCGAAGAGTGCTGTGTGGAATAAAACCATTGTTACTGCTAGTATGGGTTTTTTTTTGTTTCCAGGCTTTGTCCTGCCGCTGCTCAAAAACCAATGAATGCCAGGTGCAACAAGCGATCTTTCTCTTCTCTCTATTTGCTCTGTGGATTATACATAACCACTGCTCTATTGGAAGTAAAGGCTTACAGTAAATGCTGAATAAAAAACCACATTTGCACTGGAGCGTGACTTAATAAGCATTGTTTAGTGTTCCAGCGTATTTTGACTCTGACTTAAAGCCAGACGTTTGTATCTCTCACATTCATTTATTAAATATTATAATATAAGAGAACCTCACACCTTTCACATGAATATAACAGCTCGATATGTATCCAAAAGAATCACCTCACATGCTCCCCACTGCTTTTGTCTTCATTCCACATGAGCTGGAGCGATCAGTTGGCAAGGTCGGCTGGTACCAAACCCACAGTTGAGGGCAAACTCTAGTCAGAACCAGACGGGTACACAGTCGTCATGTGTTTCCTGTTGAACCTGGGAAGCAAGGGTCGGATGTCAGGGTAATATTTACGTTAATGGAATGACTCCAAACAGATTAAATTTCAAAAACGCTTGAGCTTGAGGTATCCAAGAGCAGCCTGCAGTCGCACGTTAAAATGTAAACAAACACTTTTGGCACTCTCACCATATGCCAGCATCTGTGGTGAGGCTGTCTACTTTACTGCCCAGTGAGAACCGTGATTTGATGGAGACAGCAGACATAAATGTGAGTGAGTATTCAGCTGCACGGGAACAGAACGATCCTGTGCTCGCTGCTTTGAGGAGCGCATCACCACAGGAGTCCATGATGGGAAAATCAGTCTTTCTGGATTCTCACTGGATGTTGTTAAAGACAAAAACTCTGTTGTCATGTGCATAAATTGGACTCACATGCACAAACACAAAGTCAATACACATTACTGCTGAGAAACGTAATCTCCTTTTGCTAATTGTGTATGTTACAATTTACTGAGGTTGAAGACTAGAGAAGAGGCCACCCTTTTTTGAAGAGTCACATGAGAAGGAGCGTGTTTGTTTAAAAGGAGAAAACCAATGTTTTTCAAATGACATTTTGCTTTCATTGGGTGATCGACATTTTTTACTTGTTCTCAGCATTGAGAACCTGTAGAGTGCTTTATAACACAATATCCCCCTTGTTTTTAGCCAGACCAGTTGCGTGATGGCCAAATTGTTCCTATGACAGTACATTTGATTTCTGTTAATGTGCACAACATCACAATAACAGTAAAAATATGAGTTTTAATTGTTACTTAAAATTGAGAGCCTCCATTTACCACATCTGTTTATATTCTCTTCAGTTACACAACAACAAGATGGATAGATAGAGCTTTATTTGTTATTATTTCAAGATAATGACATTACAGAGCTCTTCTAGTGCACAGGGCTTGTAGCAAAATAAGAGTAAAAGAAGACATATAAAGCAAAGAGTCATCAATTAAAACAAAAAAGGGGTGGATAAATATTAATTAAAACATTAATAAATACAAACAGTTACAGCAACATGATCAATTCTACCAGGATGTACTGTGAATTTGTGGCACAGAGCCTTTACTTTGAAGTGCCGTTCCCTGCTGTAGAGTGAGCGACCAACGTAAAGCTATATGACAGAGAAAGCCAACTAGCTCTATGACGTGGCCAAACAAGTATGACGCTGAATACATTGAACTGTGTGGACCTTGAACAAATGACTAAGGAGAAATCTTGACCCCATGGCTGGACCAGTTGGGAATCAGTGGGATAAAGGTAAAAGCTGTATTGTTTATTGTACCACAGCTCAGGGAAAGAAGCTGTTTTTCATCCCTGAAGTTTGAGCTGCAATATTCCCGCATCTCCTGCCAGGCAGCAAGAGGTTGAGGAAGTGGTCGCTGGGGTGTAATGGATCTTTAATGATGTAGTGAGCTTGCTGCAGGCGTTGTGAGGTGTAGGTTAAACCGGACATAGCTGCAAATATAGGTAGATAAGGAACCGGGAGCGCCACATATGTATGCATTCATACTGTAGGTTGTAGAGCTAACATGCAAATCAGCAGATCAATGAGTTCCACATGGTCTCCGTCATGTGGGCATGTGATTCCAGGTGCATGAAAAGAATCAAAGTTACAACTGCTTTGTGGGTTTCTCCCAGCCAGGTCTTTAGACAAACTGTACAACTTTGCCGACTGTGCGGGTCTGCACCTGATCCTGGGGCTCAACTCGCTGCACAGAAACCCAGACAACTCCTGGAACACCTCCTCCACCCTGAGCCTCCTCAAGTACGGTGCTGGAAAGAAGTACAACATCTCCTGGGAGCTGGGCAACGGTCAGTACAACACACACCACGTATTAGATTACATGATAGACTACAGTCTGTAATAAAAATGAAGTTCTGTCATGGTGGTCTTTGTTCCTGCAGCTTACTGGAAACCCTTAGATTCAGAAACGTCGAATGAATACAAGCTCTAACAAAAGCAACATCATTTCAGTGAAAGACAAGTGAAAACTTTTAATGAAGGGTTGGTCCAATAAGGAGTTTTTTCTCCACTAAAACTGTGCTATGAGAAAGCACATTTTGTTCATTAAACATTTCCTGAATACAACTGCTTTGATAGAGACGTTATTGATGCCCTGAGCTGTCAGTGAGAGCCCAGCAGATTAAGGGTTAAGGCGAGGGTTCATTCAGGGATGAGAGGAACTGCTAGTCCTCATGTCATCCTAACCATCTGTGTTCCTGGGGTGCTGCACTGCACACAGAGCCCTGTGTTTCCCTGCTGCACATCACTTCATATTTTCATTTCATTTCATCTGCAATAAAGCTCACAGTGGAAACTTTAATTTTATCCTAAGCCTAAAAGTACCATGGAAGCTCCATTGATTGAACCATTTGAGGACTTGAACCGTAGCAAAAGTGATCATTTCAAGCAAATCACGCAGACACTGCAGGCACAGAGCAAATTAAATGAAAAGGTGATCCTTTAAAATTTGCTCGTAATATCCTCATTATAGTTTTCAGGAATGCAGCCCAGACACAGCTACTCAAAACAGACATGCTGAAAGTTTTATTTTAGAGCTCTACACAACCTGCTGCCGATAAAATTCAAATGGTCTTTAGTAGGGTAGTTAAAGAGCGGCAGCCCTGCAAAAGTTTTGTTTCCCTCCATTTGGGGAAAGTAGCTCCCTCGCTCTCCTTGTTTTACTGAGTCTGCAAGGCCACCCTGTGCGCCTGGACCATTCGCCTGACACTGAGTCCATCTGTCTGTATTACTGCGAATTGCCCAATTATCCCTTTTTCTACTGGCTGTTGGATACTCTCTAGGAGAGCAAGATCAGACTACAACAACAACAATATTCCCCTCCACCTCCCCACTGTTGCTTGTATAAACTCTATCTCTCTGGCTCAGTGTACTGCATCTCCTCTTCCCAGAGCCTAATGCCTACCGCAGCATGGTGGGTCGCGCGGTCAACAGCACCCAGTTGGCTCAGGACTACACCAAGCTGAGGACCCTGCTGCAGTCTGTGCGCTACTACCACCGAGCTCACCTCTACGGCCCCAATGCAGGACGACCCCGGAAGAATGCCATCCAGCTGCTGGATGGGTGAGTCAGCAATAAAACATTGATTGGGCAGGATTCCTGTCCTTGTTAGGGAAAAAAGGGGGAAGGTGGTGGAAAGTTATGCTGCAGCGGTTTGTGACTTTTACTGAGCTTTACTGTGTTTAACGCGCGCACACATACACACACACACTGCAAAAGTGTTCAGTGTTTATGGATTTCCACTCTGCAGTTCTAGCGTCTCAGCTCCAGTTATACCGTGTCAACCTAAATAAAGTGTCATCTGATTGATAACGTGACGGCACAATGTCCCACCTGCTGGTTTTACCCAGAAGCTCCACAAGCTTCGGTCTGAATCTTATCTAACAGCCCTCGCTCAACTGCAGCCTGTCCCCTCCTCAGATTGTAGTGTCATACTTTGTAGTCATACCTTTACTGCAAAAAACGAACCCAACCAATCAAACTAACAAACGAAAACATATGTGCAGCTCTGTATTGTGCTACAGTAGTAGTGACCTACAAGTCAGTAATACATCACAGTTTACCTTCTTTAAAGGCATACACATACATTTTCAGGTTAAAACATTATCTTCTGGGCAACAGACTCTATTCAGGTCAATGTGAATACCAACTAACTATTTCTTGGTGTAGACTGTTTTGGTGCGAGTTGCCAAGTGTTAATTGAGTGTCCAACACTGAATGTAGGTATGCAGGCTGCTTTTGGATGTTACTGCCTGTCTTCATATGTTAAAACTCTTTAGGCAAAAAATGCCTCCTCAGCTCTGTTGACCAAATAGATGACATCATCTCTTAAAAACATATTCATCACTTTCGAATAAGTTAAGCCCTTTTGAGCATTTCTGTCTGTTGAAATGGAAACAAACCAAAGGAAATGGATGCATCAGTGGCCCCGTACAACAAACACAGACTGGAAATCAAACATAAATGGATATACACAACTCTGTCAGTGTTGGAAAATCCAAATAAAGCGTGACCTTAGGAGAGAGGTTTTCTTTTTCTGAATTAGAGAATACCTCAGTGCTATCAAGAATTTATGATTTTATCATAAAATCTGGTAACACTTAAAAAGCTACAGCTGGTAATTTTTATGAAAATAACCATATTCTGAAAGAAGTACATGAGACAGATAATCTGTGAAAAATATGATGTCCCTTCCTTCTTTCACTGCCTTTTGCGTCCGCTAGAATTGATCGCAGTGCGCCCAAAACAACCAATCAGAGCTGTGGTGTCTCTAATACAGCTGTCAATCATGTCAGTCACTACTCACGAACTGCAGTCAGACTGTCAAACTAGGCAGCGCTGCTCAAATACAAATCAAGATTGTGTTACTTCATTGCCTATTTCTCACCTCAAATATTTTCAGAAACATTTTTAAGCGTACTGTTTAGCTGTAAAAATAGAATGTTTTTGGTTTGGCCAGTGGGCAGTATTTTGTTTCAGCTCATCTGTTTCCAATGTGGCAGCTAGGTCACACACTTTCTCATTTTACAGCTAAACAGTACACTAAAATATGTGTCTGAAAACATGTGAGGTGACAAATAAGCAGTGCAGTAACATAATAGTGATTCATATTTGATCAGTGCTGCTTAGTTTGACAGTTTGACCAAAGTTCATGACCAGTGACTGACAGCTGTTTTTGAGAGTTCTTGGCTCTGATTGGCTGTTTTTGTTTGTGTATAGTAAGGCCATTAGAGGCACTACAAGGTTATACAGTGGGCAGAGGAATAGGTTTTTTTCCCCACAGATTATATGTCTCATTTACTGCTGTGTGAATACAGTGGCAGTTTCAGCAAATATGGCAAAAATCTACTTTGTATGAAAGTTACCAACTTTAACTCCCAACTTTGGCATTTATAAGCAGCATAAAATATGTAATAAATGCTTTATAACCAGCATTTAGTATGTAATATAGCATTTATAAGCACTTATTCATGTGTTTGTCAACAACAATAACTCCCCTGGATAAAGCTGGGGTCTGAACAGATAACGAATGACAACACAGTAAAACAGAGTTTTAATAATATGAAATATATTTTAATAGGACAATTATAGTTGTTGAAAAATATTTTACATTAAGAAATATTTCAAAAATGTCATATCTGCTTACAACTACATTATAGTGTGTTATTTAACATTGAGTTAAATACTACATACTGTAGTGGGCATTACCATACAAGTCAATGTAAAGATCGATTGCCTCGTGCGGATGTTCAGTGTGTAATAATTTAATGAAAGCTTTGCATACATACATAACAATATTGCTAATATTTTGTCCATAAGGTCTAATAGGTTTGAGCATAGCCATGGGTGAAAAATACAAAACAAACACTGCTATACTTGACATGACTATTGAGTTAGAGATGGTAACCATCAACATTACATTTTCTGTTCTGTGTGGCTGACAGGAAGCTTTAATCAAAGCTGTACTTGTCTGTTGCCAGATACACAGATTACAAGATAGTTAGAAGTGTTGGAGGTGGATTGTATAGCCCTGGCTTAAATCGGCATTGAATAAATAAACAGGGAACAGCATTCCTTTGAGCCAGAAGAGTTCATTAAGTTAAACCTTTGTGCACTAAAATTGTGTGTGCCTATGCAGGTGCATGTGCAGATATAAATACACAGGAACAGTTTAATGTCTCAGTATATCTCAGCTTGAATCTGTCTCCAGCTCCTCTCTGCAACCACACACATTTTGACAGGTAGTTGGAAGACACAGGAGAAAGAATAATTTGATATGGGTCTCCCTCCTCTATGCACTTGAGCTACTTACATCAGTGAAACCATTAGGGACTGCTGTTTATCTCACTGAGTACTCACAGTTCAAATTTACTCAGAAATAAAAGGTGTGTGTAGTGTTTGGTTCAGACTGATTGATGGGCAGTGGACTCACGGGAAAGGGAGGATGTAGAAGATGAGTGGTGAGAAGAGGAGGAGGAGTGAGAGGATGAAGAGGAGAGAGCCGGAGTATCCGCAGGTCATGGGTGACACATTTAACGACGGGGTGCTTCTTGTGTGTTTGACACTGTTACGAGGGGGTGGCTCTTGTGTTTGACAGCCCAACCACTCTAGTGCTCTCAGGAAATAAGATGAATTAGACACTGAGCTGCTCAACAGTCCAAATATCAGAGCCGGACAGACTAAACAAGCCGAGCGGTGAAAGTTTAGAGGCACACACATTTGGGTATGTCTGACAAGCTGTTAGCCCCAAATATGGAGAGATTTGGGTCAGGTAGACCAGGAAACACACACACACACACACATACACAGAGATGCACAAGCTCAGGAGGTGGAGGGGAGACAGGGGGAGGGACTGTGTATGTGCGGAGTTGGTAATTGTGTACAGGAGCTTGTATTTAACTAACTGAAAGCAATCTGCAGAGGCTGCAGGAGCAGTGAAAACACTTTAACTGCTGTTTACTGTTTTACAAAACTAGCAGGACGTTAAACTGATTTCTGTCTCTAATTTTTGTAGTTTGCAGTTTTACCATGTTATCTACAACACTTAGTGTGGAGTAGATTAAAGGAACAGTTCACCTCAAAATAAAAACTACATGTTTTTCTCCTAAATATCAATCTAGATTGTTGTGGTTTGAGTTGCAGAGTGTTGGAGATATCAGTCGTAGAGATGTGCTTTCTTTCCTATATAATGGAACTAGATGGCACTCAACTTGTGGTGTTAAAAATGCCTAACGCCTGGGCCACACCGCCCGCGGAAGCACTGCGAATAGCCTCGAAGCGAAGCCAGTTTCCTTTCGGCGGCCACGTTAACCGATTGTGTCATCCACGCAGCTCCACGGCCGGCCCTGCAGCGATCATTTCGGCGTCTGGACTATTTTCTGTGCGAGCTGCGAGCAAATGTGTCAAGCCGGGCAGGAAGTCAAACAAAGGAGCGTCAACAGCATCCGGTCAATTTTCAGAATAAAACAATTTCAAAATAAAACACCCCGTTTGACAAATGCAATGCATATATATATGTGTGTGTGTGTGTGTGTATATATACATATACTCATTACTAAGAACTCGACATACATGTACAGTTGTTAGGAAAACATGGCGTGTAATTTTATGAGGTTATTTACTTACCCATGATGGAAAAACAGCCCCAAATGTGACGGAGACCGCAGTTGGGATCATAAGCGCTTGTTGACCAGCGTGGAGAAATGCGTGTCTGATGTTTCTGGAAATGCTCTGGCTCGCGCAAGAATTTCGGTGCGCTGGAGTTTGCAGCACTTCGTTGGCAGTGTGGCCTTGGCGTCGAAAATACATTTGGAAAACTGAACAGCAGTAGCTCCTTCCAGAAATTATGACCCAGTTAACTCAAGATAATTCAAAGACCTTGTTGTGAGCGGTTTCATGTAGGAACTATTTTCTTACTGCCTAACCACACCCACAAGCATAAGAGGTGTGCATGTACTCATACTCAATATGTTGAAAGAGAGAGAGACAGAGAGAGAGAGAGACCGGTGTATTATAGAAGCCTAACTAGGGGCTGGTACAAGGCAAGCCTAAGCCGGCTCTAACTATAAGCTTTATCTAAGAGGAAAGTCTTAAGTCTACTCTTAATTGTGGAGACGGTGCCTGCTCCCAGACTGCAAGAGGAAGATGATTCCACAGGAGAGGAGCCTGATAGCTAAAGGCTCTGGCTCCTGATCTACTTTTGGAGACTTTAGGGACCACGAGTAACCCTGCATTCTCAGAGCGCAGAGTTCTGGTGGGATAATATGGCACTATGAGCTCTCTAAGATATGACGGAGCCTGACCATTTAGAGCTTTATAAGTTAACAGTAGGATTTTAAATTCAATTCTGGACGTTTATATAACTGTTGTCAGAACCTCAACTCTTTTTTAAAAAGGACATTGTTGTAAATTCACTTTTGCTTTCCACATAATCTGGGGTGAAACAAGGATATACAAACTGTATTGTCTGCCTGCCTTTCTAAACGGGTCTTGCAATATTTCCATGTCCCTGGGTCTCAGCAGTAGAGTTGGTGGATAAAATGTTATTGTAATATTAATGCCCATAACTTTTCTGTAAAGAATCATGCTCATGTTTGATGAAAAAGTGCCTATCAGGTCAAGACATCTCTGTTTTTCTGACTTTCAGGTTCATGAAGAATGCTGGCTCTGTCGTAGATGCAGTTACGTGGCAACAGTAGGTATTTTACCCTTTTTTTCTATTTTATTATTTTGTCCATAGAAAACCACAGAGTTAATCTGCTGTCCTCTAAAACTGTACACCACTCATTTAACTAACCATAAATCTGTGAGCACAGGCCATGTTGTGTTGTTGCACAGCACATTTGACACATTCCGGTGTGCAGTAGCCAGTGATAACCAGTATTGACACTGTTACTGAGAGAGACTGATGCATAATGTGGAGAGCTGTGTTTATCCTGTAAGTGGAACAACAGGAAAAGAGCCTGAGAGAGTGTGTGTGTGTTAAATTAGTAACACCTGCCATTTGTCTATTGCACATCCTGTAGGAATGCATACAGACATATCAATGGTTTGATCTTTTCCCCCCACGTTTAATCTGTGTTTCTTTACACATATGTTCGACTTGTACACAGAGACATACCCACTGTAACCTCAAACGAGCCCTGTGCGACTGAGCCAGTGGTCATCCAGGTGAAGGTCAGGTCTAATTAGGAGAAATTAGAAGAAACGGAAGGAGGCAGGGCTGTCAGTAAGGCTTAGGAAAACACCACCCACACTGTTAAAATCAAACCATATGCTCTGGCTCATTCCCTCTGTCAATTAGCCCGTTTTACACTAGAGATCCAGATTCCAGTCTAACCAGTCTGCGTGACAGCAACTCTGACCTCTACAAAAGAAGCCAAACGTATAAAAGTGGAGACCACTCATTAACACGTCTCCGACACAGGTTTTACTCCACTGCAGCTGGCTGAAGTTGTTTTGAGTCGAGCGTGGTCGGATGCATTTTTGGATTCCCCAACAAAACATGATTAGTATATGTAGTCTCTCTGTATCTTCTTTCATCTGTCTTTTTCTTATAGAAGAAATCTGCCTATTTGTTCCAAAAATGTTTGGCCGATTGTCTGTATGCACAGTTTTTTTCTGTAGTCTTTTCACAGCACTTTAACCCTGACCCAGATATATATATATTTTTTTTTTACATAAGTTAAAGACTTAAATCACCCAAATGATGAAATAACATTTCCTCTCCTAACTCCACTGATATGTGTAGACTGGTTTGGTTTTATTTTGCTTTGGTTTTAAGATAAAGGGCTCTGTTTGAAAAAAGACTTCAGCAGTTACATCTGTTTCGAGACACAGTGTCCCTGTTACTCTGGATAATCCACAGAACACGCAGTCAGACAGTTTTTATAGTTTCGGTCAAAGCTGTTGAGGTCAATGAATTATTCAGAGTAGCCAGGACATCCACCATAATTAACCTTATGTTTTTAAATTCACACCAAATGGAGCCAATGCATTGAGCAGATAGGGTAGAGGCAGCGAGAGTTATCACCAAAAACAGCTCATTTCTTCTGCAAAATGCAAATCCTTCTTGAAAATTGTATCTTCACACAGGCTGCGTGTGCTTCAGCAGAATATGGGTGCCACTCATCATTGGTCTTACCACAAAAAAACCAACAAAATTTACTGAGTCTATGCATCACACATAAACACACTTTACAGCATGCATGTAGACAGTATTAGCAACATATGCATATAATGATAGTTTTCCCAGATAAACTCTAACATATAATATCAGTAACTTGGCATGACAGTCATTATTAGATTTTAAAAACATAGGCCGTTCCATTTGCTGATTAAACGTGAAAAGTTGATGTGTTCAAGGACCGTCCAAAATTTACAAACACCAACGATAATTTCTGTTTTTACAATTTCTGGCTGTGACAAAAGGTGTAATTTTGACAATTTTTTAAAGAAGATTTGGGGTTCAGGAGATATTTAGGATTTATACAAAATACAACATTTTAAAGTTGTATGTCTTTCACCGAAGGACGGCTTTTGTCATTAGTTTCTGATGCCGTAAGTCACTGCCCAAGCTACTTTGGAATGAGACTGGGCTCTCTCGACAGCCATTGGATGTATTGCTGCAGATGTTCAGTAAGAATCATGATAACTTTGCTTATCTTTTACATTTTTTTCTGCTGTAATTTATAGCGCCATCAGTGGGTCAGATTTTCATTTTTTTCATTATTTTTCATTTTGGTTTACAACCAAATATCTGTAAAACTAATGACTTTTCCAGCAGCCCCAGATGCACTGTAGTGCTAATAAGCAAATGTTCGCATGCTAGCATGCTTCACTAAGATGATGGGCATGATAAATGCTGCTTGCAGAAACATCAGCATGTTGGCATTGTTAATGAGATGTTAGCATTTAACTCACAGCAGCACCACTGTGCCTAACTAAAGTTCAGCCCCACAGAACTACTAGCTTAATCTTATTTCAGGGCTGTCAGCACCACAAACAAATTTACCTTCACCTCTGTTGTATTGGGGTGTTGGCAAAAATCTCACATATGAGCATCTCGAGTCTGGGCAATAAAACCAGTACTGTCTGAATGATTGGATATCATTAGAAGGAGGCCTAAGTGAGAAAATATGTTTTTATGCAATTTAGGGTTATTTAATCAAACACCCAACTATAACACCCTCTAACCTTAACCACAGTGAACACGCTCTGCCTTACCCAACAGGGGCTGCTTCATGGTGAGAGAATTCAGCCAGTCAAAAGTGTGTGACCAAATGGCTGCCAGATCTCGCTGTGAAAATATGAGCAAGAGAAGCGAACAAGACAAATTTTACGATTTGCTGTTTAGATGCCCCCAAGCTAAGCCATTAATGTGAGCCCTAATTGTTCCAGCAGTGGGGTATTAGTGGTGTGAACATCTGAGTGTGAAACGAGCAAGCAAAACCCCCCCGCTAAACTTGTTTTAATAATGAAGTGATGAAAGTTACGCTTTAATGACCGTTCCTGTACCAAGAGCACTTCTTGCACTAAGCACTGTGGTCTGAAAGCAGTTTTTACTTTGGTCAAAAACATATATGTTCATCAGTTTTACTCTTGCAGCTTCACTGTCGTATTTTGACACATTATACTGATTTATTGGTGGTCCTACATGCCAGAGAGCAGGGTGTGCTGGTTTTTACTGCTGACGGGGGAAACAAAAAAGAGATGTTAGAGATTTGCAATCTTCTCCTTTCTAGTTTGAAAATCACAGAGGGCTTGTAAATTCACCGATGGCATTCCTGAGGGAGGCTACATATCCTTCAGCTGTTACGTAATGATGACTGATCAGACGATAACCTGCTGGTCCACATCAGGGAACACATCATCTCCTTACTGTGCGACCCCTCTGCTCACCCCAAATCTCTGGCTACACTTCCTTAATGCTATCCGTGACATGCTATGGTGCTCGCCAGTCCGATTCTTTTTCAGTTCACTTATTGATTCGTAAACAATTCTCTATGTAGGGGGAAAAAAGTAGGCCTACACATGTTTTCAGCCTCGACACAACAGTTTTATTACCTCTGAGTCTGAACACTGTGGATGAAATGAGAGAATATTTGTTGTTTTCATTTTGTTTTTATAGTCAAGGAAAAAATCTGCAAAGCCTGCCCACATGGCGCTAATGTTATTATAACAGGATATATTTACCCTTAGTAACAGACTTGCTGCTCAGTTGGGAAGCTGTGGCAGTTGCGTGTCGAGTGTCAAATACATGGCATTCCTGGAAGTAAAGCCAAAGTTGCATAGAAAGATGTTTCAGTGTATTGCTGGTGCTTCCAGCCATACTTGAAATGATCTTTTACAGACATGACAAGCAGCACTGTTACCATCTTTCTTTGGGAGATGAAGCCACGCTTTAAACCGTTTCTTTCTTTCTTTCTTTCTTTCTTTCTTTCTTTCTTCTTTGACTCCTTCTTGTGGCGAGTCTCTATCAGTGTAGACCAGGGACTGGCAACCTTAACTATCAAAAGAGACCTAAAAGTAATTAAAAAAAGAAAAAAAAGAAAGTTGTCTGGAGCCGCAAAATATATTTGAGTCTTATATGAAGGTAACACAGCCCATTAAGTGTAAATTAGCCTATCAACATATTAAGGAATGCTCATTTAGACCTATTAATATATTAATAGGACTAAATGAGCATTCCTTAATATGTTTTACCACAAGGTGGCTACTCTGCAGTGGGCTCTTTATGATTACTTTATTTTTGCAGCATTGGCAATAAAAACAAACAAACCTGTCCACACCCTATTACAGTGGTTCCCAACTGGTGGGTTGCGGTCAAAAAATGGGTTATGGGTTCATTTGGAATGTGGAAAGTGTCAAGTTTTGTAAAAACACACTTTATTTTGAAGTAAGGTAAATTTCCAGCACAGAGTTTTTATTTTGATGTGCTGTTTCCTGCTGTAAAATGAGTGACCACTGGACAGCTACTGCACATAGACAGCAAAGTAGCTCAACAACATCGCCAAATGCAAGTATGACTCTAATGTATTAAACTGTGGACGTTGAACTGGTCACTAGGGAGAAATCTGGACCCCGTGGCTGGACCAGTTAGGAATCATTGCATTAAATACTCTATTTTCCTCCAATACATTTCCTTTTTTGGATTTGGAATCCATTGCTAGCCTAGCTAGGTAGACTCAAGACTAGCTTATGCTGTTGAGGTTTGGTTTCCTATTTGGTGTATTGGCTATACAGTTTAACAGTTGGAGAATGTAACTTCTTAAAGGGAAATTTCGGTTTATTTCAACCTGTCTCCTATCGTCCTAAATTTGTTTCAAGTGACTCATGACGAAAAATAATAGTTAGCATGTTAGCCGTTAGCCTAGATACAGCCGGGGTGCATTAGTAGCGTCAGACCTGTTAAAACGTAAGAGAACGGGCATCCCTTCAAGTGCAAAGTTAGTCCACTAAACAAGCTTTTTTTTCCCACAAAGACCGCCTCATATCATTAGGATAAATGTCAGAGAACATATAGAAAACGACATGTAAACGTGTTGTCTTACCTTACCGGTGTGCTGCCATGTTTGTTTATCATCTAGCACTGCTTTCCAAAGCGCGGCCGAAATACCGCGAGAACAAGCAGCGATCTCATAGAGTGCCTAAACAAGAAGCAACAGCTGGAAGAATACACTGACGAAGAGCTTCGTGAAATTGAAGAACGGAGGAGGAGAGAGAGAGAGAGAGAGAGGCGCAACAGGTAGAGGACGAATGGCTGCTGCAAGGCTGAGTAGCTCTGGAGATTGGTGGTCTACCTGTGAATGCTGTGCCCCAGTGCCCACAGAAGAGGAATGCCTCTGTTGCAAGGAATGGGACTGGTTGCAGCCTTATTTTCAAGCCCAAGGCAGACAGAGCAGCAGCAAAGACCCCCGGGAACAGAACAGAGCAGCATCAGTGACAATTAGAAATGACAGTGGTAAGTCAGACGTAGCATGAAAAGGGGGAGCTGGGGTGGAGGTGGTTTGCAAAGTCAACAGCAACAGAAGGCAGGCCAGAGCAGTTTAAATAGGGTGTCCTGAATGGGATACGCCAATTAGTTGCATAGAGAGGAATCATGTGATCTATCAGCTGACTCACTTTCATCAAGGGGTTTGAGATCAGCTGATGTAGCTGGGATGTGAGCTGAGCTTGACATCATGTCCTGCCTGAATTAACGCTGTACTCAATTTTTGGACAAAGCTAGAGGGAGCTACCCTGGAAATCCAGAGTTCTTGCGAGAGCACAATTTGAATTTGCTCAGCGAGTCACTCTGGCAATCAGTAATGATGCTCATTACCTATGCCCATGAAACCGAGTTGCACCAATCACATCGGTGTATCTGATATAAGCAGGCCAGAGGCGAGCTAAACAGATAACCGCAGCGCTGTGGCGACAAAGTCCGGAATCAGTCAGTAAACATTGCAAGATGGCTACGGATAAACACCATTTGTTTGAAACGGCTTTGGCCGCTACAATTAACGAGCTAGACTTGGCTTTTTCTCTAAAAGAGGAACAGAGGACGGCGCTCAAACCTTTCCTTTGCAAGAAGGACGTTTTTGCTGTTTTGTCGACCGGATACGGCAAGAGTCTAATCTACCAGTTAGCTCCGCTGGTAGCTAAGCGTATACGTCACCCCGTGTATTGTTCTGATTGGTCGTAGTGTTATCCAATTGCGTGCAGTGATATTTTCAAATGCATGCTTGCTGCCGCCCCTCGAGTTGGGCCATTTTCATTACTCATGGATTTCCAGGCTAAGAGGGAGCCACTGGAGAGGGGCGAAAGTGGCGCATGTGGCATTCGATTTAGATGGATCAGACAATTTGGAACCAATTCCCACCTGGAACCAGTTCTCAATTATCATCCCTACACGAGACTGCAACAACCAAACAACTAATAAGTTCTCTGTGATCATTAACTGAAGCAGCATTAACGTGAGAGGAACCATTATTCTTCAGTACTTTTGTTAGTACTTTAAACCATAGATATACTCTGATAAAACTTAAAATATAGGTCTTTAAGTTTCAGTTAATGTACTTTTCCATTTTGTGTATTGATTCTCTGTCATCTCTGCTTCTGTCTGCCATCTGATCACATATTTGTTCTGCAGTCTGCACTGTATGTCTGTTGTGCTAGATAGTTTAGTTAGTGAGCTGTCTTTGATGCGGTGCAGGCACAGCGAGAGCTGTGTAAAACAAGCTGACCAAATGGGTCTTTTGACGGAAAACATTCGGACACAGTGTTGTTCATTTTTGCATTTAATTGAATTCTGGTCAGTCTGGCAGCCGAAGTATGATACCAAAATTTTGGATGAACAAAGGGAAAAATTCTTGGTTCTTAGACTTGAGACAGTGGTATGAATACTACGCTGTGATCCACTCCGTCCCGCTCAAAATACTAAAACTGTTTTCTTTATGTTGCCTGTTTATTGTCACATACTGTTTGCTGTGTTTGTATTAAGTAGCGGGTGTTTTGGAAATGTTTGGATGTCTGCTGCTGTCTTTAAACTCCTGACTTTTCTTTTTAGCCCCTACTCCCTTTAATTTAAGAGGCCTTGCCTTTTGCAAGGCTGTTATGGGACTAATAATTTGTTCCTAATGAATTGTCTGGTTAAATAAAGAAAGAAATAAAAACTTCTTTCTTCATGTGGTTTCTGCTCTAATGAACCACCAAACTTAAGCAAAGAAAGCAAAACTTTCCTTTCTACCTAGCCAAAATTTCCTGTAGTGCTGATTTGTAGTGCAAGATTTAGCTTTAATAACTTGTTCTGTTTTTTATTCTCTGTCCATATATGAGCTGGAATTTCATTCCCTGGGATCTGGACCGAAGAATTATTGTGAGCTCTCTGGAAAGATGACAGGATAACCAAATAATTTGTGTAAAGCTATGACTTAATCCATGCGTTGTTTACAGTTTGAGGCCGGGAGCTTGGGAGTTTTCCAACACTGTGATGAAATTTTCAACAAGGTTAAGCTCAGATTGCAACAGTGCTTCACCCCACATGAATAAAACTCAGCTCTGTTCTCAGCAGTCTTGTTGACACGTTAGACCTTTCAAAACAGGTTCAGTAGAGGCCTGCTGTTGTTATGATCATATCATCCTCATGTCTTCTGGCCATGTTATTCACAATACAGTCAATTCTTTCTTGGCATCGTCCTGTTTAGTTTGTTGAACTTTTGATTAAGAAATGCACTGCTGACTCATGTTACCTAAGCAACTCGTTTACCTTATTTGTAAATTGCCCATTTTCTCTGGTTTTGGAAAAAAAAAATAATGAGCCAAATTGGAACAAAACATTTGCAGCTTTAAGCAGGACTGAACTGAACTGATCTGATCTGGTATTTGATTAATAACATTTGTTGCTTTAGAGGAAATAGACAAGTGATCTGTTGTGCATTGACTCGCAGATTTTATAAATCTCTAATTAACAGTTTCTGCATTGTGACTTGTTGTTTTATTTTGTCACGGTGCTGTATAATATTACCCACAAAAGCAAGTGAGGAATTACTTTTTCATTTTCTTTGAACAAGAGGTTGAAAAATGTCTGAGTAGCATGCGGAGTGATAATGTTCCCTCTGTAAGAGCCCGTAAGATCTGGATTAACCATCACTTGGCAATTTAGCATAAGCAGTTTCACCTAAGAGAATATATAATGCCCTGACTGACTGATTAATTGGCTGTCATGTGTAGTTTTACACGACGGCTTATTAGGGTCATTGAAGGTAAAAATTAAATAAATATGGAGCCAGGACAGGGGGGTAAAACTCAGAGTTTTTGAGATTAAAATTGAACATTTATGAGAAAAATACTTAGGTATTCTCTGAGATTAAACTAGTACGAGAAAAAACATACAAATTTACAAGCAAATTATTGAGATTATAAAGTCATTAATTTGCAAGGGGAAAAAAAATCAGAATTTCTGAGATTTAAGTCAAAATTAAGGAGAAACTTGGATATTCTCTGAAAATAAACTGGTAAATTTACAACAACAACAAAATCTCTGGACCATAAAGTCATAAATTTGCAGCAAAAAACCCCTCAAATTGTCTGAGATTAAAGTCACAAATTTACAAAATGAAAATTGGGAGAATTATTTTGTCTCTCTGTTTTGTTTTGTTTTTGTCAAGGAACCAAATCGTTTCCCTTTACAAAGTTGGATCAACCTTCTGGGCTGATTGTCCAGACTAACGTTTTGGATGTTGCCTGGCCATCAGCTGGACGTCCTTCCTGGGCGTCCTAGCAACATTGAGTGTGACGTTAAAGTGAGCAGGCCTTGGGCGCCCTGTGGCTCAGTGGTTGGAGCAGGCATCCCATGCCATGTTGTCCTTGCCGCAGAGGCAGTTGGTGCAATTCCAGCCTGTGGTCCTTTGCTGAATGTCATCCCCCTCCCCTTCACACCCAAGTCTGTCTAGTCTTATGAAGACAAAAGCTGAAAAAAAAAAAAAGGGGGAACTATTTAGCTAACCTGCTCAGGCTTGAGCCTTCAGCAGCCTTATACATCCTAAAAACTGAAAATAATAAGTCAGCTAAGTCTAAAATAAGCCAGTGCTGACTCATGTGTGACACGATCCCTAGTGTCCTGGGTGAAAGTGCTCTGTTTAACCCTTCATCCACCACAGCTTCATCCCTACATGGACTTTGACGCTCTTTACCTTACTTGACATTTTTGGCAGAAAGCCTTGAAGGCAGATTTCTCCCATGTGCAATCAAAGACAGCTTGGATTAAGACTTTTGGCTCTTGTTGACACCACAGTCTTATTTCTTTTTTGTTCACCGCAAATTTACGACTTCATAATCTCAGAGAATATTCATTTGTTGTTGTTTTTTTTGTTTTGTTTTTTCACGAAAATTTATGACTTTTAATCTTGAAAATTCTGAGGGTTTTTTTTTTTTTAATCTCTCTGAAATATGACCCTCTTCCCCTGGCTCTCTCTTTTTTTTTCCCCACACTGGCCCTCTTGTGGTGTTGAAGTTTTAAGACTCATGCAACTCGTGAACTGTGGGGTTGCTGCTCTCTTGTTTTCCTCTCTTGGCCTTCTGAAGGAGATCTCAGAGAGGTTTACTCTCTGCCCACAGGGTGATGTTCCTCAGGACTTTGGCTCTAACTACCAATAAATTCTTTTCTCATCATGCTCTCTTAACATCATCTCTCATTACCGCTATGTGTCTTCATCTCTCACACACACATTGCTGTCCGTATTGTTCAGTTTGAAATCTCACTGCTTCCAATTCCTCTTTTATGCAATCCCACATAGAACTGGATTGTTAGTAGACATGCGTATTACTGAATATGTCAGTTCCTGTTCATCGTAGCTGTTGTAGTGAAACAAATATTGTGTGCTACATTACTGAGACCAATGAAAATCATACATAGGGGTCTGGATTTTAAACCTGCAGTCCACATGGAGCCGTAGTAATGGTAATGGGGAATCTACATCAGTGTGAAGGATATAATAACATCATAAAATATAGTTTTGAATTTGAATTAACTTGGATGGATGCATGGATCAGTGGATAGATCAATAGATGGGAAAGAATATTTCTCTCACAGCATTTTCTGTGTATTTCCATTGCAGTTATTACATGGACGGCAGAGTGAACAAAGTGGAGGACTTCCTAAAAACTCGTCTGCTGGACACACTGACAGAGCAAATCAATAAAGTCACCAAGGTACTTACGTTTCCCTAAACGTCCCGAATTTAACCTCTGCCATGAATAATCTTTGTATCATGTATGTAATGTATGTAAATTAGACTGTATATAATCATAACATCATTTCTGAAGCAGCTGCCCGATGCATACCATGAATCAGTTTTAGATCTGTACTGTAGATACAAATTTACTTAATGTCTGGTGTATATTTCAGAGGTCACATCTCGGGTCGTTCAGACCGCCTCAAGGGAGGATATGAAGAAATAACTCATTTTAAGTTATATTTGCACTTTATTTGAGTTTGCCAAGTCATGCATCAGCCCTTGGCTGGTTTTTGTGATGACAGAGCCACATGTGTAAAACCACAACATTGAGCACTCAGGGTAAAATCATTGTATCCATCATGACGCTGTCTGAACAGTTTTGAGTTTTGAAGTGATGTAGTTATCAGAAAAGTAAATGGACTATATTTTCTGCATAAGGAAACCATACCATTATGGCCATGTTCATTGTTACCATGGATGCAGTGAATAAACGAGGCTGCACAGTTAAATTAAATATAGTAACTTTTTTCAACAAATTTTAGTTTTTTCTGTGTAGAAGAGGAAAAAAACAATCTAATATTTATTCAGTATGCTAGGGGGAACATAATATGAGTATAGGTAGCATTGGTAACTTTACTTCCTCTTTGGGCAGAGATGAACTCGTCTGGATTTGGTGTCAATCAGAATCAGAAGCAGAAATACTTCAGTGATCCCTGAGGGGAAATAATTATTTGTTTTAGCTGCTCTGATGTAAAGAAAAGAGATTTATAAGATGTAAGAATAAGAGTATGAAATGAAGTGTGTAAATATATAGCAATAAAATAAAATGAAGTAGAAATGAAATGTGCATCAAGATAAAATAGTAAAAATTAAAAATAAAATTATGCTACCATGTTTAACACTAGTTACTCAAGATATAAAATTAAAAAATTGAAATAAAGTAAAATATATGTCGTCACTGTGCTGAGGCTGTGAGTATGACAAATTAACTACAGTATATACATCAGAAGAATAAACAGCAATAGAATTGGAGTTAACATAATAATATGTACAGTTATGTGCTTTGTATGTTTAATTAATATATACATTCAAGAAAGGAAAATATAGCACAGCTGAATAATAATTGAATAAGAATAATTCATTTGAATGAGCTACAGCAGCTGGCCACAAACTTCTGCTAATGATGTGACAACCTAATAACATACAAAGTCAGAATGCACATACATGTTAACAGTTGGATTTTAAAAACCATTTATTTACATGACAAACATGTAGCTATTTGTACCCAGATGCCAAATATAGTTTGAAAAATCTATTGTGAAGTGTGGAAGAATATAGAATTTTTAATGGGTAATATGTAAGAACCCTGACCTGTGTGTCTATCACTCGTTGCAGGTTGTGAACACACACACTCCTGGTAAGAAGGTGTGGTTGGGTGGACTGGGGCCGGCGTGGGCAGGAGGCATCAGTAATCTCTCTGACACATACGCTGCTGGCTTCCTGTAAGTACCGTTACCATACTGTAGCTGCTCGAGAAACCGTTGTGGTGTGTTTTGTAGATAGGATCTTTTGATGATAATGAACTAAGCCAGCTGCGCAAGACGACTTTATATTTGTTAAGAAAAAGTATTTATTCCCCCCTTTTTTTTTTTTTTTGCAATGTGTATCACAGTCAAAATCATTCCAATTGTGTCCTTTCTGTGTGTTCATATGTGTTCCAGGTGGGTGAACGCGCTGGGTATGGCTGCTGTGCAGGGGATTGATGTTGTCTTGCGTCACTCATTCTTTGACTACGGGTACACACACCTCGTGGACCAGAACTTTAACCCTTTACCCGTGAGTCTTTCAGTGTCAGTTCAGCTAATATTAGAATGGCTAATGCTTCTCTTTTCACCCTTCCTTATTGTAATAACAAGGATCTGACCTGAGCAGTCCTGTTTCGCTCTGGACCTTTCCTGTACCAGACCCAGTGCCTCGATGGCACCTCTCGCTCTTTCCCGTGGGAGCTATTAGGCGAGATGAAAGGCGTTTAGTGGTGATGAGTGCTTAGACGCGGGGGCGAAATGCCATGTAACTTTAGCTCTTTGTCAGTAGCTCAGGACAGTGTCACTGCTCCGCTCAACCCCCATCACAACTGTGTGCTTCTCTGTGCGGGACAGTCAGCTGCTGAGAGATCTGCAACCTGAGATGCTGATGCACAGGCATGTTAGTAAAATAGCCTGCAACACTGTGTGAAATGGAACTGCCCAATCCCGAGTCCCTCCGTGGTTTGGTCTGAATCATGCAGGGACAGAAATACAAGTTCAGTCCTCAACGCTGAATTAATCATCTGAGATGGTTGATGATCAGTAGAGATGAAAAAAGTGTCCTGAAATGTCCAACAAGTACTGATGCTCACTTGAAATTATCTCAAGTTTTATCCTAAACAAAAATAATAATCCATAAAAACTAAAATAACACCTAAAACCGGTACTTCTTCCTGGTTTTACGTGTCTCTTCGAGTGACATTTTGCGCCTGTAACTGGTAGGCCTGTTCAGTAATCTATCCATGATGCTGGACATTATTTACCTTGTGTTTTTAAAAGCAGTGTAACCTCACATGGTTTTACTGATAGTTAAAATTTGCACTGGTAAGACTCAATGTTCGGAATTTAACCGCGGTTTATCGTAACCCCGGAAACTGTTTCATCCCTAATGATCTGCCTATGAAGGGACAAGAATTTTAACAACACAGATGTGTAGGAGACATACTTAACAGGTCGTAATGATAGAGTTAAATACTTTAATTGTCCATGTGGGGACACTGGTTAGCAGTATAATCACAAAGGCATTGCATCACATCACAAAGCCACCAATAAACAGACTTAACACATACATCTCACCAACTGAGATACTTGTAGACATAATAGACATACTCATTTGTCTTAACACAGCAGCAGGAGGGGGACAGACCAGACCAGTTGGACATTTTTTTAATGATAAGGAAGGAATGGCCACAGTGCAGTGCTTTACCTGTTTAAAAACACATAACTCAAACTTATGTTCCTTCCTTGTACTCGAAGTTGGATGTGAGATGTTTGCATTTTTGCTAATTGTCTTGCTAATTTACTACTCTTAAAACGGGGACTTTGAAGTCTTGACTTAGAATTAAACTGATCTCATTTTGCTGGGGAAAAAATTAGAAGTGTGAAGAAGTGATAAAATTCTATCATGAGCCAAGTTCATAAAAAAGATTTATTAAGTTCGTAAAAAGGGATTTATATTAAGCTGAGGCAGAGCAGGGGCTAGAGGCGTACATTAAGGGTGTGCACAGTAAATCATTGTTTCAGCAATAAAGGAAAACTGGATGATGAAATCAAACATTTGTTATTATTCAAGCTTCTTTTATTCTTGCTTTGGTCAGAAATAGCTGCCAGAAAGGCGTATTGGCAGTCCCAAAATACCATTTTAACAGCTAATGTTACTGGGCTCATGAACTAAACGGTTGGGCTCATGAACTTATCTAACAATAATTTCTCACTGAATCCCTCATTAGTTGCCTCGAGCCGGCATGCACTTTCTTCTGCCTCACTTCATCTATAGGATATTAAAAATCGAAATGGCTTCATTTTTCTTTCCCGCTTCGTTTCCATTATTTTTCTGGGAATGACCGTCTCCCGCTAGGATAACAATGCTTTTAACATGGCTGGATGTCTGAAGGCTGCAACAGCCTACCTGCTGAGAGAATTCACTGCCAGGCCAACCTGTCCAATGCATGGGAAATTTATGACCTGGACCCTTCCCCTACAGGACGACTCCCCCATTGGTAGAATCCAGTTAAAACCCCTCCGCCCACTGAATGATTCAACCACTTCACTTTTTTCCAGAGTTATCCCTTTTCTTACCTCCTCTCCTGTCCCAATCATCCTCTCTGTTGTCTCCTGGGTTGTGAACTCCCAAACTAAAGCAAAGTAAAATGAATTCTTTGAGAAACAGAGATGTCAGTATTCAGTGTCTGGCAGCAGGAAAAGGCATATTGTTCCTGTCTGAATAGGTTGTCCTTCAAATGCTCTGAAGACAGAAAATATTTCAGGCGAATACATACAGCTGTCTAGCCCCCACCTACATCTCACACACAGAGAAGAGTGATGAGGCACTACGCTGCTCTCACAGTTTAGCCTGTCTCAAAGGGCCCTAATACACCAAGCTGATGGTCGGCCATCACTGAGCGTCTGTCACCCCAGTTTTGGAGCTGTGTCCCGCACCCTTGGCAGTAGTCAGCCTTTGACGACTTTTTTGGCCAATTCAGCATATTGGTTTCAGAGTTGACGGAGCCCTTTGGTGAATGAAATCATTCTGATTGGCAGTTCAGCTCAGTGCACAAGAAAAGAAGCAGAAGTCAAGAGCAAGTGAGATCCAAACAAAGCAGTTATATGAGGGAAGTTTTTTTTTTTTTTTTAACCATTGAGCTCTCGTTTGTAATTATTATTATGTTATTGTTTGCTAGTGCACGGTAAATATCCTTTGTTCTTTCGTGTTGTTAATGTGCTAACTGGCTAAATAGCGTCTTGTGTACGTCCTGTCGGTCTTCCAGTTTCCCATTTTGAATGACGAATACAGACTATAGCCGCCTGCTGGTACGGAGAGCCCTCTTACAAAGGCGCGCAGAACATATGTGCTAGTTGTCTGTTGGCTGTTGTCTTTGTGGTGTAGGTGTGTTAAGGCCCAGACACCAAAACAACATCAAAGAACTACAGGCAACAACAGCTGTCTGTTGCGTCTAGGGCTGCCCTCTAATAGTGGACTAAATGTTAGTCGACGAGAAAGGTCATTAGTTGGCAAGATTTCATTGGTTGCTTAGTTGCAGAAAAAAAATCCAAACAAACATGAAACTCTATTAGGAGCTGCGTCTGTCAAAATAAATAAACAAAACCTATATGACTGGACCATGTGGTAATTTAATTTCTAAAGGACAGACATAGGAAGTGTCCATGCTCAGCAGTCAGACAGGAGTCATGTATATTTCCAGGGCTGGCACCTGTGGTAATTCCACAGGCTAGTTAATAACATGTCGGGCAGGAAATCCAAAGTGTGGGATCATTTTGAGAAGGTGAAGGACAAACCCAAGGTGATATGTAAACTCATCTTCATTGGTCGACTACAAACATGGCGTATCATCTGAAACATGGAAGTAGCTACATGCCCATTAGCCACTTAGCATAATCATTACTGCTTTACGGACAGCGTCATTAACAAGCGGCTCACTCAGTGTGTGACGTGCACTTGTAGATAAAATATAGGCCTATATTAATGAAGGTTCATTAGTACGGTTTTGTATTTCTCTGTAATGTAGCACAGTGTTAACAATGTTACTGATACTATTCTTTCTCACACCTTCAACTCAAACCATTGTGTTGCCCCACCCAAAATATATAATTTAATAATTAAATTAATATTGTAAACATGTGGGCAACTAGACGACTAATGGCCCTAAATGATGACTATGGGTCGACAAGGAAAAATCTTAGATGGGGCAGCCCAAGTTGCGTTGCATTACGTCATGTACGTCTTGGCAAAAAATTGCACATAAACACACTGCAAAGACTACAACTGGCGGCCGACTAGCACATACGTTTTGTGCCTCCATGAAAGGAAATAACTTTCTCATACCAGCAGGGGGTGGTTGTCTGTATTCATTATTTGAAAAGGGAAACCGCAAGACCATCATAAAGCTAGTTAGCCAGTTAGCACATTAACAATATAATCCAATGCTGACAAAGCATATTAACTTTGCGCCAGTGAACAATAACACAAACCAGCACAAAACGTTTCTACCAAAGAGCTCAATAGCTTAAAAAAAAATAATTTCAATATTCAATATTCAAAGATCTCACAGCCTATTGACTTTAGTTGTTTTTTTGCTTTTCTCACTTACGCTTCTCTTGTTGTCCACTTCGCTGAACTGCCACTAAGAGTGATTTCGTTCACCGACGGGCTCCGCCATCTGGAACGCTGATTCAACATGCTGAATTTGCCGGAAAAAAGCAGACGAGGGTCAATGGTTTAGGATATACCTCAAAGACTAGGGCGACAAAGGTTTAATGATGCCCAACACTGGCCAACGGCCGTCTTTCGGCTCGGTCTGTCAGGCCTTTCAGTGCAGAGCAGTGCAGTTTCAGTGCTTCTGGCTAAGACACAGCCAACATGATGCGATGCAACAGTCAGCTTCCGTCGCAACTCGTTCTATGATGTCGGTTTGGTGTATCTTGGCCATAACAGCCCCTTCTGCTCATATTGAACCCTCTGACTTGCAAAGCGTCATGACTCTGCATGTCACACATATTTTTACCTTTTCCTGGATATGCCTTTGTCTTCATTTTTAACAGCTGTTATCTTTTTATTATTTTATGGGAAACCTAATTAGAGCCTGCTCTGACTTCTTCATGGATTTAGTTAAATTAAAAACACTGAAATTTTGAACTTCCTGTGTAACAGTATGACCTCATACTTTGATCTCTGGATTCTTATGGATTAAAAGTGTCTCAACCAGGCAGTCTGACTCATTGGCCCTATTTAGCCGAACACTGAACAGTATTTTTTATTCCCCTTGTTATTGTGCTCTTATTCCCTTAGCTGTGCAGCTGAGGTTTGATTGCTGTATGGTTTTACTTTTCTTGAGTCCTTGACATGTTACTTGTTTACTTGCTTGTCTTTCTTTCTGTTTGTTGGTCTATATGGTATTTTGATTGGATCTCAAAGTGATGGTTGTTCCACCAAATGACATCTGTCTGTTTGGAGAGTTGAGGGCAAACGAGACAGGGTGAAAATAAATGCAGAGAAAGAATAGGGAGACAGACAGACAGGCAATTAGACAGGAAAACTTGCAGACAGTCAGAGCTGCTGGGATTTAGGACCCCAGGTGATCCCCCAGCCAAAAAAAAAAAAAATTTAGTTTTCTGTCCCACCAGTTCCCGTTGAAAGAATGAATTTATTGAGGGTTTTTTTTAATCAAGTTTTGAAATTTAAAAACAAAGCAAGAGTGTAGCATCACTCCGGCCATCTTGCACAAATAAAACTCCAGACTCATAACTGTTCTTTGTTTTATACACTATGTAATAATCATAGATCACAGGTCTGGCCATACATTCATCCATCCATCCCTCTGCCTGTGGCCAACACTATACAGTTCCATACTGTGCTCTGCTTCTTCGATGCCTTGGCAGCAAATTAAGTTAAAGCCTCCGTGGAAAAAAGAAGCCCTTAAATGTTGCCATATGCAGGATTGCATGAGAACTTCCTGAGGAACACATGTTGTTCTGGGTCTCTCGGAGAGGTGTTGAGTCTGTGTAGTCTGTAGAGTGAGACACAGTATGGTGGACCACTCAACAATGATAACCCAAAACAGCAATTCATGATGGAGCATAATATTTTGTAAAAATGTCATATTTAAGACCTGTCAATTCTAAATGGGTCAGCGGTTGTTGGATACAATGTGACATGCTACATGGGGCAATCAGCTCCAACTAAATGTCGAATGTCAAAGTGCTGACATATTTGGACTTGACATTTTTGTGCAATATGTCTCTTTTTTCACCCGGTCGCAGACAAGCTGCTTTGCTGGCACATTTCTAAGTCTCACAGCTGGTAAAGCATTTCATGGCTGAAGAAGCAAAATGGAGATTTTAGGATTATTTTCTTTCATGGGAATCCAGAATCCAACATTGTTGTGATAAATGGTCTCTTTCAATAAAGATTCTGATGTTTGATTTACCCTCATGTTTAAAGGTTCAGTGTGTATGATTCAGGGGGATATATTGGCAGAAATGGAATATGATATAACACGTATGTTTTCTTTGGTGTACAATCACCTGAATAAAGAGTAGGGATGGGCATGAGTACTCGAGTACTCGTTTGGATGTCAATATTCATTCAACATACAGTATAGAGTACTCATCGGGGCCCCACCCACATGTGATCATTATTTTTCTTATCTTACACACACACACACATAGTTGATGGGGCTAACTTTTAGCATCACATGGCTAATGTTACCTAATGTTATTTAATGGGTTTAATGGTGTAGGTGTGAGTTTGTGTGGACCCTTAAACAGCTTGGTGTTGGATGTCAACCGCTGCTGCTGTGTTAGCTCTTGCTTGCCAGGCAGAAGTTGAACTAACCTCGAGGAGATCGGTTCCAGAGATGGTCCTTCAGTGCTGTGTCTAACCTGTGTAACGTTAACAGGAGCAACAGCAAGTTTGCTGATTTTTCTTGTTACGTTTACTAGTCTAATTGAGGCCTGGTTGTCCAATAAATGAATTCTAAATTACACTTGTTTTCTGTTGTTGCTCAATTTACACCCCTATTATAATGTTAGCAAGTACTCAAATATGAAAGTCACGTGAAATGTCCATCCCTACCACAGAGTCTACCATCTTGCACTGCCATGTATTACAGTTGCCCATTCACATGGCTATTCGCATCTTTGTGTTGATTAGCAGCCCCTCCACAACGAACAGCATCGGAATAACACTGATACTGAAACCGCTTTATTCGGTGTATTTTTCTTTTTGTTTTAGAGAAAAAGAGACCCAGATACTTCTGCTCTCTGTAAAAAAAAAAAAAAAAAAAATCCCCCAGTGTCTGGATTTTAAGTAATTAGCAGACATTAGCAGTTACTGGGCTAGGGGCTCGTCTGTGATGAGCCAAACGGCATCAGAGAAACACTGATTTGTAAATCGAAACTGCTTCATTCAGTGTTTTTACTAGTTTTAATCAACTGGTTCATTTCTTTTGGAGAGGAAGAGGCCTCTGTGGATTATTCAAAAACTTCCTGGACAATGAACACTGAATGAATCCTAACCTGAAGTTCATGCTTGGCACACGGGAGAAGTTTCAGCTGGTTGCAATCTGCAGTCCTCGCTGCAAGATGCCACCATATCCCACACACTGTTCCTTTAACTATGGTGGAGTTTGATGTTCGGTCAGATCAGATCTTTAAAACTTCCATTCCACACCTGCCTGCTATTGCATTGTATGTTAAAACAACTATTAGGTGAATTCTGTGTCGAGCATTAAGATAGAATGAACCCATACTGTCAACAAACTAATGCCAAATGTGTGTCTGTGTGTGTGCGTATGTGTTGCTGTTGTTCTTACAGGATTACTGGTTCTCTCTGCTCTTCAAGCATCTGGTTGGTCCGAGGGTTTTAGCTGTGCGTGTGGCCGGACTGCAGAGGAAGCCGCAACCAGGACGAGTCATACGAGACAAGCTACGCATCTACGCCCACTGTACCAGCTACTCCAAGTATGTGCTACAGCCGAGCCACCTTGGATTAGTTTGTAACCTGCACTTTAACACAGCGGGAGTGTGCACATCATTATGTACAGTACTTTGATTTTTAGTTTTTCATTTGAAGCTGACCGATGACAAAGCACACATCCTCTCGGCCTCTCAGTGATGTGTAGCAATACTTGAATGTCCTTGAAGATTTAGATGGGAAACAGACTGCGGTGGTTTTATCTTTTCCTACTCCCTGTGTCCTTCTGCACACACACCTGAGGCTCAGTGTCTGGTGGGGAAGAACAAAATCCCCAACCAGCCCATTTGGCTTCCCATAAATAAGCAGACCGCAGACACCCGCTCATTCACAGCTCACAGCCTATAAAACTTAACAGGTATCACTTATCAGGTGTGTGGGTTCTGTCTCTCTGCCGTCAAAGAGCCGCTGAAAGGTGCGCCGGGCCTTTATCCCATCTCGGATTGGCTGGAGGGGGGTATTGGAGGGGGAGGGGGAGGGACAATAAGGCAGTCTGTGCCGGGAGGAGATAAAGACTGCCACCATGGCCTGTTCAAGGTTATCATTTAACCCAGGCCAGTGGCTGTCAGCACCAGGCTAGACTTACGGCCTTAATCTAGACGGGGCTCATTTACAGGTGGAGCATCTCTTAGAAAAACTACACAGATAGATGGTTCGATAATTGGGCAGGAGTTGCATAACCAACACACACACGAGGCCCGATGACAATGCGTGCAAATATTTGAAATACTTTTCAACAAGTGTATTCACTCAGCCACATGGTATGTATGGTGAAGTTGGGAGTAAAGAGATGCCCATGGCATGCAGTGCCACTCAGCTCCACTCAATGCACCAATCAGCCATGGACTCATGTGATTAGACAGTGAAGCCCTGAAGCTGAATCCAAAGTTTCAGTTGCGATTATTTCTGCCACTTTGTGGTTTTCCACAGACAGCCCTGAAGTGGATGAGCCATTGTAGTCATAGTGTTTTGAGTGTACTGTGTAAGACAGCAAAGACTAAATGTGCTCAGGCAGTCAGTGGTTTGAAAAGTCTTTGCAGATTAGACATTTGACTTTCACTGCCCTTTTACCCCTTTTAGCGGTTTGCATGGCATTTTTTTCACTTTCCAGCGACGCTCTGACATCAAACAGCATCAACACATGTTTATGTTCCTGGTTTGGATCGCTAAGAACCTCATCATCTGAAAGGCCTGAGAGGTTATTATCTCCACCTCCATCTAACATCTGATCTATCACTCGGAGCCATGCTCCACGTTTCTCAGAGACGAGGCTCCAAGAGTTTAACCCAGAGCCAGACTCACGGCGTTCCCATACACACAGTATTTCTCCCAGTAAATATATTGAATATCGGCAGTCTTGCAGGGTTGATGAAATAAATGTCTCACCGTGAGCCCAAAGGAACAAAGATAAACACTGAACCAAAAACCAAGATTGTTTTAAAGATATGAGATTTTGGAGGTGGCGACTGGGAGAGATGTCTACCAGCACTGACCCTGAACACCAAGGCCGACATGTGGTATTCACTACAGCTGTGTTGTCTTTGTCCTCATATCTGGGCCCTTATTAGATTTTATCATGTTTGTCTTATCTGTCTCGCAAAGTTATTTACCTCTGGCCAGTATCCCTATCAAGTTGTGTCCCCAGTGCTTTGCTCTCAGGAGAGCGACTCAAACACTGTTGTCTGTGTAACTCAAGAAGCGCTGCCCGTCGCATTCACACCCTTCATCTGACCCTGGGCTAAGCAGTGACAGCATTTTAATATTGAACACTGTACGAAAGAAGCAGATCTTTGCATCAGATAGCCCTTAAAGGGATGATAACTGCTTTGAAATTGAAAAGTGGTTTATTATGGTTCATACTAAATATAGATGATAACTTGCTGCTTAATAGAATTCCATTCTTGAGCATGCTTTATCTTTCTTTATTATTTTTCTGCAAGCCTTTTGATCCAGATTAGATCAAGAGGCTGTGGTTTGATCCTTTCACTATATGTGATAAAATATCAAAGGCTTTCCTCTCTTTGTAGTCATCTTTAATTATAGAGAATTTTATTCAGCATGGCAACGTAGTATATAATGAATCCCCATTAACAGATGTGGAGAGGAGCCTTTTTTCTCCCTGATTGTCTTTTCACAAAGTAAAGAAAAATTAATGCGATGTTTGTCATCTTCTTCACGGCACCAGTCATAACTATGTGAGAGGGTCCATAACAATCTACATCATCAACCTGCATCGGTCGCGGAAGAAAATCAAGTTGGCGGGGACGTTACGGAACAATACAGTCCATCAGTACCTGCTGCAACCCTACGGCACTGATGGACTGAGAGCCAAGTTAGTATTTCTCTCCTTCTCATGCACATACACACACATATGCACATGCACGCTGGCATTGAAAAATTGTTTTCTATCCAAACAACAGTGTGAGTTTCTTACAGTGTCCAGTTTTATTCATTTGTGCGGATCAAACAAGACATTTCCAGGGTATAAGTAGATCTCTCTACTGCCAAAAGGGTTCTTGTGAATTATAAACCAATCCAGAGTTATCAATCAAAATCTTAAAGACTTAATACTGAACACATTGAACTGTTTGGGGCCAAAAAGGCCGTCGATGCACTTTTTTTACTTCAAAATATGTTTAAATAATTGTCTAAATATTGTTCATTTTATATTATATTGTCGTCCACATGTTTATGGAGATTTAATATAAAAAAATAAAATCAATAAACAAATTCGGGACAAAATGTGGTCACTTTTTATTTTGTCTGTCCTGTAAAGTCAGTCAAATGTCACCTACGCCCCTCTGGCTTTCACCCTTCGATTTAAAAAGCATTTTTCCTCTAATGATGAAAACTGTGGTCGAAGCTGTTTTCAAAAAGTAATTATTTTTGCAAAGGTGTGAAAGGCGCTGAGATGAGAAAGAATTTCATAAACAGCTTTATGGGTCTCAAATTATTTTATTTTTTCCAACCTTAATAGGGTGTTAAACAGCAGCGCTTCACACGCTGCAGTGAAATCATTTTAAGACAACAATGGGTGTTGGACGTGAGCTGTAATTCATGCCGAGTCGGCAGGTTGTGTGAATACACAGCACAAAACTTGTAGCTGAATGCTGACACGCAAAATCTTCTTAGATTGTTGATATCTTAGGACAACATGAGGAATAATACAAAAAGATTAAAAGCAAATAAAGAATAAACCCTTATCATTTTTTAATGAAGCACCATTACTCAGATTGTCATGATAAACTGCTTTCCTGAAACTGAAACTTGCCAACCTAGTTTTATAAGGAATCACTGACTGAGCCTTTTGTTTGAGTGTGTTTTTATAGCCTGCAGAAGATGTTTTATCAGTGAATTTTTATTCCCTATCGTATATTTTGGCCATTCTAGTTCTCAATTCTGTTCACATTTTTTACTGTGATGTATTACACTTCATGTATCGAGGTAATATAAGTCATATTGCTTAAAAATGACCTATAAAATATAAATTTATGCTTTCCGTCTCTTCCTCTCTCCTTTAAGCCTCTGGCCTGTTATTCTGACTTACACTTAAGCCTTAAATTCTGGAATAACAGTCTAATGATTCAGGACCGTGTGTGTGTGTGTGTCCATGTGTTATACGATACCGACATACGGCCTTAATGGTGGCTCAGGCATGATCCCTCAATAACAGCGTAATGATGGAGGATGTTTTAGGTGTTAGAACAGGATTGCGAGGCAATTAATAGGAGAGAAAGCTAACGATGGGCCTTTTTCAGGCCTTAAGTGCTTTCCTCTACCGCAGGGAGCACAGGGAGACTTTTTATGAAGAATTTAGCAACACCAGATGTCTATAAACGTGTCTGAGTAGTGGGACTTTTTAAGTTGGCCAAGTATTCAGGTCCGTGCATGTTCAGGGAGCTCTGAGCAACTCAGTTTGATTCATAACTTCTCCTCATTGAGCATAATTTTATTTGATATTTTATTGAATTTGAGGTTCACATAAAAATATCCAGAGTCCTCACCTTAATCCTTAAATTCTTGAGAACTTTACAGTAAAACAATATAATAAAAAAGGGTTACTACTAACAGCAGCACTTCAAGGTGGAAAAGTTGTGTTAAAGGTGATAAAACAGTATAAAAACTTTATTCTCTTCAGAACATGATTTATTATATCACACATACTTTAACACTTTTTATTTATTGAGTTGAGGATCATAACAATACAAAATAAAGGGCTCGGTCTCTTCATATGCCTCCCCTTTTCAACCTATTCCCTAACTTACACAGAACACATTTCCTGCATTTGTGGAAAAAAATATATCCCCCATAAGTGCAGGAAAAGTGCAGGAAATGTTACAGGGAAAAAAAATAGAAATAAAAATATATGTATATATATATTTTTTTTTTTTTCGTAAGTGGGGGAAATGTGTTCTATATGACCAAACCAAAAACAAACAAACAGAAAAAAATCAAAACAAACAAAACAAAACAAAAAGAAAAAAAAAAAGAAAATAAATAAATGAGTAAAGGTTCACAGCATTACAGTTCTGAGGGGCAATCGAGTACATTTTAGAGGTAGTGGCATATTGAACACAAAAACCTACATGGAGATGTGTTTCAAGACCTCAGTCCATGCTAGTCCATACAGCCCACTCCTCAGGGCCCGGGCCCTGTCATTTCTACAGTATAGTCCAGAAAAGGGTCCCAAATGTGAATAAACTTGAATGGCCGGTCCTTCTAAAGGTGTAAGTTCCATGGTGCTCCGGATCCAATATGAAACTGTACGAACAATATCTGAAATCCACTGAAGAAGAGCACACCTCTTTACACTAAATATTGAAGAGGGGCTAAGGTTCAGAGCTACTGACTGTGTCCCAAGAATGCAAAACAAAGGTTCAACAGTTATTTTTGTCTTAAAAATAATTTCGATTTCTTTACACACTTTGATCCAGAAGTCATTAATAAGGGGGGCAGAAATACGAAGCTTCAGAAATTTTACACTTATTGCAGTGTTTTGAAAGCGAAGGATTAAACTTGTTGTTAGTCTGGAGCCTATATACAACCTGAAACTGCAACTCCTTAGCTTTGTTGGTGTATAAACCTTTAACACTCTTAAACATTTTAAGGGTAAAGACGAACAAGGTATTTTTAAAATAAAAATAAAAAATTTGAAGGTTCTCCTCATGTTGACTGTTATGCAGGAAGTTTTATAATATTTTCATTCTGTATTTTTTAAATCATATTAATTATTGTGCAATATTTTTGTGATGATTACCCTTATTCACCCCATAATCCATTTGCAAAAGAGTGCACCTTAAATTACAACTGACATGTGACGTGTGATAACTACTCTTTAATATTCTTTGATATTATAAATGTTTTCTCATCGAAAAATTATTACTGAATATTATCAGAATTAGAATAAAGTCTTTTTCCAAGTAAGCGTTTGGTGCTTACAATAAACATGTTAAGAGGAAATAAAAGTACAACAACATAAATATATATAAATATGAAAAATATATATTATAAAAGTACTATAACAAATATGTACAATATAACTGTTTTAGAATGATGTCCCTCTAACTAATAGAAAAAAAAGAGTGAATGTATGAAGCTGTTAATAACTTCTGCAATAAACAGCTGTGATGCAGCTCGTTCTGTCCTCTGTTTGAAGAAAGTAAATCATCTCCCCCGAGAGCAAAAAGGAAAATAAAACATTTTTAGCTGTTTGCAATAAGCCAATTTACTTTTTTTAGACTGTGAAATCTGGTTGTCATATTAAAGTACTATAACAACATGTGTCTGAACCAGTAGTGCTTGAATGGAACATGACAAACTAGATTATATCAAAAAATATTTTGAACAATTTCTCACTTTTTAGAACTGTTTTTCAGATGTTCTTGTTAGTGCTGTGAAGGTTTTTGTAGCTTTGTAACATGTACTGCAAAGAGCAGGAGTAGTGATTGTTGCATAAGATGAATATTGTCTTTGCTCTAACTCTTTGAAATGTACTATCTTAGTGCAGCTGACTCCCAACTGTGCAGGTTTCACTTATGCAGCTGTAATATTGCAATTGTTGTAACAACAGCACCCCCAAGTGTACAAGTGACAGAATCAAACCCTCTCAGACTGAGGGTGTATTTTGCCGTCTTTTGTTGGTGAGTTAAAAACTTCATGAGCTGCCTTGTCTTTATTTCTCATTTTTCTACACCTACCAGTTTTATGTGTCAGGAGGCAGGTAAAGAATTAACACCTCCTTACCTCCTGTCCTCTTCTCTTTGCAGATTCGTCCAGCTGAACGGGGAGAAGCTGCTCATGGTGGACAATGAGACATTCCCGGAGTTTAAGCCTAAGACACTGAGGGCTGGACGGACAATAGCCATGCCTCCCATGACCATAGGCTTTTATGTCATCAAAAACATTAACGCATACGCCTGCCGAAGATAACACTGATCCGTCGCCCCTGTGCCGCAGGAGTGATGCTCAGATGTCCACCAAACCACAGACCCTCTGACAGCTCGACTCAAAGCTTTAACAACGATGTGGCTTTTACATTTTTTACGAACACAGGGATGTCAGAATACCACTTTCACATTTTTGTCTCTTCAGTAGAGTGGACATTCAGCTTGAAGACAGACCAGTCCTCTGGTTTAACAACAGCCACTTCAAGCATTATTTCAGTGGTAATAATTAAGCTAGAAAGAAACTCTCTCTTCTCTTGTTGTCTTCTCTGGTCCAACAAAGAAATATTTGCCCAGAAACCTTAAAGGGCTGCACTGAACACTTTCACTTCTCACCAACAACTCCTCATATGCTACAGGACCTGTATGACTGTTTTGTGGCTTTGTATGAAGCTATGCGATATCAGTCCACATTCTCTGACTTGATTAAGCTGTATTTTCTTCTCTTGGAGTTTTGTTATCTCCGTGTCTGTCAAGAGTTTTCTTTTCTCTTCTCTTTCACTGACCGACTGAGAGAAAACTCTGAACAGGCAACATTTCTGAAGCCTACACAAGTCAACTTCAGTTTGACTTGATCCTTTCCACAAAGAGAAAAGGCTGTGGCGTGCGTAAGGTCGTGCTTTGTGTGTGTGCGTGTGTATGTGTGTGTGTTTTATTGATAAAGCTACTGATGTGTCTGTCCAGTCTGTTTTGCCTCTGAAACTAATCATTTATTCTCTTGCCATATCGAGTGGCTTAAAGGGGAAATCTGTTATTTCTTACGGCTGTTTTTGCAGAGAGTACGATATCCAGGATGCGTCTCTAGAGCTGTGTTGCAGCGATGTGCACCTGGAGAACAATGTGAACCCATCTGTAACATCTGTCGTCACATGCAGCCTGCATCAACACAAAATCTACATTTTGCTCTCACTTCCAGAATCATAAACTACCAGTTTTTCAGGTGTATTTTATCCTTTTAATCTCACTATCTTCAGTGTGATCTTACATTTTATAATCCTCTTATGCTGCTAGGGTTTTTTGTACTAAATATACATGATATATTTTACATAATTTTGTACAGATTTACTGTCGTATATTATTAGATGATGTATTGTACATAAAAGAAGAGTGACGGAAATAAGTGATTTAAGCTTGATATGTTTACTTACATACAGTATACACCTAATTTATATAATTAAATACTTTGCTATGTCTTTATATTTCTTTTATAAGAGTTACGTTAGTGGTACTAATGCCCCGACTTTAAAGAAAAATTTAAAATAATTTGTATTGTACTGAATAACAGGGTGGCTGGTTTAAGATGCAAATGTCATGGGTGCAGGTTTTTTTTTTATTGTATTTTATTTCTTTTAAGATGGTTTACCCCTGTTTGAGATTAATTTTAGTTCAGTTTTATAATATTTTAACCATTTTATTTAAAGATTGGATTGTTGAACAACAGAGTGAGTAAAAATGTCATCATGTGTTCTGTATTGACGTGAATAAGAACAATGGTAACATTTCTACACTCACACGGTGGAAGATAAGCAGGAGCAGGAGCCCCGACATGTTAAATATAAATAATATTTGTCGTCTGAATGTGTTCATAGTTAATGTAGAGATGTTCATATTTCTTTTGGAGAGCATTATTTTAATATGTAAAGTGTGCCTATATATTATTTTTTCTTAAAAAAAAAGTTTACATTGATAATAAACACCTATAAATACCTACAAAGTTGTATTTGTTCTGTATGTGAATGCAGTCCTACTTTAGTTTGTCAACTGGTCAGACGAAATTAAATGTTGCTTGTAAACTAAAAGAGTATTTGGAGAGAAGTTCTACTTCTGTATTAACAGCCGAGTCGCAAAAAAGGATCATTTGTATGTCAATTACTCACCAGTGTTATGCTGAAGTTGTGAGGAAAACTCTGCTTTTCTCACGTCTCAGTGAAGAACGAAGAATCCAAAAACATAAATTAATAATTTCAAAAATGGTGAACATTCTTCAATTCACATGCATTTTCTGTTAAAATACTGTAAATGCATACAATAAGCGCACATGGGCAAGTGCGTTTGAACTCTGCTCGTGCTTTCCATCAGCAGATTTCAAAAGCAAGCACTCCTTGTTGGTGTGTGAGACTGTTTATGCACAAGTGTTTTAAGTGGTAACATTTTAGAGAAGAGGCATGTGTTTGGGAAGTACGGCTGGATAAATGAGACTTGAATTGTACTGCATGAGTTGTATAAATGTTTGGATATTTTGATGTATGTTGTTTTTAAACCCAACTCCCTTTTACTTAAATTCAGTCTCAGTTTTTGGATTCTTCGTTCACCGTTAAGACATGCGAGAAAAGCAAAATTTTCTTAATGAATTCAGGGTAACACTGACATTTTTGTGGGTGAAGTATTCCTTTAACTTTGAGCGATGCAGCTACACTCCAGCAGGTTTCCTTGAGACCATGTGCGTCTGCAGATCCCTGTTACATCTTGAGAAGAAGAAGAAGAAAGACATAAGAGGATATGATGTATGTCTTCACAGGAGCACAAAGAAAAGCAGATATACCCTCCTACAGAAAGAGCCTATAAATAGAAACTGCCAAATTCCAGCAGCATCCTAAAACAAAAGTACCGCAGTATTAAAGCCACCATCGTTAGCGCACTCACTCACTCACTCACACACACACACAGACACACACATTCACAAACTGCTACACTCCGAGGCCCCAGATGTGGAAGCAGCTGGGGCGAGTCTTTGTAGTGGAAAGAGTGCTGTCTTGTCACTGCATGAGGCAGCAGCTGATGGGAAACATGAAGCTTCAGACCTCAGCTTTGGCCCTGACAGGCTGAACCTGGGCCAGACCTGGCTCAGTGTCTGCTGATGCATAGACAACGAGGATCTGCTCGGTTGGATCACATAGACGGGACATGAAGGATCTCATGTGCCCTTAGACTAAAGGGCTCGTTCAGTTTCTCCCAGACGTGCGTGGCATGTGAGAGCTGCTCTGACTTCTGTAGCAAGTGAGACAGGGGCTTGAACTGTACTGACGTTTCATAACAATGAGTCATTAACACTGCCGGCCCTTCAAGAGCCGTGATCCAAAGCATGTACCTTTAATTACATTTTTGTTTTAAGTTCCATTCATGGGAAATGGGCTCTTTGCTTTCATGTAAGTAGCAGAAATGTTTGGTCTCAGAAATGAACTTCAGAACAGGCTCCTCTCGCATGTGGTTTGCTTCAAACACGCCAACGTTGTTGACACGTAAGAATCAAATCAGACTTGTTAACACCTGGTTCATTTAATCGGACGTCTTGAGAAGAGGAAAATATTATTCATCATATCATGAAGGCCATACGTGTATGCACAAATATTACATGAATGTGCGGACATGCTTTATTTTTAAAGCAGACATGCTAATGTACAGAAAGAACGTGAACTGGGCTGCACTCCTTCAAGGAGATTGGTCGAAATTGGTTGTCAGTGTTACTTTAAAACGTTCTTGGATCAGCCACATGAAAATTCAACAGTAGGGCAAAACATAATCTAAATAATTCATAGTCTGAAACTTAAATCAAAAGTATGTTTGTTGAGTAAATTGAGTCTGAGACCTGTATGTAATAACTGACCAAAGCGATATCGATCAGCGAGGCCTTCGTGAACTCCCCGACATCCAGACCAGGATCTTATCAAGCCGACCCATAGAAACGGTTTTGTTTGACAAACTTTGCTTCACATAAACCTGTACCTTGTGATAACAACTGCCGAGCGTCACTTCCTCTGACAAAATCTAATTGTGTTGTGATTGAGGCGGGACTGCGCCGTGTCTGGCCACTTCTGCGTGACAGTGCCTCCTTAGTGGAGGTAACTGCTACCCTGGCCTGCCTTACACTGTTTACACTCAGTGATCCATTCTGAGACATGCAAGGCCCCCTCGCCCTGTTAGCATACACTGAGGATTTCATGATGTTTACTCTGTATATACAGGAGTCAGCTTAAATAAGACTTCCATGAATGCCGGATCCCCAGAAAACTGATGGACTAGATTAGACTTTGGCCCACAACGTGGAACTCTCTTGGCATTTTGGACCATTTTGACCCGAGCAAGGTTAATAAAACATAAATATTTATGTTACTATGGGGTTCTCTGCTCCCCTCAGAAGCCAAGCATACAGTCGGCGCTGAATATTGTGATACAACACAGATTTGTTGTAGCCATCAAAATGTTCTCTGAGAAACAGGCTGGTGTGTGTTTGTGTATATTTATATGTGATGTACGTCTGCTACAAGGTGCTCCATGGATGAAAAAACTATGAGATGAAACTAAATATTACATGTATAGTGTATTCTGATTTTTCCTCTGCCTTAGTAATGATTTTTGTTTGTTCGTTTTTTACCCATCGTAGGCTATTTATGTTTTGTGTTACTGTGTTTAGTCGGCATGTAATATTTTACAATGGGATTACTTTAAGAACAGATAATTTGTGACCTGGATGTTGGTACTAATTAACATATTTAGATACATGTATGTCGTAGAAAAGTTTAAAGCAATTAAATTTGATTCATAACTTCTCCTTATTGATCAGACTTTAGTTATTTGATATACTGTGAATGTTTGAACAACCCCTGTTCAGTATTCCTGCACATGCTGCACAAAACTGCTAAGCTTTTTCAGTTTCACTGTACAAATTTATTTTACAGAATTTTTATATTGTCTTTCTCAGATTTATTGTAAATTTTCTATTCTATATTTGTGTTCCTGACTGTTTGCCTATATTTTTATTAATTATCTTTTTAATTATTTATTTTATTAATACTGTAGGCTTATGTTTATTACACCAAGGCAAACTCCCTGTGAGTTTAGTTTAGCTTAGTTTAGTTTAGTTGCACCTACATGCATACAAAATATAGGATGAAGAGATTAAAAGTTAAAACACTGTGCAGGAGAGGTTAGCAGGCAAAAATGGCTTATTAAGTTACCTACCCTTTTAAATAACAACAATCATACATAAAAAGAAAAAGCTAAAAGCAAAGATTGTATAATTGAACAAGAGCTCCAGACTTAGAAGAAATACAAAATTGTTAGCGATGTACAATTACAAAAACAAAACATTACAAGTCTTTTCAAATTAGAGTCCTCTTCTGATATTTTTTCAATAACAATAATGTAGCTGAGTAAAAACCTACATGATAATAAACTGTTCTGTAATTCTGATTAGTTTCTTTAAAGGACCCACATTGTAAAAAGTCATATTTCCATACCTTTTTTTTATTATAAAGCAGATATAGGTGCCGTATGAATACTGTTTAAGTATCAAATGATCAATCCACAGAGAAACACACACAGTGCTTCATTCAGAAACTTTTGTCTTTAAACGTGAGAACTTCTGTAAAATTGTGATGTCACAACTGTAACAGATAATGGTAGGAACTGCTGCTACAGTGCCGTTACAATCATTCCCCGGCAGCAGTGACAGCTCAGAGGCGTCGAGAGGTGCATTCTGAATCGCATACTTTTATGTGCTGTTGTATGCATTATGGACACAACTGGGATAAACTACTTTCTCATAACATTGCACACTGAACTTTGACCTTCCTGTTTTTATATCCATTACCTTGGAGATAAAACAAACGCCACTCACCCAGTTTGCCAGAGACAGAGATTAACCCGGAGAATTCTGCTGCAATGTATGTAGTTCAACATTCAACAAGATATAACTGCTCAGATTGTTGATTCTAACAGATTAGATTTGCATCAGTTAAATTACATCCGCATTTCTCTTTCATTGTAATTTTTGTAGTTATGTCCTTTGGTTGTTTGTGATATTTATTATTTTGTTCACCTAAACAATCAATATTCCTATTATTAATATTTGACTGGTCATCAGTTAGGCTACTTGAACATGCTGGCGCTGTCAGTTGTCAAGCTGTCATCTGTTTGCATCTCAGTCAATGTGATGTATCGTCCGCTGCGCAGAGGATTGTGGGTGAGAATAGCCAGAGAAGCATGCTGGCTTGCAAACTGCAAAATCAGACCATCCTGGTATTTTTGCCATACTGCATTTTACATACTATGCACTGGGACATTCTTAATCTTTTTCTGGCATGCTATATAACAGTGGTTCCATACTCTGCTGCCAGAATCTTGACTCGGACTAGAAAACATGACCACATCACACGGATCCTGTCATACCTACACTGGTTACCTGTTGTCTTTAAAATTGATTTTAAGATTTGCTCTGAGTTATATAACAGATCTTTTATTGCCCTATGTTCCCTCTCGCACCCTGAGATCCTTAGATGCATCTTACCTAGTTGTTTCGAGGTCTAGATTAATTCACAAAGGTGATAAAGCCTTTGCAGTCAGAGCTCCATGACTTTGGAATAACCTGCCTGAGGAGATCAGGACTGCAAACTCTCATCTTTTAAATCACTTCTGAAAACCTGCTTGTTTAAAATTGGCTTTCGTTGATTTTAACTGCTTTATTATTTTGTGTTTTACTCTGTTTCGTGTATTCTGTTTATACTGCTTCTATCTTATTTTATTTGCTTTGTCTTTTATTCGGTGAAAGGTGCTGCATGAATGAAGTTTATTATAATTATGGTTGTAGAAGTGTTGGTATACACAGGAGAGTGCAGATGAGGAAGAGGCAGGTGCTAAAACTCTGTGTTTCAGACAGAAGGTGAATATAGGTATATCAGGACACAGTATGAGAAAAATAACGTGTTTTTTGACCATTAAAGCATGTCAACGTGTTCTAGCAGACATCCAAAATACAAGTATGAACCTAAAAATGACTGTAATAGAGGACCTTTAAAAAATTTCCAGCCAACAGGCATCAGTCTTTGTATTATTGTGATCTACATATTGTGTTTTCAGATTTTGCTTTGTGTCCCTGTAAACTTTAAAAGATTAGGAAGAATTAGGCCCACTTTCTTAGAGAGTTGCCCCACATGTCTGATCCAAATCTCAACTATGTTAAACTGCATTCCTCAGATACCAGACTACTGTGTGCACACAGCCTCTCAGTCATGTGCCCCACTGACACCAGCACGTGATCTCTTTCCTGCTTTACTGATCATCAGGCTGCTCCAGCAGAGACACAGCCCATTGAGGAGAACATTTACCACCAACACATAGCTAGGAGCAGTCTAACAGGACACCTCCTCTGTGGCTTGTTATCTCTTTCTGTTTCCAGATCAGCACACACTTCCGGCTGCTGATGTCACATGACTCGTGGGAGCTGCAGGAGGAAGCAGGTTGGGTTGAGACAGCAGCAGCAGCAGCGATGCAAACATCCACGAGCTGAGCAGGGCTGAAGGTTTTGGACAACAGAGACAAACACAGGCTGAGATGCAGGATCATCCGTCACAGGACACACACAGTGAGTTGTGGCATGGACTGTAACTGTGTGTTCTCCACATGAGCCGTGAGCTGCATCAAGGAAGTCACAAGTTTAATAAGAGGAAGTAAGTTGAAGCTTTTGGTAAAACACGGGGTGTAGTTTACGGACCGGAACAGATTCACATGATTAAAAAAATATATTCAATTGTTGAGCTTTGACATCAGCTGATGTGTGATGTGACCTGCATACAGGCTCATATGGGAAGTGTTCAGATCCTTTAATACCACACTGTAAGAATACTCTGTCTTTAAGTATGGTGACGTCAGGTAAACTGGGACACTTTTTCTCCAGACTACCCAAAGTGTTATTTTTATAATTCATTACGGATCTCTGCTATATTTCTATAAAGGACATATTTTACCAAGTAAAATAATTTAGCAACTTTGGACCCTCAAACACATCAAGAACCCCTGCCTCAGTCTGATGATGTGTTCAGGTAAAATGGGACAGTCGTGCTTGTTTTAACATTTTCCCCACCAGAGTGTTATTGTAAGTTGCCAGCCACCTCCAGCATTTTTAAAATCATATTCACTAATCTTTCAAGACCCACAGATATATTTTTTTCTATGACTATGTGAACAGTATGAAACTAAAGATGACCTTCTGTTTTATAACACAAAAAAAACCACTTGAATTTGTGCATTTTTATGAAAAACAACATTTTAGACAAAAAGCTGAGAAAAAAAATGCATTTTTGTCCAAGAACAAAATCAATTTCACATTTACTTTTTTTGTTTTTCTCATTTCCTTATGTCAGTTTGAATTGTATAAATGAAAATAACAATAGTAATAATAATGAAGATAATATTCTCCTTGAGGTATAGCGAAACACGTTTCACGTTCAGTCATCGTTCAGTGTTCTGTGGTCATATTGTCCATGTGTCATTGTCACCGTAATGGAGATTCTGTTTTGTCTCACCTAACTCGATTGCTTCTTCGTCCAAATCTGATACGGAATGTTGATCACAACAAGAATTGTTGGAGTCTGAGTCCATCAGCTTCTCCACGGCTCGCGCAAACGTAAACTTTTCTGTGGGCATCGGCATTTTAGTGCAGTTGGATATGGCAGTGCTGTATCTCGTCAATGGCGAGGAAGCATTCTGACAAAAATGGTGGGAAAGTGTTAAATGGCTGAATCTAAGGATGCACGATATTGGATTTTTTGCCAATATCTGATATATATCAGCTTATTTGGCCGATAACCAATATCGATATATATCCACTTTTTTCCCCACCTAATTTCAGTGATCATCAATTCTCTTCTGTAGTGGAATTAACATGATATTATTCCTGCATGCTCTCATCATGATGGCCCACCACCAGATGGAGACATGAAATACAATACTTTCAATGTATGTAATATTTATGTATTGTGCAAAATAAGAAAAAGCATGTTGGCCGATTCTGATATTATTACTGTGCATCCCTAGCTGAATCAATTTATGAATATTTTATGGACAAAAATATTAAATACAGTACAGGCCAAAAGTTTGGACGCACCTTCTCATTCAATGCGTTTTCTTTATTTTCATGACTATTTACATTGTAGATTCTCACTGAAGGCATCAAAACTATGAATGAACACATGTGGAGTTATGTACTTAACAAAACAAGGTGAAATAACTGAAAACATGTTTTATATTCTAGTTTCTTCAAAATAGCCACCCTTTGCTCTGATTACTGCTTTGCACACTCTTGGCATTCTCTCCATGAGCTTCAAGAGGTAGTCACCTGAAATGGTTTTCCAACAGTCTTGAAGGAGTTCCCAGAGGTGTGTAGCACTTGTTGGCCTCTTTGCCTTCACTCTGCGGTCCAGCTCACCCCAAACCATCTCGACTGGGTTCAGGTCCGGTGACTGTGGAGGCCAGGTCATCTGCCGCAGCACTCCATCACTCTCCTTCTTGGTCAAATAGCCCTTACACAGCCTGGAGGTGTGTTTGGGGTCATTGTCCTGTTGAAAAATAAATGATCGTCCAACTAAACGCAAACCGGATGGGATGGCATGTCGCTGCAGAATGCTGTGGTAGCCATGCTGGTTCAGTGTGCCTTCAATTTTGAATAAATCCCCAACAGTGTCACCAGCAAAACACCCCACACCTCCTCCTCCTCCATGCTTCACAGTGGGAACCAGGCATGTGGAATCCATCCGTTCACCTTTTCTGCGTCTCACAAAGACACGGCGGTTGGAACCAAAGATCTCAAATTTGGACTCATCAGACCAAAGCACAGATTTCCACTGGTCTAATGTCCATTCCTTGTGTTTCTTGGCCCAAACAAATCTCTTCTGCTTGTTGCCTCTCCTTAGCAGTGGTTTCCTAGCAGCTATTTGACCATGAAGGCCTGATTCGCGCAGTCTCCTCTTAACAGTTGTTCTAGAGATGGGTCTGCTGCTAGAACTCTGTGTGGCATTCATCTGGTCTCTGATCTGAGCTGCTGTTAACTTGTGATTTCTGAGGCTGGTGACTCGGATGAACTTATCCTCAGAAGCAGAGGTGACTCTTGGTCTTCCTTTCCTGGGTCGGTCCTCATGTGTGCCAGTTTCGTTGTAGCGCTTGATGGTTTTGCGACTCACTTGGGGACACATTTAAAGTTTTTGCAATTTTCCGGACTGACTGACCTTCATTTCTTAAAGTAATGATGGCCACTGCGTTTTCTTTAGTTAGCTGATTGGTTCTTGCCATAATATGAATTTTAACAGTTGTCCAATAGGGCTGTCGGCTGTGTATTAACCTGACTTCTGCACAACACAACTGATGGTCCCAACCCCATTGATAAAGCAAGAAATTCCACTAATTAACCCTGATAAGGCACACCTGTGAAGTGGAAACCATTTCAGGTGACTACCTCTTGAAGCTCATGGAGAGAATGCCAAGAGTGTGCAAAGCAGTAATCAGAGCAAAGGGTGGCTATTTTGAAGAAACTAGAATATAAAACATGTTTTCAGTTATTTCACCTTTTTTGTTAAGTACATAACTCCACATGTGTTCATTCATAGTTTTGATGCCTTCAGTGAGAATCTACAATGTAAATAGTCATGAAAATAAAGAAAACGCATTGAATGAGAAGGTGTGTCCAAACTTTTGGCCTGTACTGTGTGTCTGTAATATGACAGGGTGCCACACTGTAGTACAAGTCATGATTTTTATGGCACCTGGTCAGCTGAAAACATTCACCTCAGAAAAATGTCCCATTTTAGCTTCATGTTTTGTCCCACATTACCTGACTGCACGCTGTGAAAGTATGATCAGGAAAATGTACTTAAAGTATTAAAGTAAAAGTACTCAATGCCAAAAATGTGAGTTTTACACTGATATTGGATTATTATTACTCTCACATTAATGTAAAGGCAGGATTTTACTGTTGTAGGCTGAGTTGATTAGTAGAGCCATCTATTTTGTATCAGATGGCAACTAATGATTATTGTCATTATGAATTAATCTGCTGTTTATTTTCTCCACAATAGTTTGGTTTGTAAAAAATCTTACAATCGTGAGAAATGCTGTCACAATAATCCAGAGCCCAAAGTGACACTGTCACAATGTTTGCTTTGCCCAACCAATAGTACAAAATTCCCAGTTATTAAATATATATATAAACGTATTTAAAGGACAAGCAGCAAATCCTCACATTTGTGAAGAGAGGGCCATGAAATATTTTTGCATGAGAAAATGACTTAAATTCTTTGTCACACCCCACATTAAAGGCAAAGGAACAATAAGGGAGGACATGATATGGAGAAGATGAAAAGGTTTGGCATCTGTGTAAAATCAGTTCATTGTCAACAAGAAGGCGATGACAAAGAACTGAGCCTCCAAGCCTCGAACAATGGATGGACATGATCAAGGAGATCTTTATCATGGAAAGATGACTTTCCCCCTGAGGTCTGGAGGAGCAGTATTCCTTTAGACAATGTAAAAAATGGATTGTCTTTATTTCAGAGGAAATGGACGCAGCTTCACCGTGAATGTCTGGACTATAAAAGAACATTTAACACGTGGGCTTGTGAATACTTAACTTAATACTTTGCACTAAATGTTTTGTCTAAAAATTTAAATTTAAAAATACTTTAAATAAAGAGTTTACAAAAACAAAAATTTGATTTGCATGCAAAAAAATCTTAATTCATTAGGTAACTAGTAACTAAGCTGTCAGGTAAATGCTGTGGATTAAAAAGTACAGTATGTCCCTCTGAAATGTTGAGGTGCAGGAGCAGAAGGTGCCATGCAAAGAAAAATACAAGTACTTAAAAATTGCTCCAAGTACAGTACTTGAATAAATGTACTTAGTTACATTCCAACACTGCATATAGTGACATGTGTGACTCTGCCTTTATATGTTTTTACAGGAAAATGACTTAAATTCTGAAAATAGTTGCCCTTTAATTCTCTGTTAGTTGACTAATTGTTTCAGCAGCATTTGTATTTAATGTTTGGCGCTTTAATCTGCAAGAAAACATGATATTTAAAAACTATTCATATGTTTTGCATGCAAAAAATCTTTATTTGATAGGTAACTAGTAACTAAAGCTGTCGGATAAATGTTGTGGATTAAAAAGTACAGTAGAAAGTGCCATAAAAAGAAAAGTAGGATTAAACATATTTGTAAATGGAGCTTTCTGTGATACAAATGAAGTCAATACAAAGAGCTCTTAAAAGGAACTATAATGCACTCTGTGCTGAATTTAAAGGATTGTAGATTTCATATAAAGGCATTAAGCCTTTGAGTTTTTTTTCTTTTTTGAGTAAGCCGATTTCAGAGGGCAATAAGTTCACAGAGCTCAGTCACCCAGTTATCTTCAAATTCAGTCTGATCTCACTAATCTCCAAAGATGACCCAGAACGCTTATAAGTCGTTTTAAAAATCTTTTCGTGAGGAGAATAAGAGTATATCTCCTGAGGTGGACTCTTATATCTGCTCTGAATGATAGTGTCACGCAGTCCTGACAGTGTTGAACCTAACTGACATAACTTTTTAATCTGCGCTGTCAGCAGAGGTTGTCAGTGATAAAATATCAGCTCTTAGGTTCTGTTTATTTTAGGTCAAAAGAGCTATAGAGTGTGAGAAAGAGTTTCCCATAACTAGGCCTGTGTTTCTCTCTAGCATAATGCATGTGGAGTGGTCGGAGTAAATAGGACACCCAAGCGAAGCGGGACAGGAGTGCGTCTGCGGTCCAGATGAAGTGTCTGCTGATAGGCAATGAGAGCGCTGAGGTCCTCTTCCACTGGACCGACCCAGAATTCCAGCAGAACGTCCAGGAGCAGTATGGGGCATCTCAGGAGGAGGGCCAGGGGGTGAGGAGAGAACAGATACAGTGTGTGTGCTTTTTAACTGTCCTCCTGTAGCTGTTAGAATAACTTATTCTTTCCATTATTTGTATTAATGCTCAGCTCCCGGCCTTCGAGGACAGCATCAGCACTCTGTTCGCCCCCATCATCATCTCTTGCAGCACCATGGTGGACAGGCTGGGTGACAGCTACACGTGCTTCACTACAGAAAACAACCACATCTACGTCCTGCACCAGGTAGTTCAAATATATAAGCTGGTGTCACCCTGGCACAAATCCCCGGATTAGTTTCCCACCTATATGCAATACAAAAAAAACTGAATGTGATTTTAATACTTCTTTTGACCTGGTTTTGAAATCCCATCATGTGTAAAGCAGATTCCTGCATTCTTGAACTTTGCCTTGAATGCCGGCCTCTCTTACAGCAAAGCGTCATGTGAGTCTTGTTAAGGAATCAAACCGGGCTTTGTCCTTGTGCAGCGCGTGATGTGCTCAACATCTTTCGGGTCCATTCATCGTCAGCACCTTTTTACGTCTTTGACATGCAAATTTTTTTTTATCCCTAAGGGAAGAGTTTAATACAACCATCTTCACTTAGTTTTCATTCACGGGGCAGTGCATGCTAACTGGGTCATTTTGTTTCCTCCTCAGTTTGACGAGTGTCTCTACATTGCTGTGAATGGAGACGGGGAGGAGGGAGAGGATGACCTGAGGAGGAAGATCTACGTGATGAAGAAGTTGATCGAGGTCATGTTCGGCATGGTCACCCTCAGCGGTAACCTCCTCAGGAAAGAGTAAGACAGTTTGTCATGTTTCTTCTTGACACTAGGCAGATTTAAAGTCTCGTGAAATGGCGTCTGTACTGAGACACATTTCCCAGTGAAACAGGATATTTGAGCGGTGTACAGTTACAACATGGCACATTTTATTGGACTGTTAAAAAGTGGGCAGGCTAAGAGCTTAGCGCAACATGGAGCTACAGTGACTGCTGTCTCCAACTGTGGGCAAACCTTTGTGCTCAGAGATCCAAACACAGATCTGTTAGCAACCAGTTACCTGCTACAACCTATAAACAGTGAAGTGCAGTTTTATATGACCGGTGTGGCTAGTTAGTCACCTATGGTCTCCTTCGATTGGATGAATAACCGCCCCTGAGAGCAGGATGAGTCATCAAACATTTCAGACTGCTGTAACTGGATTTGCAGACAGAGAAATACTCAGATTTTGATCTTAAAATACAGATTTTTTTTTCTGCATTTATTTTGTATATTACAAGATAAATGATCAATAAACAAAGCGACACACAAATAAAACCACACACAAATAATTCCCCTGTATTTTTAACTCAACATCTGGTTGACATATGTGACTCTATGTGCTGTTTGTCACCAGACTGCGTCCTCAGGACACGGAGCAGAGAACGAGGCTGTGGAAGCATCTCCAGAGTCTGCTGGAGACCTACAGTCACCTCCGAGAGAACGACCAGAGCTTCTTAGTGGAGGTGCAGTGCATTACTACCTCATACAGCTGGCCTTCTTATTACTGTAGGTTTGGTATAGATTTTATTCTGCAAATGTTTCCCTCACCAGATTACTGATATACGGAGACAAGACAAAACTGAAAGACACAGCTTTATAGCAGAGTGCACTACAGAGTACAGATCCAAGCTGATATCCTTGTTCCCCCATGAGTCCTGTGTGCAATAAAGCAACACCAGACACCTTATAGAGCTCACAGTGTTATGATAATGCACTGATATTATTGTGTAGGTGTTGTGTGAAGATGTATCTGTGATATATTTAATTATTCATATTTGTAGTGTTAGCTTTTTTTTTGTTCTTGCTTTACAAGATATTTGTGTCTTTGTTTCCGTCAGCCCCACAGTTTGGTGCATTTGTAAACAGCCATTTAAATTATTATATTTTTGAGTCACGTAATTTATTAGTGCAGCCCTGACTATCGTTGGTGCTTTGCTCCATCAGGTTTACGATGTAAAAATTTACACCACTAGATGGCAGAAACAGCTTCAAGCTATTGTTTTATTTTATTATTATCTGTCGGCTCCCTACACTTTTCAAAATGTTTGTTTTTAATTGATTTTCTTTTTTTTTTTTTAAAAATAAGTTAAGTTGTTAACCTAAAAATGTATACATGGTTTTATTTATTTATTTTTTTTGATTATTTTAATTAGAAAAACCCACTTTTAATTTAGTTCAGTTTTGGTTTTTAGTTTTATCTATTTAGAATATGTAAAAAAAAAAAAAAAAAAAAAAACAAAGAGAAAAAAACAAGAATAATTAATAAAATGAACAGTAATCCTAAAGCAAACTCTTGATATACAAAGTCTCATAAACAACACAATTAAGTATTATTAAATATTTAAATACCCAAAAAAGAGTCAGCAGTATACACTTCTGTTGTCCTACCCATTCTCTATAACAGCTTTCTCAAAATGTAACAATTTTTTGTATAGTAATTATTATTATTGTTATTGTTATTAGTTGGATAGGTATTTATGCACAGTGCAGAAATCTGCCTTCGGTCAATCAGGTTATAGCTTTAACAATTCGACAAATTACCTTCCTCATCCCTGTTCCTCTTTAAAGATATTTTCTTGTACATCTATTTGAATTGATTTATTTTTTTAATTTTAATTATTTTTTATTTATACTTTATACGAGTGCTCTGTCTTGTCAAAGTAATTTTTAGGTGAATGAATCAAAAATAAAAAAGAAACTCGACATGCCAGCTACCCTTCAGTTCTCTGTCTCATTAGATACACAGGTCATCACATACACTCTCACATTTGAAAAGCCAGCGTGTTGTCATTATCACCCACGTCCTCGTGTCGTCTCCTCCCTCTCTCAGGCGGTGGAGAGGCTGATCCACCCCACGCTGTGCGAGCAGTGCATCGAGTTCCTGGAGCGCCGCTTAGTGCAGCAGCTCAACAGCAGCGTGGAGCGAGCAGGAGAGGAGGTGCTGCACGCCTTCATCCTGGTCCACACTAAACTGCTGGCCTTCTACTCCAGGTACACACATGTCTGTAAAACCTCCATATTCATCACATAACTTCCACTATTTTTTATTCATAACTTTTTTCACATTTATTTATAAAGTATGCCGTCTCTATGCTCCTGTGCTCATTATAGCCGCAGCGCGAGCACGCTCTCCACCTCAGACCTGCTGGCCCTCATCATCATGGCACAGAATATGTATCCTAGCAACGTAGACGTGGATGAGCCGAATCCTGAGGTAGAGAAGTGCTGACAGCTGCTCACACAGCAACACTGTGACATGTTGTTCACCTTGTTTCTGATTGTTTATCATCTGTCTCTGTGTGTTTGTCTGTGAAGGATGTTGAGAGTACGTCTGGGTCTGGTCCTGAAAGTTTTTACACGCCAGAGCCGTCCCCTACAGACCGGGACTCCAGCAGCTCAGGTTGCTGATGCAGTAGAGGCTGTGTATTTGTATTTTTTTCATTCTCTCGTGATGTTATAACAACAGCTGTTAATTTTTTTGTGTCAGCAGACAAGCCAGTGAGAGGAAGTACCCCTGTGTTTGAGTTTGTGGACCCAGATGTCCAGGTGAGAGTGTATACCTCTGTGTGTGACCCTCATCGTCTGTCCTGTCTCATAACATTCAACAGAAGTCACATTGTTTGGTTTGCTGACTGGATGAAATGATATTGTCTGCAGATGGCAGAGGACAGCCTGCAGACTCTCGAAGTTCCTCCCCCTGACCCTTCGAGCCCTCGCAGAGTCTTCTTAGAGGTCTCGCAGAAAGATGGGCTGTATCCCATGATGCCTCACTCTATGTACTGTCTGCCACTGTGGCCTGGCATCACACTTGTGCTGCTTACTAAGGTTTGTGGACACCAACACACATCCATGTATGTAATCATTTAGCTTTCATATTTCCTCCCTCTTGGTCGTCACGTGCTGTGGCTGTGTGGCCAGTAGGGGGCACAGTTATGACACATTTATTTAACTACAGTTTAATGCAGTGTTCACTGTATCTACACACGTGTTGCTTCCCTCTTAAAGCATTTTTTTTTTATCTCTGTTAGATTCCCACCAGTGCAGTGGCCATATCAGTGTATACGTTTTTGGAAGCCTTCGACAAGCTGGAGAAACGTTTAAGTGAAGGTCTAGAGGGTTCTGCAGCCACAAGAGGCCAGCCGACCATACACGACATCCGCAGCAAACTGGATAGATTCATCAGAGCTCTGGGGCAGAGTGAGATACAGGTATGAGGTTTTGTGTGTGTTGTAAACCAACAGTTTGTGCACCATTACACAACATGTCCAACAACTGTCTGCTTTGAAATTAAGCTTTCTCAGCTCATCAAGATGTGCTTGCTAAATTGTTTGACTTTAAACATTCAACACGTTACACATAACATATATGACCCCTCCCAAGTTAGAACATATGGCACTATATAAAAAGAAATAATAGTTATTAAAAAAGTAATCATAATGATAATCGTAAAAAATACATATATGAAAATAAATGAATAACAATAGTAGTAATATTAAGGAAGTAAAACAAACAGACAAACAAACAAAAAATAATCAAAGCACACAGTTAGGACGGGGTGCAGCACATTATCCTCAGATTTGTTTGCATCCTTAATCGAAGCCTGACATTTTCAAAGAATCTTCAGTGTCACCATTTTTTACAAATTCCAAAAACATTTCCCAAACATCAATAAACTCAGAAGCCCTATGTCTTACTATATAGCTGAGTTTTATGTGGGAACTAATTTCTTTCTACTGAACTACACCCGCCAACAGTATCACTGAGCAGAAGGAATATTATTATGGAATATGTACTTTTGATTTTGGAGTGAACTGTCCCTTCAGAATATAGCAACTAGTTTTCTATCAGCTGTAATACAAACTGAACTCTCAGCCTTTGTTTTTACAGTATCATTCACCAACAATGAAACAGTTCACAGTATAATACATATATATTTAGTGTCTGTACATGCTGTGAAAAACTACTCCTAAAAATTTCTGGACTCTGACTGTGGAAGATTTGTTTTACTGTTCTAAACTTAAATGATTCAGCTAAAGATCCAGTAAAAACACCTTACAGAAAAAGTTACCAAAGCCAAAGTGGTCAGTTCCTTGCATATTATAAAAATAAGTTTGAGTAATTGTATGAAAAGGTTTTGGACCTAGACAAGCACAGGGTGTCTGCAGATCCTAAAAAAAATCTTATAATGTCTTAAATTTAATTTTCTTACTACATATAATAATATAATACTGTATTGTTTCTTAAACTGGGCCCAGTGTGTGTTCTGATTGTTACTGGTTATGAATGTTGAATTGTTGTTTCTGTAATTTGAAGCATTCTCTGGCACAATAACTTCTTTTGGGATAAATAAAGTTCCAGTGAATTGAATAGAAATGAACTGAATTTGGTCTTAAAAGTCATTAAATAGTCTCAAATGTGTATTTGTGAGGTCTTAATTTCTACAAACATTAACATTAATTAACATCTAATTTCTTCGATACATATTTTTATTTCTTTTTGTCAAAATGAGTCAAGCTTTTTTGCATGAAAGTCCAGATTTCTGATCTTACAAATCTTTAAACCTGCCCCTGAATCTGATACTGTCCTTTTACTTTATACTTACACTTAACTGTTGGCAAAATGTAGATTAAGCTAACTCACTCTAATAACCATACAGAGATACTAACCTTTATTGCTTTAATAGAAAAAAATGATTTGTCCAAAAATCAGTCTTAAATTTGGTTTAAAAATGATCTCAGGACGGTTTTAAAAGTATTAAATTTAAGTTTCTGATACTCGTAGACACTCCCAAGTAAAATCTACTTATCCGTCCTTTGTTTTCTATCCAGTCTGCGCAGTTACAAAACGTCTGGACGGAGTTTAAGAACCGAGCCTTCGCCAGAGGAGGACCCGGGTTCAACAGAGAGTAAGTCTACTGCAGCCCTCTGCTGGACAAAATGCATCATAGCAAAGCTGCTGTACGATCCTTTGAATGATTATTAACTTCATGTTTTTGTTTTAGTCTGATTCTGTGGTGTAAGAATATGAAGACCCAGCTGTGTGGCATCTACCGACAGTGTTTTCTTGTTGAATCTGGACCAGCCGACATTCCTCGCCGTCTCTCCCCCGGTCTGCAGGAACGAGCCCAGACCATGGTGCAGTGAGTATCAGTCAGCCAGGACATGTTTTTGTCGTTAACTTTTTAAATCTGAATCAGTTTCATTTTTTAAAACTAGTTTTTAGTACACACAAACCTCCCAGACAGTCCATCCTTCATTGTTCATGTCTGTATCTTATTTCACTTCCTGTCTTATTTTTGTCACTGTCTCTCTAATCTACTCTTTTCCTCTCACCTTCTCCGTCTCCCAGAGAGAAACTAATGGACTGGAAAGACTTCCTGTTGGTGAAAAGCAAGAGGAATATCACCATGGTGTCATATCCTGTCTACAAAATAATCCTACTTCCTGTGACGCTGTGTTGTGTGTTAGATTGTTATACTTCTGGAAGTGCCTGCATATTTTAACACCATTCATATGCCAAGAAAACTTTCTGAAATATAACACACTGTTATCCTGAGTATTGATCTTGACCCAGTTCATTTCACTTACCTGGAGGATTTCCCGGGCCTCATTCATTTTATCTGTGTGGACCGATCCACGGGCCAGATGATTGCGCCATCGCTCAACGTCACAGAGCGCAACACGTCTGAGCTGGGGAAGGGGCCGGTGGCTCAGTTCATCAAAAACAAGGTACAGCATACGACAAGTGCACAACAGAAAACCAGTTAATATCGCAGTACACTGCTGAGCACAACGGAAACTGTTCATCTTAACAAGTACTTTAAGACGAACTTTAATTTGTTCTTGATTTCCTTGCAAAAAGCAGCAATATTTAACTATTTGATTATTAAATTAAATTGCAAATTTAATACTCCTGATGAGAATGGTTATCTCTCTCTTACATGTAGTAGGAGCCAGCTTTTGGTTAGCTTAGCTTAGCATAAAGACCATGGCCCTATCTTACACACAGTGCAAAGTGGCACACTGCACATAGCAACTGTTATTGCCAGTTGTCATTTTCATAGACACTGGTGTTTTTTAAGTAATGCACTAAAGCCCAGCTGTGCGCCCGTGGGTGTGTAGGTCCTAAAATGAGGTGTGGTCAGGCTCATTGTTGGCTGACTGCTATTTAAAGGCAGCAGAAAGCGATTGCACCATTGACCAACAAAAACCTGCTCCAGTGTCAATGAATAGCAGTGTGTAAGGTGAGGGTGCCCCTGGCTTTTAAAGGGAATGGGAGATGACACTGATTGGTTGAATTCATGATACACCCAATCATTAATTATTGGACTAAATACAACCCCTCTCCCCCTTGCACCCTACTTGGCACCCAGATTCAGCCCCATTTAACAAGCAAAAGTGGAGTTGGACACACCTTAAATGGACTTGTCCCATACACTTTAGACCGGGTCGTGGTCTAAAAGTGGGTCATAGGTCCTTTCTGAATGGACTGCAACTTGCAAATGTGTCACGTACATATATATTAAAAAAAAAACGCTTTTTATTTACAGTACAGTGAGTTTCCAGCACAGACGTTTTATTTTGAAATTGGGTTTCCTGATGTAGAGTGAGTGACTAACGGACAGGCACTTGACAGAGACAGCAGACTTGCTCAATGACATGGCCAAACACAAGTATGATGCCGAATGTATTACACTGTGTGGACCTTGAGCTGTTGACTAAGGAGAAATCTGGACCAGTTGGGAACTGCTGCTTTAGACCGTGTGCTATAGATCACTTAAATATTGCTATGGAAATGCAGTCAATGGAAACTCCAAGTTACTGTTCATGACCAAGAAATAGTCCGCCACATGACCCCCGTAAAACTCTCTCTTCAGGTTTTGTACAAATTAAACAAATGACATATAACATGTTTATTAGTGAACTTTAGTGTTGTCATGATACAGGAATGTCTAACTTCATACAGTACCTTGAAAAATATCGATACTCTTTACCATTTTTTATTCCAAGGGTAGACTGACAGTGAGGGCATACAACTTAAAAATGTTATTGTTATTACTTTTTTTTTTTTTTTTTTTTTTTTTAATGTTATTGTTATTACTAATCCGTCCTGAAGGTGTGGAGCCACGTCAGCATCACACGACGCTATCTCCAGAAGGGTTACTCCACTGTCACGTTGCGTGACGGAGATTTCTACTTCTGCTACTTCCTCTGGTTTGAAAATGAAACAGTAAGTCACCGGCATGTTATGTTTTAGTATGCAGTAATAAACTACTGAACATTCATTACATCATATAATGTGTATGTTTGATCAATCAGGGCTATAAGTTAGAAGCAGGGGACATACCCATCCTACCTGACGACTCTGCCCCCATTGGGATGCTCGCCTGGGACTACTACAGGTAAACAACAGTGCATGACAAAACCAGATGTGACTATTCCACATGAGTGCTGCTGGCTATAGGAAGTTCTCTGTCTAGCAGGAAGCTGCTGCGGTACTACAGCAAGAACCACCAGGGTGAGGTGGTGAAGTGCTACGAGCTGCTGACGGTACACTTGGGGGTCATCCCCACCGAGATCATCCTCCAGCACTGCAGACAGCTGGCGAGCAAACTGTGGGAGCCTTCACGCAACCCTCTGCTGTAGACACACCCACCCACTTACTGTAAATGAGTCACAGTTGCCAAGGTATTTGTTTGTTGTTTTGCCAAGAACTGAGGAAAACAATCCCTTGCTCTCTGTAGATATGTTCTGCGTCCACTGCCTGTGTGTTCATGCTTCTGTCATTTTCATCGTGTTTAAGGTTATTTATTCTGCCATGAACAAGTTATTAGAGGCACTTATGATTAGCACATTATAACGCCACTGTGCACTTATGCACACTTATGCACAAGAGACACATATGTGTCTTGTATGAATTGTAATGGGATTATTACGCCTTAATTTTTGTAATATATTTTTGAATACTCATTTATGACCTGTTCCCTATTTATAGTAATACTGTATATGTTTTTTAAAATTTGCAGCTGATCAATTTTTAAAAATGCAGATACTGTCCACTGTTGCCTTTACTACTGTTAGTGTCATACCTTGAAACATGAAATACTGTGTGTCTCCCTTTATATAGATTATTTTTTGGGAGAAAATAAATATCCATAGATGTACATTCACTTGTTTATTGAGTCATTGTAAAAGGAACTACTTGAACCACTGACCACTGCAATTTACAAAACCCACCCGACCTCTGAGCGTGCTCCCATGTGTGATTACACAATTATCCATCCATACGACACACGATTACTACACTCGTAACAGAAGTTCATTGAATTTAAACAAGATGTGTTCTTAGGTTAGTCTCAGCAATCCTGAGCGTGTCTAACCTTTAATTTGCTCGCTCGTCAGTCAGCCCCAGCGACTGTGAGCATTTTAAAGGTCAGTCCACACTGTGTGGGATTTCTCCAGCAGGGCACAGCTATGGAGGGCTCCACACTGGCTCACAGTGAGGAGGAGGAGTGCATGTAGAGTTCAGTACGTTATCATTATCCTCTGCACCGCTGACTCACAGAGCCCCTGTGAGGTCGGTCACAGCTCCTGCAGCCACCAGGTCCCTCAAGAAGAGTTTCTCAGCGCTGACGTCATGCACCACCTGGATAATGAGGGTAAAGATGAGCCACGAATATATCAAAGCATAAGGGTTGTGTGTCTTAAAGGGACAGTTCACCCCTAAATCAAAAATTATGAATTACCTGTAGTGCTTTTTGTCAGTCTAGATTGTTTTGGTGTGAGTTGCTGAATGTTGGAGATATCAGCCGTAGTGATGTCTGCCTTCTCTCCAGTATAATGAAACAAGATGTCACTCAGCTTGTGGTGCTTAAAACGCCCAAAAATACATTTGATAAACTCAACATCAGCGTCTCTTTCCGGAAATCATGACCTGGTTACTCAAGATAATCCACAGACCTTGTTGTGAGCAGTTTCAGGTAGGAACTGTTTTCCTTCTACTGAACTACACCTGCCACACGTATCACTGTGCAGAAGGAAGTGTACATCTACTCATGGACGAGAGGCTCATGCTCCTGACAGTGCGATATGGAAATATTAATGGCGTCCTCCTCGGTGAGCTGTAACGTTAGCTAGCTCAGTGGTGCTAAGTGAGCTAGCAGTAGATGCACGCTTCCTTCTTGCGGTGATACATTTGGCAGGTGTAGTTTGGTAGAAAGAAAATAGTTCCTACATGAATCTGCTCAAAACAAGGTCTGAATTATCTGAGATTGAGTTTTTCAAATATGTTTTTTTGACACTGAGCACCACAAGCCAAGTGCCATATATTATATTTGAAAGAAAACAGACATCTCCAACTCTCGACAGCTCACACCAAAACAATCTAACTGATAAACAGAACTACAGGTAAGAGGAATGATATATATTTTTGATTTTGTGGTGACCTGTCCCTTTAAAAATATATACATCACTGTCTGGTAATCCAAACTTACTTGAGCCTTCATTGCACCCATGCGTATGCTCTCGTAGTAGTGCAGCCTGGCCTCTGGGTGCTGCATGTTGTACCCAAACCCTGCCAGGCTCACCTGGTCACACAGCTGCAAAGCCATCACCACTGCACTGGCACCTAGTGTCGGCACCATCTGTATGAGGAGAGAAAATGCCAGTATAAGCATTAAATATGACACAATATTTTCTGTAAGAAACGCCCATTATAAAGGGCAGTGTGTATAGACTGAATGAGCATGTCATGAACTCAAGGCTGAGTGTGCTCATCTTTCACTCCCTTAATCCCTAGGCCCATAGCAAAGTCAATATATGTCTGAGCCAGGCATGTCCATATATTGTTCAGGACAGGTTAGGCCAAACAGAGGGACAATTATTTTAGGAGTCCTCTTTTGTCTGTTTGCAGTATTGTATGAAAGCTTACAATGAAGCATGAGCAAAGCATGTCAGAACTCACGTTTCCCTGTTTCAGAGCATATTTCTGCAGGACCTGTCCCGTCTTGTGAATAATCTCTGGGTGCAGGATCCGGAAGTTCTCTGGTCTCAGGGGAATATCATCCACCACCTCCCTCCAGAACCATATTTTGGACCAGAAGCTCTATTAAAAAAAACACAACACAGGAGATGTAGAGCGTGTAGTGTGAGGCAGCGAGCGTGATGATGCGATAGTGGTGTTGCTGCATGAGTTGCTGTGACACTCATGGCTTATGTAAGACACCATTTCTGTGTGTAACCGTTCCTGTGATGTAGGCTTACCAGAGGCTGCTTGGTGATGACAGAAGTCAGCCAGTCCAGGTCCAGGCTCTTAAAGACCACCAGAGCAACCATGGCGGTCTTTTGGTACTCGTTTGCAGAGCGAGGTGCTCCCTCTGGGTAAATCAGGCGGATGGTGGTGCGAGAACCAGCGTCTTTCTCGAAGCCGGGCACTGGAGCATTATTCAGCCTGGTAACAGAGATGAAAATGTATCTATGAAATTAATTGTGCTTTCTGTGCTTTCTTCAAGCCTTTTAAAGGGACAGTTCACACCAAAATCAGGAATACATATTCTCCTCTTACCTGTAGTGCTATTTATCAATCATGTCATGGCGCTGGAGGAAGTGTACAACTACTGCTAGCTCACCTCGCACCACTGAGCTTGCTAACATTTCAGCTCAGCCGAAGAGGATGCCATTAATGTGTGCATCTTACATTGTCACGACCATGAGTCTCCTGTCCATGAGCACATTCTTCCCTCTGTGTGGCGATACATTTAACTGGTGTAGCTCAGTGGAAAGAAAATAGTTCCTACATCAAACCTCCCACAACAAAATCAGTGGATTATCTTGAGTAACCAGGTCATGGCCAGTATAGTGGTGTTGAGCACCACATGTTGAGTGCCATCTAGTTCCACTGTATTTAAGAGAAGACATCTCTTTGGCTGATACCTCCAACATCCGGCAGCTCACACCAAAACAATCTAGACTGATAAGCACAACAGGTAAGAGGTAATTTAATTTGGAGTGAACTGTCCCTTTAACCTCATTCAGTTTTTGGCTGCTGAGGAAAAAGTCCATCACAATAGGTTAAAAATAGCCTCTGTAATCTACCACAGTAGTAAGATATCCATCCACTTGTGTCTGTCTAACACTGGTGCACATACCTGATAATGATGTCATACTGATCTATATGGGATCCAAGATGGCTCCCGTGAAGAACCCCTCCATTGCCCACCACCACGCATCGCCTGCAGCTGCCCTCGCTCCTCAGTGATGAAGGCAGGCCAGGCTGAGGCAGAGATGCGAGAGCATGGGCCAGATGCTCTTCGCTGCCCTGGAGCCCGAGAGGAGGCGACAGATCCCAGGGCACAGGCCTGACCCCCTGCACAAACACAGGGATGTCTAGAAGGCCTGCAGAACAAGACAAGGGCTTAAGGTGGTTCAGACACCAGCGAGGCTGACAGGGGCCTGACAGCAGGAAAGCTGAGCGATTCAGTGAGACCTAAAGAGAGGGACAAACATAGAAATAAGTTTGGTATGAGTGAAGACATGCTCCAAAATGATTGCTAAGCTGTGTATTTGTACCAGATCTTTAGGATGTAGGTTGTCATCACTGAGAGTTGCCGCTCTATTCGAAGGGAGATACGCAGGAATCAGAATAGCTGAGTAGCATCCGATCAGCAGCACCAGACTGAAGGCAAGGTTCTCACTCCTGCACAGCAAAGAAAGAATCCAAGAGCTTTATAGCATTAAATAACAGGTCCACAAAATAAATACAGCGCCTGCAGAAATGCACCTGCTGAGGAAAAATTCCCTGGAGTCAGTCTTGGTGATCACTCGCTGTCTGTGAAAGACAGGCGTTGGCGTAGCAGCCTCCGCAGCCTCAGGCAGCAGTGGGGAGCCATCGTCTGGGTCCTCCACGCTCAAGTGATTCAGTGTCACCATGGCACCTGTACTTCCACCTGAAACACACACACATTATGAAACTCACAGTAGTGATTATAATCAAATTCATTATGCAACAAAAATGTAATGAACCACTTTCTTGACAACAGCATGAAAGCATTCACAGAGCTTAAGAGTATCATGTTGCCACACGTCAACAGAAACTATTTTTAAACTGTGTCTACACACTTAAGCATTAAATGTACCATCAGTTTGAATAATATGAACAAGCTAACTCACAGCCTGGTAGAGACGTAAGCTGATGTTTAACTGACACTTCACTTGTGCTCCATGCTTGAGGGCAAAGCGATGTTGTGTGCAGGTAAAATGGCTGATGCCTCTTCCTACTCAACTGAACTCTGCCCCTTCCCTCAACATCTGTTAACCATTAACACTCAGTCACACCCTGGCGAGAATGTAAATAAGGGTTTGTGTGTGTGTGTGTGTGTGTGTGTGTGTGTGTGTGTGTGTGTGTGTGTGTGTGTGTGAGACAAGTTGTCCCATCCAGTAAAAATCTCTATGTAAATGTCAGCAAGCAGAAGGGGAAGTGTCCAGGAAACACATGCAGTGTGAGAAAAAAACACGATAAAGAAACACTGGGTGAAACCTTAAAGCAGGGGTGTCAGTTTAGTTTATGGGTCACGTACAGCCTGGTTTGATTTAAGGTGGGTCAGACCAGGTGCTTTCTTTTAGTGTAAAGATGTACACTCCTTCATCCATTTACAAAACAGATTATGAACAGTGTGAAATATCTTAAGTCACTCTGCTACTCACTGTTTTCACATGTGCACCACATCAAACTAAAGTGGAAGCTATTGAGGAAGCAGGTTAAATTATCCACTGCCCTACAAACCAATTAAAACACAAGAGTTATGGCAGTGCCTTAGCAACAGGATTCCACCAATATTGTTTTAACTAGTCCATACCCATTGGTAGCTTTGTCACCTTCTACCTATGCCAATCCTCAATGCCTATGTGCAGTTTCACATAGATTGACCACGTCACTGAGTAGAAAAACGTGGGACAGACAGAATGACTGACTGACAGTTTCCGTGATTATGTACAGCAAACCATACCATGACTTAGTCATACCAAAAATTAGAGAAAAAAACAAAACATTCGGCCACAGGGGGAGCCACAGTGATCGGTCACATTTTAGCCATTTTTAAGCATTTTTCTGTCGTTATAGCGCCACCCAGTTGCCACTTAGAGTTAAATTTCTCCAGTCACCTTGAGGCGTCCTGTTCTACATATCTACCAAGTTTAGTAAAAATTGATATTGCGGTTAGGCCTAGATAAGAAATTAGCTCTCTAGCGCCCCCATTTTGTTTGATGGGGTCAATAATGGAGGGCTCCCCTCAGATTATGTGTGGTCATATGCCTACAAAGTTGTGATGTATGTGATGAGCCACGCCCTCTGCAATATTCATTGCCTTGTAGAAGCTCAGTTTTAGTAAGTTTTCCAACTTTTGCCAAGAGAGAACTTTAGATATTGGTCCCTAGATTATGTTCACTGAGTTTCATGCAGATCGGTCAAACTTCCTAGGAAGAGATTTTTTCTTGTTTTTCAAAAAGTTAAAAATGGCGGGAAATCTACATAACTGGAAGTTATGGGTTCTTGAGGCAAATTTGTTCCTCATGAGGAGAGGCATCTCTGTGCAAAGTTTCATGTCTCTACATACGGGGCATGAGATATGCCCATTCAAAGTTTGCAATTTCAATTGGTTGCTATAGCGCCCCCCTTTGGCCAATTGATGTAATATTGCTTCATTCGCCTCCTCCCATGACCCTCTACCACTGTGCCAAATTTCACATGAATTGACCAAGTCAGTGAGGAGAAAAACGTGGAACAGAGACACAGACACACCCACAGACAGAGTTTTCGTCATTATATAGTAAGATAGTGCGATATAGAAATTTGATACAGATTCTCTTGTACTGAAGCTTCTGATTGACAAAACTTTGCAGAATGTTTAATATCTTTAAATATGACCACAATAAATATTCATTGTTTTTTTTCCAGAATTCTGAAGAACCTCTAAAGCAGCATTTTCAGTCTGCTCTCATTTCCCACGTCATCAAATACCAGTGCTTTGTCACAGCCCTTGTTGTCTCACAGCAACACACAGGGCGCCCATTATCATCTCTATGTGACGCACAGCTGACACACATTGTAATATATGGTTAGTGTGGTGGTGAAACAGTTGTGGTGAGGTTTTGGCAGCAAAACTACTTGAGGTCTAGAAAAAATGATCGTGTTTTTGGGTTAAAAGAAGTGTGTTTGTTGTGCAATAATAATGTAAAGTGAGGTAATGATGTCAGCACATGACAATTATGTAACATTATGTTTTGTTTGATTCATCCTCCACCTCCCCTCCCTCTCAACCTGTGCAGACTTTCTTGGTCTTTACACATCAGTTGCTCTCAGTGGGTTTACATTGGAGTTCGTTAAAAGCCTGCTGCATCTCTTAAACATGTTAAGGATGCCTTTGGTGTCGATATCATACGCCAAGGGGTGTGACAAAGCGTCAGTATTTGACGCCCTGGGGATGAGAATGCTACTCACTGTTAAACATACTACTGAAATCTGGCACCTCTTAACCTTCACAAGTTTGTCACTATTAGGTGTGCAAAGTCAAATACAAGTCATCCAGTGGGTCAGATTGGACCCTGTGGTGCGCCGGTTCTGGCACATGCACTGTATGCTTGACACCCTTGCCTCAAAGCTTAGATGCACCAAAACAAAAACACTGCATGTATGTGTGTTCAGTTTGATACACCTATAAAATGGATGGAAAAAATACCAAAGTAAAGGTCTGGACCGTGATTGATTGTTTGGTGTGCAATCAGATATTTACGAGGTATCACTTGGCAGTAATGAAAACTTTATAAATAACATAATCCCCCAAAACGGTGTGTTTATGGGGGTTGCACTCCTGTAAAAGAGGAGCACGGACAGTTGCAGCAACGGGAGTGAGTAAAACCAGGAGCTTGTGGAATGAATGTCCCCTCAGCTCATGACCCAGGGCATGACATGCCTGAAGGGTTGGATGTACTTGTATATGAATGTGTGTGTGTGTGTGTGTGTGTGTGTGTGTGTGTGTGTGTGTGTGTGTGTGTGTGTGTGTGTGTGGCACAGAGGAAAAGAGGGAGGGAGATTGTAATGCTGGGGAATACACACAAACATACATGCATACACACACTCCAAAGTGCACACACACCTGTTTGATGGGGTGACACAATGTCCCACCATGAACCCGGCATTCCAGCGAGCGAGCCACTGGGCTTGCAGCGCTTCTGTATAAAGTGACACACAGCTCGTCAGATTTTACTCCAGATTATGAGTTAGAAAGCTTCAGCTGTTCAAAATTACTTTATTGGCTGTTTTATCTTTTGCTGTATCAAACAGAGATGGAGGAGGGGGTGTAGTGGGCAGCCAGTGTGATGGACCGTACAACAGGACTAGAAAAGAAAGCTCAGGTAGGTGTGAGAGAAATACTAATGTTGCTCCTTGAAATGATCATTAGTAACTCACCACTTGGGGGATTCTGTTTCTTAAAAATAATTCATGTTACTAATACTGCTGTATCACAATTTTCAAAGCCCTGATTTGTGGACATATGAACAGCTATTATATGTAAAGACTGATGTATTAATGAGCTGCGATATCCTAGAAAATATGTCAGCGCTGACGTTAAGCCCCGAACAAGAGTATAAAATGTCTGTCAGCCTGCTTCAATGATCATTTGCAGACACATTGGAAAACACATACATACTTATAAATTATAGATAACTGTGTTACTAGATGAAATTGCTTGCAGCTGGATCATTTTCTTTTCCAGAGTTTTAGTAAAGCCTGTTTTAGTCAGGGGGTTTTATTCTTAATGTTTAATTAACTGATCATACCTTTACCATCCAAATGCATTTTAGAAAAGTAATCAAAACTGAATGTTTAATTTCCTGACACAATATAAATTGACTTCCATCCTTTATTTCTGAAAACCACTGTATTTCTTGCAACGTATTAAGAGTTATTTTAATTCCTTTTATGTGCACTAAACAACATAATGAACTGTCAGCACAAGAGGTCATTAATGGCCAATGGATTAGAGAGGTTATGTGTCACATCCACCGAGAAAAAATTAGATATACTTTTAGGGGGTCCACCAGACAATTTTGATACCACCTGGCAGCCATTTATTTCATTAGTTTTTAAAAAATGTTATATTATTTTTAAAATATTGCTATCTGCATTTCACTTTTCTCTATCTGGCTTTTTTTTAAAAAATGTATTTTATTTTTCTTAATGTATGTATATGTGAAACTGAATGTATATGTTTATTTAAATTTAATTATTAATTCATGTATTTATTTCTATGAATGTACGCTTACTGAATGGTGCAGTACTTGGGGGATGGGGGTATACAGGGATTTGATTTCATTATTCTGTGTTCAAGTTGTCCGTTTTTTAATATTCATTAAAAAAAAACTTATTAAGAGACCTTGTTAAAAAAAAGAGGTCATTATGATCAATATTTGGTGACATTAACTTCATGTATATTCTAATTACTCTAATTCCAATTATCTTCCCAGGTTAATTCAGTGAAAATGTGTTAAAAAATATATATGTTTTTGGCAATCAAAGGGCTTTTATTCAGACTAGACAAAAGAACCAACAAACACGAACCTCTCATCAATTAATGAATGAAATATTATTTTACTTTTTAAAAATAATTGGAACAAAACAAGCATGCAGGGCACATAAAGGCTCACATGCACACAAAGACATGTTCCTTTGAATTCTGTATCAGTGATAAATAATGTAAAAACAACTGAACAGCATACGAGAGGCAATTTATTGTGAATACTACTTTTGTTATGGCCAAGCCCAGCTTGCACTATGCTGTGAATTTATTTTGACATTAACACCACCATTCCCAGCTCTCAACACCCTTAGCCTGCTTGGCACATCTGCTTTACAAGCCAATCGTATCTCTCTCATCTAGATTTTCTAGTAGCGTTTTCTACATTTCTATCTGCGTTTCTGTTGGTTTCCAGGCAGAGGAGCGAGTGAGGAGGATCTCCTCAGAGCTGCACTGTGAGATTTTGGACCTGAGTGGAGGAGAGAATATCACAGAGCTGTGCAAAAGGAAAAAGAAGATCAAGAAAACATACTCGCCCAGGGTGTCTGTGGAAATCCCTGTGGTGAGCTACAAATTTCAGAAACCTTATCTTCATGTGCACAACAGAGATATGAAAATTGAATCTCTGTGTCCCTTCTGTCCCTTTGTGTTTGTGTGTGGAAAGACGGGGCCCATGGATACTGCAGAATTCATGAACGCAGCAAGTCAAGGCAAACTGACTGTAATAGACAAGTATCTGGTTGATGGTGGGAACCCAAATGTCCATGATGAGGTATGCTCTCACTGTGTGGTAGGAACACAGACACATGTACAACATACAGCAACATAAATATGATATATTTAAACCCTCCAGTTGAAGAGGACAGCGCTGCACCGGGCCTCTCTGGACGGACACACGGCAGTTGTCCAAACGCTTTTAGAAAAAGGAGCCGATATCAACTTTAAAGATCAAGTAAGACGTGCGGGCACATGGCTGTTTGTAAAGATGATGATGAGATTGGTTCAGATTATCTTCCCTCACTAAAGCTCCAGCCTCCAGTGGCCTCAAGTGAGTGCTATTAATAGAACAGAGCCATGCTACTGTGTTTCAGCTGGGCTCCAGGGCCATACATTGGGCCTGCAGAGGGGGAAGCCTGGGAGTTGTCAAAGCCCTGCAGAGCCACGGGGCTGACCTGAATGTTAGAGATAAGGTAAATGTGCATTTTATTTGTGCATGAATTTTTACCTGGACTCATATTGAACATACTTGAGGTCTAATGCTGATGTACAGTTGGTGCTTTATGTGTTGGTCACAGTCACAGTGCATGTCAATGTCCACATTACAGCTGTACAGCACTCCTCTGCATGTGGCCACTAGAACGGGCCACACAGCCATCGTGGAGTACCTCCTGTCCTGTGGTGCCAAAATCAACTCCAGGGACAGGGTAGGCAGCAGCTCAACACAGTGTTTCACTTCAGTGTTTCATCATCACTATAATTCCCTTCTGCCATTGATTCATTTTTCTCTTCCCTCAGGAAGGGGACACAGCCCTGCATGATGCCGTGCGTCTCAACAGATACAAGATAGTGAAGCTGCTCATAGCTGCAGGGGCTGACACGAAAATAAAAAATCATGTGAGTTTTTACACCTGTTGTGCATGTCCGGTTTTACTTGAACATAATTTAACAGGAATAGTTTGACATTTTGGGGAATACACTTATTATACATAACGATACCACCGTCCTATCTCTATGTAAAATATGATGCTACGGACAGTATGATTAGATTAGCATAAAGACTGCAATCAGGTATAATCAGAAAAACTCAGATTCATCAGATTTATCAGTTAGGACTTGGTGTTACCCCTCAACAAATCATCAGTTGTGTACCTCAACATTATTGGGTGTTTCGGCCTTTATCACAAGACCCCCTCCATTGAGGCAGGCCGACCACAGGCTGATCAGGCCTGGGAGTGTGTCAGAAGGTTGGCTCCTCTGTGGTCACCTGGGGGCCAGACGCTGATCCTCTCTCTTCAGACATAACCAGTGACTGCACCTCTCAGCTGTACTGGCCAGATCTTTGACCACTTTCCTCTGGGCGTGCCTATAAATCCCAATTTCCCCGAGGAGCCTAGTGGTGGATCTAGCAAAGAAGCCTCTGCAACCCACCTCGCTCAGTCGCACCTCAGCTTTCTAGCCTCTAGTTGCCACTTCAGTTACGAGGTCAGCAGAGCGCATGTCATGTAATTTCTCTCTTTTTTTTTTAAATCCAAACCAAAATCAAAACATAAAGCAGCAGCTGATTTATGAGGGAGTATGTGCTGGACTTTTTCTTGGCCAGGCACAGTAACTTCCTCAAATCTCTAGTAGTTGGTGGTGACTAGCCTTTAATGAGAAATAGTCCAGCACAGAGCTCACTGCAGAATGGCAAACTGGTGTTGTTAAACCAGAGAGTGCCCATTGGTTGGAAGGTCCAATAGTTCATGTCCTATTGGACCAAAAGCCCACAGTTTGTCAGCCTGTTAAAGCCGCAAATTAGCCCGAAAACACTGCTCCAAAAATACACACTCTAGAGTTGGAGTTCAGCGACTGCCTGCCTGCCTACTTCTCAGATTTCATTAACATATTGCTCAATTTATCAGAGAATGTATAAATCATATCGTAAATCAGGATTTTTAATGACCTTTAAAGAAAGACTTTTCATTCTGGGAACTAAGTTAAATAAACAAAAGTAGCTTTTATTTTTGGGATTTCTGGCACCTTTAAACTTGAGGCTTATGTACAGATTTAATAAACAAGTTTTAAGGTTGTAATTGGTCACTGGCACTAGGGCACTATGGTCTAGGTACTATGTCTGAGGGGTACTTCTGGTTCCATAGGTACCATACTGAAAGTGTTTGGTGGAAATGGGGCTATAGTCATGAGAGTGGTATGAATCTTCCCGTCCAAGAAAGTGAATAAACATTATTCCCAAACTGTTCCCTTAAAGGACACATATTGATTACATGCAAGAACCTAACATACCGTGGCTCATATCTCAGCGCTGTAAATGCAATACAACCCCTCACTAACAAACTGACAGTATGACCTGTGTTACAGGAGGGAGTAACTGCAGTACAGCAGGTAAAACAATGGCAGTCTGACATCATGGAGACCCTGCAGAGCCTGGAGAAGCCGAGGGAGGTGGGACCTGAAAACACCTTGAGAGAGGAGTGAACAGCATGCATATCTACTCAGTATATTCTCTATGACTTCTCTTTTTATCACTTTCTGTCTCAGGTTCAAAACACATTCTGTAATTCTGCTGTAGGTCTGTGTACATCATGTCTGAGACTGAGTGTATGTACGTGACAAAATCAGCTTTTCCAGGGCATGGCGTTAAAACCTCTGAGATTAGTCTGAACTCTGACACTGGTAAATGTCAACTTGGGTGTGAAGGATTCAAAATGATTTGCTTATCTTGAATATGGAGACAAAAACATCTGAATGAGGAAGCAAAGCTGAATTTTTATCAAAACCTTACTGCCAAGTTTTGGCTTTTGATGTTCACATCTAAAGCGCTTCATGATCTGAGGAGCCCTCTCATGGATGTTTCATATCTGATTTGTGATGCCTTTGGAAGCTGAATAATATTAATAGATATAGTGCTGTGCAGAAGCTGTTTGAATATACATCAAGAAGTCCTTGTTTTATTGAGGCGGCAGACAAGGCCGGAGCACACAGTAGCACTGTGTTTGAGACGTCAGCTGACGATAGCAGAGATGGCTGGTATGCCCCCACTAAAGTCAGGGATTCGAGGGGAGCTCAGTGGGCATATTTTCCTTCTACCATCAGTGGCTCAAATGTTCCTGAGGGAGGTTGGTTATTCACACTGGGGAAACCAACAGCTTGCTTCACTGCTTGTAATGTAGTTGTTTGTGCAGTTAGTCAGTACACACACAGCCATTCATTTCGTGAGCACATTTTGTTCCACAAATATTGTGCCACTGCTGCATTTTTCATAATGTGAATGTAAAACGCTGTTTTGAAAAGCGTAGCTACAGTCTTCTGTTAAAAAATTCAATGTGTTCATTGTAGACAACTCGTCAGATACATTATCAGCCACACACAGTATTTCCTGTTCCAAGCAAGGCTGTTTAACTGTCAGGGACTTCTGTGGAGATACACCATACAAGGTTACGCAAACTATGAGACAGTGTTGTCATTTATTTGGTCAGCGTGACACTAACAGAGATATTACAGTACATCATTGTTCAAGGGCGTGAATTTTGTTTCAACATCAGAAAGAGGATTTTTGAGGTTTTGGATGTCCTCTGCTAGCAAATTTTGAGCATCAAACACTTAATTTCTGCATCCTGGTGAAATCTTCTGCACTAATTTGTACCTTTTCCGCATCAGTTTAAGGTGTAAATGCCTTTAACCTTTATCCCAATTTTTTCATAAATGTAAAACTATTCAAATCATCTGTCTGATAACCCTTTAAAGTAATCAATCTTTTTTTTAATTTTCATGGAAAAATAGGTGAAAAAGTGTTTTTTATGGTCAGTCACAATTCTGACCAGTGGGATAATGTGTTGTATCCACCATTCATTGACCAAATCAACATATTCTCTTATGCAGTCATCAAAATCCTTGTATATCCCAGCTCACCTATTAACACATTTAAAACTCTGTCACTGGCAGTCCCCAGCATTTCCACTAGAAAGCTCCATCACATTCTAGAGTGACTACTCTACATATCAAAAATTCTTACACATACATATTGCCTCTTTGTCAGTGCCTTTTACATTCACATATGATGTGCAAGGTATCCCTCTGCATCTGCTGTGACGTTCCAGTACACCCTACCAATACTGGGATGTCAACAAAAGCACATGGTTAGGTTTAGAAAACAACATTTGGCATTCGGGAAGCAAACACTCGGCTCCTGGGTGAAAGTCCAGGGTTTGTGGACCACCCAACCTACCCAATCTGTACGGACTTTCCTGCTCCTTACATTATGTCATTTCCAGCAGGGTGTCGTACCGCCCCCGTAGGTGCCATCCAGCCATATCATAACAACACCAAAGGTTACGTCCGACCCTGTTACCTACTACCACGAAAGGTGGCTTTTGGCTTCAGGTGTCTGAAGCCAAAATCTTTTTCAAAGCAGCGGTATTCAACGACTTCAGAATGAGAACGGGCAGGAGGGGTAGGCGATAATCACTGTTTAAGATGTTCCTATCATGATCTGTTTGCATCAGTTCAGCATATGAGTTCAAACCTCACAGTATATATCTGACACATCGCTATCACAATCACTGAAGACAGCAATCTTTTTGATTTTGAGGGACAACTTGAAGCGGTTAGAAGATGAATGAATGAATGAACTGTAAGGTTGTATGCATTGTCTGGACTGTCACCTAGACCCCACATATCCAAAACTTCACTCAAAAGAAGAGTAGAAAGTTAGGCAGATCAAGAACTATGTACTTTTAGATGTGTTATCCCACTGGTCACTATTGTTGCTGTCAACATGTTCACTAATTCTGTGACCCTTCTGAACAAAGTTGAGCAATTAGAAATGCAAATATCAATACGAGACACCTTAAAGATAATGTATACCAAAACTCTCTGTCCTATCTTTATGTTAACACACTTGACTAACCATTTGTTTGGGAGCTTTGATGCAGCCATCCTTGTCTCATGGTGCAACCAGGAAGTAAACACCTCTGGTCATGTGGCAATTTACAATAAACTAAACTAAATTTGATGGATATGCATTTATACATCATTCGGTAACATTTTTAGAGCCTTATAACTGAAAACCTTTTTTTGTAGTCACTATTGTTACCAGTGTGATTTAAATGCTGTCAAAATAAAAGTCCTGTGCTACTTGTGTCTTTCTATAATCAGGGACAAATACACATGCTCTAAATGTTAAGGAGAGGATCCCCCTGCATTCCCCTGAAATCTATGCCTGTGTTATAGTTTATGCATAAGATTAAATCTGTTGGACTCATATATGTTTTACAGCTTTAATTCTGTTCATGTGAGCTACAAACTGTATGCGGTGCTGTTGCTGAGGGCTGGAGTGGTGTAGAATGAGGAGGGGGATGGGAAAACTGGCTTCTGCTTGGAGCTGTGCAGCAGCCAAAGACCAGAGGAACCTGTTTATCCATGAAACGGTTAAAGTTCCTCCCCATAGCTGCAGATTTCTGACATTCTTTGTGGTAAAAACATCGGAAATGGCTCCATAATCACCTGATAAGGAACGACTTTGTCATGTGTCCAAACACAGGGAAAAACGCACATCTTTTCTCAACACAAGGCTTTATTGAACACATTACTGCCTATGTGATACACAAACCTATTCCAGGAGAATGAGGGGATACTGTGCGGTAGTTTTTATCTAAGAGCACTCAAAGCAACATTATATTGTTACTGGAAAAAAAAGGTAACCATGGCAATGATATTTTCCAGGCAGGTGAGAGTCTGGACAGGCACGCTTTTAAAGCACCATTTGTTTTCCAGTTGGAAATAGATGTGGAATTTTTGTGAATTCAATTCCACTCAGGCAGGCGTGTGGAGGCAAAGAAGGCTTGAGAGCAGGCGCCATCTCCGAAATAGCAGGAAGGAAAAATGCTGTTACATGATCTGAAATGCGGGACATTACACATACAGCAAAACAACAAAGTATCATTGTGTGCTTGGAGATAGTGGTACTGACGCATGCTCTGGACTGCTTCTCTGTGTCTAATGTTACCTTCAATCTTTCTGATTGTACTCTGCAGCACACTGCCATACCAAAGGGGGTCTCAATGAAGCAGCAGTATGGGTTCATGATATTGAGTATTGATTGTTTTTCCCCTCAAAGAATATAACAACAATAAAAACCAGAAACTGCAATAATCCAGGCGAGAGACTCTGAGAATATTTACAACAAAATCTCATATCAATTCCCTGTTTAATCTTCGGTCCTTTTGTTTTTCCTGTGCACTGCAGCCCCAGGTGGATTTGTCCTTATTGATTTGTCTTTACAATCCAGCTGTGAGAAATAACACATGTAAATCCTGTCGACTGCTCCCGGCCTCCTCACCTATAATATCATTTGATTGTCTTTGGTTGAATTTCTGTGTAGGCAACCCTAGACAACAAGCCCCGTCTACAAATGCTTTGTAAGGCCTATTAACTGTTCAAGTACACTGAACTCATCCGTAATCACAGAATAGCTGCGACTGGCTATAAAGGTTAATATATTCCTCAAAATACTCAACCACACTGTCTTAAATAATTTAGTAACATCGTTTTCTACCTGACCAATCAAAGAATTTTCTCTTCATTCATTTGAAAGGTCAGAACAAACACAATCAGTGACAATGAATGTGTGAACACTTCACAGAAAAACACAAAATTACATTTTCTTAAATATATATAAATACTTTCATTCAGCTGCCTCAATTATGATCTGTGTCCTTAATTCAATGCATATAATTATGATTATCTAACAACTCTGATGATGTCCAGTCGTCCAAGTCTTTCAGGTTATAAAAGGGAAAACGTGAGAGAATTATCCAGCGGAGTTAAATCTCCTCTCCCATGATTTCCACTGGGAGACGGAGGTTTATTGAAGTGAGGAGAGCTGCTGGACTTGTGAGTGATGGGGGCTGAGACTCAGCACCAGCTTAGCAACATGTCCCTCAAAGTGAAGGCAATCTTCAAACAGGCCTCAAATTCATTCGGATGACAGACACCTTAGGGGAAATGATGCAGAGGAGACGGGAAGGAGAGGGAAGTGTGCGTCATCTCATTTTCAGATGGACACCCTGGAACTACACTCTTGTACCAAAATGTCTTTAAGGCAATGTGAATACTGATCCTCTAGAAGGAGAAACACCGGTGACGAAATGCATTCCTTGAAAGATAAAGATGGCAGCAGCACTGTTAATTGGGATGAGATTTTAAAGGTGCCCCGTGGAGTGTTTTTTTGAATAAACTAAAGTTATGTCTACATTCACTGTTTTCAAGTCTTGTCTGACAAACGTGTTGAATGCATTTCCTTCCTCATAAAGCATCTGTAAAGCCTTTTTTTCCAATATTTTAAACTGTGCATTATTTAGATCCACGTTTGCTATCTTGCAGTACTAGAGGTCTCCACAGGGGACCTTTAAGTAACACTCTGTTTTAATGGATTGCAGCAATTTTAAAGTGAACTGATCTAATTAGTGTCTGAAGTCTTTGACATACAGACTTAATTTTACACCTTTTCCTAATGCAGGAGAAAAAAAACCTCCTTGAGTGTCCAGTGTGTAAGATTTAGGGGAATTTAGTGGAATCTATTGGTGAGGATTGCAGATTGCAATTAGCTGACACTTCTCCCAGTTTGATTTCTTTAATGTTCATCGTTCAGGACGTTTTTATCGGTAGCTGAATCATCCGCAGAGGTCTCCACCTCTCCCAAACAAACAGAGTTGTTGACTCAAACTGGTAAAGACACTGTATTAAAGCAGTTTCACGTTACAAATCAGTGTTTCTCCTATGCTGTTTGGCTCGTCAGAAACAGGCTGCTAGCCCAGCACCTGCTAATGTATGCTCGCCTTTCTTCACTGATAACATTACATGTGCTCACCTTTTTTCTGATCCAGACATTAAAGTTTTTTTTTTTACAGGTAGCCGAATTATCCGCAGAGGTCAAACGCACCTGGGATCTAAACCAGTTAAAACACTGAATAAAGCAATGTCACCTTACAAATTTGTGTTTCTCCAATGCTGGTTGGCTCATCAAAAACAGGCCACTAACCTAGCATCTGCTTATCAGTGCTCACCTTTCTTCTCAGATTACTTAAATTCCAGACGTTCAGGAGGTTTTTATAGGTAGCCGAATTATCTGCAGAGGTCTCCTCCTCTCCAAAACAAACGTTCCCAGTAATTTAAACTGGTAAAAAACACTGAATAAAGCAATGTCACATTACAAATTAGTGTTTCTCCGATGCTGTTTGGCTTAGCCACTAGCCTAGCGCCTGCTAATGTGTGCTCACCTTTTTTCTCAGATTACTTAAGATCCAGATGTTCAGGCGTTTTTTATCGGGGGCTAAACTATCTGCAGTTGTCTCTTCCTCTCCAGAACAAACAGATTGATTATTTTAAACTGGTAAAAACACTAAATAAAGCAGTTTCACATTTTAAAAACACAAATGGCCCTATCAAGAGTCAGTATTTGGTTTGTTCTTTCTGGGCTTCTGTAGAAACATGGTGGTGCAACATGGCGATCTCTATGGACAAGGATCTGCTCCCTATGAAGATATTAATGGCTCATTCTAAGGTAATAAAACGTGACAAGCACTTAACGGAACATAATTATTATATTATATTCCATTTCTGCCAATATATCCCCCTAAATCCTACACACTGGACCTTTAAAGTACCAGATGTGCAATTGCATGGTAAGAAGAGGTCTCCTATTTTCCGCTGTCTGATATATGAAGCTAACTATTCTAGAGAAACCACTAAGACACTGTTTATGAGTACAAGGAACAAAACAGCAGCATTTGGTGTTAACATGACTTGTGAAGTTAAAGGTGTGCTTCATGGTGTTGTGCATTTCAAGTCAGTCATACAGAAAGCCATTGTTTGGTCAAATTGCATGTGCATTCCAAGCCACTGTGACGGCTAAGCGAGGAAGATGCAGAAAAAGAAAGTGATGGTGAAAAAAAGAGAGAAAGACACAGAGAGAAGAGCTGGAGGGGAGTATACGAGTACACATCCCTGAGGCCCTCCTGGAAGTTGCTGGAACCCTGACCGTGTCTCCTCTGAGGTCCATGACAGTCAAAGCGCCAGAGTGCGGGCGCTGGAGGCTGAAGCCTGCGCACGTTGCACCACTCCTGGACACTTCTCTCTCTTCTGCAGCTTGTGGTTTTGAAACAGGCCCTCGTTTCGCGGGACACCATGAGCTCCATCTGGGAAAGTCAATAGCCCTGGAGGCAGAGACCCAGGACACTGTGACCAAACCACAGAGAAATACTACTGATGGACAGACTGTTCCAGCAGCGTATCAAACTTACCATATCCCTCAACACGTCCATCTGTGAATTCTCCTTCAAACTTCATGCCGTCGAATCTACTGAAGACTCCTGTGCCTTGAAACTTCCCATGTGCAAATTCTCCTTCGTACCTGACACAGTGAAAAGAGAGCAAGGCATCATTTGTAACTTTTTTTTTTTTTAAAGATATTTTTTAGGGCATTTTTTGCCTTTAATCGACAGGACAGTGAAGTGTGAAGGGGGGAGAGAGAGAGAGGGAGAGACATGCAGGAAAGGGCCACAGGCTGGACTCGAACCTGGGCCGCTGCGGCAACAGCCTTGTATATGGGGCGCCTGCTCTACCACTAAGCCACCGACACCCCATTTGTAACTTTTCATCAAGGACAAAACTTGCTTTCTTTCTGTCTCACTCTTTGGCACACACACCTGGATCCATCTGTAAAGAGCAGCACACCAGAGCCGTGAAAGAGTCCATTCTCGAACTGGCCGGAGAAGCAGGTTCCATCCTGAAACTTGAGCTGGCCCACACCATGCCTCCGACCTGGAAAATCACACATCAGAGTGAGCAATGGCTCAAGCTTCAAACGGATGATGGAAACACAAGAAATCCTGTCAAGGCAAACGACCTTGGGACCATTTGTCGATTCATTTTATCTACATGGGTGTCATCCTGCCTCATCTGACCACTTAGCCTCTAATGGATTACTCTTTAGTAATAGTGCGTAACATACTGTAAGAGACGACCAACTAAGCATGACATTTGAACTTGCAATGCGGCTCAGGGTTTTATATTCACTTGGTATTGGAGAGCCACTACATATGTCACGAGTCAGTACGTGCTTGGATTTAAGTACTCCCCCCCCATCAGCTAAAGGTTTACTACTGAATTAGGAGTCCCATCTGCCTCCTGTGTGGTGGGAATTACACAACTCTAATCCAGCAGATTTTTTAGCAGGGATTTTGACTTTAGGATCCAGGAATGTAGTTGCATCCCCCTCCTAGTAGCACATGATCCACTATTGATGCCTATAATCATGTCAGAGGGCACACACCTATGAGTTTCTGGACAAACTGGAAAGGTGGGCCAAGTTGCTGATGGAGGTTGAAGGAATACACCAATTAAAATAACATGGACAGTGTTTGCATTGACCTGAAACCATGACTGGATGCTGAGACAAAACAAAAACCCCTGGATGGTCCTGTTCCTGGTGTTCCGATTGATTTGGTTTCTCGGCAGCAGCTGACAGAGGACTCTCCAAGATTTCCCAAACAGGTCTAAAGTCTAATCCAGTAGATTTGACAGAGCCAGAGCTGGTAAATCTGTCTCGTTCGTCATGGGTTGCCAATGCTAGCTAATTGGGATTTGATTAAACGGCTTGAGCTTGCATGTCACTAACATCACTGCATGTGTGTGCAAGAGAGTTAAAGCATCCTCGTAATCTTTGCCACAGGTGAGAATTTGACAAAAATTTAACATTCTCGTATGCAAACATGCGTGTAGATTAATGAATGGAAACCCTAAAATATTTGCCACCACTGGTACTTGCGTTTGTTCCTGAATCCTTCTGTGTAATATCATGACATTACATACACTGATGATTTAATGAGCATCAAGCCTTTACTGAGGCAGAGTGCTGCTACCTTAGCTAATGTAATGAGAAATAAATCTGACTAATGTCACAAGCTGTACTCGAGGCTAATCGACAGCGCTCTTCATTCCATTTGCATGCCATTCTGCTTTTTTTAAAAATACTATAAATATACCGTGTGAGTTGAGCTGAACATAGCTGAATGGGTATGTGTGGAAAAGATTAGATCATTTAAAACAGTAAAAATGTGCCAAAATAACAATTACTGATATTAATATTTTGGGGGAATATAGGTAACATGTTCAGTTTTTGCAAAGTGGGCACCTGCATACCAGAATACTTGTGCTAATTTCAAACTTTACATAACAAACACTGAATGCATTTCCCCAGTCTGTCAGTGTCTCACCGTTCCCTTTCACTCGGCTGATAACTAACACAGCGATGCCTCAGAGAGACATTACAAGGACCAGATGTACCGTACAGAAGGTGCAAGTGAAAGCTTGTCTCATCTCCGTAGCTAAGTCGGTGACACTCGCACACAAACTTTATTTAAAACCGAGAAGCAGGGCTGTCTTGCCTTCTTTCCACTCGCCGTGGTACTCTTCCCCACTGGCGTAGGTGAAAGATCCTCTGGTCAGAGTCATGTCACCCCTGGTTTCAACACACAAACACATTCATTAGCAGCACAGATAAAGTACACATATAATTTGCTGACCAGCAGCTATACATTTAATAGAAAAGCACTGCACTTTGAATGGTTTCCAGAGTCAGAGGGGCATCTGTGAGTCTCTAACAGCTCTAAGAGGCTGTTTCTTTAACTGTCCATAACCTCTGACTTCTATAGAGGGAAGCGAAAAAGAAATGTTCCCTAATGGGATTACTTTTGCTCATGTAATTCTCAAGTCCAGCTGGGTGCCAGTGTCACAAGCTTCCCAAACATACTGCAATTTGGCATTACCTTTAATCAATTAAATAAATAAAGACAGAAAAGCATTCAATAGACTTTAACATACAGCCTCATGAAGTGTGACTAGTCTTTAGTTAGAGTACTAAACACCACGAATAAATTACAATTAAATACCTGAAGCAGTTTTTGTGTTTTCTAAATAGGGTGGAAATTATAGTGAGGATTGCTGTGGGACAAAGCCTCAGTGTCAGTGCATGTTCCTGCAGTTGAACTTTAAGTGTGGGTCGGATCAAAGGATAAAGACAGGTCACACCAGATCCTATAACTGTCAACCTAAGAAGTCTGTTTAATGCCCGGTGCATGTTGGTGGTGGTGATGCTGGTCTGACCCCAGTTGAAAAACACACTTGGTGGTGAAACGCCCTCTGTAATGAACCAGGCTGGAAAACGTGACTGTATGACTGCAGATATAAACAAAAGCTTCTCCCGTGGTGACCATTTCAAACAGCCTATTGTTTAAAACAAATGTCAGTGTGGTCCACAATGGCAGTCAGGTGTAGTTTTACACATGCTGTCGCCATTGAATAATTCAGTCCACACCGTGACTGAAACACACTAACGTTACTGTAAATATCTGAATCAGGCTGCCAGTGTGTTTCAGTCAGTGAAGCCTTTGCATACATATGCTCCATAGGCTATCGCTTATAGTGTCAAGCGTACGTAAATCGGTTGTAACCTATGGCAACACAACTACATGCGAAAAACGACAACACCTAAAAACGCTATCGTTTACCTGTCCGCTACGTTTGTCGTCTCTGAAGCATGGAAACCACCGTACAAGAGCCGAGGGGCGTAAAAATATGAAAACACCGGCTGAGAAACGTATGCCGCATTCAGGTGATCCTCGTAAACTCCTACATCACACATGAAGCGTCTTAAATGACGTTTACATTTGCGTCACATACGATTGCACAAAGTGAGCAAATCTACAGTAAAGGTGTTGTATTATTTGTTGTTTATTTTAGAAATTGAGATGAACGGTTGTGTTACAGCAGCTGCATGAAAATAGTGAAATGTCTTCTTATACAGGCTTAATAAAAACGTCTCGTACTTTGACATGCATAATATGCTCTACTCATAAGGATTCAACTGAGTAACTTCTATATGAACCTATGTCCTCTCTACAAGCCGTGTTTACTTTTGTTTTCGTGTTCGTGTCGACGTTCAGCTCAGAATTGCAATAACTCCGACAGCACCTGAAGGTAGCACTCCAACAGCATCATCGCAGCCTGACCGCCGCGCTGTTTCATTGCATGACTGCTGTTGGCTCTCATTAAAACTTTCTCTGATTGGCCTGGTGTGCGCTACAGTTTAGAGACTGTGGCATATATTTTTATAAAAGGCTCCTGGGCATTTTGCTGAAGATAGTTGAAGCACACAACACTACAGTTTAAGCGGCTGTAGTGTAGTTGACATAATGTTTAACATGAAGGCCATAGACTACATATAGTGTACAGACTCTAGTGAACTGTGAATAAAGATGTGAGCATTATATTATTAACACCACTACTTCAATATCCACCACATCTACTACTACTTATTACTAATTAACAACAGTCATGACTATATATTATTATTATTACTATTACTAATGTATTCTACAGAAAACAGACTTATGCGGTCTATAGTGTAGGGATTCAGATAATGTTTCTCACAGGCTAACTGCATAGACATTACGTTTTTGTTCCCCTCAAACACAACTGCATTTTAGTTACTAGCCAGGATAGCATTTATTCAACTGTGTAAATAGGTACTCCAAAAAGCAACTATAGATTCTTCCTGTTCCTGAAAATCCAATTAAGACACGATCTAAATCTAGAATCAGGCATACTTCAAGTAAATCACAGAAAGTTATAATCAAACAATTTCAATGAATATGACAGGCTATAAAAACAAAATCAAAACAATACTGCAATATTTAGTAACCAGCTGTAAAAAATGAGCTGTGTGCTCTTGTCAACCCACTTTGTTTCCAAACAGATTTTGCTTTTAAGTAGCCAAACACAACTATGGCATTAATGGTATTAAAAAATTAAACACAGCCTCTGTACTACCCAGGGCATTAGGTAACAAGAGTCTAGAGCTGTATAGTGTTTATGTTCACCATCTTAGTTTAGTGTGTTAGCACACTAAACCTTGCTAATCCGCATTAAACATGAAGTACAGCTTAAGATGATGGGAATGTTATGTATGCAGATGTTTGGTCATAAACCACAGTTTTAAACAAAATGAAAATCAGGGGTCAGGGGATCAAAAATGAGAACAACTGAACCTATGGGGAACATGAATGTTTGTACCATTTCACAGCAATCCATTCAATTCATCCAAGCAATCTTAAAAGAAAAGTCAAACTAATGGTGGCCACAGAGGAAAGGTCAGGGGATCCCTAAATTCAGTATCGTATATTGTCTGTAAACCATCAATGTCTGTATACGTTCCATGCCAGCCAGTCCTGAAGATGCTGAGATACCGGTATTTCACAGGATGAGTGAAAACTTTGACTTGCTGGTGGAACATTAGGTAAAGTAAATGAATCACCAAAGTTCTTAGACTGATCCTCTGGGAACCATGAATATCTGTACAAAAATTAATACTAATCCCTCAAGTAGTTGTGAAAATATTTCACTAATAGTCAAAAATGTAAATTATGTTGTGGCACAGAGAGAAGGTAAGAGAATCACCAAAGTTAGTAGGTTTGATTCACTGGAGACCATGCAAAATTTAATGCAGATCTATTGAGTAATGCTTGAGATATTTCACTCTGAGCCAAAGTGGTGGACCGACCATCTCTAGAGCCACGCCAAAAGCTTTGGTTAAAAATGCAGGATATGCCTTGAGACCAAACCATTTTATTTTAGTTTTTGCCTGGTTGGCAATCCTGGTTGGCAATCCAGCCTTGGGTAAAGTCTAGCCTATACTAAACAGTTACTGATCTTTCAAGGGGAAAATACCTCACATTTGATTTGATATAGACAGCTCAAGGTATTAACCTAAACCCCACATTAATATTTTTAAAGGTCCAGTGTGTGGGATTTAGTGGCATCTAGCAGTGAAGCTGCAAAAGGGACATCTCTCCCATGTCCCAAGCATTTAGAACGACACTGTTCGATGCAGAAATGTGAAATCAGGATTGGCCCAATTTAGAGCCAGTGTTTAGTTTGTTCGTTCTGGGCTACTGTGGAAAAACATGACTGACTTAGTGGAAAATGACTCACTTCCTGTCCCCCCAGGAAGTGGGAGACTGGAAGTGAGCCAATTTTTGTAGTGGCCAAACAGTGAAATTACAACATAGCTAGTACGCAGTGATATAAGTAATAAGTACTAAGTAATTAATGCATCTCATAATAGTTGTAATGGGTTTTGGTCAATGTTGTGACATATTGCACCGTGAGTTAAGTTGTGCATGTGGTTAGTGACATCCTACTTTTGTCGTTAGTAGAAAGTGAAATAAAAAGGTTTCCTACTATTATCTAAAGAGCAGCTTCAAATTCAAAGTTAATTTATTTGCTTCTTTCTTATTAGCAAGACACCCCAGTTTGCTAACATGTAATTATTGGGATATGTACTATTTCTACCTATCCACCTTATTCCTGAGGGCACTACTGTAGAAATGATTATGTGCGCTACCTCCTGTGAGATAGCGGAAGTAGCAGTATGCTAGTTAGTCCCATAGTGTCTGTGGTTAGTCCTGGTGGCTACTCTTTGTGGATAACCGCCAACGCTGGTTCTCTTCGAAAGTACTTTACCTTCAGTTTAGCAAATACTAATTTATTTTTTAACAAATATTGAACGAATGTTAACTTAGCATTTTCTAAAATGTCTTTGCGGAGCTGGTACCTGTTGCCCTGTCCATGTCTGTAATGACTAACAACCAGTCTGAGCTAAGTTTTTTGTCTTCAGCAACTATGTGTTGAACATGTAACCAGAACAAAAAGGGATTGTTCCTGTTGCCAAAGGTACCATTGATATGAGAAATAAAACCACAACAGTTTCACGAGACTTAGTGAAAATGTATTAAATCAGAATTAGCAGAAGAGAACGTCAGTACGTGATATCCCTACCTTTCCCCGTCTGACTTCATTCTCAACCTACATTAGAAAATTGATCATTATAAAATAAACTCAGCAACATACCTTGAAATATGAATTTAGTCATTAGGGCTGACAATGTGTCACTGATTTACCATACTTCCTTTATATCATATAAAAAAATGAATGTGAAAAGTTATTTTTATTATTACTACTTTATATTACTATTACTGAAGTCTGCTGCTAAATTCAGCATCATGTTTTGCTCAGAACAGTTTTTAATAAATCAGCAGTTAAAAAAATGTGTAAACTGCATTGTTAACGCAGATGAGCGGAGGATTAGCTGGGAAACATCACATTTATTTACTTTACATGGAGCTACAGTTAATACTGAATTATGTTAAATGTTTGCCGAATGTGTTAGTATCTCTTAATAAGTCATCAAAAATCTTAGGAGCAGATAAGCTAGCTCGGGACATGTCAAAGTTAACAATATTTTAACGGAGTAAGGCAAGCTAATTGCTACAGTGCCTGGTTTAATGGAAAAAAAGACAACAGTGCTTTGAGATAGCAGTCAGAGATGGCAGAGGTATGGTCACATAATCCTGCTTGAGCTATAACAGGTGTGTTCCACGTATCCCAGTTGATCTTGGAAAGAAGAATAGAGTACTGTACACAAACTGTTACCATTGGAAACCGCCCGTTTCGGTTCAACGCCGGAAGTCGCGCACATATTTCGCGCAAGGGATCACGGGGGAGTTGGATGGATGCCCTTAAATCCTACACACTGGACCTTTAAGGGAAATCCTACAGTTGTTGTTTACATTGGTGGACACAATGCAGTATTTTAGCCTAGTCATCTATTTATGTACTTACTTATTTATCCTACTGATTTAATGACTCAGTTTGGTTGCTGTGTTTGACTGAAACATGGCCTACATCTCCCCCCTGGAGTGATTTCCTCCTGACACACAGCAGCGCGCGCTCACATAGCAGAGCGCTTCCACTTTCCGTGCTCGTGCCCGCCGGAGACGAACGGTAGAAAATGGCGAGCCCATGTAAACTGCAGCAATGCACTATCGACAGGCGCGGCTTTCGTCAGGAACTTGACTCGTGGCGACACAAACTCATTCACTGTGTAGGTAAGGAAGATGCCAGTTACACGGTGTACTATTTTACCGATTGAATTCCGCCTCTGTGCGACCGTTATCGATGTAAATAACCCTCTATTACCGGACTGAGTCGGGGCATCTCGGAGCTACTTTTTGTTCTTCAACTGTTTCCTTCTCACGGCAGCCTGCCTGAGCAGTTACCTAGATGTGGCAGTTTGTAGCAGTGTCGCGCTACTTATGGGGTTTCCTTGCTGTTATTTTTACTGTATTTAAAGACAAACTGGAGAGTTTAGCTATCTAACGTATCAGGCGTAACGTTAGTTTGTTTAAAGGGCACCGTGCTTGTTTTAGAGGGAGTGTCTCTATGCGTTGCGTCGACTATAAAACCCCTTTTGCTAATGCGCGTCCTCGTGTGATCATACTGTATTTTGGATGGGGGAGGGCGACACATCCCCATGGTGGATGTTTTCTCAGTTAACATTTAGCTTACTTGCTTTTCTCAAATCACCCCCTGCGAGCGCGCACTGCTGCATTGAGGAAGTGACCCCTTTGGGGGAGTTGCCATTTTCGACGACGTTCCACTGATAAACTTCTCTAACGTTAGCTAGTTACTTCCCCTGGCCCCTTTTAAGCTAATCATTAAAATGCATTGTTGACGTAAGGGGTTGAAAGCACTTTGCATTGTGTATATCCGTGTTAGGGTGTAGTTGAAGCTAAGCTGTTATTTTGTAATATAGCTAAAGCAATATCATTAGCATGAGCTAGCAGAATAGGACATAACCTGCAGTAATGAGGGCCAGGAGACCTTTAGCTGTGCTAGTGGTATGGCTTTATAATCTGTCTGTAGGTGGGTCCAGACTGAGATATCTTCCCCTAGCCCACCACCAGCAGCTTTACATAATTGGTCTTATAGTGAAATGTAGGTTTCTTGCCACAGAAGGATTGCTATGGCACAAACATTCATTGTTCCCAGGTCACATATTCTGCGGGTGGTCCCCTGACCTTTCAAACTAATCATTCTCTTCTTTCATGTGTTTACAAATGATGGGTTTACATTTGTATTTAATGTGTTGATTGTGTGTTAAAGTACTTGGATTAACATGCTTTTGCTCTGGTCTAAGTTTAAAAGACCTTAGTTGAAAAGGCTAGGAAAATTATCACACATGACCTGTATTCATAATACGAACGGCTTTCATCAGGTGGACACTGTAGGGTTCCCATTAAACACAGGAGGATACTTAAATAGGTATAATAACTCTTTCATCCTTGTGTCAATGAATGACTGAATGCCCTTTATATCTGCACTTGTATGTGCTATGCCCTTTATGTCTGTTTCTGCACTCTTAATGTATTTTTATGTGGCAGCCTTTGTGTCCAAGACAAATTTCCCTAGTGACAAATAATCTTGAATCTTGAAGCAAAAGAAATTTAAAAATAATTTGACATTGCTGCTTCAGTATGAGACATTTCAGATTTTCTGCCTTTTTTAAATTGAAAACCTTGATTAATAAACATATTCCTCCATGATTATTATGAAGTTCTTTAATCCATCTTCTCATAATTCTGTTCCACTCATATTGACAGATGGCTCAAATTTACATTAGTAGTTTGACACAGTTTGACAGGAGGGCTTGAAGAAGAGAGAGAGAGGCCATTTTTAAATCCGTGCTTTGCCAACCTCCTTCTTTTGACTCGGTAACATAGCAACAGCCTATGTGGACGTTCGGCACCATCATACACGGATTGATAAAGCAAATGAGGAGCAGAGAGTTGCTTGGTGACCCTAATGTTCAAATTAAATCAGCTTCTGTGTTTTTTTACTGGCTTGATCATAGTTCTTATTCAGTTCTATCAGTCTCAATGGGAAATATGAAACAAATTATTTCCTACATTGAGTCATTAATGCAGCATGCTTCATTAACGGACAATTTCCATATTACATAGGACTGCCTGCTGTTAGATTGATATAACAGAACTTGCAAACTTTGATCATGAGGATAAAAACATATCCGCCCATAGATAAAATTATCTGTCCAGGTCTTTAGTGAGGTTATCTGTGATATATCATGCAATATATTGTACACATTTAATGCCTAAACATGCATATGCAGTATTTTGGCAGAATATGAAATGGCATTTAAACCACAGGAGGCAAAAACTAATTCAAAACCCAGAACACTACTTCTGACGCTGCTGATCTCAAAATGTCACATTGAATCAATCTTACTTAAAGTGGCCTCTATGTATAGGTCTTATTGAAATGTGTAATATATGTACAAGGCATGTCCTGTGTGCATGCACAAAATTCTTGACATGAGTCAAAATAGTAGTTATGTGACATTTCGGGAAAGAATATCAGTAAATCTGACAGTAATGTCATATTAAAGGGACAATCTACCCCAAACTCAAAAATACATATTTTCCCTTTTACCTGTTTATCAATCTAGATTGTTTTGGTATGAGTTGCCGAATGTTTGAGGTATCGGCCGTAGAGATGTCTGCCTTCTCTCAAATATAATGGAACCAAATGGCACTCTGCATGTAGTTCATAAAGCACCAAAAAGAAAAAAAAGTGAAAAATGCCAAAAGCAATGCCTCCTTCAAGTGACCACAGGTTACTCAAGATATTTCGCAGACCTTGTTATGAGCAGTTTTATGTAGGAACAATTTACTTTCTACTACACCTGCTAACTGCATCGCCGCACTTAACGAAGTGTATTACTACCTGCTGATGAGAGACTTATTACAGCATGATATGTAAACATTAATGGCAACCTCTAAACTCTGCACAGTTAATTGAAATACTAGCGAAATAACAATATGGCTGAAGGCAACATCCAAATTGCAGGAGCTACAATATTTTGATAAAGGTAGATGTGTCACAACAAACCTTTTTTTTTTTTTTTTAAAGATTATTTTTTGGGGCTTTTTACCTTTATTACACAGGACAGTGTGAAATGGAGAGACAGAGAGAGTGGGGGGAAGACATGCAGCAAAGGGTTGCAAGCCGGAGTCGAACTCGCGACCGCTGCAGCGAGGCATCACTTCTATACATGGGGCGCCGGCACTATCCACTAAGCTACCGACGCCCCTACAACAAACCTTTAAAGATAAAGCGTTGTGGTGCTACAAAGATACCCTGCTCTACAAATCATATCGTTACGACAAACATAACCCTGGGTACTCAATATTATTACTGATGTGAAACACCCGTCAAGGGCTCCCAGGGCTTGGCTGTACATCTATTACCAGAGAGTGAGGGTTTAGCTGCCAGGCTAAAGGTAAGAGATGTGGGTCTACCTGTAGCCTGGCTGTCCTGGCACTGATCCGATGGCCGTCACTTGGTTAGCTTGCTCTCCATGGTTCGACACTGCTTAGTGTCAGTACTGTTGCATTAACAAGTTTTTGGGCTTTGGCTTTATCTGACAGGACAGCCTTAGAGTAAAGGGGGGAGATAGGGGGAAGACATGCCGCAAAGGGCCGTAGGTTGGAATCAAACCTATGACTGTTGAGGCAAGGACATAGTGTTTATACATGGGGCACCTGCTCTACCAGGTAGGCTCTTGGGCACCCCGAAAGCGGGAATTTCCTGCTGTTACACTGGCTCACAATTTTGTATAAAAGGTACAATCGTGGAATGGGGGGACAGAGATGTCTCACCTTAAAGCCAGCATCAGAGGTAGTAACAATACCGTAATGATGTCTGTATTAAAGGGACAGTTGGCCGGACAGAATCATGGGAGGCATGAGTGTGACGATTTGACAATGTGTTATTCAGCAACACACTGCAGGAGATTAAAAACACAGCTGATAGCAGTTAGCAGATAACTCATAGAAGAAGGACAGCAGCCGAAAATGTCTGCAAATTGGGAAAACAATGCGGTCCAGGAGCTTCTTACCCTCTGGGAAGAGGACAAGATCAGCCGCCATATAACAAGGATTGTAAATTATTGTTATTGCCCTGTTAATTCCATTGTTATAGTAAATAAAGTGCTGCTGACACATCTGTTACATATCACACTAGAGGCTGATGCTGTTGTTGCTATCCTAAATCACACATTGGAGCTGCACGATGCTGCCGTTGTTTGGTTCTGTCTAAAAATGCAGGGGCGGCATAAAAATGGGACTTTATAGCAGCCCTATTGTGCGATCTTTGTGCAAAACAGCTTTAAATACTTCGACATGCCCCCTTTCAACTGAACATGGGCTCTACACCTAGGTAAGCCCAACGCAACTAGCCTGAAGAGCCATGCAGGACAGCCCATAGGACAGTGTGCTGTGACAGTAAAGACCCCAGAAAGAATCACACCATCATCAGATATTTTTTTTGGCAAAAATGAAGTGCAAAAACCACCATTCCCAGTCAAACTAAAGGCAATATAGTTTTTTTGCTGTAACGTTAGCTAGCTCAATGGTTCTAGGTAAGCTAGAAGTACGTGTACACTTCCTTTTGTACAGTGATGCTGTTGGTGGGTGTAGTTTGGTAGAAAGAAAATGGTTCCTACATGAAAGTGATCACAACAAGGTCTTAATTAACTTGAGTATCCTGGTCATGATTTCATGGTTTTTCAGATGTATTTTTGGGGGCTTTTAGCACTATAAGCTATGTGCCATCTAGTTCCATTATATTCAAGAGAATGCAGACATCTCTGCAGCCAATATCAACTCACATCAAAATAATCTAGACTGACAAATAGCACTACAGGTAAGAGAGGAAAAATATGTTTTTTTTGATTTTGGGATGAACTGTCCCTTTGTTTTCCCGTCAATTAAGAGTTCTCTGGTGTTGCATGCTAAACATTTTCAGCTCTTGGCTTATATACTGTATGGTAGGTTAGATGCTTATTTCATGATAAGAAAGAGCAAGTGCAGCAAAACATTTTACATAGCTGTCAGCCTCTTGCTCTTGATTGTTAGTCATAGAGCAGATTAACCAAACCTTAGGTCTAGAACTTTGTATGATGTTTTTAAGCATCATATTTGAATGCACATAATTTGTAGTAATAGTAGGGCTATAACTTATTGTTGTTACACTATGTATTTGAAATTGTGTTTTTAGTGTGTATTATCAGTTTTAATTATAACTAGATTAGTGTTTTTGGACTTATCCCAAACAAGCTTCTTCCAGCTGAGGCTACAATATTAGGTGGACTGTGTGCTCATCACTGAAAAGAAAACAGAGTGAGAATAAAAGCTTTCTAACTAGTCACTAGCTCCAGACTCAGGACTGCTCAGTTAGTCAGTTCCGCCTTTATGATTGACAAATGTGCCTTGTGTTTGGGCATAATTGTAAAGCTGCAGAGTACATGACAACAGCATCAGTCTGCTTGCTGCAGAATGGCATATTCTGTCCATGACAACAAGGCCATACTTTTGTTTGGCTTTTTGGTGGAGAGGGCTGCACGCCACCACCACCCTGCTGACGCTGAAATGGACATTTTGTCTTTGTGTATTTAATGTGAGCAGTAAAACTGCAGGGCAGAGACAAGGGCAATTGTCCCATAGAACAGCAGCTACAATTGTCCGTATGTTGCCTATACATGTGTTCATGGTCAATCTGCCCCCAGAAAACTGTGTGGCTGAAACTATGTGTTCTGTCTGGATTTTGGAACATTTAGATTAGAACAGCAACACTTGAAAATGCAAGGAATGACAGTTATTCATGCTTGCATTGGACATGTGGGTGAGTGGGATTAAGGATGTGCTCAAACAAATAACAAGCAAATATTGACATCAGGCAGATTGCCTTGTTTATTATTTAAACTTTAGCATGGCCCATTTTCTGCTCCAGCATGCACCCTCTGATGGGCTTTTGGCCTACATTTTACTAAATTGCTAAAAGAGCTGGCTGACGTTTGTTGACATTTTGCGAAACATGACCACCAGCTTTAATGGTTTCATATGAAATGCACTAACTTAAACTGTGTGTTTCTACTGTGTGTGTGTGTGTGTGCTTAGACGTTCATGTGTGTGCATGTACCCTTTTGCCTAAAATCATGCTGGTCTCATATTTGTTATTCAAAGTTAGGCTTTGTGCAGCATTACACCATTTGACTGTCAGTTTGCATCATATCATGTTAAGTATTCACGGAGTGTTTTTCGCTGTAGATGCTGCTCAGAGCTGCCACCTCATTGCCTGCTGTATAGCCTGATCCAACTACTGTATATTGCTTGTAATGAACACAATGTGTAGCCAAGTGACATTTCAAGCACTTCTTTGCTAATGCCCATGTAATGTCTGAGCTTGTCTGTTGACCCACAGTGAGTTGCTTTTTTGTGGATAGCACAGCAGGCATCAGTAAATGCTTTTTAGATGGTTAGGCATGATTAGGCTTGGGTCTCAGTGTGATGGGCTGACTTGGGATGAAAATAGTCATGTACTGTAGCTCGACTAATTTGTGCAAGTTTGTCATCTCTACACTCATCCTCAGCCCCCAGCCCCATCTTACATCTTCACAGAGGATTGCTCAAGGATATCAGTGCCCTCTTCATACAAAATTACAGTGATGAGAATCACAAACTGAGCATTGGTATTATTTTTAAAACATAATGCAGAGTTAAAAGATAAAATAATTTATTCATGATCACCTTCTCTAGTATTTACAAAGGCTGTGGCCAAGACGCCAGATTTAGCGAGGTTTATTTTGGCTGTGCACTGACTGAGCTTAGGGAAGCTCCTGTTCTTCAAGCTCGTGGTCACTCCTGAGATAGCATGTGTACAGTAGTTACAGTTGGGGGATGGGCTGAGTGGGGGATGCAGCACTGTACACCCTCAGCAGTAGAGCGGCTGAGCAAAGGGTGGGTCATACACTGGAAAGAGCACTGCAGTCCCAGTATGAGAATAAAGGTTAGCATTTTAGCAGCAGTTTTTTTTGGTGATAAGTAAATCATGAAATGAGCAAGTACAGATTTTAAATTTGGCCGGTTGTAGGTATGAGAGACATAAAAGAAAGTCGTGTTCAAATCCCTCATACGAGTGTTTTGAAATGTACACACAGTCTTCCTGCTGCCCACCAGGGATGCTACCGGCTTTCTATTGTTGGATGAGGTAAAATATTTGTGGCAAGCTGGAAAAACATTTTTGGTTTATTAGGTGAAAATGTTTACCTAATTTATAAATGTTACTTGTAAGTGGACAGGTACATCATGGATAATCGACACCATTACCTCTGTTGGCCAGGTTGTGGAAGAAAAACAACATAAATGTTGTCCGTACACATTGGTACATAGCTTGTTGTTTGAGATTTGTTTTAACACTTAGCAGGACATGACATTTCCTTAGTTGAATCACTTTTGTTTTGTATTTATTTGGATAAAATCTTCAACTATGATGTGGTGTGTTGTTCCTGACAAAGCCCTCTGAATATTATTAAACTATGGAGATTTTGGGACTCCTTTCCCTATAGCAAGTGCCGATGAGGGTGATGCAGCATATTGCAGTGTTGTGTCACTTATACAAGATTTCTCAGAAATTAGTTGAATAATTGCGACATACAAGCAAAGTCCACACAGCAACCCTATAGCATTGCTAAATTATCTGAAGGAATCCTCTGTGTAAAAGTTAGGAGCAGCAAGGTTGAGGTTATCATCAAAAATAATCTTCCACTGCAGATGTACAGTGTGAAGAAAATACTTCTGAAACCATGAAGCAACGTGAGCTAAGAGTGATTGTGGTGTTTAAAGTAGTTATGGAAACACCAGCTCTGCCTGCTTTACCTCCTTCTCAGTGTAGTATCCTGCTATCACTTCAGGTATGGTATTAAATTCCCCAGCAACACAATGGGTGTAGACAGTATTCAGTCATATGTATGGAAAATTAGGTGACCTGTGAAACTAGATTTTTTTGGAGTATGTTTTGAATCACATATTTGTCGATTTCAATTGTTTTACAGTATTGAATTTATCACATTGTAACGAACATGCACTGAGTTATGCAGGTTGCACTGGACTACATAGTTGACTAGAGGTTGCTTAGTGATTTTGTATATCGGCTGAAAATTGACCTTTTGGCTACATTACTAATACACATAGTGCTAACATTAGTAAAGATGGGTCTTATCTCACATTATGTTCAATTCACACTGATGTACAGCATAGGTTAAGGTCAGGATTTAGGGAGGTTAAGCTGATCGTAGATCTGTGGGATTTTGCTTTCTAAGTGCTGGTGGGAAGGTTGTTGCACACTTCTAGTCGTCCCTCTCTTCCTCTCCGATTGGCAACAGATGTAGGTCAGGAAATGGCTTAAGGCCAATTCATGGTTTCTGCGTCCGTGTGATATACATTTCGTCATCAGCCCAAGTCCACGAGAACCCACGTGGACCCCTGTGCGGATGTCTCCATGCAGCCCAAACTTTTTGCCCGTGTAGACAATCAAAGTGTGTCCACTGAGCATGTGCTAGAAAAGTAAAATGGAGGCTTATTTCGTACACTTAATGTATAGTATTCTCCATCGATGTTCCTATGCTTGTGAAGTGGGCGCACATGTTATTTTCTGTCTTTTGACTTAATGAGGTTGTTCAGACAAATGCTATCATGTTTTGTTGTAGGCCCTCTGCATTTGGGGACCACGTCTGTGTGTGCATACCCAAGTCGTATCTGTAGAAGCATACATGCGCTTGCTGTCTGTATCAGTCCTGTATTACGATCAAGGTTTAGGCAGATCGGGCAGAGTTGTTGCTCACTAAGCATACAAACACCCCATGAAAAGCCCTCCTAGAAAGTTTCATTGTTAAAAGTGCTGTATACAACATTCAGAGTCTGGGCGCCGATTGCCTGCACATGGCTGTCATCTCTGACCTCACAACCAAACATGGAGGTGGCTGAGCCAAAATGGCGGTAGCTAACAGTGCTAGCCAAGCTAATGATGCTACTAACAGTGCTGTCAATGGCAGTAGTGCCGACAGAGCTAACAGTGTTTAATCTTAGGGAGTTGGAACTAGGTGGGCATTATGCTTCTGCGAAGACGCTGTCCCGAACCACGGTGGTGGACAGTAACCAGTCATAACTGCCATATGAGTACAGTGCAGAGCAGGAGCATTTATCTAACCAGTGTGCGGATGGCATGGCTATCAAAACAAAGAACAGAGACACTCGGATTACAACAATCACAGAGTTAGCGTGACTTCGTTCTCTGCATAGGACACAATTACTCCACTATATCTTCAAAAATGGTTGTTTTATGCTATATTAATTTTTAAATTCTCATATCCAGAACCTTTATGGTTTGTTGCTGATGCATGAGTCATCTATCAAATCTCAATTTCAAACATAGCTGCTCACAGTTTCACAAGTTATTTCCTTGCTTTTTCCTCTTTATGTCATTGGTTTTGCTGTTGGTCATACTTAGTAGTTTTGAGGCTCCTCTTTGTTATTGACAAAATGATCACTCATACATGTATTGATGAGATGTTTATACATTGCAACCAAGCTGCTGTTTTGTCAGAATTTAAGCTGTATTAGTAAGTCTAAAAATGTAACATTGCCAAGAGGAATTCCTTTACTGTCGACATGTTTCCTGCATGTAGAAGCTTGGTTGAAAGCTAATCTTTTGCAAAGATGTCCACACATATTGCAGGTTTCTTAAGTGCATATAAGCATAATCCCATAGTCTATCTGTAGCCAAGCCCTCTGCAGATGAATTACAGACTAGGTATGTAAAAATTCTGTCGGAAGAGTATTTTCTCTTCATTCAAAATTTGCTTCAGTACAGTTAAATGTTTTACTTATGGTCCCTAGTTGTAGAAGCGTAATGAGTAAAATAAACAGCATTGTTGTATGAATGAAAAAAGAAGCTGCATTCATCTGTACATATTTATTTATACACTCATCATGAGATATTGTTTGGTTTGAAACATTTCCTTAAAATAAATAAAAAGTAGTTGCCTAATAACATTGCAATAATATAATACTAGTAAGCATGCTGTTTTTATTTCCTATTCTCAGTGGACCAATAGTTAAATCACAGTGGGTTTGATGTAAGGGTCTGCAATGTCAGCTTCTTATTATTTATTCCCTATTTCATGGTTAAAAGGGGAGATTTATTTTTAGAAATAATGTGTATTTTGTTGCTAAAAAGTTGCTGCTCTCATCTCCAGAACAAAGTTGATTTAATTTTCCATTTCAGCATACCTCTGTGAAAAATAAGCTGTGGCTCCACTCAGCCATAAATTGTCTGGAGGCAAGCCACAGTACTGTATGTATTTGGAGTAAATAAAAAAACAAAACAAGCTGACAACGGTTGGAAATAGAAAAATGGTCTTGAATCATCATTCTCCTTTTATAGAGCAAAATGACTGACATAAATGAGTAACAACCTCAGTAAAAAAACAACCTAACAATTCTGGATGAAAGACTTTATCTTCTAATAAGGTTGAATGACATGTTGCCAATGCAATTAGGCCTACAGACGTATGTTTCATATTTCTAACCTCATTAACCCGATATCGTTGTCCTGGCTGTCATTTTCATTAGGCTTCAATAAATTTTAATATAATTAGGTGTTATGCCCAGTGGCAAATAATACTGGGCTCCTTTATCTTTTTCTCATTATCACTTTTTACCTCTATACCCTGTGCTTATTATTGTATCTGGGGGCTGATCGCTGTACACCAAACCAGATGTGTAGTAGCAGCCAAATGGTGGCCTAATTCCCTGTTCTGTAAATTAATTGGTGACTGTTTCCTCTAACAGGAAATACACCTTAAAAGCTTGACGTTGTAAGTTCTACAACCAAAAGTGCCTAACTGATGGCAACTGTAGTCAAGTGTAGGGCACCCTTTACATGTTGGTGTTTTTATATCGTTTATTGTGCATAACTGTGGCCATTATCCACTGTTTTTATAACTCATTTATTTTGTAAAGCTTCCATGACAGCTATAGACACTATCAATATTTTATCTCTTGCACATGTAGGGAGCCTGCTCTTCTAAATTTAAGTTGCAGGATTTGTTTTATAAAGGTTTGTGCAGAGAGGCTCTTTTCATCAGTCCCTACGACACACTGTGCTCTGCCAGTAGGAATGTGTTAATATTGCCTCAAAGTCATGGTTTACAGTATGACACATTTTAAAATGCCCTAAACCGAATTCCTGAAGAGTAGTTTGATGTCATGGCGCTGCTCTGTCAAACGAAAGTGGATGACCTACTTTTCTCCCCCTGCCTCTGAAATATTTCAGAAATAGGATTGGATAGCTTCAGCTGAAGTCCTGTGCACTAACCCAGAAACAGACTCACGCTGCAGCTATAGGCAAGGCTGTGTTTCACCACCTCGCCCCCCCTCCCCTCCCCTCTTTATGTTTGGCTGTTGAAAAGTGGGTGGGAATTTGTAAGGAAGCAGAGCGAGGGCATTTTAACAGATGACAGCTTTTATTGAATTCACTGTGAGTTTAGGACGAGAGTGGATGGGAAGGGCTGATAATTTTCTCACTTGTTATCTGTGAGGACATACTGTAAGTAGGCCTTTATTATTATGTGTTAGATGTCCAACACATGTTAATTTAACCTGTCATTTTCATTTAAAGATATGTCTAAATGCTGTTAATTTCAGTGTAGCAAATGCATATGTGTTTTACTTTGCTTTACAACAAACATGTTTTATGTTATTTTGTGTCAGAATGGTTTGATTCGTGACTTTTTGGCTTGGTAATGCCTTGCACATTTGGAATAACATTCTGTCTCATTTAAGATCCAGTTCAGTAGACAGATGTTACCTCTGACCTCTTTAGGGCTTGATTTAATGCATGCAGTGGTTTTGGATTGGTTACACTGACCCTGCGGCAGTAAGCAGACATTGCATATTGGGTTAATGCACTGTTAAGCGAAGTCCTGTGCAGTGTAACGTACTATATATTTCAAACAGCTGGGACTATAGGATACCACCATCTCATCAGTGATGCATGTAAGATTTTTTTCTTAGCCTGTATATGTAAGTTAGGATGTTTTGCTAGTGTTTTGTAAGTTGTCGTATCAGTGATACTGAAATCATCACATAGCAGTCTTGTTTCTGGCTGTTTCTTTTTAATGTTACAGCATGCAGTCACTCCCAACTCTGTAGGTGCTTTCGTTGCTTGGCAACAGGGGGATGGAGTGCATGTATTTACTGCTGAAGTAAAAACCTGGGGTGAAAGCTGATAATGTGTGTTTTAACAGAGGCAGGGGGTTGCTTACAGGGGTTGTCAAGATGAAATGGAAAGGCAAAGACGAGCCTGAGTGAATGGATAAAGCATCATCACGTGAAGTGTCAGTGATGTACAGCAGCCCAGGCTCCAACTAGTTTTTTTCCCTTGAGTTCAACAAATTAATTTGGGCCCTTGGGCATTTATCTTAAACAGTGATTCATTTTGAGTCTCTGCACTGCTGCTGTTGGTTTCAGCACGAAGCCTTAATTAGGACTAAATCTAAACAAATGTTGCGTCAAATGTATATGCTCAGTTTGCAGCTGTATATTTATTGAATTTCTTTTCTTTCCTCAGGTTTTGAGAGCATTCTCGAAGGTCTGTTCGATCCAGAGCTGGTAGAAGACCTAAAATTATTTAAGGGTAAGAATGTCAGACCATTTTCATTATCATAATAGTGGCCATGATCATACAAGTGTATGAATGACATGACTGAGAATTTTGTGGTCCAGACATAATCTGTTATCTGCTCATTACGACAATGCTGCTGCATTGTACCATCTGGTACCCCTCTACATTCACTCGACAAGACAGCCCCTCTGGCTGCAGAAGAGAAGATGCCTTGTTTTTCCTACAAAGTTGGTGTTTTGGATGGCGTGGGGCCAGTGTAAAAGTCTACAGTGTCCTACAGACATTTTTACAATGCATGATGCAAGTGAGACAATAGTGGGCATTATTTAGGTTTTCATTACATGTACAGTGAGAGGACTGTCAAAGTCTAAGTAGACTTTCTGCAACAGCAGTTGGGCACGAAGCCTGCTGAATCAGTCTACTCTAGACTCACTCAGTCTCACTAAAACAAATGTAAACGCTTTCATTTCAGCCTACTCATTCATTTCATTCATACGTTTATGTTATTGAGTCTTGTCATTGAGTTCATCTGAAGAATATTACATACTGAATATAGGACACTGTAGGTTTCAAACAGAACCATTTTTATGACTCATCCTACATGTGGCTAGACAGTACTGTTGTTGTGTTGGTGATGAAGGAAGAGAAGGAACCTCAACACAAAATGTATTATATGCTGGTCAGTCAAGCATCGGAGGAACTTTTATATATTTTTTTGATTTTGTTTTTTCTGAAATTAACCAATAACTGTCAATTAGTTGTTGAACTCACTTGCTAAGTAGAAATACACAATCTTGAAGGATGAGTTAGAAGAGGCAGTGGGGGCACTGATGTGAAAAATTCCTGCACCCAGCTCGTAGTTTACAAATTCTGGGCGTTAGCCAATTCCATATTTTCACAGCATAGTTGCAAACCATGGATCGGCCTCTACCCTGAAATTCTTTGGAACTGAAAAGATTTCCTCATCCCCCAGGGGAGGGGACTTAAACGAAGTGTTGCACAGAGGAAGATGCTGTATTTGTACACAGAATACTATTGAACCATATAAATTAAAGCAGGGAATTAATTTGTCTGTTTTTTAGTTAATGTTCTGTGTGATTGATCTTTGATGTTTCCTAAAAAGTTTGATAGTTTCTCTGACATTTTTATAATATATATTTTTATTTGCTTTGACAGTATGGCATTGGCTATATGTAAGAAATGACTGCAGTCTGGTCACCCTGTGAGAAATGGACAGTTATTAAACATCTGCACCCCCACTGCCTCTTCTTACACTGAAGACATGTTTTATGTCATAACATTTGGTGGTGCACCTTATGAAAGGCTCTTACTGTAACTGTGTGCCAACTCCTCCCTTGGTTGTCCTATCGGTTGAGGCACTGATTTGAGCCTTAAGTTCCTTCACCGAAAAATACACATTGCTCAGAAAAACGAAAACAAAACGAAAACAAAGATTTTATCTCACAGTGCCTGTCATCTGTTTTGTGTCTGTAGACTTGGAGCCAATAGCAGTGTCTGACTGGTCATTTGATGAAAATTGTCTATTCTGCTGTTTGAGACGAGACAAAGTAAAGGTAAGATTTTTTTTCTATTTCTTTCTTTACATTGTGATGGTGTGTCTCTCAGAATTTCATTTTGTTTTGGAGGAAAAACAAAAAGAAGTTGATGGATGGATCAAAGTTAGGAGTGTATTAAAAGTGGCTATACTCTTATACTGTCAGGAAACCCTGGCTATACCACCAGGGTCTACCTCCTCATCTGTTGTTCAATATATAGTATATGTATCCTGTTAAAAGTCTGAAGACCACTGACTTACCAGTTTTGTCATTTGACAGGAACACTTAATTAGCTTAAGCAACGAGGGGCTTGAAGACACACCCAAACCTCTCCTGGTTAAAGATCAGACCACCATCAGCAGACTAGAGAAGCAAGCCGAGGAATTTCTCAATGCAGTCCTCTGCAGAAAAGGTAAGTCTTTATGTCTCAGTGATGCAGTGAGCTTAGTGCAATAGTATTTTTACATTGTTATGACACTAATGTGCTTAGTACAGAGAACCGGCCTGCAGACAGGATGGTGTATGCCATAGCTTAATACACTTTTATTTTAAATTATACATGTTAATGTTCTATGCATGAATTAAAAAACGCTTCAACTACAGCTCTTAAGGATTTTGGGAAATTACTTTAGCGTGTATGTTTTTGGGGTTGTTAGGAAGGCTGCATATGAAACCTGCCGTTATTCTTAAAATATTCATACAATTCATTTTTTCCCCTGTCAGATGTGCCAAATTTCTCGGACCCACACATTCCAGTAGTGGCTCGAGAGATCCTCCAGAGAATGATCCGACAGTTTGCTGCCGAATATACCTCAAAAACCAGCTCCACTCAGGACAGTGGCTCTGACTTGCAGCCTCGCTCTGACCAAAGCCTGCCGACCCCGCCCTTGCTCTCAGGGGCTCGTCCTTCTACCAGCCCTGCTGCCACCCTGACTGGGCCTGCGCACAACCAGAACCCCGTCCTCAGCAAGCTCCTCATGGCTGACCAGGATGCTCCTCTTGACCTCACCATCAAGAGGCCCCCGGCTGTGCCTACCGAACAAGGTAGTGTGAACTTGAATACATCAGTAACAGGCCAGCTTGTTCGTGACTGAGCTAGTGCACTGGTGACGGGCCAGTCTGATCTTAACATTGAATCTAAATGGAGTTTTTTCCTGTCTTTTTGTAACAGATGGAGTTCTTGACTTATCTATCAAAAAGAATCGTAATAGCAGCAGCCTGCCTGTCCGCAGTCCCTGCCTTTCTCCAGTTACATCAACGCTCAAAGGGTAAGCTATATTTCTTTTTAGTTTTCAGTCCGTAAGCAGTAATGTTTTTGAGGTTATGTTACACTGTATTTTAGGATGACTCACAATATGAATTTGTAACGAACGGTTACATGTAGTGGCATCAATGCATTGGCGTTGGCTTGGGCCTGAAATTTGAATTCTGAAATTGGAGATCACTCAGCCGGTTGGTGGCTTGATGAAAATGAACAGCAACAAACTGGGCTGTGCTAACAGAAGGGATTTAAGCCACAAAGAAACATTCTAGTACCTCCTTGTGGGTGCAGTGTGTATCATGCTGCCATTAAAAATATATGACCTCTCAGACTTAAAATTATTGCAGCTGCCCGGTCCTCATGTTTTGTCTGACCTGTCACTGGTATAGCCAGCCAGGGACTGAAGGGTAACATCTTGTTAGTTTGTGAACTACTGTGGCTTAAAAGGACTCTGTTAGCTTGGCCTTGTTTTTGGTTTCTGTTCATTATTGTCTGGCAAGGCACCGGCTGGTTTGATAATGATGATTTACTACAGGACTTGCAGCCTTGATGATATTATTTTCTTGCATTTTGCCATACCTTTTGTCCAAAAAAAGAGATCAGTAACAGATTCCAGGATAAATAAAGCCAGGAGAAACTGCTCCTTGAGGACTAAAACCCTGCACAAATGCAGTAGACAGTAGATATATGCTGTCATTTAAACACAGTCCTCAGAGACTTAAACGATTCCCAGTGATAAGGTAGTGCTCTAGTAGAGGTGTTTAAATTAATCCACACTTGCACACCATGTTACTTGTCCAAGAAAAGATTGCATGCAGTTGTTTTAATCTCAAAAACGTAAGCATTGCTTGTATGCCTATTACCATGCTGGTAACACGAGTAGTTTTCAAACATTTGAGACGATATCTTTATTTTTATATTATTTATGTTATTGTTTAGTTTTGTTCTGTTTTGTTTTGTTCTGTTTTTCTTGAGAGCAAAGCCTCTTGATACTGTTATACCCATCTGGGCTTGAATGTGTCTATGTTTAAACTTTTATTTGGATTAATTAAGCACCAGTGGCTTTGCATGCTCCTCTTCTGCTGCTTTGAGAGCTGATAGGATCTAAAAGTGATGCTCATTCCTAGCAGAATAGAGCTGCCTCTGATTTTTAATAAGACGGATAACATGCACGCTGTTCTCAGTTCAATGAAAATAGCTACAATATATGTTAAAGCTACATACACTAAAGGCCTATCGAGTAATACTTTTAGAGAACCTGACTTAAGCTATGTCGGTGTTTGAAATGGTTAGGATTGTTGTGTAATTTGACCCCTAAATAATGTCCATACAATGACAGCTCTGGAGATTAATTCAATTTTGCATTTAAAAGGAAAATAATAATAATAATAATTTCGATCTAACTACCAGAGAAGTTTTTCTTCCTAATGAATAGTGCAGTTGTTTTCCTCTAATGTGATCACACTTCTGTCAGTCAGTTAGGTTTTGACTCTGACACACACAACCCTCTGCTGGCTTACTCTTTTATTTCTGCGCTTGTTCAGTGGTAACGTCACACACAAAATGTCGAGCTTTATTTGCATTAGCCATTTTGTATGACATAGTGTGCCCTGCTTAACAGCTACGTGCAAAGCTGCCTTACTGCAATGACAAAAAATGCCTCCCTCTGGCTATGCTTTTTTGAGCCGAGACCTTTTTTGTACTCCAAGAAATGCCCTTATGTTTGCTTTTATTTTTATTGTTGCTTTGCCCTTTCTTTTTCTTTTGTTTCTTATTTCTTTTGTTGATGCAAATTTTGTAAACAATCATCACAGCAAGCAAATAAAAAATTGTCAAACTTGAGCCTTTTTTGTTCTTAAAAGTCACACACACAACCACGCAGTCAGTTATTTTAAAAGATAGTGATGTTACCAAAGCAAGGTCATATAATAAAGGAGTGGCCAACATCCTCCCCTCCCCAACCCATCCTCCTTTAGAAAAGAGAAAAAAGGCACTGTGCAAGCTCTGCTTACACCCAATTTCCTTCCATCCAATCAGGCGATCCTTGAGAGCGGACGGGCAGGTCGGGCTGTTTATGAGGAGCCTACAGGATGGGAGGAGGAGGGAGAATATCGGCCACTCCACCCGCTATAAGCCTTCCTCATCTCTTGCATACTCGCTGCACATCAAAGAGGAGCCCGATCTGGAGAGCGACCCAGAGTCACCTCTCAGCCACAGCTCCAGACCTACTGACCTTTTCAAAAATGGATCTGCTTCCTGGAATTCTAAAAGTCATTTTGGGGCCCTCCTCAAACTCAAAACCAACAGTGAGGCTAGTGAGCACCTTAAAGACATACCCAGGTTGTTGGAAGCTGCTGGACTTTGGACAAAGTCACTTGCCTATGAGAAAGGAAACCTCCAGGAGGCCTGCAGGGACCACAGCCTCTCCCTTTCTCATTCATCATCTTTTGACCTCAAGATTCCCCAGGTGCGAGTTTTGGCAACAGGAACCGACTCGTCTTGGGATTCTTTGTCCCCAGTGTATTCGGGATCAGCTTGTGAGAACGGTCTGGGAAAGGCACTTCGGTCTATTTTACCCAGGCAGATCCAGAAAAAGAGCAGCGGAGGTATTAGTAGCTCAGGTTCAGAGAAGGAATACTGGCCTTATGACACTGACCGCAAAACCGTGGGGGGAAGCTACCCCCTGGATTCAGAGTCAGACCTAGGTAACAAGCAGCCAAGGAAGAAGCGCGGGCGATATCGGCAGTACAACACCGACCTGCTTGAAGAGGCTATCGAAGTGGTCATGGGTGGGAAAATGAGTGTGTCTAAAGCCCAAACGATCTATGGCATTCCACACAGCACCCTGGAATACAAAGTTAAAGAGCGGCTGGGGACCTTGAAACATCCCCCGAAAAAGAAACTGAAGCTGATAAAGTTGGAGGAGCAGGGTGTTTCACGGTCCCCTGAGAGAAAGGACCTCAAACACTCTGTGCTCATTGTTTCTGAGAAAAGAGAGAGTGCATCTGACGAAAACGGAAATGATTTCCATGAGGGAAGCCTCTCATCAAATGAGTGATATATCCGCAGAGTACTAATGATGATGTACCTTTTAACATGACAGATGTTGCATTTGCCAGACAGTGGTAGTAGCTGATTTGTTTTTCCATAGAACATTAATATCTGTGTGTAACATTTAAAATGAAATATTCTTCACTTATTTTAATCTGCCCCCTCACTTTTGGTCAGTAATACATAAATATGTTTGGCCATCGAAGCTAAACACTTAAGTGTCTCCCTGCCCTACATATTGTGCCTGAAAGGCATGCTTGCTATTTATGAATTCTAACATGTTAATTAATTTTTAATTAATTTCACTTTATTTATTTAGGTTATGTTTAGAAAATAATCATTCCTGGCTCTTAAAATGTATTCTCTACACACACACAGCCAGATTGAATCATGTCTGAGGATATGGTGCCCCTCAGTGTCTTTTCTCAGTACTGTCCAGAGCCCTAGGCTATATGTTCAAACTGAATATATGTATAGTTAATATGTATGCCCAGATGGATGACAGCGAAGGCTTCTGTCATTGTTTTGCAAATGCACATCTGTGACTGAAATGGACACTGGAGATGTAAGAAAATAAAACACTAATATATTCAGAGTATATATTAATTCCAAACTCTATATCCAAAATATTTATTTATTATTCTAGTTTGTTGGAATAGCATGATGTGTCATCCAGTTTCCACTCTCCTTTTAAATCTGAATTAAGTTTATCTTCACGAGCATGACACGTTTTTCACCTATATTTTTTTCTCTGTGTCTTGCTGTCCTATGTGAATGGTATTATTATTATTTTCATTGCCTTCACTGCACTCAGGATCACTTCAGATTGGGATGCAGTACTTGTCAGTCAAAGATAATATCTCTATCAGATAACAGATCATAAATATACCTCAGCTAAAGATATGCTTAATTAAACCATTGCCTCATGTGAGTCACCTCTAGCAGGGAAGGAACACGCTCAAATCCCCCTTTTGAGGTAACATTTCAGGATGTCTTACTGACAAGTATGTGTTCTACGCTCAGATGTCTTCACAACCTACCTTAAATAGTTATCAGTAGCATTTCAGTGCCAGTGTGAACCTTCGGGGCATTTCAGTTTTTTGTGATTCAGGGCTTGTCTGTCAGATTTCAGGTATTTTCTCTGGGAATGTCTTTCTCCAAGTCATGAGAATGGCAGATTTTTTTCTTTTACCATCAAAATAATGCAAATATATAATTAGTATTTCGTACATATTTATGATGTATGAACATGTTATACAAATACTGTACATACCATACACACACATCTTGCTTGCCCATGGCACATGATAAAGAATTGTCTCTTCAGGTCATTTAATAACACTCGCCTGGTTTGTGTGAATGGAACTGTGTTAACGTGCCCGACTTATTTACAGTCACAACAAACTCTTGGTATCAGACAACTCCTAACTCTCTGAAATACATTCAGGTACATCTTAAAATGTTAACTTCAGGTAAAGTAGAAAACAACATCAGTCCTGTGTTCGTGTGAGTCTAAATAAAATCTAGGAGCAGTTTTGTTATTTTTAGCAGCTCTTAGCTCAAAGTCATTAAAAAACAAAACTTTAATCAAGCAATATTAACAGCTCGAGCCTAATGTACCGGCTGACGGTGCTAGCTTACTTACATTTGCTGGCTAGCCAAGTTAGCTACTGTTACAATCATGCCTCAAACCACACCCACCTATTTCTGACGTTACCAACGCAAAAATTCAATGAAAATGTCTCATCACAGTGGAGAGGAAAAGTGATAATCTTAATTATCTCATACTGCAAAACACTTACTTAGATTTGATTAACCTTTTATTGGTTCTCATTACTAGTCATAAACAAGCCCAGAATTATTAACAGGTCATTACTGCTCCCACAACTATGCTTTATGGATTTATAGCAATTTTTTAATTAGGGGGAAAACTGCATCTTGAAGCACCATGTAAGAGTGTGGGTTAACACTTTTCCTCTGCCATTTCCTTGAGATAATTCTGTTTTACCTGGCTATAATACACCTGAGGTTGATGCTGTTTCCTTAAAATTAGTATTATAGATTTGGTTGGGTCATGGTGCTGTTACATACACAAAGGTTAGTATTAAAAATGTTAAAATAAGGCCTGTCCGGTGTTGCCATTATATGTCGTTTTCATTGAATTTTTGCCTGGTGGACTCGGCAGAGAGAACTCCATGTTTTTGACTCTGTCTTGTCCGTTATCTTGCTCTATCAGGACACCTCATCGTGCATTATCACTAATACCTCAGGACATTCCAGAATATGGGATCACGACCCATTATTCTTTTATCAGGTCGATACACAGCTCTAGCAAATCTCGGTTATTATTTGTTGCGAATTCTTCAGGATTTTTGATGTACACAATGTTGCGTAGAAGAAAGTCGATGTTTTGATGATCGGAGCTTCACTACAAGCATTTAACTCAGCTATTATATTTGCTGGCATATATGACATAAAATCGTCTGGATTGTAAACATTCTTAAATGAGAGTTGGTTCAACAATAACGTATAGTTCAGGGACTTGCACACTTGTATGTTAAAAGCACTGTAATAATAGAATAACTTTATGTTAGATGGTAAACTTCCTAACTTTTTGGGCTTCTCTTATTCTTAGTTGTATTTGTATACTATCTCCAAATTCTTTGATTTCATTGATTTGTTGTTGTTTCATTGATTTATTGTTACAATTTGCATTTCCTCTCACTTCAAGGTAAAAATCTTCATTATATTTAACTAATCAAGCACTCTACATTTCATGATTTTTATATGTATTCACATAATGTCTGAATAACTTTGCCTCGGTTGAAAAAGTAAAACAAAGCAGTTACTTTAAGTACAATTAAGTAAAATCTAGTCACTGATTCACTTTCATTAATTCAGTTATTCTTGCATTGACAATCATCCAGCATTAAAAGTCACTCTTAGCTCTCTCGTTCAGAGAAATGCATTTTAATTAATATATTAAAGATAAACAAGCGCTTTGGGTTTGACAGGTTAAACATTTTTTGTGCTTATTGTCTATTGTAGCAAATCTAATGGTCGACTACCTCATCTGGAAAACCCATATCACAGTCTACTTTTCTCATAGCTGTTTAATGTAGCAATTTCTCATGCACACAACACAGTTTATTGTAAAATTCTTCGAGCAAAGGCAAATAGTTTACAAAAAAAAGCTGTCAAAAAGTTATAAAGAACAGTAGAAAATCTGTCAAGTTCAACTGTATGTAAATATTTCAGTGTATCCTTGTAGTTAATTGCAGCCTGATCTATTTAATGTTTTCTTTGTCTCAATACTTTTTTTTCTTTTTTGGGGTGGGGATGTTGTTCAGACAGTTGCGACAAAAGCATTTTTGATGATCTCCTGCTACGGAGAAACCTTAATGTTCCCAAAGTGGGGAAAGAGTTTATGTCCCCTTAAGTTCCTTCTCAAACTTATGATATGTTTGGAGTTATTTTGTTAATGCAGTATTTATTAATCAGTATTTATTAATTAATGGTTTTATCACCACTTAAGTAACCATGAATGTAGACTGCTTTAATCAAACAAAAATCTATTCACATAAGTGTTTATAGACGTAGATAACGATTAAAAGGTATATTTAACTGTCTTACATAATAGATGTATAGGGATAACATTTAAGATTGTCCCACTTTATTCTGACATAAGTTGTGTATCTTTTGCTCATTTAATATAATGTATGAGGATACAAGTCTAAATGACTTAAGAGTACCCCTGTCCATAAAGATATGTACAGATTGTGTATATTTGATTTAACATTAACAATGTATAAAGGAATGACACTGGGTATATTTTGCATGATTGGATTAAATTATATGTGTCAGTGGGAAGTTAGTTGTAAATGGTGAAGTTTATCTTTGAGGATGTTTTATTGAAAATACTCGAGTGTTGGTGTGTTTACCGTCAAGTCAGCAATGTATTGATAGGCTAGATTAACTGTGAACGTGAAATATTCTGTAACCAGTTCAAAATCTGGTTAGTGGTTCACTGAAGATGTTTGATAACATATAGTAGTTTGTAGTTGCCAGATTATTTATATCCCTAATGTGCAGTATATGAACATTGTGGATAAGTTAACACATCCATGTTTGTGTGCTTGTGAAATATTGTGGAAATGAGTTTGGTTTGCTTCTGCTTATTAGATTGGTTATTTTATTCCTCTGGAAGAAAAAGGCATGTGCTTTGTGTCAGTTCCTTACTGCAACGCTAAGTGAAACAGAGAGTAAAACCCTCAGGGACAAAACACTTACCACTTGTTATTCAGGTACTCCACTTTACTCCTTATGCCTTGTATGCAGGGATGTGAAGTTAATGAACTTAGCAAAAAAATTGGTCAGGTTCCAGTTCCAGCAAATGTTATATTTTTTAATCTCTAAAATTTATTTTTTAATCTCTAAAAAAATACAACTGAGATATTTTGGCATGCTGTACAAATCATCATTTTGTGTTTGGAGCCAAAAAACCCATAGTACACCTTTTCACTTTTTCTTTTTTTTCTTTTTATTATTTTTATATTTTATCACACAATGAATGTCAATACAACCTCAGTGTAGGTAAGATGTTGACCAGTGGATATTTAATTAACAAGTTTCCAGTTTCTTTCAGAGCCTCAAACAGCACATATTTATTAAAAAAATGTGTAAATGTAACACCATGAAACTGCATTTTTGAACATACCAACAAAAAGTCCTAAGTCTCTTCTCATGTACTGTATTAGGGCATTCACACCGCCCACTTCAAAGGTTGTATTGTTAACTTTGCGGTTTAAAAGCTGAAATCTATAATGCTTTTAATCACTGTTTGCCCATACATCTCCTGGAGTATACTTAAACTAAAACACACAGCTACATTTGCTTGTGTGTTTGACAGTTCAAAAAAGTAATTATAAAAATCCAAATTTAACTTTGCCACTTTTTTATATAGCTGGAAACTAGCACTGAGTAGAGGCTACCCAGAAAGCTTAACACTAGATATTCATGATTCTTGCGGTAGCTTTAAAGGTGACAACATGTGGAAGGTTATAGATTTCAGCTTCACATTTTCAAAATAAAACTATCAGTAGCATATTTGGCAATGCAGCAGTAAATGTTGTATACAAATATACAATTAGTTTTTAAGTATCTGTTTTAAGCAAATTTTAGACAATGTTCATTAGAATATATTTTATATTATATATTATTTCTCTTATTCATTACTCAGCATAGCCTTGTGACGTGTCACCTCAGGAATCCAGATGTTGTTTCATTTGTTTATTTTCTTCTTACAAGACCACAGTGTAGCTTTGGAAGGACTTTTTTTTTTTTTTTTTTTACAAAGAAAATAAACTTTTCACAGTTATAAGATACATATATTTTTGGCATAATGTGATGGTATAAATGCTCCAAAGGTCTTGGAAGATTTTGTAATAGACCTACCTCACTGGAAGAAAACTCTAGCCAGAAATACAGAAACATGCCCCCCCTCAGTTGACTGACTACATTAGATTTGTATTGGCACAAACAAAACCTCACAGGTAACAGAATAACTAACTCTGCATATTTTTAATCGCGCTTGATTTTTCTTTTACTTGTTAATTTGTCTTACGTTGTTGAGCACTTGTATCTAAATGTCACCCTTTGCACTAGCTATTCAATACATGAAAACTTGACAAAAAATGATGTACTCTGTATTTCCCTCCAATGTATTTGCTCTTTCAAGTGATAAACATGTGTTTGACTTGTTTTAATCAAAGTGGGCCACCATTACTAAATGTCTTGTGCATGTGTAAGAATTTCTTGATGTATACTATAACAAAAGGCACCACTGTGCAAAGAAGAAAATGTAATAACTGTAACAATGTAATTGGTCAAGTTCACTGGATGAAAGATTCACTTTTAAAATCACCTATTCTTCTAATAAATATGCAATGATAAGCATTGTTATACATTTGTGAATTATTTCACACAAACATTTAGCCCCACCACTGTTTGACAACTTTATAATGGACTTGTATGGATAAAGACACCTAGGTCTAACAGTCACATACCAATCATTAGTACAAACCAGTGTTGCTTCTTCCTAATGTGCATTTACATCTATTTTGTTCTTTTCCCCCCTCAGTGAGTATCCAGACTTGCCCATTGCAAAGGCAAAAGACCTGCAGTCCACCTCCACGCTGGAACAGTTCATGGCCAAACTCTGTCCACACCACCAGAGACAGATAGTAAATGCCATAGGTTTTCTACAGACGGAGGTCAAAGCACTGGCATCTTCCAATACACAACAAGCCTCTAACTCTACCTCTGGGATCCAGGGAACTCCTTGTTCCACTGTGAAATCCAGCGCAGTCACCCCTGAGAAGTCATGCCCTGAGCTAAGGTTTGAATCCACTCCCAAGTCAGAAGTCCAGGTTATGTCCTATTCTATCCCAAGCACTGCAATGAAACAAGCCCCAGAGAATGCAGTGTCGCTGAAAACATCTTCTGGCCCTGTCTTGGATCTACGCAGCCCTGTGTCAGGGAGTAACCAAGCTCTAGTCACTCCTGCTGCTAATCCAGTAGATGCAGACAACAACCGTCATGGTGATCATGCTCCTCTTAAGATGAAAATCATGACCAGCAATGTTGCAGCTGGCAAGAAGTTGTCATGTGTCCTCAACACTTCTCTTTCATCTCATTCAGACACTTTGGAGGACAGACAGGGTAACTCAAATTCATCCAGCAGAACAGAGACTCATAGTGCTAGACTCAGCTCCTCTGTGAAGAGACACAGTCAGGCTAGTCAAGCACATCAAGCTAGGCAGAAAGAGACTCTCGGACATGCCAAAGATAATTCAGCAAGACTGTTTTCAGTCCACATGACCATTCCTTCAGACTCTCCACGGACTGCCAGGAAGACCATCAGGCCATCCTCTGATCATCGGATCAGGGACTCGGCTTGTAGGGTAATGCCTGACCCTGATCTTGGCCACTGTGACATTGTTTTTATTGACAAACCAATTACAGAGTGTTTCAAGGAACGTCGGCGCAGCATGCTCCCCCGTCGCAATGCCAGAAAAAGCACTAGAGGACATATGTATTCAGATGAAATCTGGGAGTTAAAAACTGTCCGTACATTGGCTGGGAGGGGCAACTGTCCTAATCCAATGCCTGAGCTGATCACATTGGTCACCCCAAAACAAATACTTTCGAAGCCTGAAGGTGTACCACCTGTGGATATGCCTTTTGCTGGAGCATGCAGGGAGACAATGAATCAACAGATGTCCACAGAGGAGTCTGATGAGAGTGTGATACCAGGAACAGGAGATATGGTGGAGGTAGCAGCCAGTGAAGTAGATATTATAGTTGAAACTAGTCAGACAGATCAGTGTCAGAGCAACGTGCAGTCTGCTCCTTCATCCCCGAAAAGGTCCCCAACGGAAAACAAAGAAACAGATGTAGAACAGCATATAGCTGCAGATTCAGGGACAACACCAGGAAGTGAGGAAAGTGTTGCTCAGACTCCAATTGAAGCAGAAAAAGACAACGAGCCTGAGCCTGAAGAGATGGATATATGTGAAAGTACAGCTCAAATAGTCATAGAAACAGTAGTGGAACCATTAGAGGATATTACCATAGAAAAAGATGAGCCTCAGCTTTCATCAGATGAACTGCACAACAGTGAGCCTGTTCCCCAGCGGACTAGCACCCCATCACCGGTGCATCAAATTCAGGAAGAAATTGGTGAAAGGGAGGAAAATAAAAGGGAGGAAATAGAAGATGATCAACCTCAGGAAGTTCAACCAGAGTCACAGGTGCACCATGACAACTTTGAAGAGACAGAAAAGTCCAACACCACAGGTTCAGCAAAGCAGCTGATAGTGGAAGAGCCAGAAAGTAAAGCATCCAAAACAGCTGATAGTGTTTTGCCTGTAGAGACTGACGAAGATGATGCTGATGAGGATGATGAAGATGACGTGTATAACAAGTCAATTGATGTGCTCTCAAATGAATTACCCCCTTGGCGCAGAAAAAAAGGGACTGAAGTGCAGTTGCCAAAGCGGTTAAGAAAAACAAAAAATGTGGTAGTGGGTTTTGTCAATGGTAGACCCATATCAGCCTCTGACAGAAGTCTGCGTCGTAGATCAGGTAACAGCACCCCATCACCTATTAAAACCCCAGTGAAATCAAGTCAGAATGTCCCCAGCAAATCTCCTGTTAAATCAACTGTTGATTCAACTATTGCAAACAAAAATGTGGAGAACGATCCACCTGAAACAGAGGTAGCTGTAAAATCGATTGAGACTACTCCTGTAACTCAGCAGGTGAATGATTCATCTTCTGCCACACCACCAAGCCCAACATCAAAAGTTCCCTCAACGACCAAACAAACCCAGAAACAAAAGAGAGTTAAGAGAGATCGGGATAGTTTGCCTGTCCTCTCTGATCAGCGGCAACTTCGATCAGCCAGCCAGAAACCAGCTGGAACTCCAGTATCGCTGCCCAAATCAAACGCTGTCACGTCTAGTTCTTCTGCAAAACCTACTGCTAACCATGCTCTTCCATCTACAGAGCAACTTCCCTCCCTCCCCCTTCCTTCCTCGTTCTCTGTTACTTCTCCTTCTCCAGTCAGGTCGTCTTCCCCTGCAACCTCTGAACAGCCCACAGTCCCAGAGACAACTGTGGAAATAAACATTGAAAACACTCAGACAGTAGAGACAACCTCTGAAGAAATAAAAAAACCGGTAGAGACAACCTGTGAGGAAATACAAAAACCAGTAGAGACAACCTGTGAGGAAATAAAAATACCAGTAGAGACAACCTCTGAGGAAATAAAAATACCAGTAGAGACAACCTCTGAGGAAACACAAAAACCAGTAGAGACAACCTCTGAAGAAATACAGAAACCAGTAGAGACAACCTCTGAGGAAACACAAAAACCAGTAGAGACAACCTCTGAGGAAACACAAAAATCAGTAGAGACAACCTCTGAAGGTATACATAAACCAGTGGAGACAGCCTCTGAGGAAACACAAAAATTAGTAGAGACAACCTCTGAGGAAACACAAAAATCAGTAGAGACAACCTCTGAAGAAATACAAAAACCAGTAGAGGCAGCCTCTGAAGGTATACATAAACCAGTGGAGACAGCCTCTGAGGAAATACAAAAACCAGTAGAGACAACCTTTGAAGAAATTCAAACAAACCAAGTAGAAAATAGATCACAGCCCAAACATAAACTAAGATCTACAAAGGCTTTCGTAGACGACTGTAAGAATGAGAAGGAGCAACTTAGCAGTGATGTGTCAAGTCCATTAGAAAAACAAAATCCTATAAAGACTGAAGTGCAAACACAGATTATGCCATTAAGAAGTAAGCGAGTTCTCCGAAAGGAGACAGAAGCAAGTGATGTCTCTTTGCCCCAAAAGCCAAATGTAGCATCTTTACAAGACAGGTTTGGAAGTGGGGATGATATCAGTTCTTCCATACCAAACAAATCCACAAGAATGCCATTAAGAAGTGAGAGCAGTAAGGCTGAAACATCCCACCAGTCTGTTACTCAGTCATCACCAGTGGACAACAAGAAATTAGCTTTGAGGTCACAAAGGTTGGCTGTACCCTCTACCAGTGCTGTTACTGCAGCTGGAAGACACAGTGACGTAGCTTCCCATGCCAGAATAATGACAGAAAGAGTAACCAAAGCTCAGGTGAAGCCGCCTCCAGTGTCTTTCATGTCTGTTGAATCCCACAGCTCAGCCTTCCCGGTCATCACACCAAGACCTGAGCCCCCAAAGCAAACTAACAAATTCTTTGAGACTCTGAATGGAGAAGAAAACCAACAACTAATTACAAATTTGAACATTAAGTATGATAAAATGCAAAAAGGTTGGGTGCAAATAGACAAAGAGGGTCAGCCAGTAACAAAATACAAAAACAAAGCAGACAGACAGGCAGCTATATGGAAAAGTAAACGCAGGGCAAGAAAGTCAAAGTCCTCAGAGCACCAGAAATATTCACCGGTCCAAATGCTTTTCATGAAAGGTTTTAATCTCACTAGTATTTGTCGCTGGTTCCTTGAAACAACAGAAACAAAGTCCCTTGTCATTGTCAAGAAGGTGAATACACGTCTTCCGTCAGAAACTCAGCTGTGCTTCCACAGCTCATCTAGTGCTTCAGGGACCTCTCAGGGGGTATTTCCAAGCCTACAGGCAGAGCGCTTAAAGAAACATTTGAAAAAGTTTGCCATCGCCTCTCCTGTAAAGAGCAACCCTAAGAGTCAGAAACTAATTGCTAAAGCGCTGGAGCAAGAAGCAAATGCAGTCAAAGGGAAGGAGAAAAGAGAACTTCCCAGTACTACTCAGACTTTGACTAAGTCCCAGTCCTCTGCCAAAGCCCGTGCACAAATAGGTGAATCCCAGAAATCCTCTGGTAAATCAAAGAATCCAGCTAGTGCAAGGATCTTGAGGAAGTACTCTAATATTCGAGAGAAGATGCAGGTTCAGCAAACCAATGTGAGACTCAAAGAGGCCTCAAAATCCTTAAAAACCAACAATATGAAAACACTGGCCACCAAAAAGTCTACCACAAAGTCAAATCTGAAACGATCTCTGAAGGCACAGAAGTCACCCCTACCTGTCAGTAAACAAATGAAAGCATCAGCTGCAAAAATGGAAAGAAAGAAAGCATTGGCTGGCAAGAAAACTACAAAGCATCCTGTTCAACAGAAGACAGTCAAGCCTCAGAGCAGTAGTAGAGCTTCAAGAGATGCAACTAAAAAAGAAGAATTGCCAAAGAGATGTTCTCAACGACTAGGGTCTCCTAAAATATCTGAACATAACCCCGTAGACACATCTAAAAGCAAGGTTGACAATAAAAAGCAGACTGAAGCTGAGAAAGTGGAGGTGGAAAAACCTGCTGTGAATAAAGTGAATGCTGCAAAAACCCAAACAAAGGATTCGTCACAAAGTACTGTTGCCGAAATCAAAGGTACAGAGAATGCTGTTGAAACCCCACAGCAGAACACGGATGTCAAGGCTCCAACCTCACCTGACCAGGTACTAACAAGATCCCAGAGGAAAATGGAGGCAGTAGTCCCTGCAAGTAGTAGCCCCAGTCATGCTTCAAAGAGGGCTGCAAAGTCCATAAAACCCCAAACTGCATCTCCTAAACCTGTCAGGAAAGCTGAGGGACCCACGCAGACGAGGAGAGGGGCTTTAAAGTCTCCCGCAAAGAGAAAGCAGGCAGCCTCTTTGCCACGCAGCATGACAAAATCAGCAACCAAGAGAGCTCGGGAGCTTTCAGAGACCCCAGCTAAGCGCACCAGGACATCTCTCTCAAAATGAAAGGCGCCGAGAGAGATCAGAGAGAGATCGTCTTTATTAAGAGGACTTTTGTGATTTTCTTTTTATCTGGAATATATTCAGAAGGACCAGAAGTATCTATTTTCTACTCTTCACCAAACTCTTGAGAGGACACCTTTTTCAGTAGGCAAACATGTGAAGAAGGAACAGATTTTGAAAGTGATTTTCTGCTTTTGTAAAGCTTTTGTGTGAAAATACAAATGTGATGGATTATTTGCTGAGCATTTGCTCTGTGTTCAGGGACGACCGTACAGACAAGTCCTACATTGTGTCTATCAGATGTAGTTGCTGTTTGTCTTTCTGTTTCAGCACTCTACGACACAGCTGGAGATAACAACGGCCTATTAAAACCTCATTTTAGAAGTCGGGATAACAAACATCAAGCTTTGATGCAGTTATCGAGGTGACATTACATTCACTCACCATCCTGTTTTGTTTTTTTATTTGCCATTTTGTATATAATAGTTTTTCTAGATGATAGCATGCACTGCATTTACTGTTGAGAGCTTGCTGTGAGAAGGGACACCTGCTTTTGAAAATGTTTTTACGTACAGTAAGTAGGCAGTTTGTATCTCCAGCCTGTCTTCCAATCACAACATTGTGAATATGTGACTGTTGTGACCCGGTGCCTTATTTATGAAGTGTAAAGTAATAGAATGTGTCGCTAAATGTGAAAACTCCTGCCCTTTAGTTATAACAACTTCCAGCTCCTGGAGAGGCAGTCAATATTCATTTGCTTCACAGAATGTGTGCAAATAGTTTCCGTTCCACACAGTATGTGCCTCATGTGTCATCTGTATATTCTCATGTTGACTGAGGCATTCAGATCTTCTGATTTTCTCTTACCTGACAGGTTTATTTTTATATTCCGTTTTCTCCCAGAGCATTAACTTAATATTGTTCTTCCTATAGTTGTATTAGATGTAAAAGCAAATACAAGTCTGAATTGTTAAAACAGACAGCCGTGCTCTGTATGTGTCATGACAAACGTTCGTATTTTTTATGTCGTTTTGGGGTCAGTTTCCATCACTGTGTATCTTTGCAGTCACTTCTGACCATTGCACCCATTGTTATCTGCTCATAATAGTGACTTCACTCTGAGTATTTTACCTGCTTCTGCATGTGTTAAGTCTTGTTAATGTGGAGACAGTTTTAGCAACCTAGAGCTGTTGTCTACCTAGAAGTGAAACCCAGAAATAAATATTTATGCCCCTGAGCTTTGAAAATATTAACCTCATTGGAGACTTTGTATGCACATTTAGTGCTCGTCAAAAAACTATCTGAGTTCGGATACTAGCTTGTGTATAACTTTGGCAACAATTTTCCCTGATAACAAAAGACTGAAAGTATGTATATCTGGTCGGTTAATATGTATGAGGTAAGCATTGGTAGCACATTACAGGGCGATAAATTCCTTCCCTGATTATACACAAGTTGGATATGACGGGGTAGATAGTCACACTTCTGAGTTGTGTATCCAAGTATGTTGCAGTTTTATGTTATTATTTTTTATTATTGTGAGGCAGATGTTCTCCTAATGTGAAGTTTCTTAACTTCCACCGTAGTAACTTACATTAGTGTTTTGTCAATTGTCATTTTTAGGACAGTGTTATTTTTTTTATTATTATTATTATTATGGTCATTTCTCTTTAGAGGGTAAATCATCTGTAAATGCAAAACATGTCTGTCACGTTTTTATTGTTATTTAAGAACTCCATGTAGGCTAATGAATTTAGCGGATCTGAAACAGCCCACCAAATACCAGACTTGAACATGTTTATTCTTTACAGTTGCTATTTAAAAGATTTTGATTTTGTATATTAGAAAGAAATAACTGCTTTATTTGTGGTAATCTCAAGAATGATACATCTTTATGTTGAGAACTTTGTATTTTTGCTGGAGTTGATATAAAGATGTTTGAATTTTATCTTTGTTTGTTGGCTCATTTATACCGCTGTGTTACTCTGGCTCTGTATGCTTGAAATCGACTAGGTTGTACATTTGAATGCAAAAGTGTTTCTGAATGGCTGCAGTGGACAGCTTTGAAGTTCAAACCCTGCCAACTGTCTCACCTCCACACACCTGGCCAAACGCTGCGTGAATGTGGCACTGCTGTCTGTTTCAGGCATCATTTGAAGATCCTATAAACACCTAATTTGAAGCACACTGACATCTTAATAACCTGCCACGCAAATATTAAATAAAACTATGCAGTTGATGCACCAGTGCGCCGTAGGACTGTTTCCAGCTTTGTGAAATGCCTTGCTGTAGCCAATGAAGGCATTTCACAAAGCAGGAACTTGCCATAACCTGCCATACGGCTCATGGGCAAGAGTCCTGAGCACCACAGGAAGCTCCCACTGTGGGACAGATTGGTGAACAGTTTGCCTCCATCACCTCAGGCCCTGCAGAAAACAGTGTGAATGAATGACTTATCACCTAAACCAATATGACATTAATAAAAACGGTGATTTATTCACCTCAGTGGTGAAATGCAAATGTTCTGTATCCAAGTTAAACCTGAAAGAGAACAGAAATACAGTAAATCTCCTTTTCTTTAACCACTTTTAAAACCCTATTCACGTATTTCACATAGACAATGGACCAACCCATGAGAGCATCTGAACTGAGCAAACCTGTCAGTGTTACCATCTTGGACACAAGAGTTGTTCACCGGTAACATCAGCAGGCAGAGCCCTTGTACAGTAGATAGACATGTTATCTGTGGCCACTGAGCTGTAAGAATAAGATCAGACCCAGCTGAGGTGAGGGGTGTTTCCACCTGAGACACTGACTGTTCAGTGACCCTCCAAAGTGTCTCTACAGTGTGCCCATATGGCAAGCACAGATATTTGCTGCTGAGGAAAACTGAGAAAGGTGATGATTATCAGACAAGGTTCAGAGTTGAACAATATTTTGAATGATTTTGAATATTTTGAATTGATTTTTTAAAACAATTTTTTTTGTGACAAACTATACAATGACATTTAAAAAAATACTTTTAAGTGATTTTTTTTAATATAACATGCTGGACTACCTTTTTTAATTACTTAAGATTTTAGGGCATAATATGACTTTTTTTTAATCAGTTTGACTATTTTTATGTCATACTATGATATTTTTTAACCTTTTTTTATTAAAATTGTCATAACTTTTTTATTGACTTTAAATAAAAAGTTACATGGCATACTATACTATGACATTTTTTTTTTATGAATTTTTAATCTTTTTTTATTACATACTTAAGTATAACTTTTTTAAATAAAAATGAGTGGCATACAATATATACAACGACATTCTTTTAATTAATTTTTGATGTTTTATATTTTTTTATGATATACTATTATGACATTTTTTATAATTGACCGTTTTTATGGCACACTGTAGTATGACTTTCAGCAGTTAAAGACATTGAAAGTGATGATATTACCTGAAATTGTTTGAACATTAAATCAACACATGAATATATCATGTCAGTGTTCAGATTTGACTACATTACTCAAGCCCAGTACCAACCTGCAAATAGACAAAGTTAGTGTCTCGCTGGTGAAGGTAGTTAAACATTTATCATGCGAGTTAAAGAGACAGGTATTTTTTCTCAGGGGTTGATGGACACAAAAGCAGAGCTACAAAGATAACCGCAACAACTTATAAGGAGATCAGATATATCATTGTTGTGTTTACAGCTTGTTTGTTGCCTCGAGGTGATCAACATAATCAGTTACTGCTTGAAGTAATGTCTTGAGAGGTGGCAGTAATTTTAAAACCCTCTTTCTCCTCTTGAATACAGTATGCTGCAGCTTTTCTTTTCCATCCCTGATGTTACACATGACATGACCGGGAACAATTTGTCTTTGGAGTTGTTGCTAACTAATTTGTTGGCATCTTCAGCACTAGTCCTAAAGTCAAATTGATTCAGACATTTTCCTTTTCTGCTTGTCCTACTTAAGGGGAAAATCTGTTTGTCCCACAGCTGAGGGAACATCTATGGGACACGTCTGTTCCAGATGGGATGATGCAGTAGATGGAATGTGGGGCCCAGTGGAACTATGTAATGTCACCCCTACTTAAAACACACAGGAAACCACTGGTTCTTGAATGGCAAGTATTTGCGGTTGCGGATAATTACATGGAGGTTACTCTGTGTCAAGCATTTGTCTGAGCAGAACAGCCAAGATTCTCTCTGAATTAGCACGAATCCAAACCTTTTGCCTTTACTATCACAGTCAAGGTCAAGGAAATTGTTTCTCAGCCGCCCTGAACTCTTTCTCTCTTGACAAATATCAGCCAGGAATCAGGGACACACAATAAATTCCCAGTCAAGCAAATTACTCAGTTTTGACGGGGGCTTGTCTCTGATAAATTCTGATACAGTTTTTCTGCAGGATGTTTAAAAATATTAAAAGTGGATATATTATTTGAGCAACAATTAAGGCCCTTAGAAATATTTTTGTAAAAGTCTTAAATGTTATTTTCCAGGTATTACATTTTGTTGGTTATTTTCAACATGTATATTTGTCAAGAGAAGGTCTACATTAAAGTTGGCGTGAATTTGTACTATGACAAATTTTATGACATACCATATTAACATATGTAATTTGACATTTTTTTATGATATACTATATTAAGATTTTTTTCTTTCTTTTTTCCTTTTTAACAATTTTAATGGTGTGTGTATGACATTTTTTCAGAAACTTTTTTTTTTGCATACCCGACTGTACTGAAATGTTTTATGAAATTTTATGGCATACCATACTATCACATTTTTATGACATTATTTTTCATGCCATACTATACTATGACCGTTTTAATGACATCTTTTTATGCCACACTAGATACTATGACCTTTTTATGACATTTTGAATGCCATACTATACTATGACCTTTTTATGACATTTTGAATGCCATACTATACTATGATATTTTTATGACATTTTTTATGCCATACTATACTATGACATTTTTATGACTGTTTTTTGTGCCATACTATACTATGACGTTTTTATGTTTTAATGCCATACTATAAATACTATACTATAAATGCCTTTATATGACATTTTTTATGCCATACTATACTATGCCGTTTTTATGATAGTTAGCATGCCATAATATACTATGCTGTTTTTACGATAGTTTGAATTCCATACTGTACTATGATGTTTTTATGACATTTTTTATGCCATACTATACTATGACTTCTTTTTTTGTTACATACTATACTATGACGTTTTTTAAGCTATACTACTATGAAAGTTTTATGACATCTTTTTTGGCAATACTACTCTGTGACGTTTTCATGACATTATTTATGCCATACTAGTATGACGTTTCTATGACATTTTGATATGTTTTATGCCATGCTATGACTGTTTTTTGTGACATATTATAGTATGACCAGTTTTTTATTCTATACTATACTATGACAGTGTTTATGATATTGTTATTCTTTAACTTATTCCTGCTGTGCTATACATTTTTTATGGTTTGTTTATGGCATACCGTGACATTTTTATGGCAAATAAAGATGACATCAACAAAAACAAAAAAGACAACACATTCTTAAAAGCACACACATTTAAGTTTAATTAATGAAAAAGAGTGGAGGTTTGGTAAACATTTTGTCGGTGGCACTACATACATTCAGCATTATTGGGAGTTTTTCAGTTTAATCCCACCATCAATCCTGTAACAAAAAGCAAACAGACAGAACCCAATGAGGGATATTTAAGTTTTTGCACCAGTTCAATACAACAGAGACATTGTGTCGTTTACAATAACATATTTATGTATATAGTTCATAGGATGGAAAATCTGTGTTTCTGGTCATGTGACCAGATAACTGAATTACATCTCAATATAGCACAAGCACCACTAAGATGTCTACCAGGAAGTTGAATGCACCAGTCCAGTACAGATCAGTGCAGAGGAAGGAAAGGA